>NC_086454.1:63410429-64101358 GCF_028390025.1 Pseudophryne corroboree | reverse complement strand
CATTTTTGTGTCAGCTTCACTTGCTGGTTTATGAAGCAGTATTTGTAAAAATGCCTCTTCTACCTAAAGAGCATTGTGACGACAAGGATGGGATTTGAACCCATGCGTGCAGAGCACAATGGATTACCAGTCCATCGCCTTAACCACTCGGCAACCTCGTCTCACTGGTATGCAGGCTGGCCAAATTTCCAACAGCACTTGTTATACTTCAAAGTCAATTCTTTATGTTCTTGTAGATTGTGTCATTTTCACAATCACGAGCTTGATAGCAAGTCGACTTTCAACCATCCTTTAGGAACATTTATTTAATTTTAACCGAAACTTGTGAACAAATCCACCATCACCCACCTCACAAACAAAAATGATTTTTAATACTTCTGGCCAATAACATGACCTTCTCTGTAAAAGTAATGTATTAATTTTCACTAAATGTGTTCTATGCTTGTCTTTAATGAGGTGACAGACTATGTTACATGAGTTACAGTAATTTCAAATCTCAGCAAATATTACAAACATCACCATTTAGAGTTTGCTGTCAGTGTAATGTAAACAAGAAAATTATGCAGGAATAAGGTTTAACCTATATTAAGGGCTCTGCTGTAAAATTTTTTAACTGCATCCCATATCAGTTTAACAAAGCCCAAGAAATGTCATAGACTTTAATTATCTAAACATAAATCATTTTAACCTATACTTGTGAGCTAATCCACCATCATGGGGAATAAAGCATTTGCAAAATAAATTCTAGATAGTAGTATTGACATTGCATGTTCAAATATCAAGACACTTGCTCATGTTTACCATCTTAAAGTAGACTTCTTGATTTGACTTGTTTATTTTGGCCATTTGTGTGTCAGTAGCTGTATTTGTAAAAATGCCTCTTCTACCTAAGAAGCATTGTGACGACGAGGATTGGATTTGAACCCATGCGTGCATAGCACAATGGATTAGCAGTCCATCGCCTTAATCACTCGGCCACCTTGTCTCACTGATATGCAATATGGCAAACATTCCAACACCACTAGTTATACTTCAAAGTCAATTCTTTATGTTCTTGTAGATTGTGTCATTTTCACAATCACGAGCTTGATAGCAAGTCGACTTTCAACCATCCTTGGCTTTAGGAACATTTATTTAATTTTAACCGAAACTTGTGAACAAATCCACCATCACCCACCTCACAAACAAAAATGATTTTTAATACTTCTGGCCAATAACATGACCTTCTCTGTAAAAGTAATGTATTAATTTTCACTAAATGTGTTCTATGCTTGTCTTTAAGGAAGTGACAGACTATGTTACATGAGTTACAGTAATTTCAAATCTCTGCAAATATTACAAACATCACCATTTAGAGTTTGCTGTCACTGTAATGTAAACAAGAAAATTATGCAGGAATAAGGTTTAACCTATATTAAGGGCTCTGCTGTAAAAAATTTTAACTGCACCCCATATCAGTTTAATAAAGCCCAAGAAATGTCATAGACTTTTTATTATCTAAACATAAATTATTTTAACCTATACTTGTGAGTTAATCCACCATCATGGGGAAAAAAAGCATTTGCCAAACAAATTTAAGATAGTAGTATTGACATTGCATGTTCAAATATCAAGACACTTGCTCATGTTTACCATCTTAAAGTAGACTTCTTGATTTGACTTGTTTATTTTGGCCATTTTTGTGTCAGCTTCACTTGCTGGTTTATGAAGCAGTATTTGTAAAAATGCCTCTTCTACCTAAAGAGCATTGTGACGACGAGGATGGGATTTGAACCCATGTGTGCAGATCACAATGGATTAGAAGTCTATCGCCTTAACCACTCGGCCACCTCATCTCGCTGGTATGCAATATAGCAAACATTCCAACACCACTAGTTATACTTCAAAGTCAATTCTTTATGTTCTTGTAGATTGTGTCATTTTCACAATCACGAGCTTGATAGCAAGTCGACTTTCAACCATCCTTGGCTTTAGGAACATTTATTTAATTTTAACCGAAACTTGTGAACAAATCCACCATCACCCACCTCACAAACAAAAATGATTTTTAATACTTCTGGCCAATAACATGACCTTCTCTGTAAAAGTAATGTATTAATTTTCACTAAATGTGTTCTATGCTTGTCTTTAATGAGGTGACAGACTATGTTACATGAGTTACAGTAATTTCAAATCTCAGCAAATATTACAAACATCACCATTTAGAGTTTGCTGTCACTGTAATGTAATCAAGAAAATTATTCAGGAATAAGGTTTAACCTATATTAAGGGCTCTGCTGTTAAAATTTTTTTAACTGCACCCCATATCAGTTTAATAAAGCCCAAGAAATGTCATAGACTTTTTATTATCTAAACATAAATTATTTTAACCTATACTTGTGAGTTAATCCACCATCATGGGGAAATAAAGCATTTGCCAAACAAATTTAAGATAGTAGTATTGACAATGCATGTTCAAATATCAAGACACTTGCTCATGTTTACCATCTTAAAGTAGACTTCTTGATTTGACTTGTTTATTTTGGCCATTTTTGTGTCAGCTTCACTTGCTGGTTTATGAAGCAGTATTTGTAAAAATGCCTCTTCTACCTAAAGAGCATTGTGACGACAAGGATGGGATTTCAACCCACGCGTGCAGAGCACAATGGATTAGCAGTCCATCGCCTTAACCACTCGGCCACCTCGTCCCACTGGTATGCGGTCTGGCAAAATTTCCAACACCACTTGTTATACTTCAAAGTCAATTCTTTATGTTCTTGTAGATTGTGTCATTTTCACAATCACGAGCTTGATAGCAAGTCGACTTTCAACCATCCTTGGCTTTAGGAACATTTATTTAATTTTAACCGAAACTTGTGAACAAATCCACCATCACCCACCTCACAAACAAAAATTATTTTTAATACTTCTGGCCAATAACATGACCTTCTCTGTAAAAGTAATGTATTAATTTTCACTAAATGTGTTCTATGCTTGTCTTTAATGAGGTGACAGACTATGTTACATGAGTTACAGTAATTTCAAATCTCAGCAAATATTACAAACATCACCATTTAGAGTTTGCTGTCAGTGTAATGTAAACAAGAAAATTATGCAGGAATAAGGTTTAACCTATATTAAGGGCTCTGCTGTAAAAAATTTTTAACTGCATCCCATATCAGTTTAACAAAGCCCAAGAAATGTCATAGACTTTAATTATCTAAACATAAATCATTTTAACCTATACTTGTGAGCTAATCCACCATCATGGGGAATAAAGCATTTGCAAAATAAATTCTAGATAGTAGTATTGACATTGCATGTTCAAATATCAAGACACTTGCTCATGTTTACCATCTTAAAGTAGACTTCTTGATTTGACTTGTTTATTTTGGCCATTTGTGTGTCAGTAGCAGTATTTGTAAAAATGCCTCTTCTACCTAAAAAGTATTGTGACGACTAGGATGGGATTTGAACCCATGCGTGCTGAGCACAATGGATTAGCAGTCCATTGCCTTAACCACTCAGCCACCTCGTCTCACTGGTATGCAATCTGGCAAACTTTCCAACACCACTTGTAATACTTCAAAGTCAATTCTTTATGTTCTTGTAGATTGTGTCATTTTCACAATCACGAGCTTGATAGCAAGTCGACTTTCAACCATCCTTGGCTTTAGGAACATTTATTTAATTTTAACCGAAACTTGTGAACAAATCCACCATCACCCACCTCACAAACAAAAATGATTTTTAATACTTCTGGCAAATAACATGACCTTCTCTGTAAAAGTAATGTATTAATTTTCACTAAATGTGTTCTATGCTTGTCTTTAATGAAGTGACAGACTATGTTACATGAGTTACAGTAATTTCAAATCTCTGCAAATATTACAAACATCACCATTTAGAGTTTGCTGTCACTGTAATGTAAACAAGAAAATTATGCAGGAATAAGGTTTAACCTATATTAAGGGCTCTGCTGTAAAAATGTTTTAACTGAATCCCATATCAGTTTAACAGAGCCCAAGAAATGTCATAGACTTTAAATTATCTAAACATAAATCATTTTAACCTATACTTGTGAGCTAATCCACCATCATGGGGGATAAAGCATTTGCAAAATAAATTCTAGATAGTAGTATTGACATTGCATGTTCAAATATCAAGACACTTGCTAATGTTTACCATCTTAAAGAAGACTTCTTGATTTGAATTGTTTATTTTGGCCATTTGTGTGTCAGTAGCAGTATTTGTAAAAATGCCTCTTCTACCTAAAAAGCATTGTGAAGACGAGGATGGGATTTGAACCCATGCGTACAGAGCACAATGGATTAGCAGTCCATCGCCTTAACCACTCGGCCACCTCGTCTCACTGGTATGCAATATGGCAAACATTCCAACACCACTAGTTATACTTCAAAGTCAATTCTTTATGTTCTTGTAGATTGTGTCATTTTCACAATCACGAGCTTGATAGCAAGTCGACTTTCAACCATCCTTGGCTTTAGGAACATTTATTTAATTTTAACCGAAACTTGTGAACAAATCCACCATCACCCACCTCACAAACAAAAATTATTTTTAATACTTCTGGCCAATAACATGACCTTCTCTGTAAAAGTAATGTATTAATTTTCACTAAATGTGTTCTATGCTTGTCTTTAATGAGGTGACAGACTATGTTACATGAGTTACAGTAATTTCAAATCTCAGCAAATATTACAAACATCACCATTTAGAGTTTGCTGTCAGTGTAATGTAAACAAGAAAATTATGCAGGAATAAGGTTTAACCTATATTAAGGGCTCTGCTGTAAAATTTTTTTAACTGCATCCCATATCAGTTTAACAAAGCCCAAGAAATGTCATAGACTTTAATTATCTAAACAGAAATCATTTTAACCTATACTTGTGAGCTAATCCACCATCATGGGGAAATAAAGCATTTGCCAAACAAATTCTAGATAGTAGTATTTACATTGCATGTTCAAATATCAAGACACTTGCTCATGTTTACCATCTTAAAGTAGACTTCTTGATTTGACTTGTTTATTTTGGCCATTTTTGTGTCAGCTTCACTTGCTGGTTTATGAAGCAGTATTTGTAAAAATGCCTCTTCTACCTAAAGAGCATTGTGACGACAAGGATGGGATTTGAACCCATGCGTGCAGAGCACAATGGATTAGCAGTCCATCGCCTTAACCACTCGGCCACCTTGTCTCACTGGTATGCAGTCTGGCAAAATTTCCAACACCACTTGTTAAACTTCAGAGTCAATTCTTTATGTTCTTGTAGATTGTGTCATTTTCACAATCACGAGCTTGATAGTAAGTCGACTTTCAACCATCCTTGGCTTTAGGAACATTTATTTAATTTTAACCGATACTTGTGAACAAATTCACCATCATCCACCTCACAAACAAAAATGATTTTTAATACTTCTGGCCAATAACATGACCTTCTCTGTAAAAGTAATGTATTAATTTTCACTAAATGTGTTCTATGCTTGTCTTTAATGAAGTGACAGACTATGTTACATGAGTTACAGTAATTTCAAATCTCTGCAAATATTACAAACATCACCATTTAGAGTTTGCTGTCACTGTAATGTAAACAAGAAAATTATGCAGGAATAAGGTTAAACCTATATTAAGGGCTCTGCTGTAAAAAAAATTAACTGCACCCCATATCAGTTTAATAAAACCCAAGAAATGTCATAGACTTTAATTATCTAAACATAAATTATTTTAACCTATACTTGTGAGTTAATCCACCATCACGGGGAAATAAAGCATTTGCCAAACAAATTCAAGATAGTAGTATTGACAATGCATGTTCAAATATCAAGACACTTGCTCATGTTTACCATCTTAAAGTAGACTTCTTGATTTGACTTGTTTATTTTGGCCATTTGTGTGTCAGTAGCAGTATTTGTAAAAATGCCTCTTCTACCTAAAAAGTATTGTGACGACTAGGATAGGATTTGAACCCATGCGTGCTGAGCACAATGGATTAGCAGTCCATTGCCTTAACCACTCAGCCACCTCGTCTCACTGGTATGCAATCTGGCAAACGTTCCAACACCACTTGTTATACTTCAAAGTCAATTCTTTATGTTCTTGTAGATTGTGTCATTTTCACAATCACGAGCTTGATAGCAAGTCGACTTTCAACCATCCTTGGCTTTAGGAACATTTATTTAATTTTAACCGAAACTTGTGAACAAATCCACCATCACCCACCTCACAAACAAAAATGATTTTTAATACTTCTGGCCAATAACATGACCTTCTCTGTAAAAGTAATGTATTAATTTTCACTAAATGTGTTCTATGCTTGTCTTTAATGAAGTGACAGACTATGTTACATGAGTTACAGTAATTTCAAATCTCTGCAAATATTACAAACATCACCATTTAGAGTTTGCTGTCACTGTAATGTAAACAAGAAAATTATGCAGGAATAAGGTTTAACCTATATTAAGGGCTCTGCTGTAAAAATGTTTTAACTGAATCCCATATCAGTTTAACAGAGCCCAAGAAATGTCATAGACTTTAAATTATCTAAACATAAATCATTTTAACCTATACTTGTGAGCTAATCCACCATCATGGGGGATAAAGCATTTGCAAAATAAATTCTAGATAGTAGTATTGACATTGCATGTTCAAATATCAAGACACTTGCTCATGTTTACCATCTTAAAGAAGACTTCTTGATTTGAATTGTTTATTTTGGCCATTTGTGTGTCAGTAGCAGTATTTGTAAAAATGCCTCTTCTACCTAAAAAGCATTGTGACGACGAGGATGGGATTTGAACCCATGCGTACAGAGCACAATGGATTAGCAGTCCATCGCCTTAACCACTCGGCCACCTCGTCTCACTGGTATGCAATATGGCAAACATTCCAACACCACTAGTTATACTTCAAAGTCAATTCTTTATGTTCTTGTAGATTGTGTCATTTTCACAATCACGAGCTTGATAGCAAGTCGACTTTCAACCATCCTTGGCTTTAGGAACATTTATTTAATTTTAACCGAAACTTGTGAACAAATCCACCATCACCCACCTCACAAACAAAAATTATTTTTAATACTTCTGGCCAATAACATGACCTTCTCTGTAAAAGTAATGTATTAATTTTCACTAAATGTGTTCTATGCTTGTCTTTAATGAGGTGACAGACTATGTTACATGAGTTACAGTAATTTCAAATCTCAGCAAATATTACAAACATCACCATTTAGAGTTTGCTGTCAGTGTAATGTAAACAAGAAAATTATGCAGGAATAAGGTTTAACCTATATTAAGGGCTCTGCTGTAAAAAATTTTTAACTGCATCCCATATCAGTTTAACAAAGCCCAAGAAATGTCATAGACTTTAATTATCTAAACAGAAATCATTTTAACCTATACTTGTGAGCTAATCCACCATCATGGGGAAATAAAGCATTTGCCAAACAAATTCTAGATAGTAGTATTTACATTGCATGTTCAAATATCAAGACACTTGCTCATGTTTACCATCTTAAAGTAGACTTCTTGATTTGACTTGTTTATTTTGGCCATTTTTGTGTCAGCTTCACTTGCTGGTTTATGAAGCAGTATTTGTAAAAATGCCTCTTCTACCTAAAGAGCATTGTGACGACAAGGATGGGATTTGAACCCATGCGTGCAGAGCACAATGGATTAGCAGTCCATCGCCTTAACCACTCGGCCACCTTGTCTCACTGGTATGCAGTCTGGCAAAATTTCCAACACCACTTGTTAAACTTCAGAGTCAATTCTTTATGTTCTTGTAGATTGTGTCATTTTCACAATCACGAGCTTGATAGTAAGTCGACTTTCAACCATCCTTGGCTTTAGGAACATTTATTTAATTTTAACCGATACTTGTGAACAAATTCACCATCATCCACCTCACAAACAAAAATGATTTTTAATACTTCTGGCCAATAACATGACCTTCTCTGTAAAAGTAATGTATTAATTTTCACTAAATGTGTTCTATGCTTGTCTTTAATGAAGTGACAGACTATGTTACATGAGTTACAGTAATTTCAAATCTCTGCAAATATTACAAACATCACCATTTAGAGTTTGCTGTCACTGTAATGTAAACAAGAAAATTATGCAGGAATAAGGTTAAACCTATATTAAGGGCTCTGCTGTAAAAAAAATTAACTGCACCCCATATCAGTTTAATAAAACCCAAGAAATGTCATAGACTTTAATTATCTAAACATAAATTATTTTAACCTATACTTGTGAGTTAATCCACCATCACGGGGAAATAAAGCATTTGCCAAACAAATTCAAGATAGTAGTATTGACAATGCATGTTCAAATATCAAGACACTTGCTCATGTTTACCATCTTAAAGTAGACTTCTTGATTTGACTTGTTTATTTTGGCCATTTGTGTGTCAGTAGCAGTATTTGTAAAAATGCCTCTTCTACCTAAAAAGTATTGTGACGACTAGGATAGGATTTGAACCCATGCGTGCTGAGCACAATGGATTAGCAGTCCATTGCCTTAACCACTCAGCCACCTCGTCTCACTGGTATGCAATCTGGCAAACTTTCCAACACCACTTGTTATACTTCAAAGTCAATTCTTTATGTTCTTGTAGATTGTGTCATTTTCACAATCACGAGCTTGATAGCAAGTCGACTTTCAACCATCCTTGGCTTTAGGAACATTTATTTAATTTTAACCGAAACTTGTGAACAAATCCACCATCACCCACCTCACAAACAAAAATGATTTTTAATACTTCTGGCCAATAACATGACCTTCTCTGTAAAAGTAATGTATTAATTTTCACTAAATGTGTTCTATGCTTGTCTTTAATGAAGTGACAGACTATGTTACATGAGTTACAGTAATTTCAAATCTCTGCAAATATTACAAACATCACCATTTAGAGTCTGCTGTCACTGTAATGTAAACAAGAAAATTATGCAGGAATAAGGTTTAACCTATATTAAGGGCTCTGCTGTAAAAATGTTTTAACTGCATCCTATATCAGTTTAACAAAGCCCAAGAAATGTCATAGACTTTTAATTATCTAAACATAAATAATTTTAACCTATACTTGTGAGCTAATCCACCATCATGGGGGATAAAGCATTTGCAAAATAAATTCTAGATAGTAGTATTGACATTGCATGTTCAAATATCAAGACACTTGCTCATGTTTACCATCTTAAAGTAGACTTCTTGATTTGACTTGTTTATTTTGGCCATTTTTGTGTCAGCTTCACTTGCTGGTTTATGAAGCAGTATTTGTAAAAATGCCTCTTCTACCTAAAGAGCATTGTGACGACAAGGATGGGATTTGAACCCATGCGTGCAGAGCACAATGGATTAGCAGTCCATCGCCTTAACCACTCGGCCACCTCGTCTCACTGGTATGCAATCTGGCAAACATTCCAACACCACTTGTTAAACTTCAGAGTCAATTCTTTATGTTCTTGTAGATTGTGTCATTTTCACAATCACGAGCCTGATAGCAAGTCGACTTTCAACCATCCTTGGCTTTAGGAACATTTATTTAATTTTAACCGAAACTTGTGAACAAATCCACCATCACCCACCTCACAAACAAAAATGATTTTTAATACTTCTGGCCAATAACATGACCTTCTCTGTAAAAGTAATGTATTAATTTTCACTAAATGTGTTCTATGCTTGTCTTTAATGAAGTGACAGACTATGGGGAAGATTTATTAAGCCTGGTGAAGTGATAAAGTGGAAGGAGATAAAGCACCAGCCAGTCACCTCCTAACTGTCATTTTTCAAACCCAGCCTGTGACATGGAAGTTAGGAGCCGATTGGCTGGTACTTTATCACCGTGTAATTTTTCACTTCACCAGGCTTAATAAATCTGCCCCCATGTTACATGAGTTACAGTAATTTCAAATCTCTGCAAATATTACAAACATCACCATTTAGAGTTTGCTGTCACTGTAATGTAAACAAGAAAATTATGCAGGAATAAGGTTTAACCTATATTAAGGGCTCTGCTGTAAAAATGTTTTAACTGCATCCCATATCAGTTTAACAGAGCCCAAGAAATGTCATAGACTTTAAATTATCTAAACATAAATAATTTTAACCTATACTTGTGAGCAAATCCACCATCATGGGGGATAAAGCATTTGCAAAATAAATTCTAGATAGTAGAATTGACATTGCATGTTCAAATATCAAGACACTTGCTCATGTTTACCATCTTAAAGTAGACTTCTTGATTTGACTTGTTTATTTTGGCCATTTGTGTGTCAGTAGCAGTATTTGTAAAAATGCCTCTTCTACCTAAAAAGCATTGTGACGACAAGGATGGGATTTGAACCCATGCGTGCAGGGCACAATGGATTAGCAATCCATCACCTTAACCACTCGGCCACCTCGTCTCACTGGTATGCAATATGGCAAGCATTCCAACACCACTAGTTATACTTCAAAGTCAATTCTTTATGTTCTTGTAGATTGTGTCATTTTCACAATCACGAGCTTGATAGCAAGTCGACTTTCAACCATCCTTGGCTTTAGGAACATTTATTTAATTTTAACCGAAACTTGTGAACAAATCCACCATCACCCACCTCACTAACAAAAATGATTTTTAATACTTCTGGCCAATAACATGACCTTCTCTGTAAAAGTAATGTATTAATTTTCACTAAATGTGTTCTATGCTTGTCTTTAAGGAAGTGATAGACTATGTTACATGAGTTACAGTAATTTCAAATCTCTGCAAATATTACAAACATCACCATTTAGAGTTTGCTGTCACTGTAATGTAAACAAGAAAATTATGCAGGAATAAGGTTTAACCTATATTAAGGGCTCTGCTGTAAAAAATTTTAACTGCACCCCATATCAGTTTAATAAAGCCCAAGAAATGTCATAGACTTTAATTATCTAAACATAAATCATTTTAACCTATACTTGTGAGCTAATCCACCATCATGGGGAAATAAAGCATTTGCCAAACAAACTCAAGATAGTAGTATTGACAATGCATGTTCAAATATCAAGACACTTGCTCATGTTTACCATCTTAAAGTAGGCTTCTTGATTTGACTTGTTTATTTTGGCCATTTTTGTGTCAGCTTCACTTGCTGGTTTATGAAGCAGTATTTGTAAAAATGCCTCTTCTACCTAAAAAGCATTGTGACGACGAGGATGGGATTTGAACCCATGCGTGCAGAGCACAATAGATTAGCAGTCCATCGCCTTAACCACTCGGCCACCTCGTCTCACTGGTATGCAATCTGGCAAACATTCCAACACTACTAGTTATACTTCAAAGTCAATTCTTTATGTTCTTGTAGATTGTGTCATTTTCACAATCACGAGCTTGATAGCAAGTCGACTTTCAACCATCCTTGGCTTTAGGAACATTTATTTAATTTTAACCGAAACTTGTGAACAAATCCACCATCACCCACCTCACAAACAAAAATGATTTTTAATACTTCTGGCCAATAACATGACCTTCTCTGTAAAAGTAATGTATTAATTTTCACTAAATGTGTTCTATGCTTGTCTTTAAGGAAGTGACAGACTATGTTACATGAGTTACAGTAATTTCAAATCTCTGCAAATATTACAAACATCACCATTTAGAGTTTGCTGTCACTGTAATGTAAACAAGAAAATTATGCAGGAATAAGGTTTAACCTATATTAAGGGCTCTGCTGTAAAAATTTTTAACTGCACCCCATATCAGTTTAATAAAGCCCAAGAAATGTCATAGACTTTAATTATTTAAACATAAATCATTTTAACCTATACTTGTGAGCTAATCCACCATCATGGGGAAATAAAGCATTTGCCAAACAAATTCAAGATAGTAGTATTGACAATGCATGTTCAAATATCAAGACACTTGCTCATGTTTACCATCTTAAAGTAGACTTCTTGATTTGACTTGTTTATTTTGGCCATTTGTGTGTCAGTAGCAGTTTTTGTAAAAATGCCTCTTCTACCTAAAAAGTATTGTGACGACAAGGATGGGATTCAAACCCATGCGTGCTGAGCACAATGGATTAGCAGTCCATCGCCTTAACCACTCGGTCACCTCGTCTCACTGGTATGCAATCTCGCAAACTTTCCAACACCACTTGTAATACTTCAAAGTCAATTCTTTATGTTCTTGTAGATTGTGTCATTTTCACAATCACGAGCTTGATAGCAAGTCGACTTTCAACCATCCTTGGCTTTAGGAACATTTATTTAATTTTAACCAAAACTTGTGAACAAATCCACCATCACCCACCTCACAAACAAAAATGATTTTTAATACTTCTGGCCAATAACATGATCTTCTCTGTAAAAGTAATGTATTAATTTTCACTAAATGTGTTCTATGCTTGTCTTTAATGAAGTGACAGACTATGTTACATGAGTTACAGTAATTTCAAATCTCTGCAAATATTACAAACATCACCATTTAGAGTTTGCTGTCACTGTAATGTAAACAAGAAAATTATGCAGGAATAAGGTTTAACCTATATTAAGGGCTCTGCTGTAAAAATTTTTAACTGCACCCCATATCAGTTTAATAAAGCCCAAGAAATGTCATAGACTTTTTATTATCTAAACATAAATTATTTTAACCTATACTTGTGAGTTAATCCACCATCATGGGGAAATAAAGCATTTGCCAAACAAATTTAAGATAGTAGTATTGACAATGCATGTTCAAATATCAAGACACTTGCTCATGTTTACCATCTTAAAGTAGACTTCTTGATTTGACTTGTTTATTTTGGCCATTTGTGTGTCAGTAGCAGAATTTGTAAAAATGCCTCTTCTACCTAAAGAGCATTGTGACGACAAGGATGGGATTTGAACCCATGCGTGCAGAGCACAATGGATTACCAGTCCATCGCCTTAACCACTCAGCAACCTCGTCTCACTGGTATGTAGGCTGCCCAAATTTCCAACAGCACTTGTTATACTTCAAAGTCAATTCTTTATGTTCTTGTAGATTGTGTCATTTTCACAATCACGAGCTTGATAGCAAGTCGACTTTCAACCATCCTTGGCTTTAGGAACATTTATTTAATTTTAACCGAAACTTGTGAACAAATCCACCATCACCCACCTCACAAACAAAAATGATTTTTAATACTTCTGGCCAATAACATGACCTTCTCTGTAAAAGTAATGTATTAATTTTCACTAAATGTGTTCTATGCTTGTCTTTAATGAGGTGACAGACTATGTTACATGAGTTACAGTAATTTCAAATCTCAGCAAATATTACAAACATCACCATTTAGAGTTTGCTGTCAGTGTAATGTAAACAAGAAAATTATGCAGGAATAAGGTTTAACCTATATTAAGGGCTCTGCTGTAAAAAATTTTTTAACTGCATCCCATATCAGTTTAACAAAGCCCAAGAAATGTCATAGACTTTAATTATCTAAACATAAATCATTTTAACCTATACTTGTGAGCTAATCCACCATCATGGGGAATAAAGCATTTGCAAAATAAATTCTAGATAGTAGTATTGACATTGCATGTTCAAATATCAAGACACTTGCTCATGTTTACCATCTTAAAGTAGACTTCTTGATGTGAATTGTTTATTTTGGCCATTTGTGTGTCAGTAGCAGTATTTGTAAAAATGCCTCTTCTACCTAAAAAGCATTGTGACGACGAGGATGGGATTTGAACCCATGCGTGCAGAGCACAATGGATTAGCAGTCCATCACCTTAACCACTCGGCCACCTCGTCTCACTGGTATGCAATATGGCAAACATTCCAACACCACTAGTTATACTTCAAAGTCAATTCTTTATGTTCTTGTAGATTGTGTCATTTTCACAATCACGAGCTTGATAGCAAGTCGACTTTCAACCATCCTTGGCTTTAGGAACATTTATTTAATTTTAACCGAAACTTGTGAACAAATCCACCATCACCCACCTCACAAACAAAAATTATTTTTAATACTTCTGGCCAATAACATGACCTTCTCTGTAAAAGTAATGTATTAATTTTCACTAAATGTGTTCTATGCTTGTCTTTAATGAAGTGACAGACTATGTTACATGAGTTACAGTAATTTCAAATCTCAGCAAATATTACAAACATCACCATTTAGAGTTTGCTGTCAGTGTAATGTAAACAAGAAAATTATGCAGGAATAAGGTTTAACCTATATTAAGGGCTCTGCTGTAAAAAATTTTAACTGCACCCCATATCAGTTTAATAAAGCCCAAGAAATGTCATAGACTTTAATTATCTAAACATATATTATTTTAACCTATACTTGTGAGTTAATCCACCATCATGGGGAAATAAAGCATTTGCCAAACAAATTCAAGATAGTAGTATTGACAATGCATGTTCAAATATCAAGACACTTGCTCATGTTTACCATCTTAAAGTAGACTTCTTGATTTGACTTGTTTATTTTGGCCATTTGTGTGTCAGTAGCAGTATTTGTAAAAATGCCTCTTCTACCTAAAAAGGATTGTGACGACTAGGATGGGATTTGAACCCATGCGTGCTGTGCACAATGGATTAGCAGTCCATCGCCTTAACCACTCGGCCACCTCGTCTCACTGGTATGCAATCTGGCAAACTTTCCAACACCACTTGTAATACTTCAAAGTCAATTCTTTATGTTCTTGTAGATTGTGTCATTTTCACAATCACGAGCTTGATAGCAAGTCGACTTTCAACCATCCTTGGCTTTAGGAACATTTATTTAATTTTAACCGAAACTTGTGAACAAATCCACCATCACCCACCTCACAAACAAAAATGATTTTTAATACTTCTGGCCAATAACATGACCTTCTCTGTAAAAGTAATGTATTAATTTTCACTAAATGTGTTCTATGCTTGTCTTTAATGAAGTGACAGACTATGTTACATGAGTTACAGTAATTTCAAATCTCTGCAAATATTACAAACATCACCATTTAGAGTTTGCTGTCACTGTAATGTAAACAAGAAAATTATGCAGGAATAAGGTTTAACCTATATTAAGGGCTCTGCTGTAAAAATGTTTTAACTGCATCCCATATCAGTTTAACAGAGCCCAAGAAATGTCATAGACTTTAAATTATCTAAACATAAATCATTTTAACCTATACTTGTGAGCTAATCCACCATCATGGGGGATAAAGCATTTGCAAAATAAATTCTAGATAGTAGTATTGACATTGCATGTTCAAATATCAAGACACTTGCTCATGTTTACCATCTTAAAGTAGACTTCTTGATTTGAATTGTTTATTTTGGCCATTTGTGTGTCAGTAGCAGTATTTGTAAAAATGCCTCTTCTACCTAAAAAGCATTGTGACGACGAGGATGGGATTTGAACCCATGCGTGCAGAGCACAATGGATTAGCAGTCCATCGCCTTAACCACTCGGCCACCTCGTCTCACTGGTATGCAATCTGGCAAACATTCCAACACCACTAGTTATACTTCAAAGTCAATTCTTTATGTTCTTGTAGATTGTGTCATTTTCACAATCACGAGCTTGATAGCAAGTCGACTTTCAACCATCCTTGGCTTTAGGAACATTTATTTAATTTTAACCGAAACTTGTGAACAAATCCACCATCACCCACCTCACAAACAAAAATGATTTTTAATACTTCTGGCCAATAACATGACCTTCTCTGTAAAAGTAATGTATTAATTTTCACTAAATGTGTTCTATGCTTGTCTTTAATGAAGTGACAGACTATGTTACATGAGTTACAGTAATTTCAAATCTCTGCAAATATTACAAACATCACCATTTAGAGTTTGCTGTCACTGTAATGTAAACAAGAAAATTATGCAGGAATAAGGTTTAACCTATATTAAGGGCTCTGCTGTAAAAATGTTTTAACTGCATCCCATATCAGTTTAACAGAGCCCAAGAAATGTCATAGACTTTAAATTATCTAAACATAAATCATTTTAACCTATACTTGTGAGCTAATCCACCATCATGGGGAAATAAAGCATTTGCCAAACAAATTCAAGATAGTAGTATTGACAATGCATGTTCAAATATCAAGACACTTGCTCATGTTTACCATCTTAAAGTAGACTTCTTGATTTGACTTGTTTAATTTGGCCATTTTTGTGTCAGCTTCACTTGCTGGTTTATGAAGCAGTATTTGTAAAAATGCCTCTTCTACCTAAAGAGCATTGTGACGACAAGGATGGGATTTGAACCCATGTGTGCAGAGCACAATGGATTAGCAGTCCATCGCCTTAACCACTCGGCCACCTTGTCTCACTGGTATGCAGTCTGGCAAAATTTCCAACACCACTTGTTATACTTCAAAGTCATTTCTTTATGTTCTTGTAGATTGTGTCATTTTCACAATCACGAGCTTGATAGCAAGTCGACTTTTAACCATCCTTTGCTTTAGGAACATTTATTTAATTTTAACCGATACTTGTGAACAAATTCACCATCATCCACCTCACAAACAAAAATGATTTTTAATACTTCTGGCCAATAACATGACCTTCTCTGTAAAAGTAATGTATTAATTTTCACTAAATGTGTTCTATGCTTGTCTTTAATGAAGTGACAGACTATGTTACATGAGTTACAGTAATTTCAAATCTCTGCAAATATTACAAACATCACCATTTAGAGTTTGCTGTCACTGTAATGTAAACAAGAAAATTATGCAGGAATAAGGTTTAACCTATATTAAGGGCTCTGCTGTAAAAATGTTTTAACTGCATCCCATATCAGTTTAACAGAGCCCAAGAAATGTCATAGACTTTAAATTATCTAAACATAAATCATTTTAACCTATACTTGTGAGCTAATCCACCATCATGGGGGATAAAGCATTTGCAAAATAAATTCTAGATAGTAGTATTGACATTGCATGTTCAAATATCAAGACACTTGCTCATGTTTACCATCTTAAAGTAGACTTCTTGATTTGAATTGTTTATTTTGGCCATTTGTGTGTCAGTAGCAGTATTTGTAAAAATGCCTCTTCTACCTAAAAAGCATTGTGACGACGAGGATGGGATTTGAACCCATGCGTGCAGAGCACAATAGATTAGCAGTCCATCGCCTTAACCACTCGGCCACCTCGTCTCACTGGTATGCAATCTGGCAAACATTCCAACACTACTAGTTATACTTCAAAGTCAATTCTTTATGTTCTTGTAGATTGTGTCATTTTCACAATCACGAGCTTGATAGCAAGTCGACTTTCAACCATCCTTGGCTTTAGGAACATTTATTTAATTTTAACCGAAACTTGTGAACAAATCCACCATCACCCACCTCACAAACAAAAATGATTTTTAATACTTCTGGCCAATAACATGACCTTCTCTGTAAAAGTAATGTATTAATTTTCACTAAATGTGTTCTATGCTTGTCTTTAAGGAAGTGACAGACTATGTTACATGAGTTACAGTAATTTCAAATCTCTGCAAATATTACAAACATCACCATTTAGAGTTTGCTGTCACTGTAATGTAAACAAGAAAATTATGCAGGAATAAGGTTTAACCTATATTAAGGGCTCTGCTGTAAAAAAATTTAACTGCACCCCATATCAGTTTAATAAAGCCCAAGAAATGTCATAGACTTTAATTATTTAAACATAAATCATTTTAACCTATACTTGTGAGCTAATCCACCATCATGGGGAAATAAAGCATTTGCCAAACAAATTCAAGATAGTAGTATTGACAATGCATGTTCAAATATCAAGACACTTGCTCATGTTTACCATCTTAAAGTAGACTTCTTGATTTGACTTGTTTATTTTGGCCATTTGTGTGTCAGTAGCAGTTTTTGTAAAAATGCCTCTTCTACCTAAAAAGTATTGTGACGACAAGGATGGGATTCAAACCCATGCGTGCTGAGCACAATGGATTAGCAGTCCATCGCCTTAACCACTCGGTCACCTCGTCTCACTGGTATGCAATCTCGCAAACTTTCCAACACCACTTGTAATACTTCAAAGTCAATTCTTTATGTTCTTGTAGATTGTGTCATTTTCACAATCACGAGCTTGATAGCAAGTCGACTTTTAACCATCCTTGGCTTTAGGAACATTTATTTAATTTTAACCGATACTTGTGAACAAATTCACCATCATCCACCTCACAAACAAAAATGATTTTTAATACTTCTGGCCAATAACATGACCTTCTCTGTAAAAGTAATGTATTAATTTTCACTAAATGTGTTCTATGCTTGTCTTTAATGAAGTGACAGACTATGTTACATGAGTTACAGTAATTTCAAATCTCTGCAAATATTACAAACATCACCATTTAGAGTTTGCTGTCACTGTAATGTAAACAAGAAAATTATGCAGGAATAAGGTTTAACCTATATTAAGGGCTCTGCTGTAAAAATGTTTTAACTGCATCCCATATCAGTTTAACAGAGCCCAAGAAATGTCATAGACTTTAAATTATCTAAACATAAATCATTTTAACCTATACTTGTGAGCTAATCCACCATCATGGGGGATAAAGCATTTGCAAAATAAATTCTAGATAGTAGTATTGACATTGCATGTTCAAATATCAAGACACTTGCTCATGTTTACCATCTTAAAGTAGACTTCTTGATTTGAATTGTTTATTTTGGCCATTTGTGTGTCAGTAGCAGTATTTGTAAAAATGCCTCTTCTACCTAAAAAGCATTGTGACGACGAGGATGGGATTTGAACCCATGCGTGCAGAGCACAATAGATTAGCAGTCCATCGCCTTAACCACTCGGCCACCTCGTCTCACTGGTATGCAATCTGGCAAACATTCCAACACTACTAGTTATACTTCAAAGTCAATTCTTTATGTTCTTGTAGATTGTGTCATTTTCACAATCACGAGCTTGATAGCAAGTCGACTTTCAACCATCCTTGGCTTTAGGAACATTTATTTAATTTTAACCGAAACTTGTGAACAAATCCACCATCACCCACCTCACAAACAAAAATGATTTTTAATACTTCTGGCCAATAGCATGACCTTCTCTGTAAAAGTAATGTATTAATTTTCACTAAATGTGTTCTATGCTTGTCTTTAAGGAAGTGACAGACTATGTTACATGAGTTACAGTAATTTCAAATCTCTGCAAATATTACAAACATCACCATTTAGAGTTTGCTGTCACTGTAATGTAAACAAGAAAATTATGCAGGAATAAGGTTTAACCTATATTAAGGGCTCTGCTGTAAAAAAATTTAACTGCACCCCATATCAGTTTAATAAAGCCCAAGAAATGTCATAGACTTTAATTATCTAAACATAAATCATTTTAACCTATACTTGTGAGCTAATCCACCATCATGGGGAAATAAAGCATTTGCCAAACAAATTCAAGATAGTAGTATTGACAATGCATGTTCAAATATCAAGACACTTGCTCATGTTTACCATCTTAAAGTAGACTTCTTGATTTGACTTGTTTATTTTGGCCATTTTTGTGTCAGCTTCACTTGCTGGTTTATGAAGCAGTATTTGTAAAAATGCCTCTTCTACCTAAAGAGCATCGTGACGACAAGGATGGGATTTGAACCCATGCGTGCAGAGCACAATGGATTAGCAGTTCATCGCCTTAACCACTCGGCCACCTCGTCTCACTGGTATGCAGTCTGGCAAAATTTCAAACACCACTTGTTATACTTCAAAGTCAATTCTTTATGTTCTTGTAGATTGTGTCATTTTCACAATCACGAGCTTGATAGCAAGTCGACTTTCAACCATCCTTGGCTTTAGGAACATTTATTTAATTTTAACCGAAACTTGTGAACAAATCCACCATCACCCACCTCACAAACAAAAATGATTTTTAATACTTCTGGCCAATAACATGACCTTCTCTGTAAAAGTAATGTATTAATTTTCACTAAATGTGTTCTATGCTTGTCTTTAAGGAAGTGACAGACTATGTTACATGAGTTACAGTAATTTCAAATCTCTGCAAATATTACAAACATCACCATTTAGAGTTTGCTGTCACTGTAATGTAAGCTAGAAAATTATGCAGGAATAAGGTTTAACCTATATTAAGGGCTCTGCTGTAAAAAAATTTAACTGCACCCCATATCAGTTTAATAAAGCCCAAGAAATGTCATAGACTTTAATTATCTAAACATAAATCATTTTAACCTATACTTGTGAGCTAATCCACCATCATGGGGAAATAAAGCATTTGCCAAACAAATTCAAGATAGTAGTATTGACAATGCATGTTCAAATATCAAGACACTTGCTCATGTTTACCATCTTAAAGTAGACTTCTTGATTTGACTTGTTTATTTTGGCCATTTGTGTGTCAGTAGCAGTTTTTGTAAAAATGCCTCTTCTACCTAAAAAGTATTGTGACGACAAGGATGGGATTCGAACCCATGCGTGCTGAGCACAATGGATTAGCAGTCCATCAGCCTTAACCACTCGGTCACCTCGTCTCACTAGTATGCAATCTAGCAAACTTTCCAACACCACTTGTAATACTTCAAAGTCAATTCTTTATGTTCTTGTAGATTGTGTCATTTTCACAATCACGAGCTTGATAGCAAGTCGACTTTCAACCATCCTTGGCTTTAGGAACATTTATTTAATTTTAACCAAAACTTGTGAACAAATCCACCATCACCCACCTCACAAACAAAAATGATTTTTAATACTTCTGGCCAATAACATGACCTTCTCTGTAAAAGTAATGTATTAATTTTCACTAAATGTGTTCTATGCTTGTCTTTAATGAAGTGACAGACTATGTTACATGAGTTACAGTAATTTCAAATCTCTGCAAATATTACAAACATCACCATTTAGAGTTTGCTGTCACTGTAATGTAAACAAGAAAATTATGCAGGAATAAGGTTTAACCTATATTAAGGGCTCTGCTGTAAAAATGTTTTAACTGCATCCCATATCAGTTTAACAAAGCCCAAGAAATGTCATAGACTTTAAATTATCTAAACATAAAATCATTTTAACCTATACTTGTGAGCTAATCCACCATCATGGGGGATAAAGCATTTGCAAAATAAATTCTAGATAGTAGTATTGACATTGCATGTTCAAATATCAAGACACTTGCTCATGTTTACCATCTTAAAGTAGACTTCTTGATTTGACTTGTTTATTTTGGCCATTTGTGTGTCAGTAGCAGTATTTGTAAAAATGGCTCTTCTACCTAAGAAGCATTGTGACGACGAGGATTGGATTTGAACCCATGCGTGCAGAGCACAATGGATTGAGCAGTCCATCGCCTTAACCACTCGGCCACCTTGTCTCACTGGTATGCAATATGGCAAACATTCCAACACCACTAGTTATACTTCAAAGTCAATTCTTTATGTTCTTGTAGATTGTGTCATTTTCACAATCACGAGCTTGATAGCAAGTCGACTTTCAACCATCCTTGGCTTTAGGAACATTTATTTAATTTTAACCGAAACTTGTGAACAAATCCACCATCACCCACCTCACAAACAAAAATGATTTTTAATACTTCTGGCCAATAACATGACCTTCTCTGTAAAAGTAATGTATTAATTTTCACTAAATGTGTTCTATGCTTGTCTTTAAGGAAGTGACAGACTATGTTACATGAGTTACAGTCATTTCAAATCTCTGCAAATATTACAAACATCACCATTTAGAGTTTGCTGTCACTGTAATGTAAACAAGAAAATTATGCAGGAATAAGGTTTAACCTATATTAAGGGCTCTGCTGTAAAAAATTTTAACTGCACCCCATATCAGTTTAATAAAGCCCAAGAAATGTCATAGACTTTTTATTATCTAAACATAAATTATTTTAACCTATACTTGTGAGTTAATCCACCATCATGGGGAAATAAAGCATTTGCCAAACAAATTTAAGATAGTAGTATTGACAATGCATGTTCAAATATCAAGACACTTGCTCATGTTTACCATCTTAAAGTAGACTTCTTGATTTGACTTGTTTATTTTGGCCATTTTTGTGTCAGCTTCACTTGCTGGTTTATGAAGCAGTATTTGTAAAAATGCCTCTTCTACCTAAAGAGCATTGTGACGACAAGGATGGGATTTGAACCCATGCGTGCAGAGCACAATGGATTACCAGTCCATCGCCTTAACCACTCGGCAACCTCGTCTCACTGGTATGCAGGCTCGCCAAATTTCCAACAGCACTTGTTATACTTCAAAGTCAATTCTTTATGTTCTTGTAGATTGTGTCATTTTCACAATCACGAGCTTGATAGCAAGTCGACTTTCAACCATCCTTGGCTTTAGGAACATTTATTTAATTTTAACCGAAACTTGTGAACAAATCCACCATCACCCACCTCACAAACAAAAATGATTTTTAATACTTCTGGCCAATAACATGACCTTCTCTGTAAAAGTAATGTATTAATTTTCACTAAATGTGTTCTATGCTTGTCTTTAATGAGGTGACAGACTATGTTACATGAGTTACAGTAATTTCAAATCTCTGCAAATATTACAAACATCACCATTTAGAGTTTGCTGTCAGTGTAATGTAAACAAGAAAATTATGCAGGAATAAGGTTTAACCTATATTAAGGGCTCTGCTGTAAAAATTTTTTTAACTGCATCCCATATCAGTTTAACAAAGCCCAAGAAATGTCATAGACTTTAATTATCTAAACATAAATCATTTTAACCTATACTTGTGAGCTAATCCACCATCATGGGGAATAAAGCATTTGCAAAATAAATTCTAGATAGTAGTATTGACATTGCATGTTCAAATATCAAGACACTTGCTCATGTTTACCATCTTAAAGTAGACTTCTTGATTTGACTTGTTTTTTTTGGCCATTTGTGTGTCAGTAGCAGTATTTGTAAAAATGCCTCTTCTACCTAAAAAGCATTGTGATGACGAGGATGGGATTTGAACCCATGCGTGCAGAGCACAATGGATTAGCAGTCCATCGCCTTAACCACTCGGCCACCTCGTCTCATTGGTATGCAGTCTGGCAAACATTCCAACACCACTAGTTATACTTCAAAGTCAATTCTTTATGTTCTTGTAGATTGTGTCATTTTCACAATCACGAGCTTGATAGCAAGTCGACTTTCAACCATCCTTGGCTTTAGGAACATTTATTTAATTTTAACCGAAACTTGTGAACAAATCCACCATCACCCACCTCACAAACAAAAATGATTTTTAATACTTCTGGCCAATAACATGACCTTCTCTGTAAAAGTAATGTATTAATTTTCACTAAATGTGTTCTATGCTTGTCTTTAATGAGGTGACAGACTATGTTACATGAGTTACAGTAATTTCAAATCTCAGCAAATATTACAAACATCACCATTTAGAGTTTGCTGTCACTGTAATGTAAACAAGAAAATTATGCAGGAATAAGGTTTAACCTACATTAAGGGCTCTGCTGTTAAAATTTTTTTAACTGCACCCCATATCAGTTTAATAAAGCCCAAGAAATGTCATAGACTTTTTATTATCTAAACATAAATTATTTTAACCTATACTTGTGACGTAATCCACCATCATGGGGAAATAAAGCATTTGCCAAACAAATTTAAGATAGTAGTATTGACAATGCATGTTCAAATATCAAGACACTTGCTCATGTTTACCATCTTAAAGTAGACTTCTTGATTTGACTTGTTTATTTTGGCCATTTTTGTGTCAGCTTCACTTGCTGGTTTATGAAGCAGTATTTGTAAAAATGCCTCTTCTACCTAAAGAGCATTGTGACGACAAGGATGGGATTTGAACCCATGCATGCAGAGCACAATGGATTAGCAGTCCATCGCCTTAACCACTCGGCCACCTCGTCTCATTGGTATGCAGTCTGGCAAAATTTCCAACACCACTTGTTATACTTCAAAGTCAATTCTTTATGTTCTTGTAGATTGTGTCATTTTCACAATCACGAGCTTGATAGCAAGTCGACTTTCAACCATCCTTGGCTTTAGGAACATTTATTTAATTTTAACCGAAACTTGTGAACAAATCCACCATCACCCACCTCACAAACAAAAATGATTTTTAATACTTCTGGCCAATAACATGACCTTCTCTGTAAAAGTAATGTATTAATTTTCACTAAATGTGTTCTATGCTTGTCTTTAATGAGGTGACAGACTATGTTACATGAGTTACAGTAATTTCAAATCTCAGCAAATATTACAAACATCACCATTTAGAGTTTGCTGTCAGTGTAATGTAAACAAGAAAATTATGCAGGAATAAGGTTTTACCTATATTAAGGGCTCTGCTGTAAAAATTTTTTAACTGCATCCCATATCAGTTTAACAAAGCCCAAGAAATGTCATAGACTTTAATTATCTAAACATAAATCATTTTAACCTATACTTGTGAGCTAATCCACCATCATGGGGAATAAAGCATTTGCAAAATAAATTCTAGATAGTAGTATTGACATTGCATGTTCAAATATCAAGACACTTGCTCATGTTTACCATCTTAAAGTAGACTTCTTGATTTGACTTGTTTATTTTGGCCATTTGTGTGTCAGTAGCAGTATTTGTAAAAATGCCTCTTCTACCTAAAAAGTATTATGACGACTAGGATGGGATTTGAACCCATGCGTGCTGAGCACAATGGATTAGCAGTCCATCGCCTTAACCACTCGGCCACCTCGTCTCACTGGTATGCAATCTGGCAAACTTTCCAACACCACTTGTAATACTTCAAAGTCAATTCTTTATGTTCTTGTAGATTGTGTCATTTTCACAATCACGAGCTTGATAGCAAGTCGACTTTCAACCATCCTTGGCTTTAGGAACATTTATTTAATTTTAACCGAAACTTGTGAACAAATCCACCATCACCCACCTCACAAACAAAAATGATTTTTAATACTTCTGGCCAATAACATGACCTTCTCTGTAAAAGTAATGTATTAATTTTCACTAAATGTGTTCTATGCTTGTCTTTAATGAAGTGACAGACTATGTTACATGAGTTACAGTAATTTCAAATCTCTGCAAATATTACAAACATCACCATTTAGAGTTTGCTGTCACTGTAATGTAAACAAGAAAATTATGCAGGAATAAGGTTTAACCTATATTAAGGGCTCTGCTGTTAAAAATTTTTTTAACTGCACCCCATATCAGTTTAATAAAGCCCAAGAAATGTCATAGACTTTTTATTATCTAAACATAAATTATTTTAACCTATACTTGTGAGTTAATCCACCATCATGGGGAAATAAAGCATTTGCCAAACAAATTTAAGATAGTAGTATTGACAATGCATGTTCAAATATCAAGACACTTGCTCATGTTTACCATCTTAAAGTAGACTTCTTGATTTGACTTGTTTATTTTGGCCATTTTTGTGTCAGCTTCACTTGCTGGTTTATTAAGCAGTATTTGTAAAAATGCCTCTTCTACCTAAAGAGCATTGTGACGACAAGGATGGGATTTGAACCCATGCATGCAGAGCACAATGGATTAGCAGTCCATCGCCTTAACCACTCGGCCACCTCGTCTCATTGGTATGCAGTATGGCAAAATTTCCAACACCACTTGTTATACTTCAAAGTCAATTCTTTATGTTCTTGTAGATTGTGTCATTTTCACAATCACGAGCTTGATAGCAAGTCGACTTTCAATTATCCTTGGCTTTAGGAACATTTATTTAATTTTAACCGAAACTTGTGAACAAATCCACCATCACCCACCTCACAAACAAAAATGATTTTTAATACTTCTGGCCAATAACATGACCTTCTCTGTAAAAGTAATGTATTAATTTTCACTAAATGTGTTCTATGCTTGTCTTTAATGAGGTGACAGACTATGTTACATGAGTTACAGTAATTTCAAATCTCAGCAAATATTACAAACATCACCATTTAGAGTTTGCTGTCAGTGTAATGTAAACAAGAAAATTATGCAGGAATAAGGTTTAACCTATATTAAGGGCTCTGCTGTAAAAATTTTTTAACTGCATCCCATATCAGTTTAACAAAGCCCAAGAAATGTCATAGACTTTAATTATCTAAACATAAATCATTTTAACCTATACTTGTGAGCTAATCCACCATCATGGGGAATAAAGCATTTGCAAAATAAATTCTAGATAGTAGTATTGACATTGCATGTTCAAATATCAAGACACTTGCTCATGTTTACCATCTCAAAGTAGACTTCTTGATTTGACTTGTTTATTTTGGCCATTTGTGTGTCAGTAGCAGTATTTGTAAAAATGCCTCTTCTACCTAAAAAGTATTATGACGACTAGGATGGGATTTGAACCCATGCGTGCTGAGCACAATGGATTAGCAGTCCATCGCCTTAACCACTCGGCCACCTCGTCTCACTGGTATGCAATCTGGCAAACTTTCCAACACCACTTGTAATACTTCAAAGTCAATTCTTTATGTTCTTGTAGATTGTGTCATTTTCACAATCACGAGCTTGATAGCAAGTCGACTTTCAACCATCCTTGGCTTTAGGAACATTTATTTAATTTTAACCGAAACTTGTGAACAAATCCACCATCACCCACCTCACAAACAAAAATGATTTTTAATACTTCTGGCCAATAACATGACCTTCTCTGTAAAAGTAATGTATTAATTTTCACTAAATGTGTTCTATGCTTGTCTTTAATGAAGTGACAGACTATGTTACATGAGTTACAGTAATTTCAAATCTCTGCAAATATTACAAACATCACCATTTAGAGTTTGCTGTCACTGTAATGTAAACAAGAAAATTATGCAGGATTAAGGTTTAACCTATATTAAGGGCTCTGCTGTAAAAATGTTTTAACTGCATCCCATATCAGTTTAACAGAGCCCAAGAAATGTCATAGACTTTAAATTATCTAAACATAAATCATTTTAACCTATACTTGTGAGCTAATCCACCATCATGGGGGATAAAGCATTTGCAAAATAAATTCTAGATAGTAGTATTGACATTGCATGTTCAAATATCAAGACACTTGCTCATGTTTACCATCTTAAAGTAGACTTCTTGATTTGAATTGTTTATTTTGGCCATTTGTGTGTCAGTAGCAGTATTTGTAAAAATGCCTCTTCTACCTAAAAAGCATTGTGACGACGAGGATGGGATTTGAACCCATGCGTGCAGAGCACAATGGATTAGCAGTCCATCGCCTTAACCACTCAGCCACCTTGTCTCATTGGTATGCAGTCTGGCAAAATTTCCAACACCACTTGTTACACTTCAAAGTCAATTCTTTATGTTCTTGTAGATTGTGTCATTTTCACAATCACGAGCTTGATAGCAAGTCGACTTTCAGCCATCCTTGGCTTTAGGAACATTTATTTAATTTTAACCGAAACTTGTGAACAAATCCACCATCACCCACCTCACAAACAAAAATGATTTTTAATACTTCTGGCCAATAACATGACCTTCTCTGTAAAAGTAATGTATTAATTTTCACTAAATGTGTTCTATGCTTGTCTTTAAGGAAGTGACAGACTATGTTACATGAGTTACAGTAATTTCAAATCTCTGCAAATATTACAAACATCACCATTTAGAGTTTGCTGTCACTGTAATGTAAACAAGAAAATGATGCAGGAATAAGGTTTAACCTATATTAAGGGCTCTGCTGTAAAAATTTTTAACTGCACCCCATATCAGTTTAATAAAGCCCAAGAAATGTCATAGACTTTTTATTATCTAAACATAAATTATTTTAACCTATACTTGTGAGTTAATCCACCATCATGGGGAAATAAAGCATTTGCCAAACAAATTTAAGATAGTAGTATTGACAATGCATGTTCAAATATCAAGACACTTGCTCATGTTTACCATCTTAAAGTAGACTTCTTGATTTGACTTGTTTATTTTGGCCATTTTTGTGTCAGCTTCACTTGCTGGTTTATGAAGCAGTATTTGTAAAAATGCCTCTTCTACCTAAAGAGCATTGTGACGACAAGGATGGGATTTGAACCCATGCGTGCAGAGCACAATTGATTACCAGTCCATCGCCTTAACCACTCGGCAACCTCGTCTCACTGGTATGCAGGCTGGCCAAATTTCCAACAGCACTTGTTATACTTCAAAGTCAATTCTTTATGTTCTTGTAGATTGTGTCATTTTCACAATCACGAGCTTGATAGCAAGTGGACTTTCAACCATCCTTGGCTTTAGGAACATTTATTTAATTTTAACCGAAACTTGTGAACAAATCCACCATCACCCACCTCACAAACAAAAATGATTTTTAATACTTCTGGCCAATAACATGACCTTCTCTGTAAAAGTAATGTATTAATTTTCACTAAATGTGTTCTATGCTTGTCTTTAATGAGGTGACAGACTATGTTACATGAGTTACAGTAATTTCAAATCTCAGCAAATATTACAAACATCACCATTTAGAGTTTGCTGTCAGTGTAATGTAAACAAGAAAATTATGCAGGAATAAGGTTTAACCTATATTAAGGGCTCTGCTGTAAAAAATTTTTAACTGCATCCCATATCAGTTTAACAAAGCCCAAGAAATGTCATATAGCTATATGCAATAGCGGGCGAATCGCGTCATTAGATCCGCCCCTGTATAATTCGCCCGCTATCGCCAGCCGCAGCCCTATCGCCGGGACCCTGAATTCACTATATTCAATGTATAACTGATTCGCCCCTCCCGCAGGCGGATTACGGCCAATCGGCGAGTAGTGGGCGTACTGAATTCGCCTTCCCGCCGAAAGCAGCCCTTTATTAGGGCTTGTTTGCTGCACGTGCTCTGCAGCCATTTTGTGAACCTGCAGAGAGGTGTGTGGAGGTGCAGAGCTAGCAATTTGGTTGTTTGCTGTGGATATCGTTTGGACACCCCAGCAGGCTTTATTCCAGGACAGTCAGGAGGATTCCTGTTACCCCGGAGCAGAGCCATTTTAGGAGCTTTTACTACATTTGTAGGTAAGTACCACATGTGTGTCTGGTGTTGCATGTATGTGTTTGTGTAGTGGGGGTTGCCATGAGGTGTACATGGGGTGTTTGTGCATGTGTGCAGGTATGTGTATAGCCCCTTGCTTGTGTTGCTGCATTTTTAGGGGGAGACTTGTGTTTTGGGGTAGTTTTTCACGTTTTTTTTTTATTCTTTAATTGACTTTTTTGGGTCTTCTATTAGCATTGGTGTACCTCCTGAGTGTGTTTGGATGCTTTCTGGCCATTTTGGGGTGATTTGGAGCAATTTTAGTCGACAGCCTGGTTGACATGTGCTGCTGATTGTTTTTCAAACATGTGTTTTCCCGCCTAATTTTGCTGTGGTGTGCCTCCTGAGTGTGCTGGGATGCTTTCTGGCCATTTTGGGGTGATTTGGAGCAATTTTAGTCGACAGCCTGGTTGACATGTGCTGCTGATTGTTTTTCAAACATGTGTTTTCCCGCCTAATTTTGCTGTGGGGTACCTCCTGAGTGTTTTGGGATGCTTTCTGGCCATTTTGGGGTGATTTGGAGCAATTTTAGTCGACAGCCTGGTTGACATGTGCTGCTGATTGTTTTTCAAACATGTGTTTTCCCGCCTAATTTTGATGTGGTGTACCTCCTGAGTGTGTTGGGATGCTTTCTGGCCATTTTGGGGTGATTTGGAGCAATTTTAGTCGACAGCCTGGTTGACATGTGCTGCTGATTGTTTTTCAAACATGTGTTTTCCCGCCTAATTTTGATGTGGTGTACCTCCTGAGTGTGTTGGGATGCTTTCTGGCCATTTTGGGGTGATTTGGAGCAATTTTAGTCGACAGCCTGGTTGACATGTGTTGCTGATTGTTTTTCAAACATGTGTTTTCCCGCCTAATTTTGATGTGGTGTGCCTCCTGAGTGTGTTGGGATGCTTTCTGGCCATTTTGGGGTGATTTGGAGCAATTTTAGTCGACAGCCTGGTTGACATGTGCTGCTGATTGTTTTTCAAACATGTGTTTTCCCGCCTAATTTTGCTGTGGTGTGCCTCCTGAGTGTGTTGGGATGCTTTCTGGCCATTTTGGGGTGATTTGGAGCAATTTTAGTCGACAGCCTGGTTGACATGTGCTGCTGATTGTTTTTCAAACATGTGTTTTCCCGCCTAATTTTGCTGTGGTGTGCCTCCTGAGTGTGCTGGGATGCTTTCTTGCCATTTTGTGGTGATTTGGAGCAAGTTTAGTCGACAGCCTGGTTGACATGTGCTGCTGATTGTTTTTCAAACATGTGTTTTCCCGCCTAATTTTGATGTGGTGTACCTCCTGAGTGTGTTGGGATGCTTTCTTGCCATTTTGGGGTGATTTGGAGCAATTTTAGTCGACAGCCTGGTTGACATGTGCTGCTGATTGTTTTTCAAACATGTGTTTTCCCGCCTAATTTTGCTGTGGTGTGCCTCCTGAGTGTGCTGGGATGCTTTCTTGCCATTTTGGGGTGATTTGGAGCAAGTTTAGTCGACAGCCTGGTTGACATGTGCTGCTGATTGTTTTTCAAACATGTGTTTTCCCGCCTAATTTTGATGTGGTGTACCTCCTGAGTGTGTTGGGATGCTTTCTTGCCATTTTGGGGTGATTTGGAGCAATTTTAGTCGACAGCCTGGTTGACATGTGCTGCTGATTGTTTTTCAAACATGTGTTTTCCAGCCTAATTTTGCTGTGGTGTGCCTCCTGAGTGTGCTGGGATGCTTTCTTGCCATTTTGGGGTGATTTGGAGCAAGTTTAGTCGACAGCCTGGTTGACATGTGCTGCTGATTGTTTTTCAAACATGTGTTTTCCCGCCTAATTTTGATGTGGTGTACCTCCTGAGTGTGTTGGGATGCTTTCTTGCCATTTTGGGGTGATTTGGAGCAATTTTAGTCGACAGCCTGGTTGACATGTGCTGCTGATTGTTTTTCAAACATGTGTTTTCCCGCCTAATTTTGATGTGGTGTACCTCCTGAGTGTGTTGGGATGCTTTCTTGCCATTTTGGGGTGATTTGGAGCAAGTTGAGTCGACAGCCTGGTCAACATTTTGTGAGGGGCAGCCATTTTGTGAGGGGCAGCCATTTTGTGAGGGGCAGCCATTTATACATGTATGTATTTTTTTTTTTTATAACAGAGATGTCAAGGGACAAGCCGACCCGATCCGCCCCTTCCCCCACCCCCTCGGATCTATCCCTGCATAGCAATGAGGAGTGGGAGCCAACCCAGGAGGCGGATGCGACCGACCAGGCATCTAGTGACCAGCCGCGGTCGTCAAGGGCCCATGAGAAGTCCAAGAAAAAGCCTAGTAAAAAGGTACTTAACCACACCTGCAGACACAAATAGCATCAAACTTTACCCACTGTAGTTTGTGCAATGCCATGCACACCTACTGTAATAGGTGCGCAATGCCAGGGATACTGACACTCACAGGTACATACCGATCTTATTAAAAAATTTTTTTTTTTTTTTTTAATCCCTAAAGGCAAGAAGCCAGCCAGAGGAGCAGTCGGAGGAGGAAGCCTCTGGTGAAGATGCAGGACAGAAAAAGCCGCGTGGACCCAGATACACTGAGGCGGAAAACTGTACCCTAGTAGATTGCGTCGACAGGTCCTACGACATTTTGTATGGACTAAGGGCACAGACCACAGCAGCTAAGGTAAAGCGGAACATCTGGGAATCCATCGCCAGTCAAGTCACTGCAATATCTGGAAACCGCCGGAGCACCAGAAATTGCTTGAAGCGGTACAGTGATTGCCGCAGACAGACCAAGAAGAAGATGGGGATTCAGCGCCGACATGAGACAGCTACGGGAGGTTGCCCGGCTCTCAATCTGAAGTGGCTACCCTGGGAGGACGTTATTAGAAGGCGCATGAACCCTGCCATGGTCGAAGGAGTTCGCGGAGGTGTGGACTCCAGCCGTCCTGCTGGCTTTCCCCAGGAGGAAGAACCGCCCAGAAGACGGAGGAAGGCGGGAGACCAGCCGTCCAAAAGGAGGTCTGATGGTAAGAATACATTCACATGAGCTGTACTTCCCTTTAAAATTTTTGTATGTGCTAATGTGCTTTTTTTTTTTTCCCAGACAGACCTGCCCAGAGGACATCACCTGCGCACAGGACATCGCCAGCGCACGGACCGTCACCTGTGCAGCAGGCATCGGCAGCAGCGCGCGGACCATCAACTGCGCCGCAAGCATCGCGAGCACACAGATCGTCACCTGTGCGCCACAGTTCGTCATCGCGCAGTTGGTCACCTGTGCACCAGACGACGTCAGCGCACAGACTATCACCTGTGCGCCAGACACCGTCGGCGACCACACCACAAGATGGGCGCCAAACTACAGCTCCTGCGCGCAGGTCATCACCAGATCGTCGTCTCTCCAGGAGCTCTGGGACTGTGACTGAAGAGCCTCAAGACACAACCCTTGTGGACCCATCACCCGATCTGTTTGAGTCCACAGGGTTAACAGACGAAACTTTTCTTGGGTTTGAGGACAGCCGTGCAGACGTATCCAGCCAGACCCTTGAAAAGTCTTCCGAAACGAGGACAAGTGGAGCTCCTGGAGCAGCGGCATCACAGGATGGAGAAGGTTTGTATTTATTTTGTGTGTGTGTGGGAGGGGGGGGGGGGGGGCAGCAGTTGTGTAAAGTTTATTAACTTTCCCAAAAAAATTATTTTGCAAACAGTGGTGCCACAAACCAGCAGCGGACTAGCTTCGGGGATTGGTTCCTACTTCAGGCCGGATCTCCTACAGGAGTCGTCAGAGGATGACGAGGTGGAAGTGCAGGAGGCTCCAGTTACTACATCCCTGCGTGAGTAAATTGAATTGTGAGCCTTCAAAAAAATGTATGATGAATGTGTATAATATTGTCTAATTTTCTTTTCAGCTGCCCAAATCCAAGTTGTGGCAGACATCCAGGAAGGGCAGAATCCCTCAACTGTTCAGAGGGTTCACACCCTGGCATCAGAGATTGGGACACGCCAGGATACATACACAAATGTTGTGGGAAGCAGACTGGACAACATTGAGAGGACAATGGAGAAAATGTCCAACAGTCTGCATGAACTGCAGAAGACTCTTTCCGACAGCACGGCCACAATACTACAGATCATAATTCAAGATCATAGGGAGAATATGAACGTACTTAACATTCTGTCCGATTCCATGGTCAAGCTTGTGGAAAACACCTCATGTCTGGCAGAAAGCAATAAGAACATGTCGGAGAGTCATCGACACTCCTCTTCCAGCCAACAGGTCATCGCAACCACACTGCAGATGATCTATGAAAAGCTCCCAGTACCAGCTCATCAACACGCTGGTGATCCACCATATCCGCCGTCGCAAGCCACAAGGACGCATCGTACCCTTCCTCAAGTCCCATCCCAGTACAGACAGTCACAGATGTACCAGGGATATACAGGGATGTACCCCACCCCCCAGATGCCTCCACCACCGGCCGCACAATCTTCAGCAGCATGGGCACCGAGGGCCAGTCAACATACTCCCCAGCCTCCCAGGACATCCACGCCCTATCAGGGGGAAGAAGAGGATCCGGACAGACTTCCACCATAAACCCGGTCGTATTATTTTATTTTCTTTTAAATGTTTTTCATGTATCCCTGTCTTCCCCTCCCATTAGTTTGTTGTTTTTCTTACTATTGTTTTTTCTTTGTTGGCCTTCCCCACCCGTGACCGGGTACTACCAAGGAGCTTTGTGTAGGCATACATGCGCGGGCATGTATGCGGGCACGTGTGGTAACGGATGAAAGCTCCTTGCGGCTACATGTATGATGGGCCAAAGAGCTATTCTGATACCCCCTTTTTCTTCCAAAAATCCTTTTTTGTAATGATGTACAGTAGGCTTTAATTGTGTGAATTTACTATTCACTAGTCTGTGTTTTTGACTTATTCATAGGATTGGTGAGGAGAAATGAAGTGGACGGCATAAGTTTGTGTTGTGCGTACCAAGGTGAGTAGAACCATGTTTAATTCAAGAAACTTTGAACCGCATGCCTTTGTAGAACAACACCGTCCAGCAATGGGTCATGCTGGGCTGTGTTGTTCCACAAATGTTAGCGTGTCAAAGTGCTGACCACTGACGCCACTCTTTCACTTTGAACCGCATGCCTTTGTAGAACAACACCGTCCAGCAATGGGTCATGCTGGGCTGTGTTGTTCCACAAATGTTAGCGTGTCAAAGTGCTGACCACTGACGCCACTCTTTCACTTTGAACCGCATGCCTTTGTAGAACAACACCGTCCAGCAATGGGTCATGCTGGGCTGTGTTGTTCCACAAATGTTAGCGTGTCAAAGTGCTGACCACTGACGCCACTCTTTCACTTTGAACCGCATGCCTTTGTAGAACAACACCATCCAGCAATGGGTCATGCTGGGCTGTGTTGTTCCACAAATGTTAGCGTGTCAAAGTGCTGACCACTGACGCCACTCTTTCACTTTGAACCGCATGCCTTTGTAGAACAACACCGTCCAGCAATGGGTCATGCTGGGCTGTGTTGTTCCACAAATGTTAGCGTGTCAAAGTGCTGACCACTGACGCCACTCTTTCACTTTGAACCGCATGCCTTTGTAGAACAACACCGTCCAGCAATGGGTCATGCTGGGCTGTGTTGTTCCACAAATGTTAGCGTGTCAAAGTGCTGACCACTGACGCCACTCTTTCACTTTGAACCGCATGCCTTTGTAGAACAACACCGTCCAGCAATGGGTCATGCTGGGCTGTGTTGTTCCACAAATGTTAGCGTGTCAAAGTGCTGACCACTGACGCCACTCTTTCACTTTGAACCGCATGCCTTTGTAGAACAACACCGTCCAGCAATGGGTCATGCTGGGCTGTGTTGTTCCCCAAATTTTCATTGAAAAGAAATGAACATGAATTTAGTGTGTCTTTACTTTAATATACTTTTTTTCTTTTCCCCACAGATATCTATATACACAAGAAAAGAATGTAAAGAAGAACAAACTACTTTTTTGTTTTAATTAACTTTCAAACTTTATTAAAAAAATTTTTTCTTCAATAAACTTTTAAAAATAGAAGTTTCCTGTGGTTTTTATTAAAATTTGTAATGCAGTAGAATTGTACGTAAGTAGATTGCCCGGGGAACTGTCTCTTCAAATCCACGCCACTTAGGAAGGATACACCGGAAGACCTGTGGAAGAGAACAGTATGAGCTACCAGATGTGGGTAATAGTGTCACCCTGGGACTGGAAAGAAGAGGTACATACAGTCCACACAACACAAGCGGGGAACAGTGGGTCCAAATGCAACCCTCCGGCACTTGCGTCACTACACATCCAAACATTCCCTGACCAGCATTGGTGTTTCAGGGAATGTTTGGATGTGTAGTGACGCAAGTGCCGGAGTGCTGCACTTTGGACATGCCGGGGTGATTTTGGACAAAGGGAGTTCTGGGCAATCCATCTCACCTGAGGGGGTTGTCTGCTACATGGCGGAGGTTCAGGTCCACATCACCAGTAGGTCGCCCATGGAACATCGGGTGAAATGGCGTGTCTCTTCACATCCACGCCACTTGGGAAGATACATCGCAGGACCTGTGGAAGAGAACAGTTTGAGCTTCCAGATGTGGGTAATAGTGTCACCCTGGGACTGGAAAGAAGAGGTACATACAGTCCACACAACACAAGCGGGGAACAGTGGGTCCAAATGCAACCCTCCGGCACTTGCGTCACTACACATCCAAACATTCCCTGACCAGCATTGGTGTTTCAGGGAATGTTTGGATGTGTAGTGACGCAAGTGCCGGAGGGCTGCACTTTGGACATGCCGGGGTGATTTTGGACAAAGGGAGTTCTGGGCAATCCATCTCACCTGAGGGAGTTGTCTGCTACATGGCGGAGGTTCAGGTCCACATCACCAGTAGGTCGCCCATGGAACATCGGGTGAAATGGCGTGTCTCTTCACATCCACGCCACTTGGGAAGATACATCGCAGGACCTGTGGAAGAGAACAGTTTGAGCTTCCAGATATGGGTGATAGTGTCACCCTGGGGCTGGAAAAAGAGGTACATACAACAGTCCACACAACACAAGCAGGTTGCAGCGGCCCAAATGCAACCCTCCTGCACTTGCATCACTACACATCCAAACATTCCCTGACCAGCATTGGTGTATCAGGAGGGAATGTTTGGATGTGCAGTCTTGCAAATGCCGGAGTGCTGCACTTTGGACATTTCGGGGTGATTTTGGACAAGGGAGTCTTGTTGGTCAATGCATCTCACCTGAGGTGGTTGTCTGCTACATGGCGGAGGGTCAGGTCCACATCACCATTAGGTCGCCCATGGAACATCGGGTGAAATGGCATGTCTCCTCACATCCACGCCACTTGGGAAGATACACCGCAGGACCTGTGGAAGAGAACAGTATGAGCTTCCAGATGTGGGTAATAGTGTCACCCTGGGACTGGAAAGAAGAGGTACATACAGTCCACACAACACAAGCGGGGAACAGTGGGTCCAAATGCAACCCTCCGGCACTTGCGTCACTACACATCCAAACATTCCCTGACCAGCATTGGTGTTTCAGGGAATGTTTGGATGTGTAGTGACGCAAGTGCCGGAGGGCTGCACTTTGGACATGCCGGGGTGATTTTGGACAAAGGGAGTTCTGGGCAATCCATCTCACCTGAGGGGGTTGTCTGCTACATGGCGGAGGTTCAGGTCCACATCACCAGTAGGTCGCCCATGGAACATCGGGTGAAATGGCGTGTCTCTTCACATCCACGCCACTTGGGAAGATACATCGCAGGACCTGTGGAAGAGAACAGTTTGAGCTTCCTGATATGGGTGATAGTGTCACCCTGGGGCTGGAAAAAGAGGTACATACAACAGTCCACACAACACAAGCAGGTTGCAGCGGCCCAAATGCAACCCTCCTGCACTTGCATCACTACACATCCAAACATTCCCTGACCAGCATTGGTGTATCAGGAGGGAATGTTTGGATGTGCAGTCTTGCAAATGCCGGAGTGCTGCACTTTGGACATTTCGGGGTGATTTTGGACAAGGGAATCTTGTTGGTCAATGCATCTCACCTGAGGTGGTTGTCTGCTACATGGCGGAGGGTCAGGTCCACATCACCATTAGGTCGCCCATGGAACATCGGGTGAAATGGCGTGTCTCCTCACATCCACGCCACTTGGGAAGATACACCGCAGGACCTGTGGAAGAGAACAGTATGAGCTTCCAGATGTGGGTAATAGTGTCACCCTGGGACTGGAAAGAAGAGGTACATACAGTCCACACAACACAAGCGGGGAACAGTGGGTCCAAATGCAACCCTCCGGCACTTGCGTCACTACACATCCAAACATTCCCTGACCAGCATTGGTGTTTCAGGGAATGTTTGGATGTGTAGTGACGCAAGTGCCGGAGGGCTGCACTTTGGACATGCCGGGGTGATTTTGGACAAAGGGAGTTCTGGGCAATCCATCTCACCTGAGGGGGTTGTCTGCTACATGGCGGAGGGTCAGGTCCACATCACCAGTAGGTCGCCCATGGTAGAGTTGGATAAAAGGGTCAAATATTTGCGGTAACCAAACAGGATAAAACGGGGGGGAACAAACTGTATAAACACGGCCTGGGGATACACATCAACAGGATGTAAAACTCTGTAATAGATAAATGAAGAGGTTTTTTTAAAAAAAATCCAATGTCAGTTTACACGATAATACAAATGTTGTCAGTATACTCACAGGTAACTGCAAAAAAAATTTGTATCACTGTCCGCCGGGAATCCTCTCCTTCGCCCATACCCACCGGTAGAGCAGAAGACCGGTTCCCGCGTAGGAAAGCACTACGACGAAGAGTCACCGGCAAACGGTTTGCGACACATATGTTGTGTAAAATACAACATGCATTTACCATGCCGCAAACCTTCGACGGTGAGTACAAAAGAGCACCGCCGGAAGTGTCTAAACATCGAAACCGGCTTTTAAGTACACCGAAGGCACGCTCAATTACTCCCCTCGATGCAATGTGTGTCTCTTGGTAACGTTTTTCTGCTCTACCAACAGGATTAGACAATGGGGTCAACAGCCACGGTTTGTTTGGATAACCCGCATCGCCTATAGAAAATATAAAAAAAATGTTAGGTACTTGTAAAAAATAATAAAAAATAATAATAATAAAATAATAAAAAAATGAAAATACATACCTAACAGCCAGCCACCAGGCATGTTTCCTGTTTCGAACTTGTCAAACAGCGATGACTGGCTTAGGATGAAGGAGTCGTGAGATGATCCAGGAAATCCCACAAAAATGTTCAAAAATCTCATGTTTACATCACAGACCGCCTGCACGTTCAGGGAATGGAACTGTTTTCGGTTCCGAAAACATTCCTCTGAATTCCGTGGCGGTCTGATCTGCACGTGGGTACAGTCAATCGCGCCCAGCACATTGGGAAATTTGTATTTGTTGAAAAAGCCTAATTTGATCTCACGACATTCGCTGTCCGTCTCTGGAAATGTGATGTACTGGATCGTCAATTTGCGGAAAGCCCTAATGACTTGGGTTATACAGCGCGACAGTGTCGACTGAGAAAAACCGCATGTTTGAGACAGTGTAGGCTGGAATGTGCCTGACGCCAAAAAATGTAACGTCCCCAGCAGTTTCTGAAAACCGCTGATTGCACGATTTGACCGTGCCCGAGGTTCCAAGTCGGCCTCCAACAGAGCGTACAGCGAATATATGTCGCGAGTCGATAAGCGATAATTTTGTATCACCTCGAACTCGCTGAGATCCTCCAGTTCACGCCTAGTGCGATACTGGCGTGGACGTGGAAATGAAACCTGCAATACTGGCTCACCCAATGCAGACATTTGCTGACCTGGATCCTGATGTTCATCAGCACTTTCTTCCTCCATCATACTTGCAGCCAGCATGAACAACACAATCTGGTCAGAAAAAGGCTCCATCATTGTAGTCAGTACAAAAATAGGAATGTGTTTTAAAACGCAGGGATTTTACTAAAAAAACGATTCCACAGAGCTGACTGTAAAATGGCTCCTTCTCCCTGTAGTCTCAAACCCAGGAGTGAGGAGATAGGAGGGGCTTTGCAGAAGTGTATCCTGGGTAAAACTGTGGAATCATGGGTAAAATTCCCTCAGGAGATTGAAGAAAAAAATATTCCTTTAAAAAATCAATTAAATAATACTTGTGAAGCAAAAAAAGACAAACCAAGTAGATAATCCTTTCAAATATAAATAGATATGCTACTAGCAATCCTCAAATATCCCAAAAAATGATGTTCTAAAAATTTTTTTTGAGAACCCGCCAGTCAACTGAGGCGTACTGAAATAGGCGAATTTGCGGTCGAAAAGTACTGCAGGCGAATTTCCAAACTTGAATTGAATATGCTTGGGGCGAATTGCAGCATCTGTACCATTGCAGAAAAGTCGAATGCGAAAAAAGTCGAATTGACAAAAGTCGAATTCTGAATGTCCGTTTTTTTGCGAAAAAGTACTGTACTGCATAGGCGAATTGATTTTTTGAGGCGAAAACGTTCCGGAATTCGACTTTTTCTGAAATTCGACCGCAATTGCATATACCCCATAGACTTTAATTATCTAAACATAAATCATTTTAACCTATACTTGTGAGCTAATCCACCATCATGGGGAATAAAGCATTTGCAAAATAAATTCTAGATAGTAGTATTGACATTGCATGTTCAAATATCAAGACACTTGCTCATGTTTACCATCTTAAAGTAGACTTCTTGATTTGACTTGTTTATTTTGGCCATTTGTGTGTCAGTAGCAGTATTTGTAAAAATGCCTCTTCTACCTAAAAAGCATTGTGACGACGAGGATGGGATTTGAACCCATGCGTGCAGATCACAATGGATTAGCAGTCTATCGCCTTAACCACTCGGCCACCTCGTCTCGCTGGTATTCAATATAGCAAACATTCCAACACCACTAGTTATACTTCAAAGTCAATTCTTTATGTTCTTGTAGATTGTGTCATTTTCACAATCACGAGCTTGATAGCAAGTCGACTTTCAACCATCCTTGGCTTTAGGAACATTTATTTAATTTTAACCGAAACTTGTGAACAAATCCACCATCACCCACCTCACAAACAAAAATGATTTTTAATACTTCTGGCCAATAACATGACCTTCTCTGTAAAAGTAATGTATTAATTTTCACTAAATGTGTTCTATGCTTGTCTTTAATGAAGTGACAGACTATGTTACATGAGTTACAGTAATTTCAAATCTCTGCAAATATTACAAACATCACCATTTAGAGTTTGCTGTCACTGTAATGTAAACAAGAAAATTATGCAGGAATAAGGTTTAACCTATATTAAGGGCTCTGCTGTAAAAATGTTTTTACTGCATCCCATATCAGTTTAACAGAGCCCAAGAAATGTCATAGACTTTAAATTATCTAAACATAAATCATTTTAACCTATACTTGTGAGCTAATCCACCATCATGGGGGATAAAGCATTTGCAAAATAAATTCTAGATAGTAGTATTGACATTGCATGTTCAAATATCAAGACACTTGCTCATGTTTACCATCTAAAAGTAGACTTCTTGATTTGAATTGTTTATTTTGGCCATTTGTGTGTCAGTAGCAGTATTTGTAAAAATGCCTCTTCTACCTAAAAAGCATTGTGACGACGAGGATGGAATTTGAACCCATGCGTGCAGAGCACAATGGATTAGCAGTCCATCGCCTTAACCACTCGGCCATCTCGTCTCACTGGTATGCAATATGGCAAACATTCCAACACCACTAGTTATACTTCAAAGTCAATTCTTTATGTTCTTGTAGATTGTGTCATTTTCACAATCACGAGCTTGATAGCAAGTCGACTTTCAACCATCCTTGGCTTTAGGAACATTTATTTAATTTTAACCGAAACTTGTGAACAAATCCACCATCACCCACCTTACAAACAAAAATTATTTTTAAGACTTCTGGCCAATAACATGACCTTCTCTGTAAAAGTAATGTATTAATTTTCACTAAATGTGTTCTATGCTTGTCTTTAATGTGGTGACAGACTATGTTACATGAGTTACAGTAATTTCAAATCCCAGCAAATATTACAAACATCACCATTTAGAGTTTGCTGTCAGTGTAATGTAAACAAGAAAATTATGCAGGAATAAGGTTTAACCTATATTAAGGGCTCTGCTGTAAAAATTTTTTAACTGCATCCCATATCAGTTTAACAAAGCCCAAGAAATGTCATAGACTTTAATTATCTAAACATAAATCATTTTAACCTATACTTGTGAGCTAATCCACCATCATGGGGAATAAAGCATTTGCAAAATAAATTCTAGATAGTAGTATTGACATTGCATGTTCAAATATCAAGACACTTGCTCATGTTTACCATCTTAAAGTAGACTTCTTGATTTGACTCGTTTATTTTGGCCATTTGTGTGTCAGTATCAGTATTTGTAAAAATGCCTCTTCTACCTAAAAAGCATTGTGACGACGAGGATGGGATTTGAACCCATGCGTGCAGATCACAATGGATTAGCAGTCTATCGCCTTAACCACTCGGCCACCTCGTCTCGCTGGTATTCAATATAGCAAACATTCCAACACCACTAGTTATACTTCAAAGTCAATTCTTTATGTTCTTGTAGATTGTGTCATTTTCACAATCACGAGCTTGATAGCAAGTCGACTTTCAACCATCCTTGGCTTTAGGAACATTTATTTAATTTTAACCGAAACTTGTGAACAAATCCACCATCACCCACCTCACAAACAAAAATGATTTTTAATACTTCTGGCCAATAACATGACCTTCTCTATAAAAGTAATGTATTAATTTTCACTAAATGTGTTCTATGCTTGTCTTTAATGAAGTGACAGACTATGTTACATGAGTTACAGTAATTTCAAATCTCTGCAAATATTACAAACATCACCATTTAGAGTTTTCTGTCACTGTAATGTAAACAAGAAAATTATGCAGGAATAAGGTTTAACCTATATTAAGGGCTCTGCTGTAAAAATGTTTTAACTGCATCCCATATCAGTTTAACAGAGCCCAAGAAATGTCATAGACTTTAAATTATCTAAACATAAATCATTTTAACCTATACTTGTGAGCTAATCCACCATCATGGGGGATAAAGCATTTGCAAAATAAATTCTAGATAATAGTATTGACATTGCATGTTCAAATATCAAGACACTTGCTCATGTTTACCATCTTAAAGTAGACTTCTTGATTTGACTTGTTTATTTTGGCCATTTGTGTGTCAGTAGCAGTATTTGTAAAAATGCCTCTTCTACCTAAAAAGCATTGTGACGACGAGGATGGGATTTGAACCCATGTGTGCAGAGCACAATGGATTAGCAGTCCATCGCCTTAACCACTCGGCCACCTCGTCTCGCTGCTATGCAATATGGCAAACATTCCAACACCACTAGTTATACTTCAAAGTCAATTCTTTATGTTCTTGTAGATTGTGTCATTTTCACAATTACGAGCTTGATAGCAAGTCGACTTTCAACCATCCTTGGCTTTAGGAACATTTATTTAATTTTAACTGAAACTTGTGAACAAATCCACCATCACCCACCTCACAAACAAAAATGATTTTTAATACTTCTGGCCAATAACATGACCTTCTCTGTAAAAGTAATGTATTAATTTTCACTAAATGTGTTCTATGCTTGTCTTTTAGGAAGTGACAGACTATGTTACGTGAGTTACAGTAATTTCAAATCTCTGCAAATATTACAAACATCACCATTTAGAGTTTGCTGTCACTGTAATGTAAACAAGAAAATTATGCAGGAATAAGGTTTAACCTATATTAAGGGCTCTGCTGTAAAAAAATTTAACTGCACCCCATATCAGTTTAATAAAAGCCCAAGAAATGTCATAGACTTTAATTATCTAAACATATATTATTTTAACCTATACTTGTGAGCTAATCCACCATCATGGGGGATAAAGCATTTGCAAAATAAATTCTAGATAGTAGTATTGACATTGCATATTCAAATATCAAGACACTTGCTCATGTTTACCATCTTAAAGTAGACTTCTTGATTTGACTTGTTTATTTTGGCCATTTGTGTGTCAGTAGCAGTATTTGTAAAAATGCCTCTTCTACCTAAAAAGCATTGTGACGACAAGGATGGGATTTGAACCCATGCGTGCAGAGCACAATGGATTAGCAGTCCATCGCCTTAACCACTCGGCCACCTCATCTCACTGGTATGCAATCTGGCAAAAATTCCAACACCACTAGTTATACTTCAAAGTCAATTCTTTATGTTCTTGTAGATTGTGTCATTTTCACAATCACGAGCTTGATAGCAAGTCGACTTTCAACCATCCTTGGCTTTAGGAACATTTATTTAATTTTAACCGAAACTTGTGAACAAATCCACCATCACCCACCTCACAAACAAAAATGATTTTTAATACTTCTGGCCAATAACATGACCTTCTCTGTAAAAGTAATGTATTAATTTTCACTAAATGTGTTCTATGCTTGTCTTTAAGGAAGTGACAGACTATGTTACATGAGTTACAGTAATTTCAAATCTCTGCAAATATTACAAACATCACCATTTAGAGTTTGCTGTCACTGTAATGTAAACAAGAAAATTATGCAGGAATAAGGTTTAACCTATATTAAGGGCTCTGCTGTAAAACATTTTAACTGCACCCCATATCAGTTTAATAAAGCCCAAGAAATGTCATAGACTTTAATTATCTAAACATAAATCATTTTAACCTATACTTGTGAGCTAATCCACCATCATGGGGAAATAAAGCATTTGCCAAACAAATTCAAGATAGTAGTATTGACAATGCATGTTCAAATATCAAGACACTTGCTCATGTTTACCATCTTAAAGTAGACTTCTTGATTTGACTTGTATATTTTGGCCATTTTTGTGTCAGCTTCACTTGCTGGTTTATGAAGCAGTATTTGTAAAAATGCCTCTTCTACCTAAAGAGCATCGTGACGACAAGGATGGGATTTGAACCCATGCGTGCAGAGCACAATGGATTAGCAGTCCATCGCCTTAACCACTCGGCCACCTCGTCTCGCTGGTATGCAAGATAGCAAACATTCCAACACCACTAGTTATACTTCAAAGTCAATTCTTTATGTTCTTGTAGATTGTGTCATTTTCACAATCACGAGCTTGATAGCAAGTCGACTTTCAACCATCCTTGGCTTTAGGAACATTTATTTAATTTTAACCGAAACTTGTGAACAAATCCACCATCACCCACCTCACAAACAAAAATGATTTTTAATACTTCTGGCCAATAACATGACCTTCTCTGTAAAAGTAATGTATTAATTTTCACTAAATGTGTTCTATGCTTGTCTTTTAGGAAGTGACAGACTATGTTACGTGAGTTACAGTAATTTCAAATCTCTGCAAATATTACAAACATCACCATTTAGAGTTTGCTGTCACTGTAATGTAAACAAGAAAATTATGCAGGAATAAGGTTTAACCTATATTAAGGGCTCTGCTGTAAAAAAATTTAACTGCACCCCATATCAGTTTAATAAAGCCCAAGAAATGTCATAGACTTTAATTATCTAAACATATATTATTTTAACCTATACTTGTGAGCTAATCCACCATCATGGGGGATAAAGCATTTGCAAAATAAATTCTAGATAGTAGTATTGACATTGCATGTTCAAATATCAAGACACTTGCTCATGTTTACCATCTTAAAGTAGACTTCTTGATTTGACTTGTTTATTTTGGCCATTTGTGTGTCAGTAGCAGTATTTGTAAAAATGCCTCTTCTACCTAAAAAGCATTGTGACGACGAGGATGGGATTTGAACCCATGCGTGCAGAGCACAATGGATTAGCAGTCCATCGCCTTAACCACTCGGCCACCTCGTCTCACTGGTATGCAATCTGGCAAAAATTCCAACACCACTAGTTATACTTCAAAGTCAATTCTTTATGTTCTTGTAGATTGTGTAATTTTCACAATCACGAGCTTGATAGCAAGTCGACTTTCAACCATCCTTGGCTTTAGGAACATTTATTTAATTTTAACCAAAACTTGTGAACAAATCCACCATCACCCACCTCACAAACAAAAATGATTTTTAATACTTCTGGCCAATAACATGACCTTCTCTGTAAAAGTAATGAATTAATTTTCACTAAATGTGTTCTATGCTTGTCTTTAATGAAGTGACAGACTATGTTACATGAGTTACAGTAATTTCAAATCTCTGCAAATATTACAAACATCACCATTTAGAGTTTGCTGTCACTGTAATGTAAACAAGAAAATTATGCAGGAATAAGGTTTAACCTATATTAAGGGCTCTGCTGTAAAAATTTTTTTAACTGCATCCCATATCAGTTTAACAAAGCCCAAGAAATGTCATAGACTTTAATTATCTAAACATAAATCATTTTAACCTATACTTGTGAGCTAATCCACCATCATGGGGAATAAAGCATTTGCAAAATAAATTCTAGATAGTAGTATTTACATTGCATGTTCAAATATCAAGACACTTGCTCATGTTTACCATCTTAAAGTAGACTTCTTGATTTGACTTGTTTATTTTGGCCATTTGTGTGTCAGTAGCAGTATTTGTAAAAATGCCTCTTCTACCTAAAAAGCATTGTGACGACGAGGATGGGATTTGAACCCATGCGTGCAGAGCACAATGGATTAGCAGTCCATCGCCTTAACCACTCGGCCACCTCGTCTCGCTGCTATGCAATATGGCAAACATTCCAACACCACTAGTTATACTTCAAAGTCAATTCTTTATGTTCTTGTAGATTGTGTCATTTTCACAATTACGAGCTTGATAGCAAGTCGACTTTCAACCATCCTTGGCTTTAGGAACATTTATTTAATTTTAACTGAAACTTGTGAACAAATCCACCATCACCCACCTCACAAACAAAAATGATTTTTAATACTTCTGGCCAATAACATGACCTTCTCTGTAAAAGTAATGTATTAATTTTCACTAAATGTGTTCTATGCTTGTCTTTTAGGAAGTGACAGACTATGTTACGTGAGTTACAGTAATTTCAAATCTCTGCAAATATTACAAACATCACCATTTAGAGTTTGCTGTCACTGTAATGTAAACAAGAAAATTATGCAGGAATAAGGTTTAACCTATATTAAGGGCTCTGCTGTAAAAAAATTTAACTGCACCCCATATCAGTTTCATAAAGCCCAAGAAATGTCATAGACTTTAATTATCTAAACATATATTATTTTAACCTATACTTGTGAGTTAATCCACCATCATGGGGAAATAAAGCATTTGCCAAACAAATTCAAGATAGTAGTATTGACAATGCATGTTCAAATATCAAGACACTTGCTCATGTTTACCATCTTAAAGTAGACTTCTTGATTTGACTTGTTTATTTTGGCCATTTGTGTGTCAGTAGCAGTATTTGTAAAAATGCCTCTTCTACCTAAAAAGCATTGTGACGACAAGGATGGGATTTGAACCCATGCGTGCAGAGCACAATGGATTAGCAGTCCATCGCCTTAACCACTCGGCCACCTCGTCTCACTGGTATGCAATCTGGCAAAAATTCCAACACCACTAGTTATACTTCAAAGTCAATTCTTTATGTTCTTGTAGATTGTGTCATTTTCACAATCACGAGCTTGATAGCAAGTCGACTTTCAACCATCCTTGGCTTTAGGAACATTTATTTAATTTTAACCGAAACTTGTGAACAAATCCACCATCACCCACCTCACAAACAAAAATGATTTTTAATACTTCTGGCCAATAACATGACCTTCTCTGTAAAAGTAATGTATTAATTTTCACTAAATGTGTGTTCTATGCTTGTCTTTAAGGAAGTGACAGACTATGTTACATGAGTTACAGTAATTTCAAATCTCTGCAAATATTACAAACATCACCATTTAGAGTTTGCTGTCACTGTAATGTAAACAAGAAAATTATGCAGGAATAAGGTTTAACCTATATTAAGGGCTCTGCTGTAAAACATTTTAACTGCACCCCATATCAGTTTAATAAAGCCCAAGAAATGTCATAGACTTTAATTATCTAAACATAAATCATTTTAACCTATACTTGTGAGCTAATCCACCATCATGGGGAAATAAAGCATTTGCCAAACAAATTCAAGATAGTAGTATTGACAATGCATGTTCAAATATCAAGACACTTGCTCATGTTTACCATCTTAAAGTAGACTTCTTGATTTGACTTGTATATTTTGGCCATTTTTGTGTCAGCTTCACTTGCTGGTTTATGAAGCAGTATTTGTAAAAATGCCTCTTCTACCTAAAGAGCATCGTGACGACAAGGATGGGATTTGAACCCATGCGTGCAGAGCACAATGGATTAGCAGTCCATCGCCTTAACCACTCGGCCACCTCGTCTCGCTGGTATGCAATATAGCAAACATTCCAACACCACTAGTTATACTTCAAAGTCAATTCTTTATGTTCTTGTAGATTGTGTCATTTTCACAATCACGAGCTTGATAGCAAGTCGACTTTCAACCATCCTTGGCTTTAGGAACATTTATTTAATTTTAACCGAAACTTGTGAACAAATCCACCATCACCCACCTCACAAACAAAAATGATTTTTAATACTTCTGGCCAATAACATGACCTTCTCTGTAAAAGTAATGTATTAATTTTCACTAAATGTGTTCTATGCTTGTCTTTTAGGAAGTGACAGACTATGTTACGTGAGTTACAGTAATTTCAAATCTCTGCAAATATTACAAACATCACCATTTAGAGTTTGCTGTCACTGTAATGTAAACAAGAAAATTATGCAGGAATAAGGTTTAACCTATATTAAGGGCTCTGCTGTAAAAAAATTTAACTGCACCCCATATCAGTTTAATAAAGCCCAAGAAATGTCATAGACTTTAATTATCTAAACATATATTATTTTAACCTATACTTGTGAGCTAATCCACCATCATGGGGGATAAAGCATTTGCAAAATAAATTCTAGATAGTAGTATTGACATTGCATGTTCAAATATCAAGACACTTGCATGTTCAAATAACAAGACACTTGCTCATGTTTACCATCTTAAAGTAGTAGACTTCTTGATTTGACTTGTTTATTTTGGCCATTTGTGTGTCAGTAGCAGTATTTGTAAAAATGCCTCTTCTACCTAAAAAGCATTGTGACGACAAGGATGGGATTTGAACCCATGCGTGCAGAGCACAATGGATTAGCAGTCCATCGCCTTAACCACTCGGCCACCTCGTCTCACTGGTATGCAATCTGGCAAAAATTCCAACACCACTAGTTATACTTCAAAGTCAATTCTTTATGTTCTTGTAGATTGTGTAATTTTCACAATCACGAGCTTGATAGCAAGTCGACTTTCAACCATCCTTGGCTTTAGGAACATTTATTTAATTTTAACCAAAACTTGTGAACAAATCCACCATCACCCACCTCACAAACAAAAATGATTTTTAATACTTCTGGCCAATAACATGACCTTCTCTGTAAAAGTAATGTATTAATTTTCACTAAATGTGTTCTATGCTTGTCTTTAATGAAGTGACAGACTATGTTACATGAGTTACAGTAATTTCAAATCTCTGCAAATATTACAAACATCACCATTTAAAGTTTGCTGTCACTGTAATGTAAACAAGAAAATTATGCAGGAATAAGGTTTAACCTATATTAAGGGCTCTGCTGTAAAAATTTTTTAACTGCATCCCATATCAGTTTAACAAAGCCCAAGAAATGTCATAGACTTTAATTATCTAAACATAAATCATTTTAACCTATACTTGTGAGCTAATCCACCATCATGGGGAATAAAGCATTTGCAAAATAAATTCTAGATAGTAGTATTTACATTGCATGTTCAAATATCAAGACACTTGCTCATGTTTACCATCTTAAAGTAGACTTCTTGATTTGACTTGTTTATTTTGGCCATTTGTGTGTCAGTAGCAGTATTTGTAAAAATGCCTCTTCTACCTAAAAAGCATTGTGACGACGAGGATGGGATTTGAACCCATGCGTGCAGAGCACAATGGATTAGCAGTCCATCGCCTTAACCACTCGGCCACCTCGTCTCGCTGCTATGCAATGTGGCAAACATTCCAACACCACTAGTTATACTTCAAAGTCAATTCTTTATGTTCTTGTAGATTGTGTCATTTTCACAATTACGAGCTTGATAGCAAGTCGACTTTCAACCATCCTTGGCTTTAGGAACATTTATTTAATTTTAACTGAAACTTGTGAACAAATCCACCATCACCCACCTCACAAACAAAAATGATTTTTAATACTTCTGGCCAATAACATGACCTTCTCTGTAAAAGTAATGTATTAATTTTCACTAAATGTGTTCTATGCTTGTCTTTTAGGAAGTGACAGACTATGTTACGTGAGTTACAGTAATTTCAAATCTCTGCAAATATTACAAACATCACCATTTAGAGTTTGCTGTCACTGTAATGTAAACAAGAAAATTATGCAGGAATAAGGTTTAACCTATATTAAGGGCTCTGCTGTAAAAAAATTTAACTGCACCCCATATCAGTTTAATAAAGCCCAAGAAATGTCATAGACTTTAATTATCTAAACATATATTATTTTAACCTATACTTGTGAGTTAATCCACCATCATGGGGAAATAAAGCATTTGCCAAACAAATTTAAGATAGTAGTATTGACAATGCATGTTCAAATATCAAGACACTTGCTCATGTTTACCATCTTAAAGTAGACTTCTTGATTTGACTTGTTTATTTTGGCCATTTGTGTGTCAGTAGCAGTATTTGTAAAAATGCCTCTTCTACCTAAAAAGTATTGTGACGACTAGGATGGGATTTGAACCCATGCGTGCTGAGCACAATGGATTAGCAGTCCATCGCCTTAACCACTCGGCCACCTCGTCTCGCTGGTATTCAATATAGCAAACATTCCAACACCACTAGTTATACTTCACAGTCAATTCTTTATGTTCTTGTAGATTGTGTCATTTTCACAATCACGAGCTTGATAGCAAGTCGACTTTCAACCATCCTTGGCTTTAGGAACATTTATTTAATTTTAACCGAAACTTGTGAACAAATCCACCATCACCCACCTCACAAACAAAAATGATTTTTAATACTTCTGGCCAATAACATGACCTTCTCTGTAAAAGTAATGTATTAATTTTCACTAAATGTGTTCTATGCTTGTCTTTAATGAAGTGACAGACTATGTTACATGAGTTACAGTAATTTCAAATCTCTGCAAATATTACAAACATCACCATTTAGAGTTTGCTGTCACTGTAATGTAAACAAGAAAATTATGCAGGAATAAGGTTTAACCTATATTAAGGGCTCTGCTGTAAAAATGTTTTAACTGCATCCCATATCAGTTTAACAGAGCCCAAGAAATGTCATAGACTTTAAATTATCTAAACATAAATCATTTTAACCTATACTTGTGAGCTAATCCACCATCATGGGGGATAAAGCATTTGCAAAATAAATTCTAGATAGTAGTATTAACATTGCATGTTCAAATATCAAGACACTTGCTCATGTTTACCATCTTAAAGTAGACTTCTTGATTTGAATTGTTTATTTTGGCCATTTGTGTGTCAGTAGCAGTATTTGTAAAAATGCCTTTTCTACCTAAAAAGCATTGTGACGACGAGGATGGGATTTGAACCCACGCGTGCAGAGCACAATGGATTAGCAGTCCATCGCCTTAACCACTCGGCCACCGCGTCTCACTGGTATGCAATCTGGCAAACATTCCAACACCACTAGTTATACTTCAAAGTCAATTCTTTATGTTCTTGTAGATTGTGTCATTTTCACAATCACGAGCTTGATAGCAAGTCGACTTTCAACCATCCTTGGCTTTAGGAACATTTATTTAATTTTAACCGAAACTTGTGAACAAATCCACCATCACCCACCTCACAAACAAAAATGATTTTTAATACTTCTGGCCAATAACATGACCTTCTCTGTAAAAGTAATGTATTAATTTTCACTAAATGTGTTCTATGCTTGTCTTTAAGGAAGTAACAGACTAAGTTACATGAGTTACAGTAATTTCAAATCTCTGCAAATATTACAAACATCACCATTTAGAGTTTGCAGTCACTGTAATGTAAACAAGAAAATTATGCAGGAATAAGGTTTAACCTATATGAAGGGCTCTGCTGTAAAACATTTTAACTGCACCCCATATCAGTTTAATAAAGCCCAAGAAATGTCATAGACTTTAATTATCTAAACATAAATCATTTTAACCTATACTTGTGAGCTAATCCACCATCATGGGGAAATAAAGCATTTGCCAAACAAATTCAAGATAGTAGTATTGACAATGCATGTTCAAATATCAAGACACTTGCTCATGTTTACCATCTTAAAGTAGACTTCTTGATTTGACTTGTATATTTTGGCCATTTTTGTGTCAGCTTCACTTGCTGGTTTATGAAGCAGTATTTGTAAAAATGCCTCTTCTACCTAAAGAGCATCGTGACGACAAGGATGGGATTTGAACCCATGCGTGCAGAGCACAATGGATTAGCAGTCCATCGCCTTAACCACTCGGCCACCTAGTCTCGCTGGTATGCAATTTAGCAAACATTCCAACACCACTAGTTATACTTCAAAGTCAATTCTTTATGTTCTTGTAGATTGTGTCATTTTCACAATCACGAGCTTGATAGCAAGTCGACTTTCAACCATCCTTGGCTTTAGGAACATTTATTTAATTTTAACCGAAACTTGTGAACAAATCCACCATCACCCACCTCACAAACAAAAATGATTTTTAATACTTCTGGCCAATAACATGACCTTCTCTGTAAAAGTAATGTATTAATTTTCACTAAATGTGTTCTATGCTTGTCTTTTAGGAAGTGACAGACTATGTTACGTGAGTTACAGTAATTTCAAATCTCTGCAAATATTACAAACATCACCATTTAGAGTTTGGTGTCACTGTAATGTAAACAAGAAAATTATGCAGGAATAAGGTTTAACCTATATTAAGGGCTCTGCTGTAAAAAAATTTAACTGCACCCCATATCAGTTTAATAAAGCCCAAGAAATGTCATAGACTTTAATTATCTAAACATATATTATTTTAACCTATACTTGTGAGCTAATCCACCATCATGGGGGATAAAGCATTTGCAAAATAAATTCTAGATAGTAGTATTGACATTGCATGTTCAAATATCAAGACACTTGCTCATGTTTACCATCTTAAAGTAGACTTCTTGATTTGACTTGTTTATTTTGGCCATTTGTGTGTCAGTAGCAGTATTTGTAAAAATGCCTCTTCTACCTAAAAAGCATTGTGACGACAAGGATGGGATTTGAACCCATGCGTGCAGAGCACAATGGATTAGCAGTCCATCGCCTTAACCACTCGGCCACCTCGTCTCACTGGTATGCAATCTGGCAAAAATTCCAACACCACTAGTTATACTTCAAAGTCAATTCTTTATGTTCTTGTAGATTGTGTCATTTTCACAATCACGAGCTTGATAGCAAGTCGACTTTCAACAATCCTTGGCTTTAGGAACATTTATTTAATTTTAACCGAAACTTGTGAACAAATCCACCATCACCCACCTCACAAACAAAAATGATTTTTAATACTTCTGGCCAATAACATGACCTTCTCTGTAAAAGTAATGTATTAATTTTCACTAAATGTGTTCTATGCTTGTCTTTAAGGAAGTGACAGACTATGTTACATGAGTTACAGTAATTTCAAATCTCTGCAAATATTACAAACATCACCATTTAGAGTTTGCTGTCACTGTAATGTAAACAAGAAAATTATGCAGGAATAAGGTTTAACCTATATTAAGGGCTCTGCTGTAAAACATTTTAACTGCACCCCATATCAGTTTAATAAAGCCCAAGAAATGTCATAGACTTTAATTATCTAAACATAAATCATTTTAACCTATACTTGTGAGCTAATCCACCATCATGGGGAAATAAAGCATTTGCCAAACAAATTCAAGATAGTAGTATTGACAATGCATGTTGAAATATCAAGACACTTGCTCATGTTTACCATCTTAAAGTAGACTTCTTGATTTGACTTGTTTATTTTGGCCATTTGTGTGTCAGTAGCAGTATTTGTAAAAATGCCTCTTCTACCTAAAAAGTATTGTGACGACTAGGATGGGATTTGAACCCATGCGTGCAGAGCACAATGGATTAGCAGTCCATCGCCTTAACCACTCGGCCACCTCGTCTCACTGGTATGCAATCTGGCAAACTTTCCAACACCACTTGTAATACTTCAAAGTCAATTCTTTATGTTCTTGTAGATTGTGTCATTTTCACAATCACGAGCTTGATAGCAAGTCGACTTTCAACCATCCTTGGCTTTAGGAACATTTATTTAATTTTAACCGAAACTTGTGAACAAATCCACCATCACCCACCTCACAAACAAAAACGATTTTTAATACTTCTGGCCAATAACATGACCTTCTCTGTAAAAGTAATGTATTAATTTTCACTAAATGTGTTCTATGCTTGTCTTTAATGAAGTGACAGACTATGTTACATGAGTTACAGTAATTTCAAATCTCTGCAAATATTACAAACATCACCATTTAGAGTTTGCTGTCACTGTAATGTAAACAAGAAAATTATGCAGGAATAAGGTTTAACCTATATTAAGGGCTCTGCTGTAAAAATGTTTTAACTGCATCCCATATCAGTTTAACAGAGCCCAAGAAATGTCATAGACTTTAAATTATCTAAACATAAATCATTTTAACCTATACTTGTGAGCTAATCCACCATCATGGGGGATAAAGCATTTGCAAAATAAATTCTAGATAGTAGTATTGACATTGCATGTTCAAATATCAAGACACTTGCTCATGTTTACCATCTTAAAGTAGACTTCTTGATTTGAATTGTTTATTTTGGCCATTTGTGTGTCAGTAGCAGTATTTGTAAAAATGCCTCTTCTATCTAAAAAGCATTGTGACGACGAGGATGGGATTTGAACCCATGCGTGCAGAGAACAATGGATTAGCAGTCCATCGCCTTAACCACTCGGCCACCTAGTCTCACTGGTATGCAATATGGCAAACATTCCAACACCACTAGTTATACTTCAAAGTCAATTCTTTATGTTCTTGTAGATTGTGTCATTTTCACAATCACGAGCTTGATAGCAAGTCGACTTTCAACCATCCTTGGCTTTAGGAACATTTATTTAATTTTAACCGAAACTTGTGAACAAATCCACCATCACCCACCTCACAAACAAAAATTATTTTTAGACTTCTGGCCAATAACATGACCTTCTCTGTAAAAGTAATGTATTAATTTTCACTAAATGTGTTCTATGCTTGTCTTTAATGAAGTGACAGACTATGTTACATGAGTTATAGTAATTTCAAATCTCTGCAAATATTACAAACATCACCATTTAGAGTTTGCTGTCACTGTAATGTAAACAAGAAAATTATGCAGGAATAAGGTTTAACCTATATTAAGGGCTCTGCTGTAAAAATGTTTTAACTGCATCCCATATCAGTTTAACAAAGCCCAAGAAATGTCATAGACTTTAATTATCTAAACATAAATCATTTTAACCTATACTTGTGAGCTAATCCACCATCATGGGGAATAAAGCATTTGCAAAATAAATTCTAGATAGTAGTATTTACATTGCATGTTCAAATATCAAGACACTTGCTCATGTTTACCATCTTAAAGTAGACTTCTTGATTTGACTTGTTTATTTTGGCCATTTGTGTGTCAGTAGCAGTATTTGTAAAAATGCCTCTTCTACCTAAAAAGCATTGTGACGACGAGGATGGGATTTGAACCCATGCGTGCAGAGCACAATGGATTAGCAGTCCATCGCCTTAACCACTCGGCCACACGTCTCACTGGTATGCAATATGGCAAACATTCCAACACCACTAGTTATACTTCAAAGTCAATTCTTTATGTTCTTGTAGATTGTGTCATTTTCACAATTACGAGCTTGATAGCAAGTCGACTTTCAACTATCCTTGGCTTTAGGAACATTTATTTAATTTTAACTGAAACTTGTGAACAAATCCACCATCACCCACCTCACAAACAAAAATGATTTTTAATACTTCTGGCCAATAACATGACCTTCTCTGTAAAAGTAATGTATTAATTTTCACTAAATGTGTTCTATGCTTGTCTTTAATGAAGTGACAGACTATGTTACATGAGTTACAGTAATTTCAAATCTCTGCAAATATTACAAACATCACCATTTAGAGTTTGCTGTCACTGTAATGTAAACAAGAAAATTATGCAGGAATAAGGTTTAACCTATATTAAGGGCTCTGCTGTAAAAATGTTTTAACTGCATCCCATATCAGTTTAACAGAGCCCAAGAAATGTCATAGACTTTAAATTATCTAAACATAAATCATTTTAACCTATACTTGTGAGCTAATCCACCATCATGGGGGATAAAGCATTTGCAAAATAAATTCTAGATAGTAGTATTGACATTGCATGTTCAAATATCAAGACACTTGCTCATGTTTACCATCTTAAAGTAGACTTCTTGATTTGAATTGTTTATTTTGGCCATTTTTGTGTCAGTAGCAGTATTTGTAAAAATGCCTCTTCTACCTAAAAAGCATTGTGACGACGAGGATGGGATTTGAGCCCATGCGTGTAGAGCACGATGGATTAGCAGTCCATCGCCTTAGCAACTCGGCCACCTCGTCTCACTGGTATGCAATCTGGCAAACATTCCAACACCACTAGTTATACTTCAAAGTCAATTCTTTATGTTCTTGTAGATTGTGTCATTTTCACAATCACGAGCTTGATAGCAAGTCGACTTTCAACCATCCTTGGCTTTAGGAACATTTCTTTAATTTTAACCGAAACTTGTGAACAAATCCACCATCACCCACCTCACAAACAAAAATGATTTTTAATACTTCTGGCCAATAACATGACCTTCTCTGTAAAAGTAATGTATTAATTTTCACTAAATGTGTTCTATGCTTGTCTTTAAGGAAGTGACAGACTATGTTACATGAGTTACAGTAATTTCAAATCTCTGCAAATATTACAAACATCACCATTTAGAGTTTGCTGTCACTGTAATGTAAACAAGAAAATTATGCAGGAATAAGGATTAACCTATATTAAGGGCTCTGCTGTAAAAAATTTTAACTGCACCCCATATCAGTTTAATAAAGCCCAAGAAATGTCATAGACTTTAATTATCTAAACATAAATCATTTTAACCTATACTTGTGAGCTAATCCACCATCATGGGGAAATAAAGCATTTGCCAAACAAATTCAAGATAGTAGTATTGACAATGCATGTTCAAATATCAAGACACTTGCTCATGTTTACCATCTTAAAGTAGACTTCTTGATTTGACTTGTTTATTTTGGCCATTTTTGTGTCAGCTTCACTTGCTGGTTTATGAAGCAGTATTTGTAAAAATGCCTCTTCTACCTAAAGAGCATTGAGACGACAAGGATGGGAATTGAACCCATGCGTGCAGAGCACAATGGATTAGCAGTCCATCGCCTCAACCACTCTGCCACCTCGTCTCACTGGTATGCAGTCTGGCAAAATTTCCAACACCACTTGTTAAACTTCAGAGTCAATTCTTTATGTTCTTGTAGATTGTGTCATTTTCACAATCACGAGCTTGATAGTAAGTCGACTTTCAACCATCCTTGGCTTTAGGAACATTTATTTAATTTTAACCGATACTTGTGAACAAATTCACCATCATCCACCTCACAAACAAAAATGTTTTTTAATACTTCTGGCCAATAACATGACCTTCTCTGTAAAAGTAATGTATTAATTTTCACTAAATGTGTTCTATGCTTGTCTTTAAGGAAGTGACAGACTATGTTACATGAGTTACAGTAATTTCAAATCTCTGCAAATATTACAAACATCACCATTTAGAGTTTGCTGTTACTGTAATGTAAACAAGAAAATTATGCAGGAATAAGGTTTAACCTATATTAAGGGCTCTGCTGTAAAAATGTTTAACTGCACCCCATATCAGTTTAATAAAGCCCAAGAAATGTCATAGACTTTAATTATCTAAACATAAATCATTTTAACCTATACTTGTGAGCTAATCCACCATCATGGGGAAATAAAGCATTTGCCAAACAAATTCAAGATAGTAGTATTGACAATGCATGTTCAAATATCAAGACACTTGCTCATGTTTACCATCTTAAAGTAGACTTCTTGATTTGACTTGTTTATTTTGGCCATTTTTGTGTCAGCTTCACTTGCTGGTTTATGAAGCAGTATTTGTAAAAATGCCTCTTCTACCTAAAGAGCATCGTGACGACAAGGATGGGATTTGAATCCATGCGTGCAGAGCACAATGGATTAGCAGTCCATCGCCTTAACCACTCGGCCACCTCGTCTCGCTGGTATGCAATATAGCAAACATTCCAACACCACTAGTTATACTTCAAAGTCAATTCTTTATGTTCTTGTAGATTGTGTCATTTTCACAATCACGAGCTTGATAGCAAGTCGACTTTCAACCATCCTTGGCTTTAGGAACATTTATTTAATTTTAACCGAAACTTGTGAACAAATCCACCATCACCCACCTCACAAACAAAAATGATTTTTAATACTTCTGGCCAATAACATGACCTTCTCTGTAAAAGTAATGTATTAATTTTCACTAAATGTGTTCTATGCTTGTCTTTTAGGAAGTGACAGACTATGTTACGTGAGTTACAGTAATTTCAAATCTCTGCAAATATTACAAACATCACCATTTAGAGTTTGCTGTCACTGTAATGTAAACAAGAAAATTATGCAGGAATAAGGTTTAACCTATATTAAGGGCTCTGCTGTAAAAAAATTTAACTGCACCCCATATCAGTTTAATAAAGCCCAAGAAATGTCATAGACTTTAATTATCTAAACATATATTATTTTAACCTATACTTGTGAGCTAATCCACCATCATGGGGGATAAAGCATTTGCAAAATAAATTCTAGATAGTAGTATTGACATTGCATGTTCAAATATCAAGACACTTGCTCATGTTTACCATCTTAAAGTAGACTTCTTGATTTGACTTGTTTATTTTGGCCATTTGTGTGTCAGTAGCAGTATTTGTAAAAATGCCTCTTCTACCTAAAAAGCATTGTGACGACAAGGATGGGATTTGAACCCATGCGTGCAGAGCACAATGGATTAGCAGTCCATCGCCTTAACCACTCGGCCACCTCGTCTCACTGGTATGCAATCTGGCAAAAATTCCAACACCACTAGTTATACTTCAAAGTCAATTCTTTATGTTCTTGTAGATTGTGTCATTTTCACAATCACGAGCTTGATAGCAAGTCGACTTTCAACCATCCTTGGCTTTAGGAACATTTATTTAATTTTAACCAAAACTTGTGAACAAATCCACCATCACCCACCTCACAAACAAAAATGATTTTTAATACTTCTGGCCAATAACATGACCTTCTCTGTAAAAGTAATGTATTAATTTTCACTAAATGTGTTCTATGCTTGTCTTTAATGAAGTGACAGACTATGTTACATGAGTTACAGTAATTTCAAATCTCTGCAAATATTACAAACATCACCATTTAGAGTTTGCTGTCACTGTAATGTAAACAAGAAAATTATGCAGGAATAAGGTTTAAACTATATTAAGGGCTCTGCTGTAAAAATGTTTTAACTGCATCCCATATCAGTTTAACAAAGCCCAAGAAATGTCATAGACTTTAATTATCTAAACATAAATCATTTTAACCTATACTTGTGAGCTAATCCACCATCATGAGGAAATAAAACATTTGCCAAACAAATTCAAGATAGTAGTATTGACAATGCATGTTCAAATATCAAGACACTTGCTCATGTTTACCATCTTAAAGTAGACTTCTTAATTTGACTTGTTTATTTTGGCCATTTTTGTGTCAGCTTCACTTGCTGGTTTATGAAGCAGTATTTGTAAAAATGCCTCTTCTACCTAAAGAGCATTGAGACGACAAGGATGGGAATTGAACCCATGCGTGCAGAGCACAATGGATTAGCAGTCCATCGCCTTAACCACTCTGCCACCTCGTCTCACTGGTATGCAGTCTGGCAAAATTTCCAACACCACTTGTTAAACTTCAGAGTCAATTCTTTATGTTCTTGTAGATTGTGTCATTTTCACAATCACGAGCTTGATAGTAAGTCGACTTTCAACCATCCTTGGCTTTAGGAACATTTATTTAATTTTAACCGATACTTGTGAACAAATTCACCATCATCCACCTCACAAACAAAAATGTTTTTTAATACTTCTGGCCAATAACATGACCTTCTCTGTAAAAGTGATGTATTAATTTTCACTAAATGTGTTCTATGCTTGTCTTTAATGAAGTGACAGACTATGTTACATGAGTTACAGTAATTTCAAATCTCTGCAAATATTACAAACATCACCATTTAGAGTTTGCTGTCACTGTAATGTAAACAAGAAAATTATGCAGGAATAAGGTTTAACCTATATTAAGGGCTCTGCTGTAAAAAAAATTAACTGCACCCCATATCAGTTTAATAAAGCCCAAGAAATGTCATAGACTTTAATTATCTAAACATAAATTATTTTAACCTATACTTGTGAGTTAATCCACCATCACGGGGAAATAAAGCATTTGCCAAACAAATTCAAGATAGTAGTATTGACAATGCATGTTCAAATATCAAGACACTTGCTCATGTTTACCATCTTAAAGTAGACTTCTTGATTTGACTTGTTTATTTTGGCCATTTTTGTGTCAGCTTCACTTGCTGGTTTATGATGCAGTATTTGTAAAAATGCCTCTTCTACCGAAAGAGCATTATGACGACAAGGATGGGATTTGAACCCATGCGTGCAGAGCACAATGGATTAGCAGTCCATCGCCTTAACCACTCGGCCGCCTCGTCTCACTGGTATGCAATTTGGCAAACTTTCCAACACCACTTGTTATACTTTAAAGTCATTTCTTTATGTTCTTGTAGATTGTGTCATTTTCACAATCACGAGCTTGATAGCAAGTCGACTTTTAACCATCCTTGGCTTTAGGAACATTTATTTAATTTTAACCGATACTTGTGAACAAATTCACCATCATCCACCTCACAAACAAAAATGATTTTTAATACTTCTGGCCAATAACATGACCTTCTCTGTAAAAGTAATGTATTAATTTTCACTAAATGTGTTCTATGCTTGTCTTTAATGAAGTGACAGACTGTTACATGAGTTACAGTAATTTCAAATCTCTGCAAATATTACAAACATCACCATTTAGAGTTTGCTGTCACTGTAATGTAAACAAGAAAATTATGCAGGAATAAGGTTTAACCTATATTAAGGGCTCTGCTGTAAAAATGTTTTAACTGCATCCCATATCAGTTTAACAAAGCCCAAGAAATGTCATAGACTTTAAATTATCTAAACATAAATCATTTTAACCTACACTTGTGAGCTAATCCACCATCATGAGGGATAAAGCATTTGCAAAATAAATTCTAGATAGTAGTATTGACATTGCATGTTCAAATATCAAGACACTTGCTCATGTTTACCATCTTAAAGTAGACTTCTTGATTTGACTTATTTATTTTGGCAATTTGTGTGTCAGTAGCAGTATTTGTAAAAATGCCTCTTCTACCTAAAAAGCATTGTGACAACGAGGATGGGATTTGAACCCATGCGTGCAGAGCACAATGGATTAGCAGTCCATCGCCTTAACCACTCGGCCACCTCGTCTCGCTGATATGCAATATGGCAAACATTCCAACACCACTAGTTATACTTCAAAGTCAATTCTTTATGTTCTTGTAGATTGTGTCATTTTCACAATTACGAGCTTGATAGCAAGTCGACTTTCAACCATCCTTGGCTTTAGGAACATTTATTTAATTTTAACTGAAACTTGTGAACAAATCCACCATCACCCACCTCACAAACAAAAATGATTTTTAATACTTCTGGCCAATAACATGACCTTCTCTGTAAAAGTAATGTATTAATTTTCACTAAATGTGTTCTATGCTTGTCTTTAATGAAGTGACAGACTATGTTACATGAGTTACAGTAATTTCAAATCTCTGCAAATATTACAAACATCACCATTTAGAGTTTGCTGTCACTGTAATGTAAACAAGAAAATTATGCAGGAATAAGGTTTAACCTATATTAAGGGCTCTGCTGTAAAAATGTTTTAACTGCATCCCATATCAGTTTAACAGAGCCCAAGAAATGTCATAGACTTTAAATTATCTAAACATAAATCATTTTAACCTATACTTGTGAGCTAATCCACCATGATGGGGTATAAAGCATTTGCAAAATAAATTCTAGATAGTAGTATTGACATTGCATGTTCAAATATCAAGACACTTGCTAATGTTTACCATCTTAAAGTAGACTTCTTGATTTGAATTGTTTATTTTGGCCATTTTTGTGTCAGTAGCAGTATTTGTAAAAATGCCTCTTCTACCTAAAAAGCATTGTGACGACGAGGATGGGATTTGAACCCATGCGTGTAGAGCACAATGGATTAGCAGTCCATCGCCTTAACCACTCGGCCACCTCGTCTCACTGGTTTGCAATCTGGCAAACATTCCAACACCACTAGTTATACTTCAAAGTCAATTCTTTATGTTCTTGTAGATTGTGTCATTTTCACAATCACGAGCTTGATAGCAAGTCGACTTTCAACCATCCTTGGCTTTAGGAACATTTATTTAATTTTAACCGAAACTTGTGAACAAATCCACCATCACCCACCTCACAAACAAAAATGATTTTTAATACTTCTGGCCAATAACATGACCTTCTCTGTAAAAGTAATGTATTAATTTTCACTAAATGTGTTCTATGCTTGTCTTTAAGGAAGTGACAGACTATGTTACATGAGTTACAGTAATTTCAAATCTCTGCAAATATTACAAACATCACCATTTAGAGTTTGCTGTCACTGTAATGTAAACAAGAAAATTATGCAGGAATAAGGTTTAACCTATATTAAGGGCTCTGCTGTAAAAATTTTTAACTGCACCCCATATCAGTTTAATAAAGCCCAAGAAATGTCATAGACTTTAATTATCTAAACATAAATCATTTTAACCTATACTTGTGAGCTAATCCACCATCATGGGGAAATAAAGCATTTGCCAAACAAATTCAAGATAGTAGTATTGACAATGCATGTTCAAATATCAAGACACTTGCTCATGTTTACCATCTTAAAGTAGACTTCTTGATTTGACTTGTTTATTTTGGCCATTTTTGTGTCAGCTTCACTTGCTGGTTTATGAAGCAGTATTTGTAAAAATGCCTCTTCTACCTAAAGAGCATCGTGACGACAAGGATGGGATTTGAACCCATGCGTGCAGAGCACAATGGATTAGCAGTCCATCGCCTTAACCACTCGGCCACCTCGTCTCGCTGGTATGCAATATAGCAAACATTCCAACACCACTAGTTATACTTCAAAGTCAATTCTTTATGTTCTTGTAGATTGTGTCATTTTCACAATCACGAGCTTGATAGCAAGTCGACTTTCAACCATCCTTGGCTTTAGGAACATTTATTTAATTTTAACCGAAACTTGTGAACAAATCCACCATCACCCACCTCACAAACAAAAATGATTTTTAATACTTCTGGCCAATAACATGACCTTCTCTGTAAAAGTAATGTATTAATTTTCACTAAATGTGTTCTATGCTTGTCTTTTAGGAAGTGACAGACTATGTTACGTGAGTAACAGTAATTTCAAATCTCTGCAAATATTACAAACATCACCATTTAGAGTTTGCTGTCACTGTAATGTAAACAAGAAAATTATGCAGGAATAAGGTTTAACCTATATTAAGGGCTCTGCTGTAAAAAAATTTAACTGCACCCCATATCAGTTTAATAAAGCCCAAGAAATGTCATAGACTTTAATTATCTAAACATATATTATTTTAACCTATACTTGTGAGCTAATCCACCATCATGGGGGATAAAGAATTTGCAAAATAAATTCTAGATAGTAGTATTGACATTGCATGTTCAAATATCAAGACACTTGCTCATGTTTACAATCTTAAAGTAGACTTCTTGATTTGACTTGTTTATTTTGGCCATTTGTGTGTCAGTAGCAGTATTTGTAAAAATGCCTCTTCTACCTAAAAAGCATTGTGACGACAAGGATGGGATTTGAACCCATGCGTGCAGAGCACAATGGATTAGCAGTCCATCGCCTTAACCACTCGGCCACCTCGTCTCACTGGTATGCAATCTGGCAAAAATTCCAACACCACTAGTTATACTTCAAAGTCAATTCTTTATGTTCTTGTAGATTGTGTCATTTTCACAATCACGAGCTTGATAGCAAGTCGACTTTCAACCATCCTTGGCTTTAGGAACATTTATTTAATTTTAACCAAAACTTGTGAACAAATCCACCATCACCCACCTCACAAACAAAAATGATTTTTAATACTTCTGGCCAATAACATGACCTTCTCTGTAAAAGTAATGTATTAATTTTCACTAAATGTGTTCTATGCTTGTCTTTAATGAAGTGACAGACTATGTTACATGAGTTACAGTAATTTCAAATCTCTGCAAATATTACAAACATCACCATTTAGAGTTTGCTGTCACTGTAATGTAAACAAGAAAATTATGCAGGAATAAGGTTTAACCTATATTAAGGGCTCTGCTGTAAAAATGTTTTAACTGCATCCCATATCAGTTTAACAAAGCCCAAGAAATGTCATAGACTTTAATTATCTAAACATAAATCATTTTAACCTATACTTGTGAGCTAATCCACCATCATGAGGAAATAAAACATTTGCCAAACAAATTCAAGATAGTAGTATTGACAATGCATGTTCAAATATCAAGACACTTGCTCATGTTTACCATCTTAAAGTAGACTTCTTGATTTGACTTGTTTATTTTGGCCATTTTTGTGTCAGCTTCACTTGCTGGTTTATGAAGCAGTATTTGTAAAAATGCCTCTTCTACCTAAAGAGCATCGTGACGACAAGGATGGGATTTGAACCCATGCGTGCAGAGCACAATGGATTAGCAGTCCATCGCCTTAACCACTCGGCCACCTCGTCTCGCTGGTATGCAATATAGCAAACATTCCAACACCACTAGTTATACTTCAAAGTCAATTCTTTATGTTCTTGTAGATTGTGTCATTTTCACAATCACGAGCTTGATAGCAAGTCGACTTTCAACCATCCTTGGCTTTAGGAACATTTATTTAATTTTAACCGATACTTGTGAACAAATTCACCATCATCCACCTCACAAACAAAAATGATTTTTAATACTTCTGGCCAATAACATGACCTTCTCTGTAAAAGTAATGTATTAATTTTCACTAAATGTGTTCTATGCTTGTCTTTAATGAAGTGACAGACTGTTACATGAGTTACAGTAATTTCAAATCTCTGCAAATATTACAAACATCACCATTTAGAGTTTGCTGTCACTGTAATGTAAACAAGAAAATTATGCAGGAATAAGGTTTAACCTATATTAAGGGCTCTGCTGTAAAAATGTTTTAACTGCATCCCATATCAGTTTAACAAAGCCCAAGAAATGTCATAGACTTTAAATTATCTAAACATAAATCATTTTAACCTATACTTGTGAGCTAATCCACCATCATGGGGGATAAAGCATTTGCAAAATAAATTCTAGATAGTAGTATTGACATTGCATGTTCAAATATCAAGACACTTGCTCATGTTTACCATCTTAAAGTAGACTTCTTGATTTGACTTATTTATTTTGGCAATTTGTGTGTCAGTAGCAGTATTTGTAAAAATGCCTCTTCTACCTAAAAAGCATTGTGACGACGAGGATGGGATTTGAACCCATGCGTGCAGAGCACAATGGATTAGCAGTCCATCGCCTTAACCACTCGGCCACCACGTCTCGCTGCTATGCAATATGGCAAACATTCCAACACCACTAGTTATACTTCAAAGTCAATTCTTTATGTTCTTGTAGATTGTGTCATTTTCACAATTACGAGCTTGATAGCAAGTCGACTTTCAACCATCCTTGGCTTTAGGAACATTTATTTAATTTTAACTGAAACTTGTGAACAAATCCACCATCACCCACCTCACAAACAAAAATGATTTTTAATACTTCTGGCCAATAACATGACCTTCTCTGTAAAAGTAATGTATTAATTTTCACTAAATGTGTTCTATGCTTGTCTTTAATGAAGTGACAGACTATGTTACATGAGTTACAGTAATTTCAAATCTCTGCAAATATTACAAACATCACCATTTAGAGTTTGCTGTCACTGTAATGTAAACAAGAAAATTATGCAGGAATAAGGTTTAACCTATATTAAGGGCTCTGCTGTAAAAATGTTTTAACTGCATCCCATATCAGTTTAACAGAGCCCAAGAAATGTCATAGACTTTAAATTATCTAAACATAAATCATTTTAACCTATACTTGTGAGCTAATCCACCATGATGGGGGATAAAGCATTTGCAAAATAAATTCTAGATAGTAGTATTGACATTGCATGTTCAAATATCAAGACACTTGCTCATGTTTACCATCTTAAAGTAGACTTCTTGATTTGAATTGTTTATTTTGGCCATTTGTGTGTCAGTATCAGTATTTGTAAAAATGCCTCTTCTACCTAAAAAGCATTGTGATGACGAGGATGGGATTTGAACCCATGCGTGTAGAGCACAATGGATTAGCAGTCCATCGCCTTAACCACTCGGCCACCTCGTCTCACTGGTATGCAATCTGGGAAACATTCCAACACCACTGGTTATACTTCAAAGTCAATTCTTTATGTTCTTGTAGATTGTGTCATTTTCACAATCACGAGCTTGATAGCAAGTCGACTTTCAACCATCCTTGGCTTTAGGAACATTTATTTAATTTTAACCGAAACTTGTGAACAAATCCACCATCACCCACCTCACAAACAAAAATGATTTTTAATACTTCTGGCCAATAACATGACCTTCTCTGTAAAAGTAATGTATTAATTTTCACTAAATGTGTTCTATGCTTGTCTTTAAGGAAGTGACAGACTATGTTACATGAGTTACAGTAATTTCAAATCTCTGCAAATATTACAAACATCACCATTTAGAGTTTGCTGTCACTGTAATGTAAACAAGAAAATTATGCAGGAATAAGGTTTAACCTATATTAAGGGCTCTGCTGTAAAATTTTTTAACTGCACCCCATATCAGTTTAATAAAGCCCAAGAAATGTCATAGACTTTAATTATCTAAACATAAATCATTTTAACCTATACTTGTGAGCTAATCCACCATCATGGGGAAATAAAGCATTTGCCAAACAAATTCAAGATAGTAGTATTGACAATGCATGTTCAAATATCAAGACACTTGCTCATGTTTACCATCTTAAAGTAGACTTCTTGATTTGACTTGTTTATTTTGGCCATTTTTGTGTCAGCTTCACTTGCTGGTTTATGAAGCAGTATTTGTAAAAATGCCTCTTCTACCTAAAGAGCATCGTGACGACAAGGATGGGATTTGAACCCATGCGTGCAGAGAACAATGGATTAGCAGTCCATCGCCTTAACCACTCGGCCACCTCGTCTCGCTGGTATGCAATATAGCAAACATTCCAACACCACTAGTTATACTTCAATGTCAATTCTTTATGTTCTTGTAGATTGTGTCATTTTCACAATCACGAGCTTGATAGCAAGTCGACTTTCAACCATCCTTGGCTTTAGGAACATTTATTTAATTTTAACCGAAACTTGTGAACAAATCCACCATCACCCACCTCACAAACAAAAATGATTTTTAATACTTCTGGCCAATAACATGACCTTCTCTGTAAAAGTAATGTATTAATTTTCACTAAATGTGTTCTATGCTTGTCTTTTAGGAAGTGACAGACTATGTTACGTGAGTAACAGTAATTTCAAATCTCTGCAAATATTACAAACATCACCATTTAGAGTTTGCTGTCACTGTAATGTAAACAAGAAAATTATGCAGGAATAAGGTTTAACCTATATTAAGGGCTCTGCTGTAAAAAATTTTAACTGCACCCCATATCAGTTTAATAAAGCCCAAGAAATGTCATAGACTTTAATTATCTAAACATATATTATTTTAACCTATACTTGTGAGCTAATCCACCATCATGGGGGATAAAGCATTTGCAAAATAAATTCTAGATAGTAGTATTGACATTGCATGTTCAAATATCAAGACACTTGCTCATGTTTACCATCTTAAAGTAGACTTCTTGATTTGACTTGTTTATTTTGGCCATTTGTGTGTCAGTAGCAGTATTTGTAAAAATGCCTCTTCTACCTAAAAAGCATTGTGACGACGAGGATGGGATTTGAACCCATGCGTGTAGAGCACAATGGATTAGCAGTCCATCGCCTTAACCACTCGGCCACCTCGTCTCACTGGTACGCAATCTGGCAAACATTCCAACACCACTAGTTATACTTCAAAGTCAATTCTTTATGTTCTTGTAGATTGTGTCATTTTCACAATCACGAGCTTGATAGCAAGTCGACTTTCAACCATCCTTGGCTTTAGGAACATTTATTTAATTTTAACCGATACTTGTGAACAAATTCACCATCATCCACCTCACAAACAAAAATGATTTTTAATACTTCTGGCCAATAACATGACCTTCTCTGTAAAAGTAATGTATTAATTTTCACTAAATGTGTTCTATGCTTGTCTTTAATGAAGTGACAGACTGTTACATGAGTTACAGTAATTTCAAATCTCTGCAAATATTACAAACATCACCATTTAGAGTTTGCTGTCACTGTAATGTAAACAAGAAAATTATGCAGGAATAAGGTTTAACCTATATTAAGGGCTCTGCTGTAAAAATGTTTTAACTGCATCCCATATCAGTTTAACAAAGCCCAAGAAATGTCATAGACTTTAAATTATCTAAACATAAATCATTTTAACCTATACTTGTGAGCTAATCCACCATCATGGGGGATAAAGCATTTGCAAAATAAATTCTAGATAGTAGTATTGACATTGCATGTTCAAATATCAAGACACTTGCTCATGTTTACCATCTTAAAGTAGACTTCTTGATTTGACTTATTTATTTTGGCAATTTGTGTGTCAGTAGCAGTATTTGTAAAAATGCCTCTTCTACCTAAAAAGCATTGTGACGACGAGGATGGGATTTGAACCCATGCGTGCAGAGCACAATGGATTAGCAGTCCATCGCCTTAACCACTCGGCCACCTCGTCTCGCTGCTATGCAATATGGCAAACATTCCAACACCACTAGTTATACTTCAAAGTCAATTCTTTATGTTCTTGTAGATTGTGTCATTTTCACAATTACGAGCTTGATAGCAAGTCGACTTTTAACCATCCTTGGCTTTAGGAACATTTATTTAATTTTAACTGAAACTTGTGAACAAATCCACCATCACCCACCTCACAAACAAAAATGATTTTTAATACTTCTGGCCAATAACATGACCTTCTCTGTAAAAGTAATGTATTAATTTTCACTAAATGTGTTCTATGCTTGTCTTTAATGAAGTGACAGACTATGTTACATGAGTTACAGTAATTTCAAATCTCTGCAAATATTACAAACATCACCATTTAGAGTTTGCTGTCACTGTAACGTAAACAAGAAAATTATGCAGGAATAAGGTTTAACCTATATTAAGGGCTCTGCTGTAAAAATGTTTTAACTGCATCCCATATCAGTTTAACAGAGCCCAAGAAATGTCATAGACTTTAAATTATCTAAACATAAATCATTTTAACCTATACTTGTGAGCTAATCCACCATGATGGGGGATAAAGCATTTGCAAAATAAATTCTAGATAGTAGTATTGACATTGCATGTTCAAATATCAAGACACTTGCTCATGTTTACCATCTTAAAGTAGACTTCTTGATTTGAATTGTTTATTTTGGCCATTTGTGTGTCAGTATCAGTATTTGTAAAAATGCCTCTTCTACCTAAAAAGCATTGTGACGACGAGGATGGGATTTGAACCCATGCGTGTAGAGCACAATGGATTAGCAGTCCATCGCCTTAACCACTCAGCCACCTCGTCTCACTGGTATGCAATCTGGGAAACATTCCAACACCACTAGTTATACTTCAAAGTCAATTCTTTATGTTCTTGTAGATTGTGTCATTTTCACAATCACGAGCTTGATAGCAAGTCGACTTTCAACCATCCTTGGCTTTAGGAACATTTATTTAATTTTAACCGAAACTTGTGAACAAATCCACCATCACCCACCTCACAAACAAAAATGATTTTTAATACTTCTGGCCAATAACATGACCTTCTCTGTAAAAGTAATGTATTAATTTTCACTAAATGTGTTCTATGCTTGTCTTTAAGGAAGTGACAGACTATGTTACATGAGTTACAGTAATTTCAAATCTCTGCAAATATTACAAACATCACCATTTAGAGTTTGCTGTCACTGTAATGTAAACAAGAAAATTATGCAGGAATAAGGTTTAACCTATATTAAGGGCTCTGCTGTAAAAATTTTTAACTGCACCCCATATCAGTTTAATAAAGCCCAAGAAATGTCATAGACTTTATTTATCTAAACATAAATCATTTTAACCTATACTTGTGAGTTAATCCACCATCACGGGGAAATAAAGCATTTGCCAAACAAATTCAAGATAGTAGTATTGACAATGCATGTTCAAATATCAAGACACTTGCTCATGTTTACCATCTTAAAGTAAACTTCTTTATTTGACTTGTTTATTTTGGCCATTTTTGTGTCAGCTTCACTTGCTGGTTTATGATGCAGTATTTGTAAAAATACCTCTTCTACCGAAAGAGCATTATGACGACGAGGATGGGATTTGAACCCATGTGTGCAGAGCACAATGGATTAGCAGTCCATCGCCTTAACCACTCGGCCGCCTCGTCTCACTGGTATGCAATTTGGCAAACTTTCCAACACCACTTGTTATACTTCAAAGTCATTTCTTTATGTTCTTGTAGATTGTGTCATTTTCACAATCACGAGCTTGATAGCAAGTCGACTTTTAACCATCCTTGGCTTTAGGAACATTTATTTAATTTTAACTGATACTTGTGAACAAATTCACCATCATCCACCTCACAAACAAAAATGATTTTTAATACTTCTGGCCAATAACATGACCTTCTCTGTAAAAGTAATGTATTAATTTTCACTAAATGTGTTCTATGCTTGTCTTTAATGAAGTGACAGACTGTTACATGATTTACAGTAATTTCAAATCTCTGCAAATATTACAAACATCACCATTTAGAGTTTGCTGTCACTGTAATGTAAACAAGAAAATTATGCAGGAATAAGGTTTAACCTATATTAAGGGCTCTGCTGTAAAAATGTTTTAACTGCATCCCATATCAGTTTAACAAAGCCCAAGAAATGTCATAGACTTTAAATTATCTAAACATAAATCATTTTAACCTATACTTGTGAGCTAATCCACCATCATGGGGGATAAAGCATTTGCAAAATAAATTCTAGATAGTAGTATTGACATTGCATGTTCAAATATCAAGACACTTGCTCATGTTTACCATCTTAAAGTAGACTTCTTGATTTGACTTATTTATTTTGTCAATTTGTGTGTCAGTAGCAGTATTTGTAAAAATGCCTCTTCTACCTAAAAAGCATTGTGACGACGAGGATGGGATTTGAACCCATGCGTGCAGAGCACAATGGATTAGCAGTCCATCGCCTTAACCACTCGGCCACCTCGTCTCGCTGCTATGCAATATGGCAAACATTCCAACACCACTAGTTATACTTCAAAGTCAATTCTTTATGTTCTTGTAGATTGTGTCATTTTCACAATTACGAGCTTGATAGCAAGTCGACTTTCAACCATCCTTGGCTTTAGGAACATTTATTTAATTTTAACTGAAACTTGTGAACAAATCCACCATCACCCACCTCACAAACAAAAATGATTTTTAATACTTCTGGCCAATAACATGACCTTCTCTGTAAAAGTAATGTATTAATTTTCACTAAATGTGTTCTATGCTTGTCTTTAATGAAGTGACAGACTATGTTACATGAGTTACAGTAATTTCAAATCTCTGCAAATATTACAAACATCACCATTTAGAGTTTGCTGTCACTGTAATGTAAACAAGAAAATTATGCAGGAATAAGGTTTAACCTATATTAAGGGCTCTGCTGTAAAAATGTTTTAACTGCATCCCATATCAGTTTAACAGAGCCCAAGAAATGTCATAGACTTTAAATTATCTAAACATAAATCATTTTAACCTATACTTGTGAGCTAATCCACCATGATGGGGGATAAAGCATTTGCAAAATAAATTCTAGATAGTAGTATTGACATTGCATGTTCAAATATCAAGACACTTGCTCATGTTTACCATCTTAAAGTAGACTTCTTGATTTGAATTGTTTATTTTGGCCATTTGTGTGTCAGTATCAGTATTTGTAAAAATGCCTCTTCTACCTAAAAAGAATTGTGACGACGAGGATGGGATTTGAACCCATGCGTGTAGAGCACAATGGATTAGCAGTCCATCGCCTTAACCACTCGGCCACCTCGTCTCACTGGTATGCAATCTGGGAAACATTCCAACACCACTAGTTATACTTCAAAGTCAATTCTTTATGTTCTTGTAGATTGTGTCATTTTCACAATCACGAGCTTGATAGCAAGTCGACTTTCAACCATCCTTGGCTTTAGGAACATTTATTTAATTTTAACCGAAACTTGTGAACAAATCCACCATCACCCACCTCACAAACAAAAATGATTTTTAATACTTCTGGCCAATAACATGACCTTCTCTGTAAAAGTAATGTATTAATTTTCACTAAATGTGTTCTATGCTTGTCTTTAAGGAAGTGACAGACTATGTTACATGAGTTACAGTAATTTCAAATCTCTGCAAATATTACAAACATCACCATTTAGAGTTTGCTGTCACTGTAATGTAAACAAGAAAATTATGCAGGAATAAGGTTTAACCTATATTAAGGGCTCTGCTGTAAAAAATTTTAACTGCACCCCATATCAGTTTAATAAAGCCCAATAAATGTCATAGACTTTAATTATCTAAACATAAATCATTTTAACCTATACTTGTGAGCTAATCCACCATCATGGGGAAATAAAGCATTTGCCAAACAAATTCAAGATAGTAGTATTGACAATGCATGTTCAAATATCAAGACACTTGCTCATGTTTACCATCTTAAAGTAGACATCTTGATTTGACTTATTTATTTTGGCCATTTTTGTGTCAGCTTCACTTGCTGGTTTATGAAGCAGTATTTGTAAAAATGCCTCTTCTACCTAAAGAGCATCGTGACGACAAGGATGGGATTTGAACCCATGCGTGCAGAGCACAATGGATTAGCAGTCCATCGCCTTAACCACTCGGCCACCTCGTCTCGCTGGTATGCAATATAGCAAACATTCCAACACCACTAGTTATACTTCAAAGTCAATTCTTTATGTTCTTGTAGATTGTGTCATTTTCACAATCACGAGCTTGATAGCAAGTCGACTTTCAACCATCCTTGGCTTTAGGAACATTTATTTAATTTTAACCGAAACTTGTGAACAAATCCACCATCACCCACCTCACAAACAAAAATGATTTTTAATACTTCTGGCCAATAACATGACCTTCTCTGTAAAAGTAATGTATTAATTTTCACTAAATGTGTTCTATGCTTGTCTTTTAGGAAGTGACAGACTATGTTACGTGAGTAACAGTAATTTCAAATCTCTGCAAATATTACAAACATCACCATTTAGAGTTTGCTGTCACTGTAATGTAAACAAGAAAATTATGCAGGAATAAGGTTTAACCTATATTAAGGGCTCTGCTGTAAAAAAAATTAACTGCACCCCATATCAGTTTAATAAAGCCCAAGAAATGTCATAGACTTTAATTATCTAAACATATATTATTTTAACCTATACTTGTGAGCTAATCCACCATCATGGGGGATAAAGCATTTGCAAAATAAATTCTAGATAGTAGTATTGACATTGCATGTTCAAATATCAAGACACTTGCTCATGTTTACCATCTTAAAGTAGACTTCTTGATTTGACTTGTTTATTTTGGCCATTTGTGTGTCAGTAGCAGTATTTGTAAAAATGCCTCTTCTACCTAAAAAGCATTGTGACGACAAGGATGGGATTTGAACCCATGCGTGCAGAGCACAATGGATTAGCAGTCCATCGCCTTAACCACTCGGCCACCTCGTCTCACTGGTATGCAATCTGGCAATAATTCCAACACCACTAGTTATACTTCAAAGTCTATTCTTTATGTTCTTGTAGATTGTGTCATTTTCACAATCACGAGCTTGATAGCAAGTCGACTTTCAACCATCCTTGGCTTTAGGAACATTTATTTAATTTTAACCAAAACTTGTGAACAAATCCACCATCACCCACCTCACAAACAAAAATGATTTTTAATACTTCTGGCCAATAACATGACCTTCTCTGTAAAAGTAATGTATTAATTTTCACTAAATGTGTTCTATGCTTGTCTTTAATGAAGTGACAGACTATGTTACATGAGTTACAGTAATTTCAAATCTCTGCAAATATTACAAACATCACCATTTAGAGTTTGCTGTCACTGTAATGTAAACAAGAAAATTATGCAGGAATAAGGTTTAACCTATATTAAGGGCTCTGCTGTAAAAAAAATTAACTGCACCCCATATCAGTTTAATAAAGCCCAAGAAATGTCATAGACTTTAATTATCTAAACATAAATTATTTTAACCTATACTTGTGAGTTAATCCACCATCACGGGGAAATAAAGCATTTCCCAAACAAATTCAAGATAGTAGTATTGACAATGCATGTTCAAATATCAAGACACTTGCTCATGTTTACCATCTTAAAGTAAACTTCTTTATTTGACTTGTTTATTTTGGCCATTTTTGTGTCAGCTTCACTTGCTGGTTTATGATGCAGTATTTGTAAAAATGCCTCTTCTACCGAAAGAGCATTATGACGACGAGGATGGGATTTGAACCCATGCGTGCAGAGCACAATGGATTAGCAGTCCATCGCCTTAACCACTCGGCCGCCTCGTCTCACTGGTATGCAATTTGGCAAACTTTCCAACACCACTTGTTATACTTCAAAGTCATTTCTTTATGTTCTTGTAGATTGTGTCATTTTCACAATCACGAGCTTGATAGCAAGTCGACTTTCAACCATCCTTGGCTTTAGGAACATTTATTTAATTTTAACCGAAACTTGTGAACAAATCCACCATCACCCACCTCACAAACAAAAATGATTTTTAATACTTCTGGCCAATAACATGACCTTCTCTATAAAAGTAATGTATTAATTTTCACTAAATGTGTTCTATGCTTGTCTTTAATGAAGTGACAGACTATGTTACATGAGTTACAGTAATTTCAAATCTCTGCAAATATTACAAACATCACCATTTAGAGTTTTCTGTCACTGTAATGTAAACAAGAAAATTATGCAGGAATAAGGTTTAACCTATATTAAGGGCTCTGCTGTAAAAATGTTTTAACTGCATCCCATATCAGTTTAACAGAGCCCAAGAAATGTCATAGACTTTAAATTATCTAAACATAAATCATTTTAACCTATACTTGTGAGCTAATCCACCATCATGGGGGATAAAGCATTTGCAAAATAAATTCTAGATAATAGTATTGACATTGCATGTTCAAATATCAAGACACTTGCTCATGTTTACCATCTTAAAGTAGACTTCTTGATTTGACTTGTTTATTTTGGCCATTTGTGTGTCAGTAGCAGTATTTGTAAAAATGCCTCTTCTACCTAAAAAGCATTGTGACGACGAGGATGGGATTTGAACCCATGCGTGCAGAGCACAATGGATTAGCAGTCCATCGCCTTAACCACTCGGCCACCTCGTCTCGCTGCTATGCAATATGGCAAACATTCCAACACCACTAGTTATACTTCAAAGTCAATTCTTTATGTTCTTGTAGATTGTGTCATTTTCACAATTACGAGCTTGATAGCAAGTCGACTTTCAACCATCCTTGGCTTTAGGAACATTTATTTAATTTTAACTGAAACTTGTGAACAAATCCACCATCACCCACCTCACAAACAAAAATGATTTTTAATACTTCTGGCCAATAACATGACCTTCTCTGTAAAAGTAATGTATTAATTTTCACTAAATGTGTTCTATGCTTGTCTTTTAGGAATTGACAGACTATGTTACGTGAGTTACAGTAATTTCAAATCTCTGCAAATATTACAAACATCACCATTTAGAGTTTGCTGTCACTGTAATGTAAACAAGAAAATTATGCAGGAATAAGGTTTAACCTATATTAAGGGCTCTGCTGTAAAAAATTTAACTGCACCCCATATCAGTTTAATAAAAGCCCAAGAAATGTCATAGACTTTAATTATCTAAACATATATTATTTTAACCTATACTTGTGAGCTAATCCACCATCATGGGGGATAAAGCATTTGCAAAATAAATTCTAGATAGTAGTATTGACATTGCATATTCAAATATCAAGACACTTGCTCATGTTTACCATCTTAAAGTAGACTTCTTGATTTGACTTGTTTATTTTGGCCATTTGTGTGTCAGTAGCAGTATTTGTAAAAATGCCTCTTCTACCTAAAAAGCATTGTGACGACAAGGATGGGATTTGAACCCATGCGTGCAGAGCACAATGGATTAGCAGTCCATCGCCTTAACCACTCGGCCACCTCATCTCACTGGTATGCAATCTGGCAAAAATTCCAACACCACTAGTTATACTTCAAAGTCAATTCTTTATGTTCTTGTAGATTGTGTCATTTTCACAATCACGAGCTTGATAGCAAGTCGACTTTCAACCATCCTTGGCTTTAGGAACATTTATTTAATTTTAACCGAAACTTGTGAACAAATCCACCATCACCCACCTCACAAACAAAAATGATTTTTAATACTTCTGGCCAATAACATGACCTTCTCTGTAAAAGTAATGTATTAATTTTCACTAAATGTGTTCTATGCTTGTCTTTAAGGAAGTGACAGACTATGTTACATGAGTTACAGTAATTTCAAATCTCTGCAAATATTACAAACATCACCATTTAGAGTTTGCTGTCACTGTAATGTAAACAAGAAAATTATGCAGGAATAAGGTTTAACCTATATTAAGGGCTCTGCTGTAAAACATTTTAACTGCACCCCATATCAGTTTAATAAAGCCCAAGAAATGTCATAGACTTTAATTATCTAAACATAAATCATTTTAACCTATACTTGTGAGCTAATCCACCATCATGGGGAAATAAAGCATTTGCCAAACAAATTCAAGATAGTAGTATTGACAATGCATGTTCAAATATCAAGACACTTGCTCATGTTTACCATCTTAAAGTAGACTTCTTGATTTGACTTGTATATTTTGGCCATTTTTGTGTCAGCTTCACTTGCTGGTTTATGAAGCAGTATTTGTAAAAATGCCTCTTCTACCTAAAGAGCATCGTGACGACAAGGATGGGATTTGAACCCATGCGTGCAGAGCACAATGGATTAGCAGTCCATCGCCTTAACCACTCGGCCACCTCGTCTCACTGGTATGCAATCTGGCAAAAATTCCAACACCACTAGTTATACTTCAAAGTCAATTCTTTATGTTCTTGTAGATTGTGTAATTTTCACAATCACGAGCTTGATAGCAAGTCGACTTTCAACCATCCTTGGCTTTAGGAACATTTATTTAATTTTAACCAAAACTTGTGAACAAATCCACCATCACCCACCTCACAAACAAAAATGATTTTTAATACTTCTGGCCAATAACATGACCTTCTCTGTAAAAGTAATGTATTAATTTTCACTAAATGTGTTCTATGCTTGTCTTTAATGAAGTGACAGACTGTTACATGATTTACAGTAATTTCAAATCTCTGCAAATATTACAAACATCACCATTTAGAGTTTGCTGTCACTGTAATGTAAACAAGAAAATTATGCAGGAATAAGGTTTAACCTATATTAAGGGCTCTGCTGTAAAAATGTTTTAACTGCATCCCATATCAGTTTAACAAAGCCCAAGAAATGTCATAGACTTTAAATTATCTAAACATAAATCATTTTAACCTATACTTGTGAGCTAATCCACCATCATGGGGGATAAAGCATTTGCAAAATAAATTCTAGATAGTAGTATTGACATTGCATGTTCAAATATCAAGACACTTGCTCATGTTTACCATCTTAAAGTAGACTTCTTGATTTGACTTATTTATTTTGTCAATTTGTGTGTCAGTAGCAGTATTTGTAAAAATGCCTCTTCTACCTAAAAAGCATTGTGACGACGAGGATGGGATTTGAACCCATGCGTGCAGAGCACAATGGATTAGCAGTCCATCGCCTTAACCACTCGGCCACCTCGTCTCGCTGCTATGCAATATGGCAAACATTCCAACACCACTAGTTATACTTCAAAGTCAATTCTTTATGTTCTTGTAGATTGTGTCATTTTCACAATTACGAGCTTGATAGCAAGTCGACTTTCAACCATCCTTGGCTTTAGGAACATTTATTTAATTTTAACTGAAACTTGTGAACAAATCCACCATCACCCACCTCACAAACAAAAATGATTTTTAATACTTCTGGCCAATAACATGACCTTCTCTGTAAAAGTAATGTATTAATTTTCACTAAATGTGTTCTATGCTTGTCTTTAATGAAGTGACAGACTATGTTACATGAGTTACAGTAATTTCAAATCTCTGCAAATATTACAAACATCACCATTTAGAGTTTGCTGTCACTGTAATGTAAACAAGAAAATTATGCAGGAATAAGGTTTAACCTATATTAAGGGCTCTGCTGTAAAAATGTTTTAACTGCATCCCATATCAGTTTAACAGAGCCCAAGAAATGTCATAGACTTTAAATTATCTAAACATAAATCATTTTAACCTATACTTGTGAGCTAATCCACCATGATGGGGGATAAAGCATTTGCAAAATAAATTCTAGATAGTAGTATTGACATTGCATGTTCAAATATCAAGACACTTGCTCATGTTTACCATCTTAAAGTAGACTTCTTGATTTGAATTGTTTATTTTGGCCATTTGTGTGTCAGTATCAGTATTTGTAAAAATGCCTCTTCTACCTAAAAAGAATTGTGACGACGAGGATGGGATTTGAACCCATGCGTGTAGAGCACAATGGATTAGCAGTCCATCGCCTTAACCACTCGGCCACCTCGTCTCACTGGTATGCAATCTGGGAAACATTCCAACACCACTAGTTATACTTCAAAGTCAATTCTTTATGTTCTTGTAGATTGTGTCATTTTCACAATCACGAGCTTGATAGCAAGTCGACTTTCAACCATCCTTGGCTTTAGGAACATTTATTTAATTTTAACCGAAACTTGTGAACAAATCCACCATCACCCACCTCACAAACAAAAATGATTTTTAATACTTCTGGCCAATAACATGACCTTCTCTGTAAAAGTAATGTATTAATTTTCACTAAATGTGTTCTATGCTTGTCTTTAAGGAAGTGACAGACTATGTTACATGAGTTACAGTAATTTCAAATCTCTGCAAATATTACAAACATCACCATTTAGAGTTTGCTGTCACTGTAATGTAAACAAGAAAATTATGCAGGAATAAGGTTTAACCTATATTAAGGGCTCTGCTGTAAAAATTTTTAACTGCACCCCATATCAGTTTAATAAAGCCCAATAAATGTCATAGACTTTAATTATCTAAACATAAATCATTTTAACCTATACTTGTGAGCTAATCCACCATCATGGGGAAATAAAGCATTTGCCAAACAAATTCAAGATAGTAGTATTGACAATGCATGTTCAAATATCAAGACACTTGCTCATGTTTACCATCTTAAAGTAGACATCTTGATTTGACTTATTTATTTTGGCCATTTTTGTGTCAGCTTCACTTGCTGGTTTATGAAGCAGTATTTGTAAAAATGCCTCTTCTACCTAAAGAGCATCGTGACGACAAGGATGGGATTTGAACCCATGCGTGCAGAGCACAATGGATTAGCAGTCCATCGCCTTAACCACTCGGCCACCTCGTCTCGCTGGTATGCAATATAGCAAACATTCCAACACCACTAGTTATACTTCAAAGTCAATTCTTTATGTTCTTGTAGATTGTGTCATTTTCACAATCACGAGCTTGATAGCAAGTCGACTTTCAACCATCCTTGGCTTTAGGAACATTTATTTAATTTTAACCGAAACTTGTGAACAAATCCACCATCACCCACCTCACAAACAAAAATGATTTTTAATACTTCTGGCCAATAACATGACCTTCTCTGTAAAAGTAATGTATTAATTTTCACTAAATGTGTTCTATGCTTGTCTTTTAGGAAGTGACAGACTATGTTACGTGAGTAACAGTAATTTCAAATCTCTGCAAATATTACAAACATCACCATTTAGAGTTTGCTGTCACTGTAATGTAAACAAGAAAATTATGCAGGAATAAGGTTTAACCTATATTAAGGGCTCTGCTGTAAAAAAAATTAACTGCACCCCATATCAGTTTAATAAAGCCCAAGAAATGTCATAGACTTTAATTATCTAAACATATATTATTTTAACCTATACTTGTGAGCTAATCCACCATCATGGGGGATAAAGCATTTGCAAAATAAATTCTAGATAGTAGTATTGACATTGCATGTTCAAATATCAAGACACTTGCTCATGTTTACCATCTTAAAGTAGACTTCTTGATTTGACTTGTTTATTTTGGCCATTTGTGTGTCAGTAGCAGTATTTGTAAAAATGCCTCTTCTACCTAAAAAGCATTGTGACGACAAGGATGGGATTTGAACCCATGCGTGCAGAGCACAATGGATTAGCAGTCCATCGCCTTAACCACTCGGCCACCTCGTCTCACTGGTATGCAATCTGGCAATAATTCCAACACCACTAGTTATACTTCAAAGTCTATTCTTTATGTTCTTGTAGATTGTGTCATTTTCACAATCACGAGCTTGATAGCAAGTCGACTTTCAACCATCCTTGGCTTTAGGAACATTTATTTAATTTTAACCAAAACTTGTGAACAAATCCACCATCACCCACCTCACAAACAAAAATGATTTTTAATACTTCTGGCCAATAACATGACCTTCTCTGTAAAAGTAATGTATTAATTTTCACTAAATGTGTTCTATGCTTGTCTTTAATGAAGTGACAGACTATGTTACATGAGTTACAGTAATTTCAAATCTCTGCAAATATTACAAACATCACCATTTAGAGTTTGCTGTCACTGTAATGTAAACAAGAAAATTATGCAGGAATAAGGTTTAACCTATATTAAGGGCTCTGCTGTAAAAAAAATTAACTGCACCCCATATCAGTTTAATAAAGCCCAAGAAATGTCATAGACTTTAATTATCTAAACATAAATTATTTTAACCTATACTTGTGAGTTAATCCACCATCACGGGGAAATAAAGCATTTGCCAAACAAATTCAAGATAGTAGTATTGACAATGCATGTTCAAATATCAAGACACTTGCTCATGTTTACCATCTTAAAGTAAACTTCTTTATTTGACTTGTTTATTTTGGCCATTTTTGTGTCAGCTTCACTTGCTGGTTTATGATGCAGTATTTGTAAAAATGCCTCTTCTACCGAAAGAGCATTATGACGACGAGGATGGGATTTGAACCCATGCGTGCAGAGCACAATGGATTAGCAGTCCATCGCCTTAACCACTCGGCCGCCTCGTCTCACTGGTATGCAATTTGGCAAACTTTCCAACACCACTTGTTATACTTCAAAGTCATTTCTTTATGTTCTTGTAGATTGTGTCATTTTCACAATCACGAGCTTGATAGCAAGTCGACTTTCAACCATCCTTGGCTTTAGGAACATTTATTTAATTTTAACCGAAACTTGTGAACAAATCCACCATCACCCACCTCACAAACAAAAATGATTTTTAATACTTCTGGCCAATAACATGACCTTCTCTATAAAAGTAATGTATTAATTTTCACTAAATGTGTTCTATGCTTGTCTTTAATGAAGTGACAGACTATGTTACATGAGTTACAGTAATTTCAAATCTCTGCAAATATTACAAACATCACCATTTAGAGTTTTCTGTCACTGTAATGTAAACAAGAAAATTATGCAGGAATAAGGTTTAACCTATATTAAGGGCTCTGCTGTAAAAATGTTTTAACTGCATCCCATATCAGTTTAACAGAGCCCAAGAAATGTCATAGACTTTAAATTATCTAAACATAAATCATTTTAACCTATACTTGTGAGCTAATCCACCATCATGGGGGATAAAGCATTTGCAAAATAAATTCTAGATAATAGTATTGACATTGCATGTTCAAATATCAAGACACTTGCTCATGTTTACCATCTTAAAGTAGACTTCTTGATTTGACTTGTTTATTTTGGCCATTTGTGTGTCAGTAGCAGTATTTGTAAAAATGCCTCTTCTACCTAAAAAGCATTGTGACGACGAGGATGGGATTTGAACCCATGCGTGCAGAGCACAATGGATTAGCAGTCCATCGCCTTAACCACTCGGCCACCTCGTCTCGCTGCTATGCAATATGGCAAACATTCCAACACCACTAGTTATACTTCAAAGTCAATTCTTTATGTTCTTGTAGATTGTGTCATTTTCACAATTACGAGCTTGATAGCAAGTCGACTTTCAACCATCCTTGGCTTTAGGAACATTTATTTAATTTTAACTGAAACTTGTGAACAAATCCACCATCACCCACCTCACAAACAAAAATGATTTTTAATACTTCTGGCCAATAACATGACCTTCTCTGTAAAAGTAATGTATTAATTTTCACTAAATGTGTTCTATGCTTGTCTTTTAGGAATTGACAGACTATGTTACGTGAGTTACAGTAATTTCAAATCTCTGCAAATATTACAAACATCACCATTTAGAGTTTGCTGTCACTGTAATGTAAACAAGAAAATTATGCAGGAATAAGGTTTAACCTATATTAAGGGCTCTGCTGTAAAAAATTTAACTGCACCCCATATCAGTTTAATAAAAGCCCAAGAAATGTCATAGACTTTAATTATCTAAACATATATTATTTTAACCTATACTTGTGAGCTAATCCACCATCATGGGGGATAAAGCATTTGCAAAATAAATTCTAGATAGTAGTATTGACATTGCATATTCAAATATCAAGACACTTGCTCATGTTTACCATCTTAAAGTAGACTTCTTGATTTGACTTGTTTATTTTGGCCATTTGTGTGTCAGTAGCAGTATTTGTAAAAATGCCTCTTCTACCTAAAAAGCATTGTGACGACAAGGATGGGATTTGAACCCATGCGTGCAGAGCACAATGGATTAGCAGTCCATCGCCTTAACCACTCGGCCACCTCATCTCACTGGTATGCAATCTGGCAAAAATTCCAACACCACTAGTTATACTTCAAAGTCAATTCTTTATGTTCTTGTAGATTGTGTCATTTTCACAATCACGAGCTTGATAGCAAGTCGACTTTCAACCATCCTTGGCTTTAGGAACATTTATTTAATTTTAACCGAAACTTGTGAACAAATCCACCATCACCCACCTCACAAACAAAAATGATTTTTAATACTTCTGGCCAATAACATGACCTTCTCTGTAAAAGTAATGTATTAATTTTCACTAAATGTGTTCTATGCTTGTCTTTAAGGAAGTGACAGACTATGTTACATGAGTTACAGTAATTTCAAATCTCTGCAAATATTACAAACATCACCATTTAGAGTTTGCTGTCACTGTAATGTAAACAAGAAAATTATGCAGGAATAAGGTTTAACCTATATTAAGGGCTCTGCTGTAAAACATTTTAACTGCACCCCATATCAGTTTAATAAAGCCCAAGAAATGTCATAGACTTTAATTATCTAAACATAAATCATTTTAACCTATACTTGTGAGCTAATCCACCATCATGGGGAAATAAAGCATTTGCCAAACAAATTCAAGATAGTAGTATTGACAATGCATGTTCAAATATCAAGACACTTGCTCATGTTTACCATCTTAAAGTAGACTTCTTGATTTGACTTGTATATTTTGGCCATTTTTGTGTCAGCTTCACTTGCTGGTTTATGAAGCAGTATTTGTAAAAATGCCTCTTCTACCTAAAGAGCATCGTGACGACAAGGATGGGATTTGAACCCATGCGTGCAGAGCACAATGGATTAGCAGTCCATCGCCTTAACCACTCGGCCACCTCGTCTCACTGGTATGCAATCTGGCAAAAATTCCAACACCACTAGTTATACTTCAAAGTCAATTCTTTATGTTCTTGTAGATTGTGTAATTTTCACAATCACGAGCTTGATAGCAAGTCGACTTTCAACCATCCTTGGCTTTAGGAACATTTATTTAATTTTAACCAAAACTTGTGAACAAATCCACCATCACCCACCTCACAAACAAAAATGATTTTTAATACTTCTGGCCAATAACATGACCTTCTCTGTAAAAGTAATGTATTAATTTTCACTAAATGTGTTCTATGCTTGTCTTTTAGGAAGTGACAGACTATGTTACGTGAGTTACAGTAATTTCAAATCTCTGCAAATATTACAAACATCACCATTTAGAGTTTGCTGTCACTGTAATGTAAACAAGAAAATTATGCAGGAATAAGGTTTAACCTATATTAAGGGCTCTGCTGTAAAAAAATTTAACTGCACCCCATATCAGTTTAATAAAGCCCAAGAAATGTCATAGACTTTAATTATCTAAACATATATTATTTTAACCTATACTTGTGAGCTAATCCACCATCATGGGGGATAAAGAATTTGCAAAATAAATTCTAGATAGTAGTATTGACATTGCATGTCCAAATATCAAGACACTTGCTCATGTTTACCATCTTAAAGTAGACTTCTTGATTTGACTTGTTTATTTTGGCCATTTGTGTGTCAGTAGCAGTATTTGTAAAAATGCCTCTTCTACCTAAAAAGCATTGTGACGACAAGGATGGGATTTGAACCCATGCGTGCAGAGCACAATGGATTAGCAGTCCATCGCCTTAACCACTCGGCCACCTCGTCTCACTGGTATGCAATCTGGCAAAAATTCCAACACCACTAGTTATACTTCAAAGTCAATTCTTTATGTTCTTGTAGATTGTGTAATTTTCACAATCACGAGCTTGATAGCAAGTCGACTTTCAACCATCCTTGGCTTTAGGAACATTTATTTAATTTTAACCAAAACTTGTGAACAAATCCACCATCACCCACCTCACAAACAAAAATGATTTTTAATACTTCTGGCCAATAACATGACCTTCTCTGTAAAAGTAATGTATTAATTTTCACTAAATGTGTTCTATGCTTGTCTTTAATGAAGTGACAGACTATGTTACATGAGTTACAGTAATTTCAAATCTCTGCAAATATTACAAACATCACCATTTAAAGTTTGCTGTCACTGTAATGTAAACAAGAAAATTATGCAGGAATAAGGTTTAACCTATATTAAGGGCTCTGCTGTAAAATTTTTTTAACTGCATCCCATATCAGTTTAACAAAGCCCAAGAAATGTCATAGACTTTAATTATCTAAACATAAATCATTTTAACCTATACTTGTGAGCTAATCCACCATCATGGGGAATAAAGCATTTGCAAAATAAATTCTAGATAGTAGTATTTACATTGCATGTTCAAATATCAAGACACTTGCTCATGTTTACCATCTTAAAGTAGACTTCTTGATTTGACTTGTTTATTTTGGCCATTTGTGTGTCAGCTTCACTTGCTGGTTTATGAAGCAGTATTTGTAAAAATGCCTCTTCTACCTAAAGAGCATCGTGACGACAAGGATGGGATTTGAACCCATGCGTGCAGAGCACAATGGATTAGCAGTCCATCGCCTTAACCACTCGGCCACCTCGTCTCGCTGGTATGCAATATAGCAAACATTCCAACACCACTAGTTATACTTCAAAGTCAATTCTTTATGTTCTTGTAGATTGTGTCATTTTCACAATCACGAGCTTGATAGCAAGTCGACTTTCAACCATCCTTGGCTTTAGGAACATTTATTTAATTTTAACCGATACTTGTGAACAAATTCACCATCATCCACCTCACAAACAAAAATGATTTTTAATACTTCTGGCCAATAACATGACCTTCTCTGTAAAAGTAATGTATTAATTTTCACTAAATGTGTTCTATGCTTGTCTTTAATGAAGTGACAGACTGTTACATGAGTTACAGTAATTTCAAATCTCTGCAAATATTACAAACATCACCATTTAGAGTTTGCTGTCACTGTAATGTAAACAAGAAAATTATGCAGGAATAAGGTTTAACCTATATTAAGGGCTCTGCTGTAAAAATGTTTTAACTGCATCCCATATCAGTTTAACAAAGCCCAAGAAATGTCATAGACTTTAAATTATCTAAACATAAATCATTTTAACCTATACTTGTGAGCTAATCCACCATCATGGGGGATAAAGCATTTGCAAAATAAATTCTAGATAGTAGTATTGACATTGCATGTTCAAATATCAAGACACTTGCTCATGTTTACCATCTTAAAGTAGACTTCTTGATTTGACTTGTTTATTTTGGCCATTTGTGTCAGTAGCAGTATTTGTAAAAATGCCTCTTCTACCTAAAAAGCATTGTGACGACGAGGATGGGATTTGAACCCATGCGTGCAGAGCACAATGGATTAGCAGTCCATCGCCTTAACCACTCGGCCACCTCGTCTCGCTGCTATGCAATATGGCAAACATTCCAACACCACTAGTTATACTTCAAAGTCAATTCTTTATGTTCTTGTAGATTGTGTCATTTTCACAATTACGAGCTTGATAGCAAGTCGACTTTCAACCATCCTTGGCTTTAGGAACATTTATTTAATTTTAACTGAAACTTGTGAACAAATCCACCATCACCCACCTCACAAACAAAAATGATTTTTAATACTTCTGGCCAATAACATGACCTTCTCTGTAAAAGTAATGTATTAATTTTCACTAAATGTGTTCTATGCTTGTCTTTAATGAAGTGACAGACTATGTTACATGAGTTACAGTAATTTCAAATCTCTGCAAATATTACAAACATCACCATTTAGAGTTTGCTGTCACTGTAACGTAAACAAGAAAATTATGCAGGAATAAGGTTTAACCTATATTAAGGGCTCTGCTGTAAAAATGTTTTAACTGCATCCCATATCAGTTTAACAGAGCCCAAGAAATGTCATAGACTTTAAATTATCTAAACATAAATCATTTTAACCTATACTTGTGAGCTAATCCACCATGATGGGGGATAAAGCATTTGCAAAATAAATTCTAGATAGTAGTATTGACATTGCATGTTCAAATATCAAGACACTTGCTCATGTTTACCATCTTAAAGTAGACTTCTTGATTTGAATTGTTTATTTTGGCCATTTGTGTGTCAGTATCAGTATTTGTAAAAATGCCTCTTCTACCTAAAAAGCATTGTGACGACGAGGATGGGATTTGAACCCATGCGTGTAGAGCACAATGGATTAGCAGTCCATCGCCTTAACCACTCAGCCACCTCGTCTCACTGGTATGCAATCTGGGAAACATTCCAACACCACTAGTTATACTTCAAAGTCAATTCTTTATGTTCTTGTAGATTGTGTAATTTTCACAATCACGAGCTTGATAGCAAGTCGACTTTCAACCATCCTTGGCTTTAGGAACATTTATTTAATTTTAACCAAAACTTGTGAACAAATCCACCATCACCCACCTCACAAACAAAAATGATTTTTAATACTTCTGGCCAATAACATGACCTTCTCTGTAAAAGTAATGTATTAATTTTCACTAAATGTGTTCTATGCTTGTCTTTAATGAAGTGACAGACTGTTACATGATTTACAGTAATTTCAAATCTCTGCAAATATTACAAACATCACCATTTAGAGTTTGCTGTCACTGTAATGTAAACAAGAAAATTATGCAGGAATAAGGTTTAACCTATATTAAGGGCTCTGCTGTAAAAATGTTTTAACTGCATCCCATATCAGTTTAACAAAGCCCAAGAAATGTCATAGACTTTAAATTATCTAAACATAAATCATTTTAACCTATACTTGTGAGCTAATCCACCATCATGGGGGATAAAGCATTTGCAAAATAAATTCTAGATAGTAGTATTGACATTGCATGTTCAAATATCAAGACACTTGCTCATGTTTACCATCTTAAAGTAGACTTCTTGATTTGACTTATTTATTTTGTCAATTTGTGTGTCAGTAGCAGTATTTGTAAAAATGCCTCTTCTACCTAAAAAGCATTGTGACGACGAGGATGGGATTTGAACCCATGCGTGCAGAGCACAATGGATTAGCAGTCCATCGCCTTAACCACTCGGCCACCTCGTCTCGCTGCTATGCAATATGGCAAACATTCCAACACCACTAGTTATACTTCAAAGTCAATTCTTTATGTTCTTGTAGATTGTGTCATTTTCACAATTACGAGCTTGATAGCAAGTCGACTTTCAACCATCCTTGGCTTTAGGAACATTTATTTAATTTTAACTGAAACTTGTGAACAAATCCACCATCACCCACCTCACAAACAAAAATGATTTTTAATACTTCTGGCCAATAACATGACCTTCTCTGTAAAAGTAATGTATTAATTTTCACTAAATGTGTTCTATGCTTGTCTTTAATGAAGTGACAGACTATGTTACATGAGTTACAGTAATTTCAAATCTCTGCAAATATTACAAACATCACCATTTAGAGTTTGCTGTCACTGTAATGTAAACAAGAAAATTATGCAGGAATAAGGTTTAACCTATATTAAGGGCTCTGCTGTAAAAATGTTTTAACTGCATCCCATATCAGTTTAACAGAGCCCAAGAAATGTCATAGACTTTAAATTATCTAAACATAAATCATTTTAACCTATACTTGTGAGCTAATCCACCATGATGGGGGATAAAGCATTTGCAAAATAAATTCTAGATAGTAGTATTGACATTGCATGTTCAAATATCAAGACACTTGCTCATGTTTACCATCTTAAAGTAGACTTCTTGATTTGAATTGTTTATTTTGGCCATTTGTGTGTCAGTATCAGTATTTGTAAAAATGCCTCTTCTACCTAAAAAGAATTGTGACGACGAGGATGGGATTTGAACCCATGCGTGTAGAGCACAATGGATTAGCAGTCCATCGCCTTAACCACTCGGCCACCTCGTCTCACTGGTATGCAATCTGGGAAACATTCCAACACCACTAGTTATACTTCAAAGTCAATTCTTTATGTTCTTGTAGATTGTGTCATTTTCACAATCACGAGCTTGATAGCAAGTCGACTTTCAACCATCCTTGGCTTTAGGAACATTTATTTAATTTTAACCGAAACTTGTGAACAAATCCACCATCACCCACCTCACAAACAAAAATGATTTTTAATACTTCTGGCCAATAACATGACCTTCTCTGTAAAAGTAATGTATTAATTTTCACTAAATGTGTTCTATGCTTGTCTTTAAGGAAGTGACAGACTATGTTACATGAGTTACAGTAATTTCAAATCTCTGCAAATATTACAAACATCACCATTTAGAGTTTGCTGTCACTGTAATGTAAACAAGAAAATTATGCAGGAATAAGGTTTAACCTATATTAAGGGCTCTGCTGTAAAAATTTTTAACTGCACCCCATATCAGTTTAATAAAGCCCAATAAATGTCATAGACTTTAATTATCTAAACATAAATCATTTTAACCTATACTTGTGAGCTAATCCACCATCATGGGGAAATAAAGCATTTGCCAAACAAATTCAAGATAGTAGTATTGACAATGCATGTTCAAATATCAAGACACTTGCTCATGTTTACCATCTTAAAGTAGACATCTTGATTTGACTTATTTATTTTGGCCATTTTTGTGTCAGCTTCACTTGCTGGTTTATGAAGCAGTATTTGTAAAAATGCCTCTTCTACCTAAAGAGCATCGTGACGACAAGGATGGGATTTGAACCCATGCGTGCAGAGCACAATGGATTAGCAGTCCATCGCCTTAACCACTCGGCCACCTCGTCTCGCTGGTATGCAATATAGCAAACATTCCAACACCACTAGTTATACTTCAAAGTCAATTCTTTATGTTCTTGTAGATTGTGTCATTTTCACAATCACGAGCTTGATAGCAAGTCGACTTTCAACCATCCTTGGCTTTAGGAACATTTATTTAATTTTAACCGAAACTTGTGAACAAATCCACCATCACCCACCTCACAAACAAAAATGATTTTTAATACTTCTGGCCAATAACATGACCTTCTCTGTAAAAGTAATGTATTAATTTTCACTAAATGTGTTCTATGCTTGTCTTTTAGGAAGTGACAGACTATGTTACGTGAGTAACAGTAATTTCAAATCTCTGCAAATATTACAAACATCACCATTTAGAGTTTGCTGTCACTGTAATGTAAACAAGAAAATTATGCAGGAATAAGGTTTAACCTATATTAAGGGCTCTGCTGTAAAAAAAATTAACTGCACCCCATATCAGTTTAATAAAGCCCAAGAAATGTCATAGACTTTAATTATCTAAACATATATTATTTTAACCTATACTTGTGAGCTAATCCACCATCATGGGGGATAAAGCATTTGCAAAATAAATTCTAGATAGTAGTATTGACATTGCATGTTCAAATATCAAGACACTTGCTCATGTTTACCATCTTAAAGTAGACTTCTTGATTTGACTTGTTTATTTTGGCCATTTGTGTGTCAGTAGCAGTATTTGTAAAAATGCCTCTTCTACCTAAAAAGCATTGTGACGACAAGGATGGGATTTGAACCCATGCGTGCAGAGCACAATGGATTAGCAGTCCATCGCCTTAACCACTCGGCCACCTCGTCTCACTGGTATGCAATCTGGCAATAATTCCAACACCACTAGTTATACTTCAAAGTCTATTCTTTATGTTCTTGTAGATTGTGTCATTTTCACAATCACGAGCTTGATAGCAAGTCGACTTTCAACCATCCTTGGCTTTAGGAACATTTATTTAATTTTAACCAAAACTTGTGAACAAATCCACCATCACCCACCTCACAAACAAAAATGATTTTTAATACTTCTGGCCAATAACATGACCTTCTCTGTAAAAGTAATGTATTAATTTTCACTAAATGTGTTCTATGCTTGTCTTTAATGAAGTGACAGACTATGTTACATGAGTTACAGTAATTTCAAATCTCTGCAAATATTACAAACATCACCATTTAGAGTTTGCTGTCACTGTAATGTAAACAAGAAAATTATGCAGGAATAAGGTTTAACCTATATTAAGGGCTCTGCTGTAAAAAAAATTAACTGCACCCCATATCAGTTTAATAAAGCCCAAGAAATGTCATAGACTTTAATTATCTAAACATAAATTATTTTAACCTATACTTGTGAGTTAATCCACCATCACGGGGAAATAAAGCATTTGCCAAACAAATTCAAGATAGTAGTATTGACAATGCATGTTCAAATATCAAGACACTTGCTCATGTTTACCATCTTAAAGTAAACTTCTTTATTTGACTTGTTTATTTTGGCCATTTTTGTGTCAGCTTCACTTGCTGGTTTATGATGCAGTATTTGTAAAAATGCCTCTTCTACCGAAAGAGCATTATGACGACGAGGATGGGATTTGAACCCATGCGTGCAGAGCACAATGGATTAGCAGTCCATCGCCTTAACCACTCGGCCGCCTCGTCTCACTGGTATGCAATTTGGCAAACTTTCCAACACCACTTGTTATACTTCAAAGTCATTTCTTTATGTTCTTGTAGATTGTGTCATTTTCACAATCACGAGCTTGATAGCAAGTCGACTTTCAACCATCCTTGGCTTTAGGAACATTTATTTAATTTTAACCGAAACTTGTGAACAAATCCACCATCACCCACCTCACAAACAAAAATGATTTTTAATACTTCTGGCCAATAACATGACCTTCTCTATAAAAGTAATGTATTAATTTTCACTAAATGTGTTCTATGCTTGTCTTTAATGAAGTGACAGACTATGTTACATGAGTTACAGTAATTTCAAATCTCTGCAAATATTACAAACATCACCATTTAGAGTTTTCTGTCACTGTAATGTAAACAAGAAAATTATGCAGGAATAAGGTTTAACCTATATTAAGGGCTCTGCTGTAAAAATGTTTTAACTGCATCCCATATCAGTTTAACAGAGCCCAAGAAATGTCATAGACTTTAAATTATCTAAACATAAATCATTTTAACCTATACTTGTGAGCTAATCCACCATCATGGGGGATAAAGCATTTGCAAAATAAATTCTAGATAATAGTATTGACATTGCATGTTCAAATATCAAGACACTTGCTCATGTTTACCATCTTAAAGTAGACTTCTTGATTTGACTTGTTTATTTTGGCCATTTGTGTGTCAGTAGCAGTATTTGTAAAAATGCCTCTTCTACCTAAAAAGCATTGTGACGACGAGGATGGGATTTGAACCCATGCGTGCAGAGCACAATGGATTAGCAGTCCATCGCCTTAACCACTCGGCCACCTCGTCTCGCTGCTATGCAATATGGCAAACATTCCAACACCACTAGTTATACTTCAAAGTCAATTCTTTATGTTCTTGTAGATTGTGTCATTTTCACAATTACGAGCTTGATAGCAAGTCGACTTTCAACCATCCTTGGCTTTAGGAACATTTATTTAATTTTAACTGAAACTTGTGAACAAATCCACCATCACCCACCTCACAAACAAAAATGATTTTTAATACTTCTGGCCAATAACATGACCTTCTCTGTAAAAGTAATGTATTAATTTTCACTAAATGTGTTCTATGCTTGTCTTTTAGGAATTGACAGACTATGTTACGTGAGTTACAGTAATTTCAAATCTCTGCAAATATTACAAACATCACCATTTAGAGTTTGCTGTCACTGTAATGTAAACAAGAAAATTATGCAGGAATAAGGTTTAACCTATATTAAGGGCTCTGCTGTAAAAAATTTAACTGCACCCCATATCAGTTTAATAAAAGCCCAAGAAATGTCATAGACTTTAATTATCTAAACATATATTATTTTAACCTATACTTGTGAGCTAATCCACCATCATGGGGGATAAAGCATTTGCAAAATAAATTCTAGATAGTAGTATTGACATTGCATATTCAAATATCAAGACACTTGCTCATGTTTACCATCTTAAAGTAGACTTCTTGATTTGACTTGTTTATTTTGGCCATTTGTGTGTCAGTAGCAGTATTTGTAAAAATGCCTCTTCTACCTAAAAAGCATTGTGACGACAAGGATGGGATTTGAACCCATGCGTGCAGAGCACAATGGATTAGCAGTCCATCGCCTTAACCACTCGGCCACCTCATCTCACTGGTATGCAATCTGGCAAAAATTCCAACACCACTAGTTATACTTCAAAGTCAATTCTTTATGTTCTTGTAGATTGTGTCATTTTCACAATCACGAGCTTGATAGCAAGTCGACTTTCAACCATCCTTGGCTTTAGGAACATTTATTTAATTTTAACCGAAACTTGTGAACAAATCCACCATCACCCACCTCACAAACAAAAATGATTTTTAATACTTCTGGCCAATAACATGACCTTCTCTGTAAAAGTAATGTATTAATTTTCACTAAATGTGTTCTATGCTTGTCTTTAAGGAAGTGACAGACTATGTTACATGAGTTACAGTAATTTCAAATCTCTGCAAATATTACAAACATCACCATTTAGAGTTTGCTGTCACTGTAATGTAAACAAGAAAATTATGCAGGAATAAGGTTTAACCTATATTAAGGGCTCTGCTGTAAAACATTTTAACTGCACCCCATATCAGTTTAATAAAGCCCAAGAAATGTCATAGACTTTAATTATCTAAACATAAATCATTTTAACCTATACTTGTGAGCTAATCCACCATCATGGGGAAATAAAGCATTTGCCAAACAAATTCAAGATAGTAGTATTGACAATGCATGTTCAAATATCAAGACACTTGCTCATGTTTACCATCTTAAAGTAGACTTCTTGATTTGACTTGTATATTTTGGCCATTTTTGTGTCAGCTTCACTTGCTGGTTTATGAAGCAGTATTTGTAAAAATGCCTCTTCTACCTAAAGAGCATCGTGACGACAAGGATGGGATTTGAACCCATGCGTGCAGAGCACAATGGATTAGCAGTCCATCGCCTTAACCACTCGGCCACCTCGTCTCACTGGTATGCAATCTGGCAAAAATTCCAACACCACTAGTTATACTTCAAAGTCAATTCTTTATGTTCTTGTAGATTGTGTAATTTTCACAATCACGAGCTTGATAGCAAGTCGACTTTCAACCATCCTTGGCTTTAGGAACATTTATTTAATTTTAACCAAAACTTGTGAACAAATCCACCATCACCCACCTCACAAACAAAAATGATTTTTAATACTTCTGGCCAATAACATGACCTTCTCTGTAAAAGTAATGTATTAATTTTCACTAAATGTGTTCTATGCTTGTCTTTTAGGAAGTGACAGACTATGTTACGTGAGTTACAGTAATTTCAAATCTCTGCAAATATTACAAACATCACCATTTAGAGTTTGCTGTCACTGTAATGTAAACAAGAAAATTATGCAGGAATAAGGTTTAACCTATATTAAGGGCTCTGCTGTAAAAAAATTTAACTGCACCCCATATCAGTTTAATAAAGCCCAAGAAATGTCATAGACTTTAATTATCTAAACATATATTATTTTAACCTATACTTGTGAGCTAATCCACCATCATGGGGGATAAAGAATTTGCAAAATAAATTCTAGATAGTAGTATTGACATTGCATGTCCAAATATCAAGACACTTGCTCATGTTTACCATCTTAAAGTAGACTTCTTGATTTGACTTGTTTATTTTGGCCATTTGTGTGTCAGTAGCAGTATTTGTAAAAATGCCTCTTCTACCTAAAAAGCATTGTGACGACAAGGATGGGATTTGAACCCATGCGTGCAGAGCACAATGGATTAGCAGTCCATCGCCTTAACCACTCGGCCACCTCGTCTCACTGGTATGCAATCTGGCAAAAATTCCAACACCACTAGTTATACTTCAAAGTCAATTCTTTATGTTCTTGTAGATTGTGTAATTTTCACAATCACGAGCTTGATAGCAAGTCGACTTTCAACCATCCTTGGCTTTAGGAACATTTATTTAATTTTAACCAAAACTTGTGAACAAATCCACCATCACCCACCTCACAAACAAAAATGATTTTTAATACTTCTGGCCAATAACATGACCTTCTCTGTAAAAGTAATGTATTAATTTTCACTAAATGTGTTCTATGCTTGTCTTTAATGAAGTGACAGACTATGTTACATGAGTTACAGTAATTTCAAATCTCTGCAAATATTACAAACATCACCATTTAAAGTTTGCTGTCACTGTAATGTAAACAAGAAAATTATGCAGGAATAAGGTTTAACCTATATTAAGGGCTCTGCTGTAAAATTTTTTTAACTGCATCCCATATCAGTTTAACAAAGCCCAAGAAATGTCATAGACTTTAATTATCTAAACATAAATCATTTTAACCTATACTTGTGAGCTAATCCACCATCATGGGGAATAAAGCATTTGCAAAATAAATTCTAGATAGTAGTATTTACATTGCATGTTCAAATATCAAGACACTTGCTCATGTTTACCATCTTAAAGTAGACTTCTTGATTTGACTTGTTTATTTTGGCCATTTGTGTGTCAGCTTCACTTGCTGGTTTATGAAGCAGTATTTGTAAAAATGCCTCTTCTACCTAAAGAGCATCGTGACGACAAGGATGGGATTTGAACCCATGCGTGCAGAGCACAATGGATTAGCAGTCCATCGCCTTAACCACTCGGCCACCTCGTCTCGCTGGTATGCAATATAGCAAACATTCCAACACCACTAGTTATACTTCAAAGTCAATTCTTTATGTTCTTGTAGATTGTGTCATTTTCACAATCACGAGCTTGATAGCAAGTCGACTTTCAACCATCCTTGGCTTTAGGAACATTTATTTAATTTTAACCGATACTTGTGAACAAATTCACCATCATCCACCTCACAAACAAAAATGATTTTTAATACTTCTGGCCAATAACATGACCTTCTCTGTAAAAGTAATGTATTAATTTTCACTAAATGTGTTCTATGCTTGTCTTTAATGAAGTGACAGACTGTTACATGAGTTACAGTAATTTCAAATCTCTGCAAATATTACAAACATCACCATTTAGAGTTTGCTGTCACTGTAATGTAAACAAGAAAATTATGCAGGAATAAGGTTTAACCTATATTAAGGGCTCTGCTGTAAAAATGTTTTAACTGCATCCCATATCAGTTTAACAAAGCCCAAGAAATGTCATAGACTTTAAATTATCTAAACATAAATCATTTTAACCTATACTTGTGAGCTAATCCACCATCATGGGGGATAAAGCATTTGCAAAATAAATTCTAGATAGTAGTATTGACATTGCATGTTCAAATATCAAGACACTTGCTCATGTTTACCATCTTAAAGTAGACTTCTTGATTTGACTTGTTTATTTTGGCCATTTGTGTCAGTAGCAGTATTTGTAAAAATGCCTCTTCTACCTAAAAAGCATTGTGACGACGAGGATGGGATTTGAACCCATGCGTGCAGAGCACAATGGATTAGCAGTCCATCGCCTTAACCACTCGGCCACCTCGTCTCGCTGCTATGCAATATGGCAAACATTCCAACACCACTAGTTATACTTCAAAGTCAATTCTTTATGTTCTTGTAGATTGTGTCATTTTCACAATTACGAGCTTGATAGCAAGTCGACTTTCAACCATCCTTGGCTTTAGGAACATTTATTTAATTTTAACTGAAACTTGTGAACAAATCCACCATCACCCACCTCACAAACAAAAATGATTTTTAATACTTCTGGCCAATAACATGACCTTCTCTGTAAAAGTAATGTATTAATTTTCACTAAATGTGTTCTATGCTTGTCTTTAATGAAGTGACAGACTATGTTACATGAGTTACAGTAATTTCAAATCTCTGCAAATATTACAAACATCACCATTTAGAGTTTGCTGTCACTGTAACGTAAACAAGAAAATTATGCAGGAATAAGGTTTAACCTATATTAAGGGCTCTGCTGTAAAAATGTTTTAACTGCATCCCATATCAGTTTAACAGAGCCCAAGAAATGTCATAGACTTTAAATTATCTAAACATAAATCATTTTAACCTATACTTGTGAGCTAATCCACCATGATGGGGGATAAAGCATTTGCAAAATAAATTCTAGATAGTAGTATTGACATTGCATGTTCAAATATCAAGACACTTGCTCATGTTTACCATCTTAAAGTAGACTTCTTGATTTGAATTGTTTATTTTGGCCATTTGTGTGTCAGTATCAGTATTTGTAAAAATGCCTCTTCTACCTAAAAAGCATTGTGACGACGAGGATGGGATTTGAACCCATGCGTGTAGAGCACAATGGATTAGCAGTCCATCGCCTTAACCACTCAGCCACCTCGTCTCACTGGTATGCAATCTGGGAAACATTCCAACACCACTAGTTATACTTCAAAGTCAATTCTTTATGTTCTTGTAGATTGTGTCATTTTCACAATCACGAGCTTGATAGCAAGTCGACTTTCAACCATCCTTGGCTTTAGGAACATTTATTTAATTTTAACCGAAACTTGTGAACAAATCCACCATCACCCACCTCACAAACAAAAATGATTTTTAATACTTCTGGCCAATAACATGACCTTCTCTGTAAAAGTAATGTATTAATTTTCACTAAATGTGTTCTATGCTTGTCTTTAAGGAAGTGACAGACTATGTTACATGAGTTACAGTAATTTCAAATCTCTGCAAATATTACAAACATCACCATTTAGAGTTTGCTGTCACTGTAATGTAAACAAGAAAATTATGCAGGAATAAGGTTTAACCTATATTAAGGGCTCTGCTGTAAAATTTTTTAACTGCACCCCATATCAGTTTAATAAAGCCCAAGAAATGTCATAGACTTTAATTATCTAAACATAAATCATTTTAACCTATACTTGTGAGTTAATCCACCATCACGGGGAAATAAAGCATTTGCCAAACAAATTCAAGATAGTAGTATTGACAATGCATGTTCAAATATCAAGACACTTGCTCATGTTTACCATCTTAAAGTAAACTTCTTTATTTGACTTGTTTATTTTGGCCATTTTTGTGTCAGCTTCACTTGCTGGTTTATGATGCAGTATTTGTAAAAATGCCTCTTCTACCGAAAGAGCATTATGACGACGAGGATGGGATTTGAACCCATGCGTGCAGAACACAATGGATTAGCAGTCCATCGCCTTAACCACTCGGCCGCCTCGTCTCACTGGTATGCAATTTGGCAAACTTTCCAACACCACTTGTTATACTTCAAAGTCATTTCTTTATGTTCTTGTAGATTGTGTCATTTTCACAATCACGAGCTTGATAGCAAGTCGACTTTTAACCATCCTTGGCTTTAGGAACATTTATTTAATTTTAACTGAAACTTGTGAACAAATCCACCATCACCCACCTCACAAACAAAAATGATTTTTAATACTTCTGGCCAATAACATGACCTTCTCTGTAAAAGTAATGTATTAATTTTCACTAAATGTGTTCTATGCTTGTCTTTAATGAAGTGACAGACTATGTTACATGAGTTACAGTAATTTCAAATCTCTGCAAATATTACAAACATCACCATTTAGAGTTTGCTGTCACTGTAATGTAAACAAGAAAATTATGCAGGAATAAGGTTTAACCTATATTAAGGGCTCTGCTGTAAAAATGTTTTAACTGCATCCCATATCAGTTTAACAGAGCCCAAGAAATGTCATAGACTTTAAATTATCTAAACATAAATCATTTTAACCTATACTTGTGAGCTAATCCACCATGATGGGGGATAAAGCATTTGCAAAATAAATTCTAGATAGTAGTATTGACATTGCATGTTCAAATATCAAGACACTTGCTCATGTTTACCATCTTAAAGTAGACTTCTTGATTTGAATTGTTTATTTTGGCCATTTGTGTGTCAGTATCAGTATTTGTAAAAATGCCTCTTCTACCTAAAAAGCATTGTGACGACGAGGATGGGATTTGAACCCATGCGTGTAGAGCACAATGGATTAGCAGTCCATCGCCTTAACCACTCGGCCACCTCGTCTCACTGGTATGCAATCTGGGAAACATTCCAACACCACTAGTTATACTTCAAAGTCAATTCTTTATGTTCTTGTAGATTGTGTCATTTTCACAATCACGAGCTTGATAGCAAGTCGACTTTCAACCATCCTTGGCTTTAGGAACATTTATTTAATTTTAACCGAAACTTGTGAACAAATCCACCATCACCCACCTCACAAACAAAAATGATTTTTAATACTTCTGGCCAATAACATGACCTTCTCTGTAAAAGTAATGTATTAATTTTCACTAAATGTGTTCTATGCTTGTCTTTAAGGAAGTGACAGACTATGTTACATGAGTTACAGTAATTTCAAATCTCTGCAAATATTACAAACATCACCATTTAGAGTTTGCTGTCACTGTAATGTAAACAAGAAAATTATGCAGGAATAAGGTTTAACCTATATTAAGGGCTCTGCTGTAAAAAATTTTAACTGCACCCCATATCAGTTTAATAAAGCCCAAGAAATGTCATAGACTTTAATTATCTAAACATAAATCATTTTAACCTATACTTGTGAGCTAATCCACCATCATGGGGAAATAAAGCATTTGCCAAACAAATTCAAGATAGTAGTATTGACAATGCATGTTCAAATATCAAGACACTTGCTCATGTTTACCATCTTAAAGTAGACTTCTTGATTTGACTTGTTTATTTTGGCCATTTTTGTGTCAGCTTCACTTGCTGGTTTATGAAGCAGTATTTGTAAAAATGCCTCTTCTACCTAAAGAGCATCGTGACGACAAGGATGGGATTTGAACCCATGCGTGCAGAGCACAATGGATTAGCAGTCCATCGCCTTAACCACTCGGCCACCTCGTCTCGCTGGTATGCAATATAGCAAACATTCCAACACCACTAGTTATACTTCAAAGTCAATTCTTTATGTTCTTGTAGATTGTGTCATTTTCACAATCACGAGCTTGATAGCAAGTCGACTTTCAACCATCCTTGGCTTTAGGAACATTTATTTAATTTTAACCGAAACTTGTGAACAAATCCACCATCACCCACCTCACAAACAAAAATGATTTTTAATACTTCTGGCCAATAACATGACCTTCTCTGTAAAAGTAATGTATTAATTTTCACTAAATGTGTTCTATGCTTGTCTTTAAGGAAGTGACAGACTATGTTACATGAGTTACAGTAATTTCAAATCTCTGCAAATATTACAAACATCACCATTTAGAGTTTGCTGTCACTGTAATGTAAACAAGAAAATTATGCAGGAATAAGGTTTAACCTATATTAAGGGCTCTGCTGTAAAATTTTTTAACTGCACCCCATATCAGTTTAATAAAGCCCAAGAAATGTCATAGACTTTAATTATCTAAACATAAATCATTTTAACCTATACTTGTGAGTTAATCCACCATCACGGGGAAATAAAGCATTTGCCAAACAAATTCAAGATAGTAGTATTGACAATGCATGTTCAAATATCAAGACACTTGCTCATGTTTACCATCTTAAAGTAAACTTCTTTATTTGACTTGTTTATTTTGGCCATTTTTGTGTCAGCTTCACTTGCTGGTTTATGATGCAGTATTTGTAAAAATGCCTCTTCTACCGAAAGAGCATTATGACGACGAGGATGGGATTTGAACCCATGCGTGCAGAACACAATGGATTAGCAGTCCATCGCCTTAACCACTCGGCCGCCTCGTCTCACTGGTATGCAATTTGGCAAACTTTCCAACACCACTTGTTATACTTCAAAGTCATTTCTTTATGTTCTTGTAGATTGTGTCATTTTCACAATCACGAGCTTGATAGCAAGTCGACTTTTAACCATCCTTGGCTTTAGGAACATTTATTTAATTTTAACTGAAACTTGTGAACAAATCCACCATCACCCACCTCACAAACAAAAATGATTTTTAATACTTCTGGCCAATAACATGACCTTCTCTGTAAAAGTAATGTATTAATTTTCACTAAATGTGTTCTATGCTTGTCTTTAATGAAGTGACAGACTATGTTACATGAGTTACAGTAATTTCAAATCTCTGCAAATATTACAAACATCACCATTTAGAGTTTGCTGTCACTGTAATGTAAACAAGAAAATTATGCAGGAATAAGGTTTAACCTATATTAAGGGCTCTGCTGTAAAAATGTTTTAACTGCATCCCATATCAGTTTAACAGAGCCCAAGAAATGTCATAGACTTTAAATTATCTAAACATAAATCATTTTAACCTATACTTGTGAGCTAATCCACCATGATGGGGGATAAAGCATTTGCAAAATAAATTCTAGATAGTAGTATTGACATTGCATGTTCAAATATCAAGACACTTGCTCATGTTTACCATCTTAAAGTAGACTTCTTGATTTGAATTGTTTATTTTGGCCATTTGTGTGTCAGTATCAGTATTTGTAAAAATGCCTCTTCTACCTAAAAAGCATTGTGACGACGAGGATGGGATTTGAACCCATGCGTGTAGAGCACAATGGATTAGCAGTCCATCGCCTTAACCACTCGGCCACCTCGTCTCACTGGTATGCAATCTGGGAAACATTCCAACACCACTAGTTATACTTCAAAGTCAATTCTTTATGTTCTTGTAGATTGTGTCATTTTCACAATCACGAGCTTGATAGCAAGTCGACTTTCAACCATCCTTGGCTTTAGGAACATTTATTTAATTTTAACCGAAACTTGTGAACAAATCCACCATCACCCACCTCACAAACAAAAATGATTTTTAATACTTCTGGCCAATAACATGACCTTCTCTGTAAAAGTAATGTATTAATTTTCACTAAATGTGTTCTATGCTTGTCTTTAAGGAAGTGACAGACTATGTTACATGAGTTACAGTAATTTCAAATCTCTGCAAATATTACAAACATCACCATTTAGAGTTTGCTGTCACTGTAATGTAAACAAGAAAATTATGCAGGAATAAGGTTTAACCTATATTAAGGGCTCTGCTGTAAAAAATTTTAACTGCACCCCATATCAGTTTAATAAAGCCCAAGAAATGTCATAGACTTTAATTATCTAAACATAAATCATTTTAACCTATACTTGTGAGCTAATCCACCATCATGGGGAAATAAAGCATTTGCCAAACAAATTCAAGATAGTAGTATTGACAATGCATGTTCAAATATCAAGACACTTGCTCATGTTTACCATCTTAAAGTAGACTTCTTGATTTGACTTGTTTATTTTGGCCATTTTTGTGTCAGCTTCACTTGCTGGTTTATGAAGCAGTATTTGTAAAAATGCCTCTTCTACCTAAAGAGCATCGTGACGACAAGGATGGGATTTGAACCCATGCGTGCAGAGCACAATGGATTAGCAGTCCATCGCCTTAACCACTCGGCCACCTCGTCTCGCTGGTATGCAATATAGCAAACATTCCAACACCACTAGTTATACTTCAAAGTCAATTCTTTATGTTCTTGTAGATTGTGTCATTTTCACAATCACGAGCTTGATAGCAAGTCGACTTTCAACCATCCTTGGCTTTAGGAACATTTATTTAATTTTAACCGAAACTTGTGAACAAATCCACCATCACCCACCTCACAAACAAAAATGATTTTTAATACTTCTGGCCAATAACATGACCTTCTCTGTAAAAGTAATGTATTAATTTTCACTAAATGTGTTCTATGCTTGTCTTTTAGGAAGTGACAGACTATGTTACGTGAGTAACAGTAATTTCAAATCTCTGCAAATATTACAAACATCACCATTTAGAGTTTGCTGTCACTGTAATGTAAACAAGAAAATTATGCAGGAATAAGGTTTAACCTATATTAAGGGCTCTGCTGTAAAAAAAATTAACTGCACCCCATATCAGTTTAATAAAGCCCAAGAAATGTCATAGACTTTAATTATCTAAACATATATTATTTTAACCTATACTTGTGAGCTAATCCACCATCATGGGGGATAAAGCATTTGCAAAATAAATTCTAGATAGTAGTATTGACATTGCATGTTCAAATATCAAGACACTTGCTCATGTTTACCATCTTAAAGTAGACTTCTTGATTTGACTTGTTTATTTTGGCCATTTGTGTGTCAGTAGCAGTATTTGTAAAAATGCCTCTTCTACCTAAAAAGCATTGTGTCGACAAGGATGGGATTTGAACCCATGCGTGCAGAGCACAATGGATTAGCAGTCCATCGCCTTAACCACTCGGCCACCTCGTCTCACTGGTATGCAATCTGGCAATAATTCCAACACCACTAGTTATACTTCAAAGTCAATTCTTTATGTTCTTGTAGATTGTGTCATTTTCACAATCACGAGCTTGATAGCAAGTCGACTTTCAACCATCCTTGGCTTTAGGAACATTTATTTAATTTTAACCAAAACTTGTGAACAAATCCACCATCACCCACCTCACAAACAAAAATGATTTTTAATACTTCTGGCCAATAACATGACCTTCTCTGTAAAAGTAATGTATTAATTTTCACTAAATGTGTTCTATGCTTGTCTTTAATGAAGTGACAGACTATGTTACATGAGTTACAGTAATTTCAAATCTCTGCAAATATTACAAACATCACCATTTAGAGTTTGCTGTCACTGTAATGTAAACAAGAAAATTATGCAGGAATAAGGTTTAACCTATATTAAGGGCTCTGCTGTAAAAAAAATTAACTGCACCCCATATCAGTTTAATAAAGCCCAAGAAATGTCATAGACTTTAATTATCTAAACATAAATTATTTTAACCTATACTTGTGAGTTAATCCACCATCACGGGGAAATAAAGCATTTGCCAAACAAATTCAAGATAGTAGTATTGACAATGCATGTTCAAATATCAAGACACTTGCTCATGTTTACCATCTTAAAGTAAACTTCTTGATTTGACTTGTTTATTTTGGCCATTTTTGTGTCAGCTTCACTTGCTGGTTTATGATGCAGTATTTGTAAAAATGCCTCTTCTACCGAAAGAGCATTATGACGACGAGGATGGGATTTGAACCCATGCGTGCAGAGCACAATGGATTAGCAGTCCATCGCCTTAACCACTCGGCCGCCTCGTCTCACTGGTATGCAATTTGGCAAACTTTCCAACACCACTTGTTATACTTCAAAGTCATTTCTTTATGTTCTTGTAGATTGTGTCATTTTCACAATCACGAGCTTGATAGCAAGTCGACTTTTAACCATCCTTGGCTTTAGGAACATTTATTTAATTTTAACTGAAACTTGTGAACAAATCCACCATCACCCACCTCACAAACAAAAATGATTTTTAATACTTCTGGCCAATAACATGACCTTCTCTGTAAAAGTAATGTATTAATTTTCACTAAATGTGTTCTATGCTTGTCTTTAATGAAGTGACAGACTATGTTACATGAGTTACAGTAATTTCAAATCTCTGCAAATATTACAAACATCACCATTTAGAGTTTGCTGTCACTGTAATGTAAACAAGAAAATTATGCAGGAATAAGGTTTAACCTATATTAAGGGCTCTGCTGTAAAAATGTTTTAACTGCATCCCATATCAGTTTAACAGAGCCCAAGAAATGTCATAGACTTTAAATTATCTAAACATAAATCATTTTAACCTATACTTGTGAGCTAATCCACCATGATGGGGGATAAAGCATTTGCAAAATAAATTCTAGATAGTAGTATTGACATTGCATGTTCAAATATCAAGACACTTGCTCATGTTTACCATCTTAAAGTAGACTTCTTGATTTGAATTGTTTATTTTGGCCATTTGTGTGTCAGTATCAGTATTTGTAAAAATGCCTCTTCTACCTAAAAAGCATTGTGACGACGAGGATGGGATTTGAACCCATGCGTGTAGAGCACAATGGATTAGCAGTCCATCGCCTTAACCACTCGGCCACCTCGTCTCACTGGTATGCAATCTGGGAAACATTCCAACACCACTAGTTATACTTCAAAGTCAATTCTTTATGTTCTTGTAGATTGTGTCATTTTCACAATCACGAGCTTGATAGCAAGTCGACTTTCAACCATCCTTGGCTTTAGGAACATTTATTTAATTTTAACCGAAACTTGTGAACAAATCCACCATCACCCACCTCACAAACAAAAATGATTTTTAATACTTCTGGCCAATAACATGACCTTCTCTGTAAAAGTAATGTATTAATTTTCACTAAATGTGTTCTATGCTTGTCTTTAAGGAAGTGACAGACTATGTTACATGAGTTACAGTAATTTCAAATCTCTGCAAATATTACAAACATCACCATTTAGAGTTTGCTGTCACTGTAATGTAAACAAGAAAATTATGCAGGAATAAGGTTTAACCTATATTAAGGGCTCTGCTGTAAAAAATTTTAACTGCACCCCATATCAGTTTAATAAAGCCCAAGAAATGTCATAGACTTTAATTATCTAAACATAAATCATTTTAACCTATACTTGTGAGCTAATCCACCATCATGGGGAAATAAAGCATTTGCCAAACAAATTCAAGATAGTAGTATTGACAATACATGTTCAAATATCAAGACACTTGCTCATGTTTACCATCTTAAAGTAGACTTCTTGATTTGACTTGTTTATTTTGGCCATTTTTGTGTCAGCTTCACTTGCTGGTTTATGAAGCAGTATTTGTAAAAATGCCTCTTCTACCTAAAGAGCATCGTGACGACAAGGATGGGATTTGAACCCATGCGTGCAGAGCACAATGGATTAGCAGTCCATCGCCTTAACCACTCGGCCACCTCGTCTCGCTGGTATGCAATATAGCAAACATTCCAACACCACTAGTTATACTTCAAAGTCAATTCTTTATGTTCTTGTAGATTGTGTCATTTTCACAATCACGAGCTTGATAGCAAGTCGACTTTCAACCATCCTTGGCTTTAGGAACATTTATTTAATTTTAACCGAAACTTGTGAACAAATCCACCATCACCCACCTCACAAACAAAAATGATTTTTAATACTTCTGGCCAATAACATGACCTTCTCTGTAAAAGTAATGTATTAATTTTCACTAAATGTGTTCTATGCTTGTCTTTTAGGAAGTGACAGACTATGTTACGTGAGTAACAGTAATTTCAAATCTCTGCAAATATTACAAACATCACCATTTAGAGTTTGCTGTCACTGTAATGTAAACAAGAAAATTATGCAGGAATAAGGTTTAACCTATATTAAGGGCTCTGCTGTAAAAAATTTTAACTGCACCCCATATCAGTTTAATAAAGCCCAAGAAATGTCATAGACTTTGATTATCTAAACATATATTATTTTAACCTATACTTGTGAGCTAATCCACCATCATGGGGGATAAAGCATTTGCAAAATAAATTCTAGATAGTAGTATTGACATTGCATGTTCAAATATCAAGACACTTGCTCATGTTTACCATCTTAAAGTAGACTTCTTGATTTGACTTGTTTATTTTGGCCATTTGTGTGTCAGTAGCAGTATTTGTAAAAATGCCTCTTCTACCTAAAAAGCATTGTGACGACAAGGATGGGATTTGAACCCATGCGTGCAGAGCACAATGGATTAGCAGTCCATCGCCTTAACCACTCGGCCACCTCGTCTCACTGGTATGCAATCTGGCAAAAATTCCAACACCACTAGTTATACTTCAAAGTCAATTCTTTATGTTCTTGTAGATTGTGTCATTTTCACAATCACGAGCTTGATAGTAAGTCGACTTTCAACCATCCTTGGCTTTAGGAACATTTATTTAATTTTAACCAAAACTTGTGAACAAATCCACCATCACCCACCTCACAAACAAAAATGATTTTTAATACTTCTGGCCAATAACATGACCTTCAATGTAAAAGTAATGTATTAATTTTCACTAAATGTGTTCTATGCTTGTCTTTAATGAAGTGACAGACTATGTTACATGAGTTACAGTAATTTCAAATCTCTGCAAATATTACAAACATCACCATTTAGAGTTTGCTGTCACTGTAATGTAAACAAGAAAATTATGCAGGAATAAGGTTTAACCTATATTAAGGGCTCTGCTGTAAAAATGTTTTAACTGCATCCCATATCAGTTTAACAAAGCCCAAGAAATGTCATAGACTTTAATTATCTAAACATAAATCATTTTAACCTATACTTGTGAGCTAATCCACCATCATGAGGAAATAAAACATTTGCCAAACAAATTCATGATAGTAGTATTGACAATGCATGTTCAAATATCAAGACACTTGCTCATGTTTACCATCTTAAAGTAGACTTCTTGATTTGACTTGTTTATTTTGGCCATTTTTGTGTCAGCTTCACTTGCTGGTTTATGAAGCAGTATTTGTAAAAATGCCTCTTCTACCTAAAGAGCATCGTGACGACAAGGATGGGATTTGAACCCATGCGTGCAGAGCACAATGGATTAGCAGTCCATCGCCTTAACCACTCGGCCACCTCGTCTCGCTGGTATGCAATATAGCAAACATTCCAACACCACTAGTTATACTTCAAAGTCAATTCTTTATGTTCTTGTAGATTGTGTCATTTTCACAATCACGAGCTTGATAGCAAGTCGACTTTCAACCATCCTTGGCTTTAGGAACATTTATTTAATTTTAACCGAAACTTGTGAACAAATCCACCATCACCCACCTCACAAACAAAAATGATTTTTAATACTTCTGGCCAATAACATGACCTTCTCTGTAAAAGTAATGTATTAATTTTCACTAAATGTGTTCTATGCTTGTCTTTAATGAAGTGACAGACTATGTTACATGAGTTACAGTAATTTCAAATCTCTGCAAATATTACAAACATCACCATTTAGAGTTTGCTGTCACTGTAATGTAAACAAGAAAATTATGCAGGAATAAGGTTTAACCTATATTAAGGGCTCTGCTGTAAAAAATTTTAACTGCACCCCATATCAGTTTAATAAAGCCCAAGAAATGTCATAGACTTTAATTATCTAAACATAAATCATTTTAACCTATACTTGTGAGCTAATCCACCATCATGGGGAAATAAAGCATTTGCCAAACAAATTCAAGATAGTAGTATTGACAATGCATGTTCAAATATCAAGACACTTGCTCATGTTTACCATCTTAAAGTAGACTTCTTGATTTGACTTGTTTATTTTGGCCATTTTTGTGTCAGCTTCACTTGCTGGTTTATGAAGCAGTATTTGTAAAAATGCCTCTTCTACCTAAAGAGCATCGTGACGACAAGGATGGGATTTGAACCCATGCGTGCAGAGCACAATGGATTAGCAGTCCATCGCCTTAACCACTCGGCCACCTCGTCTCGCTGGTATGCAATATAGCAAACATTCCAACACCACTAGTTATACTTCAAAGTCAATTCTTTATGTTCTTGTAGATTGTGTCATTTTCACAATCACGAGCTTGATAGCAAGTCGACTTTCAACCATCCTTGGCTTTAGGAACATTTATTTAATTTTAACCGAAACTTGTGAACAAATCCACCATCACCCACCTCACAAACAAAAATGATTTTTAATACTTCTGGCCAATAACATGACCTTCTCTGTAAAAGTAATGTATTAATTTTCACTTAATGTTTTCTATGCTTGTCTTTTAGGAAGTGACAGACTATGTTACGTGAGTAACAGTAATTTCAAATCTCTGCAAATATTACAAACATCACCATTTAGAGTTTGCTGTCACTGTAATGTAAACAAGAAAATTATGCAGGAATAAGGTTTAACCTATATTAAGGGCTCTGCTGTAAAAATTTTTAACTGCAACCCATATCAGTTTAATAAAGCCCAAGAAATGTCATAGACTTTAATTATCTAAACATATATTATTTTAACCTATACTTGTGAGCTAATCCACCATCATGGGGGATAAAGCATTTGCAAAATAAATTCTAGATAGTAGTATTGACATTGCATGTTCAAATATCAAGACACTTGCTCATGTTTACCATCTTAAAGTAGACTTCTTGATTTGACTTGTTTATTTTGGCCATTTGTGTGTCAGTAGCAGTATTTGTAAAAATGCCTCTTCTACCTAAAAAGCATTGTGACGACAAGGATGGGATTTGAACCCATGCGTGCAGAGCACAATGGATTAGCAGTCCATCGCCTTAACCACTCGGCCACCTCGTCTCACTGGTATGCAATCTGGCAAAAATTCCAACACCACTAGTTATACTTCAAAGTCAATTCTTTATGTTCTTGTAGATTGTGTCATTTTCACAATCACGAGCTTGATAGCAAGTCGACTTTCAACCATCCTTGGCTTTAGGAACATTTATTTAATTTTAACCAAAACTTGTGAACAAATCCACCATCACCCACCTCACAAACAAAAATGATTTTTAATACTTCTGGCCAATAACATGACCTTCTCTGTAAAAGTAATGTATTAATTTTCACTAAATGTGTTCTATGCTTGTCTTTAATGAAGTGACAGACTATGTTACATGAGTTACAGTAATTTCAAATCTCTGCAAATATTACAAACATCACCATTTAGAGTTTGCTGTCACTGTAATGTAAACAAGAAAATTATGCAGGAATAAGGTTTAACCTATATTAAGGGCTCTGCTGTAAAAATGTTTTAACTGCATCCCATATCAGTTTAACAAAGCCCAAGAAATGTCATAGACTTTAATTATCTAAACATAAATCATTTTAACCTATACTTGTGAGCTAATCCACCATCATGAGGAAATAAAACATTTGCCAAACAAATTCAAGATAGTAGTATTGACAATGCATGTTCAAATATCAAGACACTTGCTCATGTTTACCATCTTAAAGTAGACTTCTTGATTTGACTTGTTTATTTTGGCCATTTTTGTGTCAGCTTCACTTGCTGGTTTATGAAGCAGTATTTGTAAAAATGCCTCTTCTACCTAAAGAGCATTGTGACGACAAGGATGGGATTTGAACCCATGCATGCAGAGCACAATGGATTAGCAGTCCATCGCCTTAACCACTCGGCCACCTCGTCTCACTGGTTTGCAGTCTGGCAAAATTTCCAACACCACTTGTTAAACTTCAGAGTCAATTCTTTATGTTCTTGTAGATTGTGTCATTTTCACAATCACGAGCTTGATAGTAAGTCGACTTTCAACCATCCTTGGCTTTAGGAACATTTATTTAATTTTAACCGATACTTGTGAACAAATTCACCATCATCCACCTCACAAACAAAAATGTTTTTTAATACTTCTGGCCAATAACATGACCTTCTCTGTAAAAGTAATGTGTTAATTTTCACTAAATGTGTTCTATGCTTGTCTTTAATGAAGTGACAGACTATGTTACATGAGTTACAGTAATTTCAAATCTCTGCAAATATTACAAACATCACCATTTAGAGTTTGCTGTCACTGTAATGTAAACAAGAAAATTATGCAGGAATAAGGTTTAACCTATATTAAGGGCTCTGCTGTAAAAAAAATTAACTGCACCCCATATCAGTTTAATAAAGCCCAAGAAATGTCATAGACTTTAATTATCTAAACATAAATTATTTTAACCTATACTTGTGAGTTAATCCACCATCACGGGGAAATAAAGCATTTGCCAAACAAATTCAAGATAGTAGTATTGACAATGCATGTTCAAATATCAAGACACTTGCTCATGTTTACCATCTTAAAGTAGACTTCTTGATTTGACTTGTTTATTTTGGCCATTTTTGTGTCAGCTTCACTTGCTGGTTTATGATGCAGTATTTGTAAAAATGCCTCTTCTACCGAAAGAGCATTATGACGACGAGGATGGGATTTGAACCCATGCGTGCAGAGCACAATGGATTAGCAGTCCATCGCCTTAACCACTCGGCCGCCTCGTCTCACTGGTATGCAATTTAGCAAACTTTCCAACACCACTTGTTATACTTCAAAGTCATTTCTTTATGTTCTTGTAGATTGTGTCATTTTCACAATCACGAGCTTGATAGCAAGTCGACTTTTAACCATCCTTGGCTTTAGGAACATTTATTTAATTTTTACTGATACTTGTGAACAAATCCACCATCATCCACCTCACAAACAAAAATGATTTTTAATTCTTCTGGCCAATAACATGACCTTCTCTGTAAAAGTAATGTAATAATTTTCCCTAAATGTGTTCTATGCTTGTCTTTAATGAAGTGACAGACTATGTTACATGAGTTACAGTAATTTCAAATCTCTGCAAATATTACAAACATCACCATTTAGAGTTTGCTGTCACTGTAATGTAAACAAGAAAATTATGCAGGAATAAGGTTTAACCTATATTAAGGGCTCTGCTGTAAAAAAAATTAACTGCACCCCATATTAGCTTAATAAAGCCCAAGAAATGTCATAGACTTTAATTATCTAAACATAAATTATTTTAACCTATACTTGTGAGTTAATCCACCATCATGGGGAAATAAAGCATTTGCCAAACAAATTCAAGATAGTAGTATTGACAATGCATGTTCAAATATCAAGACACTTGCTCATGTTTACCATCTTAAAGTAGACTTCTTGATTTGACTTGTTTATTTTGGCCATTTGTGTGTCAGTAGCAGTATTTGTAAAAATGCCTCTTCTACCTAAAAAGCATTGTGTCGACTAGGATAGGATTTGAACCCATGCGTGCTGAGCACAATGGATTAGTAGTCCATCGCCTTAACCACTCGGCCACCTCGTCTCACTGGTAAGCAATCTGGCAAACTTTCCAACACCACTTGTTATACTTCAAAGTCAATTCTTTATGTTCTTGTAGATTGTGTCATTTTCACAATCACGAGCTTGATAGCAAGTCGACTTTCATCCATCCTTGGCTTTAGGAACATTTATTTAATTTTAACCGAAACTTGTGAACAAATTCACCATCATCCACCTCACAAACAAAAATGATTTTTAATACTTCTGGCCAATAACATGACCTTCTCTGTAAAAGTAATGTATTAATTTTCACTAAATGTGTTCTATGCTTGTCTTTAATGAGGTGACAGACTATGTTACATGAGTTACAGTAATTTCAAATCTCAGCAAATATTACAAACATCACCATTTAGAGTTTGCTGTCACTATAATGTAAACAAGAAAATTATGCAGGAATAAGGTTTAACCTATATTAAGGGCTCTGCTGTAAAAAATTTTTAACTGCATCCCATATCAGTTTAACAAAGCCCAAGAAATGTCATAGACTTTAATTATCTAAACATAAATCATTTTAACTTATACTTGTGTGCTAATCCACCATCATGGGGAATAAAGCATTTGCAAAATAAATTCTAGATAGTAGTATTGACATTGCATGTTCAAATATCAAGACACTTGCTCATGTTTACCATCTTAAAGTAGACTTCTTGATTTGATTGGTTTATTTTGGCCATTTGTGTGTCAGTAGCAGTATTTGTAAAAATGCCTCTTCTACCTAAAAAGTATTGTGACGATTAGGATAGGATTTGAACCCATGCGTGCTGAGCACAATGGATTAGCAGTCCATCGCCTTAACCACTCGGCCACCTCGTCTCACTGGTGTGCAATCTGGCAAACTTTCCAACACCACTTGTTATACTTCAAAGTCAATTCTTTATGTTCTTGTAGATTGTGTCATTTTCACAATCACGAGCTTGATAGCAAGTCGACTTTCAACCATCCTTGGCTTTAGGAACATTTATTTAATTTTAACCGAAACTTGTGAACAAATCCACCATCACCCACCTCACAAACAAAAATGATTTTTAATACTTCTGGCCAATAACATGACCTTCTCTGTAAAAGTAATGTATTAATTTTCACTAAATGTGTTCTATGCTTGTCTTTAAGGAAGTGACAGACTATGTTACATGAGTTACAGTAATTTCAAATCTCTGCAAATATTAAAAACATCACCATTTAGAGTTTGCTGTCACTGTAATGTAAACAAGAAAATTATGCAGGAATAAGGTTTAACCTATATTAAGGGCTCTGCTGTAAAAATGTTTTAACTGCATCCCATATCAGTTTAACAAAGCCCAAGAAATGTCATAGACTTTAATTATCTAAACATAAATCATTTTAACCTATACTTGTGAGCTAATCCACCATCATGAGGAAATAAAACATTTGCCAAACAAATTCAAGATAGTAGTATTGACAATGCATGTTCAAATATCAAGACACTTGCTCATGTTTACCATCTTAAAGTAGACTTCTTGATTTGACTTGTTTATTTTGGTCATTTTTGTGTCAGCTTCACTTGCTGGTTTATGAAGCAGTATTTGTAAAAATGCCTCTTCTACCTAAAGAGCATTGTGACGACAAGGATGGGATTTGAACCCATGCGTGCAGAGCACAATGGATTAGCAGTCCATCGCCTTAACCACTCGGCCACCTCGTCTCACTGGTTTGCAGTCTGGCAAAATTTCCAACACCACTTGTTAAACTTCAGAGTCAATTCTTTATGTTCTTGTAGATTGTGTCATTTTCACAATCACGAGCTTGATAGTAAGTCGACTTTCAACCATCCTTGGCTTTAGGAACATTTATTTAATTTTAACCGATACTTGTGAACAAATTCACCATCATCCACCTCACAAACAAAAATGTTTTTTAATACTTCTGGCCAATAACATGACCTTCTCTGTAAAAGTAATGTATTAATTTTCACTAAATGTGTTCTATGCTTGTCTTTAATGAAGTGACAGACTATGTTACATGAGTTACAGTAATTTCAAATCTCTGCAAATATTACAAACATCACCATTTAGAGTTTGCTGTCACTGTAATGTAAACAAGAAAATTATGCAGGAATAAGGTTTAACCTATATTAAGGGCTCTGCTGTAAAAAAAATTAACTGCACCCCATATCAGTTTAATAAAGCCCAAGAAATGTCATAGACTTTAATTATCTAAACATAAATTATTTTAACCTATACTTGTGAGTTAATCCACCATCACGGGGAAATAAAGCATTTGCCAAACAAATTCAAGATAGTAGTATTGACAATGCATGTTCAAATATCAAGACACTTGCTCATGTTTACCATCTTAAAGTAGACTTCTTGATTTGACTTGTTTATTTTGGCCATTTTTGTGTCAGCTTCACTTGCTGGTTTATGATGCAGTATTTGTAAAAATGCCTCTTCTACCGAAAGAGCATTATGACGACGAGGATGGGATTTGAACCCATGCGTGCAGAGCACAATGGATTAGCAGTCCATCGCCTTAACCACTCGGCCGCCTCGTCTCACTGGTATGCAATTTAGCAAACTTTCCAACACCACTTGTTATACTTCAAAGTCATTTCTTTATGTTCTTGTAGATTGTGTCATTTTCACAATCACGAGCTTGATAGCAAGTCGACTTTTAACCATCCTTGGCTTTAGGAACATTTGTTTAATTTTAACCGATACTTGTGAACAAATTCACCATCATCCACCTCACAAACAAAAATGATTTTTAATACTTCTGGCCAATAACATGACCTTCTCTGTAAAAGTAATGTATTAATTTTCACTAAATGTGTTCTATGCTTGTCTTTAATGAAGTGACAGACTGTTACATGAGTTACAGTAATTTCAAATCTCTGCAAATATTACAAACATCACCATTTAGAGTTTGCTGTCACTGTAATGTAAACAAGAAAATTATGCAGGAATAAGGTTTAACCTATATTAAGGGCTCTGCTGTAAAAATGTTTTAACTGCATCCCATATCAGTTTAACAAAGCCCAAGAAATGTCATAGACTTTAAATTATCTAAACATAAATCATTTTAACCTATACTTGTGAGCTAATCCACCATCATGGGGGATAAAGCATTTGCAAAATAAATTCTAGATAGTAGTATTGACATTGCATGTTCAAATATCAAGACACTTGCTCATGTTTACCATCTTAAAGTAGACTTCTTTATTTGACTTATTTATTTTGGCAATTTGTGTGTCAGTAGCAGTATTTGTAAAAATGCCTCTTCTACCTAAAGAGCATTGTGACGACGAGGATAGGATTTGAACCCTTGCGTGCAGAGCACAATGGATTAGCAGTCCATCGCCTTAACCACTCGGCCACCTCGTCTCACTGGTATGCAATCAGGCAAACTTTCCAACACCACTTGTTATACTTCAAAGTCAATTCTTTATGTTCTTGTAGATTGTGTCATTTTCACAATCACGAGCTTGATAGCAAGTCGACTTTCAACCATCCTTGGCTTTAGGAACATTTATTTAATTTTTACTGATACTTGTGAACAAATCCACCATCATCCACCTCACAAACAAAAATGATTTTTAATTCTTCTGGCCAATAACATGACCTTCTCTGTAAAAGTAATGTAATAATTTTCCCTAAATGTGTTCTATGCTTGTCTTTAATGAAGTGACAGACTATGTTACATGAGTTACAGTAATTTCAAATCTCTGCAAATATTACAAACATCACCATTTAGAGTTTGCTGTCACTGTAATGTAAACAAGAAAATTATGCAGGAATAAGGTTTAACCTATATTAAGGGCTCTGCTGTAAAAAAAATTAACTGCACCCCATATCAGCTTAATAAAGCCCAAGAAATGTCATAGACTTTAATTATCTAAACATAAATTATTTTAACCTATACTTGTGAGTTAATCCACCATCATGGGGAAATAAAGCATTTGCCAAACAAATTCAAGATAGTAGTATTGACAATGCATGTTCAAATATCAAGACACTTGCTCATGTTTACCATCTTAAAGTAGACTTCTTGATTTGACTTGTTTATTTTGGCCATTTTTGTGTCAGCTTCACTTGCTGGTTTATGATGCAGTATTTGTAAAAATGCTTCTTCTACCTAAAGAGCATTGTGACGACGAGGATGGGATTTGAACCCATGCGTGCAGACCACAATGGATTAGCAGTCCATCGCATTAACCACTCGGCCACTTCGTCTAACTGGTATGCAGTCTGGCAAACTTTCCAACACCACTTGTTATACTTCAAAGTCAATTCTTTATGTTCTTGTAGATTGTGTCATTTTCACAATCACGAGCTTGATAGCAAGTCGACTTTCAACCATCCTTGGCTTTAGGAACATTTATTTAATTTTAACCGAAACTTGTGAACAAATCCACCATCACCCACCTCACAAACATAAATGATTTTTAATACTTCTGGCCAATAACATGACCTTCTCTGTAAAAGTAATGTATTAATTTTCATTAAATGTGTTCTATGCTTGTCTTTAATGAGGTGACAGACTATGTTACATGAGTTACAGTAATTTCAAATCTCAGCAAATATTACAAACATCACCATTTAGAGTTTGCTGTCACTATAATGTAAACAAGAAAATTATGCAGGAATAAGGTTTAACCTATATTAAGGGCTCTGCTGTAAAAAAATTTTAACTGCATCCCATATCAGTTTAACAAAGCCCAAGAAATGTCATAGACTTTAATTATCTAAACATAAATCATTTTAACTTATACTTGTGTGCTAATCCACCATCATGGGGAATAAAGCATTTGCAAAATAAATTCTAGATAGTAGTATTGACATTGCATGTTCAAATATCAAGACACTTGCTCATGTTTACCATCTTAAAGTAGACTTCTTGATTTGATTGGTTTATTTTGGCCATTTGTGTGTCAGTAGCAGTATTTGTAAAAATGCCTCTTCTACCTAAAAAGTATTGTGACGACTAGGATAGGATTTGAACCCATGCGTGCTGAGCACAATGGATTAGCAGTCCATCGCCTTAACCACTCGGCCACCTCGTCTCACTGGTATGCAATCTGGCAAACTTTCCAACACCACTTGTTATACTTCAAAGTCAATTCTTTATGTTCTTGTAGATTGTGTCATTTTCACAATCACGAGCTTGATAGCAAGTCGACTTTCAACCATCCTTGGCTTTAGGAACATTTATTTAATTTTAACCGAAACTTGTGAACAAATCCACCATCACCCACCTCACAAACAAAAATGATTTTTAATACTTCTGGCCAATAACATGACCTTCTCTGTAAAAGTAATGTATTCATTTTCACTAAATGTGTTCTATGCTTGTCTTTAATGAAGTGACAGACTATGTTACATGAGTTACAGTAATTTCAAATCTCTGCAAATATTACAAACATCACCATTTAGAGTTTGCTGTCACTGTAATGTAAACAAGAAAATTATGCAGGAATAAGGTTTAACCTATATTAAGGGCTCTGCTGTAAAAAAATTTAACTGCATCCCATATCAGTTTAACAAAGCCCAAGAAATGTCATAGACTTTAATTATCTAAACATAAATCATTTTATCCTATACTTGTGAGCTAATCCACCATCATGAGGAAATAAAACATTTGCAAAATAAATTCTAGATAGTTGTATTGACATTGCATGTTCAAATATCAAGACACTTGCTCATGTTTACCATCTTAAAGTAGACTTCTTGATTTGACTTGTTTATTTTGGACATTTGTGTGTCAGCTTTTGTAGCAGTGTTTGTAAAAATACCTCTTCTACCTAAAAGGCATTGTGATGATTAGGATGGGATTTGAACCCATGCGTGCAGAGGACAATGGATCAGCAGTCCATTGCCTTAACCACTCAGCAACCTCGTCTCACTGGTATGCTATCTGGCAAACATTCCAACACCACTAGTTATACTTCAAAGTCAATTCTTTATGTTCTTGTAGATTGTGTCATTTTCACAATCACGAGCTTGATAGCAAGTCGACTTTCAACCATCCTTGGCTTTAGGAACATTTATTTAATTTTAACCGAAACTTGTGAACAAATCCACCATCACCCACCTCACAAACAAAAATGATTTTTAATACTTCTGGCCAATAACATGACCTTCTCTGTAAAAGTAATGTATTAATTTTCACTAAATGTGTTCTATGCTTGTCTTTAAGGAAGTGACAGACTATGTTACATGAGTTACAGTAATTTCAAATCTCTGCAAATATTAAAAACATCACCATTTAGAGTTTGCTGTCACTGTAATGTAAACAAGAAAATTATGCAGGAATAAGGTTTAACCTATATTAAGGGCTCTGCTGTAAAAAAATGTAACTGCATCCCATATCAGTTTAACAAAGCCCAAGAAATGTCATAGACTTTAAATTATCTAAACATAAATCATTTTCACCTATACTTGTGAGCTAATCCACCATCATGGGGGATAAAGCATTTGCAAAATAAATTCTAGATAGTAGTATTGACATTGCATGTTCAAATATCAAGACACTTGCTCATGTTTACCATCTTAAAGTAGACTTCTTGATTTGACTTGTTTATTATGGCAATTTGTGTGTCAGTAGCAGTATTTGTAAAAATGCCTCTTCTACCTAAAAAGCATTATGACGACAAGGATGGGATTTGAACCCATGCATGCAGAGCACAATGGATTAGCAGTCCATCGCCTTAACCACTCAGCCACCTCGGATCACTGGTATGCAATCTGGCAAACATTCCAACACCACTAGTTATACTTCAAAGTCAATTCTTTATGTTCTTGTAGATTGTGTCATTTTCACAATCACGAGCTTGATAGCAAGTCGACTTTCAACCATCCTTGGCTTTAGGAACATTTATTAATTTTAACCGAAACTTGTGAACAAATCCACCATCACCCACCTCACAAACAAAAATGATTTTTAATACTTCTGGCCAATAACATGACCTTCTCTGTAAAAGTAATATATTAATTTTCTTAAATGTGTTCTATGCTTGTCTTTAAGGAAGTGACAGACTATGTTACATGAGTTACAGTAATTTCAAATCTCTGCAAATATTACAAACATCTCCATTTAGAGTTTGCTGTCACTGTAATGTAAACAAGAAAATTATGCAGGAATAAGGTTCAACCTATATTAAGGGCTCTGCTGTAAAAAAAATTAACTGCACCCCATATCAGTTTAATAAATCCCAAGAAATGTCATAGACTTTAATTATCTAAACATAAATTATTTTAACCTATACTTGTGAGTTAATCCACCATCATGGGGAAATAAAGCATTTGCCAAACAAATTCAAGATAGTAGTATTGACAATGCATGTTCAAATATCAAGACACTTGCTCATGTTTACCATCTTAAAGTAAACTTCTTGATTTGACTTGGTTATTTTGGCCATTTTTGTGTCAGCTTCACTTGCTGGTTTATGATGCAGTATTTGTAATTATGCCTCTTCTGCCGAAAGAGCATTGTGATGACGAGTATGGGATTTGAACCCATGCGTTCAGAGCACAATGGATTAGCAGTCCATCGCCTTAACCACTCGGCCACCTCATCTCACTGGTATGCAACCTGGCAAACTTTCCAACACCACTTTTTATACTTCAAAGTCAATTCTTTATGTTCTTGTAGATTGTGTCATTTTCACAATCACGAGCTTGATAGCAAGTCGACTTTCAACCATCCTTGGCTTTAGGAACATTTATTTAATTTTAACCGAAATTTGTGAACAAATCCACCATCACCCACTTCACAAACAAAAATGATTTTTAATACTTCTGGCCAATAACATGACCTTCTCTGTAAAAGTAATGTATTAATTTTCACTAAATGTGTTCTATGCTTGTCTTTAATGAGGTGACAGGCTATGTTACATGAGTTACAGTAATTTCAAATCTCAGCAAATATTACAAACATCACCATTTAGAGTTTGCTGTCACTGTAATGTAAACAAGAAAATTATGCAGGAATAAGGTTTAACCTATATTAAGGGCTCTGCTGTAAAAAAAAATTAACTGCATCCCATATCAGTTTAATAAAGCCCAAGAAATGTCATAGACTTTAATTATCTAAACATAAATCATTTTAACCTATACTTGAGAGCTAATCCACCATCATGGGGGATAAAGCATTTGCAAAATAAATTCTAGATAGTAGTATTGACATTGCATGTTCAAATATCAAGACACTTGCTCATGTTTACCATCTTAAAGTAGACTTCTTGATTTGACTTGTTTATTTTGGCCATTTGTGTGTCAGTAGCAGTATTTGTAAAAATGCCTCTTCTACCTAAAAAGCATTGTGATGACGAGGATGGGATTTGAACGCATGCGTGCAGAGCACAATGGATTAGCAGTTCATCGCCTTAACCACTCGGCCACCTTGTCTCACTTGTATGCAATCTGGCAAACTTTCCAACACCACTAGTTATACTTCAAAGTCAATTCTTTATGTTCTTGTAGATTGTGTCATTTTCACAATCACGAGCTTGATAGCAAGTCGACTTTCAACCATCCTTGGCTTTAGGAACATTTATTTAATTTTAACCGAAACTTGTGAACAAATCCACCATCACCCACCTCACAAACAAAAAAGATTTTTAATACTTCTTGCCAATAACATGACCTTCTCTGTAAAAGTAATGTATTAATTTTCACTAAATGTGTTCTATGCTTGTCTTTAATGAAGTGATAGACTATGTTACATGAGTTACAGTAATTTCAAATCTCTGCAAATATTACAAACATCACCATTTAGAGTTTGCTGTCACTGTAATGTAAACAAGAAAATTATGCAGGAATAAGGTTTAACCTATATTAAGGGCTCTGCTGTAAAAATGTTTTAACTGCATCCCATATCAGTTTAACAAAGCCCAAGAAATGTCATAGACTTTAAATTATCTAAACATAAATCATTTTAACCTATACTTGTGAGCTAATCCACCATCATGGGGGATAAAGCATTTGCAAAATAAATTCTAGATAGTAGTATTGACATTGCATGTTCAAATATCAAGACACTTGCTCATGTTTACCATCTTAAAGTAGACTTCTTGATTTGACTTGTTTATTTTGGCCATTTTTGTGTCAGCTTCACTTGCTGGTTTATGATGCAGTATTTTTAAAAATGCCTCTTCTACCTAAAGAGCATTGCGACGACGAGGATGGGATTTGAACCCATGCGTGCAGACCACAATGGATTACTACCATCGCCTTAACCACTCGGCCACCTCATCTCACTGGTATGCAATCTGGCAAACTTTCCAACACCACTTGTTATACTTCAAAGTCAATTCTTTATGTTCTTGTAGATTGTGTCATTTTCACAATCACGAGCTTGATAGCAAGTCGACTTTCAACCATCCTTGGCTTTAGGAACATTTATTTAATTTTAACCGAAACTTGTGAACAAATCCACCATCACCCACCTCACAAACAAAAATGATTTTTAATACTTCTGGCCAAAAACATGACCTTCTCTGTAAAAGTAATGTATTAATTTTCACTAAATGTGTTCTATGCTTGTCTTTAATGAGGTGACAGACTATGTTACATGAGTTACAGTAATTTCAAATCTCAGCAAATATTAGAAACATCACCATTTAGAGTTTGCTGTCACTGTAATGTAAACAAGAAAATTATGCAGGAATAAGGTTTAACCTATATTAAGGGCTCTGCTGTAAAAATTTTTTATCTGCATCCCATATCAGTTTAACTAAGCCCAAGAAATGTCATAGACTTTAATTATCTAAACATAAATCATTTTAACCTATACTTGTGAGCTAGTCCACCATCATGGGGAATAAAGCATTTGCAAAACAAATTCTAGATAGTAGTATTGACATTGCATGTTCAAATATAAAGACACTTGCTCATGTTTACCATCTTAAAGTAGACTTCTTGATTTGACTTGTTTATTTTGGCCATTTGTGTGTCAGTAGCAGTATTTGTAAAAATGCCTCTTCTACCTAAAAAGTATTGTGACGACTAGGATGGGATTTGAACCCATGCGTGCTGAGCACACTTGTGAGTTAATCCACCATCATGGGGAAATAAAGCATTTGCCAAACAAATTCAAGATAGTAGTATTGACAATGCATGTTCAAATATCAAGACACTTGCTCATGTTTACCATCTTAAAGTAGACTTCTTGATTTGACTTGTTTATTTTGGCTATTTTTGTGTCAGCTTCACTTGCTGGTTTATGAAGCAGTATTTGTAAAAATGCCTCTTCTACCTAAAGAGCGTTGTGACGACAAGGATGGGATTTGAACCCATGCGTGCAGAGCACAATGGATTAGCAGTCCATCGCCTTAACCACTCGTCCACCTCGTCTAACTGGTATGCAGTCTGGCAAAATTTCCAACACCACTTGTTATACTTCAAAGTCAATTCTTTATGTTCTTGTAGATTGTGTCATTTTCACAATCACCAGCTTGATAGTAAGTCGACTTTCAACCATCCTTGGCTTTAGGAACATTTATTAAATTTTAACCGATACTTGTGAACAAATCCACCATCATCCACTTCACAAACAAAAATGATTTTTAATACTTCTGGCCAATAACATGACCTTCTCTGTAAAAGTAATGTATTAATTTTCACTAAATGTGTTCTATGCTTGTCTTTAATGAAGTGACAGACTATGTTACATGAGTTACAGTAATTTCAAATCTCTGCAAATATTACAAACATCACCATTTAGAGTTTGCTGTCACTGTAATGTAAACAAGAAAATTATGCAGGAATAAGGTTTAACCTATATTAAGGGCTCTGCTGTAAAAATGTTTTAACTGCATCCCATATCAGTTTAACAATGCCCAAGAAATGTCATAGACTTTAAATTATCTAAACATAAATAATTTTAACCTATACTTGTGAGCTAATCCACCATCATGGGGGATAAAGCATTTGCAAAATAAATTCTAGATAGTAGTATTGACATTGCATGTTCAAATATCAAGACACTTGCTCATGTTTACCATCTTAAAGTAGACTTCTTGATTTGACTTGTTTATTTTGGCCATTTTTGTGTCAGATTCACTTGCTGGTTTATGAAGCAGTATTTGTAAAAATGCCTCTTCTAACTAAAGAGCATTGTGAAGACAAGGATGGGATGTGAACCCATGCGTGCAGAGAACAATGGATTAGCAGTCCATCGCCTTAACCACTCGGCCACCTCGTCTCACTGGTATGCAGTCTGGCAAAATTTCCAACACCACTTGTTATTCTTCAAAGTCAATTCTTTATGTTCTTGTAGATTGTGTCATTTTCACAATCACGAGCTTGATAGTAAGTCGACTTTCAACCATCCTTGGCTTTAGGAACATTTATTTAATTTTAACCGATACTTGTGAACAAATCCACCATCATCCACCTCACAAACAAAAATGATTTTTAATACTTCTGGCCAATAACATGACCTTCTCTGTAAAAGTAATGTATTAATTTTCACTAAATGTGTTCTATGCTTGTCTTTAATGAAGTGACAGACTATGTTACATGAGTTACAGTAATTTCAAATCTCTGCAAATATTACAAACATCACCATTTAGAGTTTGCTGTCACTGTAATGTAAACAAGAAAATTATGCAGGAATAAGGTTTAACCTATATTAAGGGCTCTGCTGTAAAAAAAATTAACTGCACCCCATATCAGTTTAATAAAGCCCAAGAAATGTCATAGACTTTAACTATCTAAACATAAATTATTTTAACCTATACTTGTGAGTTAATCCACCATCATGGGGAAATAAAGCATTTGCCAAACAAATTCAAGATAGTAGTATTGACAATGCATGTTCAAATATCAAGACACTTGCTCATGTTTACCATCTTAAAGTAGACTTCTTGATTTGACTTGTTTATTTTGGCCATTTTTGTGTCAGCTTCACTTGCTGGTTTATGATGCAGTATTTGTAAAAATGCCTCTTCTGCCGAAAGAGCATTGTGATGACGAGTATGGGATTTGAACCCATGCGTGCAGAGCACAATGGATTAGCAGTCCATCGCCTTAACCACTCGGCCACCTCGTCTCACTGGTATGCAATCTGGAAAACTTTCCAACACCACTTTTTATACTTCAAAGTCAATTCTTTATGTTCTTGTAGATTGTGTCATTTTCACAATCACGAGCTTGATAGCAAGTCGACTTTCAACCATCCTTGGCTTTAGGAACATTTATTTAATTTTAACCGAAACTTGTGAACAAATCCACCATCACCCACCTCACAAACAAAAATGATTTTTAATACTTCTGGCCATTAACATGACCTTCTCTGTAAAAGTAATGTATTAATTTTCACTAAATGTGTTCTATGCTTGTCTTTAATAAGGTGACAGACTATGTTACATGAGTTACAGTAATTTCAAATCTCAGCACATATTACAAACATCACCATTTAGAGTTTGCTGTCACTGTAATGTAAACAAGAAAATTATGCAGGAATAAGGTTTAACCTATATTAAGGGCTCTGCTGTAAAAAAAAATTAACTGCATCCCATATCAGTTTAACAAAGCCCAAGAAATGTCATAGACTTTAATTATCTAAACATAAATTATTTTAACCTATACTTGTGAGCTAATCCACCATCATGGGGGATAAAGCATTTGCAAAATAAATTCTAGATAGTAGTATTGACATTGCATGTTCAAATATCAAGACACTTGCTCATGTTTACCATCTTAAAGTAGACTTCTTGATTTGACTTGTTTATTTTGGCCATTTGTGTGTCAGTAGCAGTATTTGTAAAAATGCCTCTTCTACCTAAAAAGCATTGTGACGACGAGGATGGGATTTGAACCCATGCGTGCAGAGCACAATGGATTAGCAGTCCATCGACTTAACCATTCGGCCACCTCGTCTCACTTGTATGCAATTTGGCAAACTTTCCAACACCACTAGTTATACTTCAAAGTCAATTCTTTATGTTCTTGTAGATTGTGTCATTTTCACAATCACGAGCTTGATAGCAAGTCGACTTTCAACCATCCTTGGCTTTAGGAACATTTATTTAATTTTAACCGAAACTTGTGAACAAATCCACCATCACCCACCTCACAAACAAAAATGATTTTTAATACTTCTGGCCAATAACATGACCTTCTCTGTAAAAGTAATGTATTAATTTTCACTAAATGTGTTCTATGCTTGTCTTTAAGGAAGTGACAGACTATGTTACATGAGTTACAGTAATTTCAAATCTCTGAAAATATTACAAACATCACCATTTAGAGTTTGCTATCACTGTAATGTAAACAAGAAAATTATGCAGGAATAAGGTTTAACCTATATTAAGGGCTCTGCTGTAAAAAATTTTAACTGCACCCCATATCAGTTTAATAAAGCCCAAGAAATGTCATAGACTTTAATTATCTAAACATAAATTATTTTAACCTATACTTGTGAGTTAATCCACCATCATGGGGAAATAAAACATTTGCCAAACAAATTCAAGATAGTAGTATTGACAATGCATGTTCAAATATCAAGACACTTGCTCATGTTTACCATCTTAAAGTAGACTTCTTGATTTGACTTGTTTATTTTGGCCATTTTTGTGTCAGCTTCACTTGCTGGTTTATGAAGCAGTATTTGTAAAAATGTCTCTTCTACCTAAAGAGCATTGTGACGACAAGGATGGGATTTGAACCCATGCATGCAGAGCACAATGGATTAGCAGTCCATCGCCTTAACCACTCGGCCACTAGAGATGAGCGGGTTCGGTTTCTCTGAATCCGAACCCGCCAGAACTTCATGTTTTTTTTCACGGGTCCGAGCGACTCGGATCTTCCCGCCTTGCTCGGTTAACCCGAGCGCACCCGAACGTCATCATGACGCTGTCGGATTCTCGCGAGGCTCGGATTCTATCGCGAGACTCGGATTCTATATAAGGAGCCGCGCGTCGCCGCCATTTTCACACGTGCATTGAGATTGATAGGGAGAGGACGTGGCTGGCGTCCTCTCCATTTAGATTATAAGAGACTGAGAGAGATTTACTGGAGCTGACTAGGAGGAGTACTGTTACTGTAGAAGTGTAGAGACTGAGTGGAGAGAGTTTACTAGTGAGGATAGTGCAGTTTACTTTATAATCCGTTCTCTGCCTGAAAAAAGCGATACACAGCACACAGTGACTCAGTCACATACCATATCTGTGTGCACTGCTCAGGCTCAGGCCAGTGTGCTGCATCATCTATTATCTATATATAATATTATATATATCTGTCTGACTGCTCAGCTCACACAGCTTATAATTGTGGGGGAGACTGGGGAGCACTACTGCAGTGCCAGTTATAGGTTATAGCAGGAGCCAGGAGTACATAATATATTATATAGTGAGTAACCACCAGACACACAGTGCAGTTTATTTAATATATCCGTTCTCTGCCTGAAAAAAGCGATACACACAGTGACTCAGTCAGTCACATACCATATCTGTGTGCACTGCTCAGGCTCAGGCCAGTGTGCTGCATCATCTATTATCTATATATAATATTATATATATCTGTCTGACTGCTCAGCTCACACAGCTTATAATTGTGGGGGAGACTGGGGAGCACTACTGCAGTGCCAGTTATAGGTTATAGCAGGAGCCAGGAGTACATAATATATTATATAGTGAGTGACCACCAGACACACAGTGCAGTTTATTTAATATATCCGTTCTCTGCCTGAAAAAAGCGATACACACAGTGACTCAGTCAGTCACATACCATATCTGTGTGCACTGCTCAGGCTCAGGCCAGTGTGCTGCATCATCTATATATATTATATATCTGTCTGACTGCTCAGCTCACACAGCTTATAATTGTGGGGGAGACTGGGGAGCACTACTGCAGTGCCAGTTATAGGTTATAGCAGGAGCCAGGAGTACATAATATATTATATAGTGAGTGACCACCAGACACACAGTGCAGTTTATTTAATATATCCGTTCTCTGCCTGAAAAAAGCGATACACACAGTGACTCAGTCAGTCACATACCATATCTGTGTGCACTGCTCAGGCTCAGGCCAGTGTGCTGCATCATCTATATATATTATATATCTGTCTGACTGCTCAGCTCACACAGCTTATAATTGTGGGGGAGACTGGGGAGCACTACTGCAGTGCCAGTTATAGGTTATAGCAGGAGCCAGGAGTACATATTATATTAAAATTAAACAGTGCACACTTTTGCTGCAGGAGTGCCACTGCCAGTGTGACTGACCAGTGACCTGACCACACTGACCACCAGTATAGTTAGTAGTATACTTATATTGTGATTGCCTGAAAAAGTTAAACACTCGTCGTGTGACTTCACTTGTGTGTTTTTTTTTTTTTTATTCTATAAAAATAAAACTCATTCTGCTGACAGACAGTGTCCAGCAGGTCCGTCATTATATAATATATAATATATACCTGTCCGGCTGCAGTAGTGATATATATATATTTTTTATATCATTTATCATCCAGTCGCAGCAGACACAGTACGGTAGTTCACGGCTGTGGCTACCTCTGTGTCTCTGCACTCAGCAGGCAGTCCGTCCATAATTGTAATACCACCTAACCGTGGATTTTTTTCATTCTTCTTTATACATACATAGTTACATAGACATCTTCTCTTTATCAACCAGTCTATATTAGCTGCAGACACAGTACAGTACGGTAGTTCACGGCTGTGGCTACCTCTGTGTCTGCACTCGGCAGGCAGTCCGTCCATAATTGTATACCACCTAACCGTGGTTTTTTTTCAGTCTTCTTTATACATACATAGTTACATAGACATCTTCTCTTTATCAACCAGTCTATACTAGCTGCAGACACAGTACAGTACGGTAGATCACGGCTGTGGCTACCTCTGTGTCTGCACTCGGCAGGCAGTCCGTCCATAATTGTATACCACCTAACCGTGGATTTTTTTCAGTCTTCTTTATACATACATAGTTACATAGACATCTTCTCTTTATCAACCAGTCTATATTAGCTGCAGACACAGTACAGTACGGTAGTTCACGGCTGTGGCTACCTCTGTGTCTGCAGTCGGCAGGCAGTCCATAATTGTATACTAGTATCCATCTCCATTGTTTACCTGAGGTGCCTTTTAGTTGTGCCTATTAAAATATGGAGAACAAAAATGTTGAGGTTCCAAAATTAGGGAAAGATCAAGATCCACTTCCACCTCGTGCTGAAGTGGTGCCACTAGTCATGGCCGAGACGATGAAATGCCAGCAACGTCGTCTGCCAAGGCCGATGCCCAATGTCATAGTACAGAGCATGTCAAATCCAAAACACCAAATATCAGAAAAAAAAGGACTCCAAAACCTAAAATAAAATTGTCGGAGGAGAAGTGTAAACTTGCCAATATGCCATTTACCACATTGAGTGGCAAGGAACGGCTGAGGCCCTGGCCTATGTTCATGGCTAGTGGTTCAGCTTCACATGAGGATGGAAGCACTCAGCCTCTCGCTAGAAAAATGAAAAGACTCAAGCTGGCAAAAGCAGCACAGCAAAGAACTGTGCATTCTTCGAAATCCCAAATCCACAAGGAGAGTCCAATTGTGTCGGTTGCGATGCCTGACCTTCCCAACACTGGACGTGAAGAGCATGCGCCTTCCACCATTTGCACGCCCCCTGCAAGTGCTGGAAGGAGCACCCGCAGTCCAGTTCCTGATAGTCAGATTGAAGATGTCAGTGTTGAAGTACACCAGGATGAGGAGGATATGGGTGTTGCTGGCGCTGGGGAGGAAATTGACCAGGAGGATTCTGATGGTGAGGTGGTTTGTTTAAGTCAGGCACCCGGGGAGACACCTGTTGTCCGTGGGAGGAATATGGCCGTTGACATGCCAGGTGAAAATACCAAAAAAATCAGCTCTTCGGTGTGGAGGTATTTCACCAGAAATGCGGACAACAGGTGTCAAGCCGTGTGTTCCCTTTGTCAAGCTGTAATAAGTAGGGGTAAGGACGTTAACCACCTCGGAACATCCTCCCTTATACGTCACCTGCAGCGCATTCATAATAAGTCAGTGACAAGTTCAAAAACTTTGGGTGACAGCGGAAGCAGTCCACTGACCAGTAAATCCCTTCCTCTTGTAACCAAGCTCACGCAAACCACCCCACCAACTCCCTCAGTGTCAATTTCCTCCTTCCCCAGGAATGCCAATAGTCCTGCAGGCCATGTCACTGGCAATTCTGACGAGTCCTCTCCTGCCTGGGATTCCTCCGATGCATCCTTGCGTGTAACGCCTACTGCTGCTGGCGCTGCTGTTGTTGCCGCTGGGAGTCGATGGTCATCCCAGAGGGGAAGTCGTAAGCCCACTTGTACTACTTCCAGTAAGCAATTGACTGTTCAACAGTCCTTTGCGAGGAAGATGAAATATCACAGCAGTCATCCTACTGCAAAGCAGATAACTGAGGCCTTGACAACTATGTTGGTGTTAGACGTGCGTCCGGTATCCGCCGTTAGTTCACAGGGAACTAGACAATTTATTGAGGCAGTGTGCCCCCGTTACCAAATACCATCTAGGTTCCACTTCTCTAGGCAGGCGATACCGAGAATGTACACGGACGTCAGAAAAAGACTCACCAGTGTCCTAAAAAATGCAGTTGTACCCAATGTCCACTTAACCACGGACATGTGGACAAGTGGAGCAGGGCAGGGTCAGGACTATATGACTGTGACAGCCCACTGGGTAGATGTATGGACTCCCGCCGCAAGAACAGCAGCGGCGGCACCAGTAGCAGCATCTCGCAAACGCCAACTCTTTCCTAGGCAGGCTACGCTTTGTATCACCGCTTTCCAGAATACGCACACAGCTGAAAACCTCTTACGGCAACTGAGGAAGATCATCGCGGAATGGCTTACCCCAATTGGACTCTCCTGTGGATTTGTGGCATCGGACAACGCCAGCAATATTGTGTGTGCATTAAATATGGGCAAATTCCAGCACGTCCCATGTTTTGCACATACCTTGAATTTGGTGGTGCAGAATTTTTTTAAAAACGACAGGGGCGTGCAAGAGATGCTGTCGGTGGCCAGAAGAATTGCGGGACACTTTCGGCGTACAGGCACCACGTACAGAAGACTGGAGCACCACCAAAAACTACTGAACCTGCCCTGCCATCATCTGAAGCAAGAAGTGGTAACGAGGTGGAATTCAACCCTCTATATGCTTCAGAGGTTGGAGGAGCAGCAAAAGGCCATTCAAGCCTATACAATTGAGCACGATATAGGAGGTGGAATGCACCTGTCTCAAGTGCAGTGGAGAATGATTTCAACGTTGTGCAAGGTTCTGATGCCCTTTGAACTTGCCACACGTGAAGTCAGTTCAGACACTGCCAGCCAGAGTCAGGTCATTCCCCTCATCAGGCTTTTGCAGAAGAAGCTGGAGGCATTGAAGAAGGAGCTAAAAGGGAGCGATTCCGCTAGGCATGTGGGACTTGTGGATGCAGCCCTTAATTCGCTTAACAAGGATTCACGGGTGGTCAATCTGTTGAAATCAGAGCACTACATTTTGGCCACCGTGCTCGATCATAGATTTAAAGCCTACCTTGGATCTCTCTTTCCGGCAGACACAAGTCTGCTGGGGTTGAAAGACCTGCTGGTGACAAAATTGTCAAGTCAAGCGGAACGCGACCTGTCAACATCTCCTCCTTCACATTCTCCCGCAACTGGGGGTGTGAGGAAAAGGCTCAGAATTCCGAGCCCACCCGCTGGCGGTGATGCAGGGCAGTCTGGAGCGACTGCTGATGCTGACATCTGGTCCGGACTGAAGGACCTGACAACGATTACGGACATGTCGTCTACTGTCACTGCATATGATTCTCTCAACATTGATAGAATGGTGGAGGATTATATGAGTGACCGCATCCAAGTAGGCACGTCACACAGTCCGTACTTATACTGGCAGGAAAAAGAGGCAATTTGGAGGCCCTTGCACAAACTGGCTTTATTCTACCTAAGTTGCCCTCCCACAAGTGTGTACTCCGAAAGAGTGTTTAGTGCCGCCGCTCACCTTGTCAGCAATCGGCGTACGAGGTTACAACCAGAAAATGTGGAGAAGATGATGTTCATTAAAATGAATTATAATCAATTCCTCCGCAGAGACATTGACCAGCAGCAATTGCCTCCACAAAGTACACAGGGAGCTGAGATGGTGGATTCCAGTGGGGACGAATTGATAATCTGTGAGGAGGGGGATGTACACGGTGATATATCGGAGGGTGAAGATGAGGTGGACATCTTGCCTCTGTAGAGCCAGTTTGTGCAAGGAGAGATTAATTGCTTCTTTTTTGGGGGGGGGTCCAAACCAACCCGTCATATCAGTCACAGTCGTGTGGCAGACCCTGTCACTGAAATGATGGGTTGGTTAAAGTGTGCATGTCCTGTTTTGTTTATATAACATAAGGGTGGGTGGGAGGGCCCAAGGACAATTCCATCTTGCACCTCTTTTTTCTTTTCTTTTTCTTTGCATCATGTGCTGATTGGGGAGGGTTTTTTGGAAGGGACATCCTGCGTGACACTGCAGTGCCACTCCTAGATGGGCCCGGTGTTTGTGTCGGCCACTAGGGTCGCTAATCTTACTCACACAGTCAGCTACCTCATTGCGCCTCTTTTTTTCTTTGCGTCATGTGCTGTTTGGGGAGGGTTTTTTGGAAGGGACATCCTGCGTGACACTGCAGTGCCACTCCTAGATGGGCCCGGTGTTTGTGTCGGCCACTAGGGTCGCTAATCTTACTCACACAGCTACCTCATTGCGCCTCTTTTTTTCTTTGCGTCATGTGCTGTTTGGGGAGGGTTTTTTGGAAGGGACATCCTGCGTGACACTGCAGTGCCACTCCTAGATGGGCCCGGTGTTTGTGTCGGCCACTAGGGTCGCTAATCTTACTCACACAGCTACCTCATTGCGCCTCTTTTTTTCTTTGCGTCATGTGCTGTTTGGGGAGGGTTTTTTGGAAGGGCCATCCTGCGTGACACTGCAGTGCCACTCCTAGATGGGCCCGGTGTTTGTGTCGGCCACTAGGGTCGCTAATCTTACTCACACAGCTACCTCATTGCGCCTCTTTTTTTCTTTGCGTCATGTGCTGTTTGGGGAGGGTTTTTTGGAAGGGACATCCTGCGTGACACTGCAGTGCCACTCCTAGATGGGCCCGGTGTTTGTGTCGGCCACTAGGGTCGCTTATCTTACTCACACAGCGACCTCGGTGCAAATTTTAGGACTAAAAATAATATTGTGAGGTGTGAGGTATTCAGAATAGACTGAAAATGAGTGTAAATTATGGTTTTTGAGGTTAATAATACTTTGGGATCAAAATGACCCCCAAATTCTATGATTTAAGCTGTTTTTTAGTGTTTTTTGAAAAAAACACCCGAATCCAAAACACACCCGAATCCGACAAAAAAAATTCGGTGAGGTTTTGCCAAAACGCGTTCGAACCCAAAACACGGCCGCGGAACCGAACCCAAAACCAAAACACAAAACCCGAAAAATTTCAGGCGCTCATCTCTATCGGCCACCCCGTCTCACTGGTATGCAGTCTGGCAAAATTTCCAACACCACTTGTTATTCTTCAAAGTCAATTCTTTATGTTCTTGTAGATTGTGTCATTTTCACAATCACGAGCTTGATAGTAAGTCGACTTTCAACCATCCTTGGCTTTAGGAACATTTATTTAATTTTAACCGATACTTGTGAACAAATCCACCATCATCCACCTCACAAACAAAAATGATTTTTAATACTTCTGGCCAATAACATGACCTTCTCTGTAAAAGTAATGTATTAATTTTCACTAAATGTGTTCTATGCTTGTCTTTAATGAAGTGACAGACTATGTTACATGAGTTACAGTAATTTCAAATCTCTGCAAATATTACAAACATCACCATTTAGAGTTTGCTGTCACTGTAATGTAAACAAGAAAATTATGCAGGAATAAGGTTTAACCTATATTAAGGGCTCTGCTGTAAAATTTTTTAACTGCACCCCATATCAGTTTAACGAAGCCCAAGAAATGTCATAGACTTTAATTATCTAAACATAAATTATTTTAACCTATACTTGTGAGCTAATCCACCATCATGGGGAAGTAAAGCATTTGCAAAATAAATTCTAGATAGTAGTATTGACATTGCATGTTCAAATATCAAGACACTTGCTCATGTTTACCATCTTAAAGTAGACTTCTTGATTTGACTTGTTTATTTAGGCCATTTTTGTGTCAGCTTCACTTGATGGTTTATGAAGCAGTATTTGTAAAAATGCCTCTTCTACCTAAAGAGCATTGTGACGACGAGGATGGGATTTGAACCCATGCATGCAGAGCACAATGGATTAGCAGTCCATCGCCTTAACCACTCGGCCACCTCGTCTCACTGTTATGCAGTCTGGCAAACTTTCCAACACCACTTGTTATACTTCAAAGTCAATTCTTTATGTTCTTGTAGATTGTGTCATTTTCACAATCACGAGCTTGATAGTAAGTCGACTTTCAACCATCCTTGGCTTTAGGAACATTTATTTAATTTTAACCGATACTTGTGAATAAATCCACCATCATCCACCTCACAAACAAAAATGATTTTTAATACTTCTGGCCAATAACATGACCTTATCTGTAAAAGTAATGTATTAATTTTCACTAAATGTGTTCTATGCTTGTCTTTAATGAGGTGACAGACTATGTTACATGAGTTACAGTAATTTCAAATCTCTGCAAATATTACAAACATCACCATTTAGAGTTTGCGGTCACTGTAATGTAAACAAGAAAATTATGCAGGAATAAGGTTTAACCTATATTAAGGGCTTTTCTCTGCTGTAAATTTTTTTAACTGCACCCCATATCAGTTTAACAAAGCCCAAGAAATGTCATAGACTTTAATTATCTAAACATAAATTATTTTAACCTATACTTGTGAGCTAATCCACCATCATGGGGAAATAAAGCATTTGCAAAATAAATTCTAGATAGTAGTATTGACATTGCATGTTCAAATATCAAGACACTTGCTCATGTTTACCATCTTAAAGTAGACTTCTTGATTTGACTTGTTTATTTAGGCCATTTTTGTGTCAGCTTCACTCGCTGTTTTATGAAGCAGTATTTGTAAAAATGCCTCTTCTACCTAAAGAGCATTGTGACGACGAGAATTGGATTTGAACCCATGCGTGCAAAGCACAATGGATTAGCAGTCCATCGCCTTAACCACTCGGCCACCTTGTCTCACTGGTATGTAATCCGGTAAACTTTCCAACACCACTTGTTATACTTCAAAGTCAATTCTTTATGTTCTTGTAGATTGTGTAATTTTCACAATCACGAGCTTGATAGTAAGTCGACTTTCAACCATCCTTGGCTTTAGGAACATTTATTTAATTTTAACCGATACTTGTGAACAAATCCACCATCATCCACCTCACAAACAAAAATGATTTTTAATACTTCTGGCCAATAACATGACCTTCTCTGTAAAAGTAATGTATTAATTTTCACTAAATGTGTTCTATGCTTGTCTTTAATGAAGTGACAGACTATTTTTCATGAGTTACAGTAATTTGAAATCTCTGCAAATATTACAAACATCACCATTTCGAGTTTGCTGTCACTGTAATGTAAACAAGAAAATTATGCAGGAATAAGGTTTAACCTATATTAAGGGCTTTTCTCTGCTGTAAATTTTTTTTACTACACCCCATATCAGTTTAACAAAGCCCAAGAAATGTCATAGACTTTAATTATCTAAACATAAATTATTTTAACCTATACTTGTGCGCTAATCCACCATCATGGGGAAATAAAGCATTTGCAAAATAAATTCTAGATAGTAGTAAAGACATTGCATGTTCAAATATCAAGACACTTGCTCATGTTTACCATCTTAAAGTAGACTTCTTGATTTAGGCCATTTTTGTGTCAGCTTCACTTGCTGGTTTATGAAGCAGTATTTGTAAAAATGCCTCTTCTACCTAAAGAGCATTGTGACGACGAGGATTGGATTTGAACCCATGCGTGCAAAGCACAATGGATTAGCAGTCCATCGCCTTAACCACTTGGCCACCTTGTCTCACTGGTATGCAATCTGGCAAACTTTCCTACACCACTTGTTATACTTCAAAGTCAATTCTTTATGTTCTTGTAGATTGTGTCATTTTCACAATCACGAGCTTGATAGTAAGTCGACTTTCAACCATCCTTGGCTTTAGGAACATTTATTTAATTTTAACCGATACTTGTGAACAAATCCACCATCATCCACCTCACAAACAAAAATGATTTTTAATACTTCTGGCCAATAACATGACCTTCTCTGTAAAAGTAATGTATTAATTTTCACTAAATGTGTTCTATGCTTGTCTTTAATGAAGTGACAGACTATGTTTCATGAGTTACAGTAATTTGAAATCTCTGCAAATATTACAAACATCACCATTTCGAGTTTGCTGTCACTGTAATGTAAACAAGAAAATTATGCAGGAATAAGGTTTAACCTATATTAAATGGCTTTTCTCTGCTGTAATTTTTTTTTAACTGCACCCCATATCAGTTTAACAAAGCCCAAGAAATGTCATAGACTTTATTTATCTAAACATAAATTATTTTAACCTATACTTGTGAGCTAATCCACCATCATGGGGAAATAAAGCATTTGCAAAATAAATTCTAGATAGTAGTATTGACATTGCATGTTCAAATATCAAGACACTTGCTCATGTTTATCATCTTAAAGTAGACTTCTTGATTTAGGCCATTTTTGTGTCAGCTTCACTTGCTGGTTTATTAAGCAGTATTTGTAAAAATGCCTCTTCTACCTAAAGAGCATTGTGACGACGAGGATGGGATTTGAACCCATGCATACAGAGAACAATGGATTAGCAGTCCATCGCCTTAACCACTCGGCCACCTTGTCTCAATGGTATGCAATCTGGCAAACTTTCCAACACCACTTGTTATACTTCAAAGTCAATTCTTTATGTTCTTGTAGATTGTGTCATTTTCACAATCACGAGCTTGATAGTAAGTCGACTTTCAACCATCCTTGGCTTTAGGAACATTTATTTAATTTTAACCGATACTTGTGAATAAATCCACCATCATCCACCTCACAAACAAAAATTATTTTTAATACTTCTGGCCAATAACATGACCTTCTCTGTAAAAGTAATGTATTAATTTTCACTAAATGTGTTCTATGCTTGTCTTTAATGAAGTGACAGACTATTTTTCATGAGTTACAGTAATTTGAAATCTCTGCAAATATTACAAACATCACCATTTCGAGTTTGCTGTCACTGTAATGTAAACAAGAAAATTATGCAGGAATAAGGTTTAACCTATATTAAGGGCTTTTCTCTGCTGTAAATTTTTTAACTGCACCAAATATCAGTTTAACAAAGCCCAAGAAATGTCATAGACTTTAATTATCTAAACATAAATTATTTTAACCTATACTTGTGAGCTAATCCACCATCATGGGGAAATAAAGCATTTGCAAAATAAATTCTAGATAGTAGTATTGACATTGCATGTTCAAATATCAAGACACTTGCTCATGTTTACCATCTTAAAGTAGACTTCTTGATTTGACTTGTTTATTTAGGCCATTTTTGTGTCAGCTTCACTCGCTGTTTTATGAAGCAGTATTTGTAAAAATGCCTCTTCTACCTAAAGAGCATTGTGACGACGAGAATTGGATTTGAACCCATGCGTGCAAAGCACAATGGATTAGCAGTCCATCGCCTTAACCACTCGGCCACCTTGTCTCACTGGTATGTAATCCGGTAAACTTTCCAACACCACTTGTTATACTTCAAAGTCAATTCTTTATGTTCTTGTAGATTGTGTAATTTTCACAATCACGAGCTTGATAGTAAGTCGACTTTCAACCATCCTTGGCTTTAGGAACATTTATTTAATTTTAACCGATACTTGTGAACAAATCCACCATCATCCACCTCACAAACAAAAATGATTTTTAATACTTCTGGCCAATAACATGACCTTCTCTGTAAAAGTAATGTATTAATTTTCACTAAATGTGTTCTATGCTTGTCTTTAATGAAGTGACAGACTATTTTTCATGAGTTACAGTAATTTGAAATCTCTGCAAATATTACAAACATCACCATTTCGAGTTTGCTGTCACTGTAATGTAAACAAGAAAATTATGCAGGAATAAGGTTTAACCTATATTAAGGGCTTTTCTCTGCTGTAAATTTTTTTTACTACACCCCATATCAGTTTAACAAAGCCCAAGAAATGTCATAGACTTTAATTATCTAAACATAAATTATTTTAACCTATACTTGTGCGCTAATCCATTATCATGGGGAAATAAAGCATTTGCAAAATAAATTCTAGATAGTAGTATTGACATTGCATGTTCAAATATCAAGACACTTGCTCATGTTTACCATCTTAAAGTAGACTTCTTGATTTGAATTGTTTATTTTGGCCATTTGTGTGTCAGTAGCAGTATTTGTAAAAATGCCTCTTCTACCTAAAAAGCATTGTGACGACGAGGATGGGATTTGAACCCATGCGTGCAGAGCACAATGGATTAGCAGTCCATCGCCTTAACCACTCGGCCACACGTCTCGCTGGTATGCAATATGGCAAACATTCCAACACCACTAGTTATACTTCAAAGTCAATTCTTTATGTTCTTGTAGATTGTGTCATTTTCACAATCACGAGCTTGATAGTAAGTCGACTTTCAACCATCCTTGGCTTTAGGAACATTTATTTAATTTTAACCGATACTTGTGAACAAATCCACCATCATCCACCTCACAAACAAAAATGATTTTTAATACTTCTTGCCAATAACATGACCTTCTCTGTAAAAGTAATGTATTAATTTTCACTAAATGTGTTCTATGCTTGTCTTTAATTAAGTGACAGCCTATTTTTCATGAGTTACAGTAATTTGAAATCTCTGCAAATATTACAAACATCACCATTTAGAGTTTGCTGTCACTGTAATGTAAACAAGAAAATTATGCAGGAATAAGGTTTAACCTATATTAAGGGCTTTTCTCTGCTGTAAATTTTTTTAACTGCACCCCATATCAGTTTAACAAAGCCCAAGAAATGTCATAGACTTAAATTATCTAAACATAAATTATTTTAACCTATACTTGTGAGCTAATCCACCATCATGGGGAAATAAAGCATTTGCAAAATAAATTCTAGATAGTAGTATTGACATTGCATGTTCAAATATCAAGACACTTGCTCATGTTTACCATCTTAAAGTAGACTTCTTGATTTGACTTGTTTATTTAGGCCATTTTTGTGTCAGCTTCACTTGCTGTTTTATGAAGCAGTATTTGTAAAAATGCCTCTTCTACCTAAAGAGCATTGTGACGACGAGGATTGGATTTGAACCCATGCGTGCAAAGCACAATGGATTAGCAGTCCATCGCCTTAACCACTCGGCCACCTTGTCTCACTGGTATGCAACCTGGCAAACTTTCCTACACCACTTGTTATACTTCAAAGTCAATTCTTTATGTTCTTGTAGATTGTGTCATTTTCACAATCACGAGCTTGATAGTAAGTCGACTTTCAACCATCCTTGGCTTTAGGAACATTTATTTAATTTTAACCGATACTTGTGAACAAATCCACCATCATCCACCTCACAAACAAAAATGATTTTTAATACTTCTGGCCAATAACATGACCTTCTCTGTAAAAGTAATGTATTAATTTTCACTAAATGTGTTCTATGCTTGTCTTTAATGAAGTGACAGACTATGTTACATGAGTTACAGTAATTTCAAATCTCTGCAAATATTACAAACATCACCATTTAGAGTTTGCTGTCACTGTAATGTAAACAAGAAAATTATGCAGGAATAAGGTTTAACCTATATTAAGGGCTCTGCTGTAAAAAATTTTAACTGCACCCCATATCAGTTTAACGAAGCCCAAGAAATGTCATAGACTTTAATTATCTAAACATAAATTATTTTAACCTATACTTGTGAGCTAATCCACCATCATGGGGAAATAAAGCATTTGCAAAATAAATTCTAGATAGTAGTATTGACATTGCATGTTCAAATATCAAGACACTTGCTCATGTTTACCATCTTAAAGTAGACTTCTTGATTTGACTTGTTTATTTAGGCCATTTTTGTGTCAGCTTCACTTGATGGTTTATGAAGCAGTATTTGTAGAAATGCCTCTTCTACCTAAAAAGCATTGTGACGACGAGGATGGGATTTGAACCCATGCATGCAGCGCACAATGGATTAGCAGTCCATCGCCTTAACCACTCGGCCACCTCGTCTCACTGGTATGCAGTCTGGCAAACTTTCCAACACCACTTGTTATACTTCAAAGTCAATTCTTTATGTTCTTGTAGATTGTGTCATTTTCACAATCACGAGCTTGATAGTAAGTCGACTTTCAACCATCCTTGGCTTTAGGAACATTTATTTAATTTTAACCGATACTTGTGAATAAATCCACCATCATCCACCTCACAAACAAAAATTATTTTTAATACTTCTGGCCAATAACATGACCTTATCTGTAAAAGTAATGTATTAATTTTCACTAAATGTGTTCTATGCTTGTCTTTAATTAAGTGACAGACTATTTTTCATGAGTTACAGTAATTTGAAATCTCTGCAAATATTACAAACATCACCATTTCGAGTTTGCTGTCACTGTAATGTAAACAAGAAAATTATGCAGGAATAGGGTTTAACCTATATTAAGGGCTTTTCTCTGCTGTAAATTTTTTTTACTACACCCCATATCAGTTTAACAAAGCCCAAGAAATGTCATAGACTTTAATTATCTAAACATAAATTATTTTAACCTATACTTGTGAGCTAATCCACCATCATGGGGAAATAAAGCATTTGCAAAATAAATTCTAGATAGTAGTATTGACATTGCATGTTCAAATATCAAGACACTTGCTCATGTTTACCATCTTAAAGTAGACTTCTTGATTTAGGCCATTTTTGTGTCAGCTTCACTTGCTGGTTTATGAAGCAGTATTTGTAAAAATGCCTCTTCTACCTAAAGAGCATTGTGACGACGAGGATGGGATTTGAACCCATGCGTGCAGAGCACAATGGATTAGCAGTCCATCGCCTTAACCACTCGGCCACCTTGTCCCACTGGTATGCAATCTGGCAAACTTTCCAACACCACTTGTTATACTTCAAAGTCAATTCTTTATGTTCTTGTAGATTGTGTCATTTTCACAATCACGAGCTTGATAGTAAGTCGACTTTCAACCATCCTTGGCTTTAGGAACATTTATTTAATTTTAACCGATACTTGTGAACAAATCCACCATCATCCACCTCACAAACAAAAATGATTTTTAATACTTCTGGCCAATAACATGACCTTCTCTGTAAAAGTAATGTATTAATTTTCACTAAATGTGTTCTATGCTTGTCTTTAATTAAGTGACAGACTATTTTTCATGAGTTACAGTAATTTCAAATATCTGCAAATATTACAAACATCACCATTTAGAGTTTGCGGTCACTGTAATGTAAACAAGAAAATTATGCAGGAATAAGGTTTAACCTATATTAAGGGCTTTTCTCTGCTGTACATTTTTTTAACTGCACCCCATATCAGTTTAACAAAGCCCAAGAAATGTCATAGACTTAAATTATCTAAACATAAATTATTTTAACCTATACTTGTGAGCTAATCCACCATCATGGGGAAATAAAGCATTTGCAAAATAAATTCTAGATAGTAGTATAGACATTGCATGTTCAAATATCAAGACACTTGCTCATGTTTACCATCTTAAAGTAGACTTCTTGGTTTGACTTGTTTATTTAGGCCATTTTTGTGTCAGCTTCACTTGCTGTTTTATGAAGCAGTATTTGTAAAAATGCCTCTTCTACCTAAAGAGCATTGTGACGACGAGGATTGGATTTAAACCCATGCGTGCAAAGCACAATAAATTTGCAGTCCATCGCCTTAACCACTCGGCCACCTTGTCTCACTGGTATGCAATCTGGCAAACTTTCCAACACCACTTGTTATACTTCAAAGTCAATTCTTTATGTTCTTGTAGATTGTGTCATTTTCACAATCACGAGCTTGATAGTAAGTCGACTTTCAACCATCCTTGGCTTTAGGAACATTTATTTAATTTTAACCGATACTTGTGAACAAATCCACCATCATCCACCTCACAAACAAAAATGATTTTTAATACTTCTGGCCAATAACATGACCTTCTCTGTAAAAGTAATGTATTAATTTTCACTAAATGTGTTCTATGCTTGTCTTTTTTTTTTTAAATAGAGTAATTTTTATTCAACAGTGTTTTATATATACAGACATTTCAGTGTACACTGGGAAGCATATTGGGGTTACACGTTATTCAAAGCAATATTGTCTCCAAGGATAAACGTATATTTATACTGATACGAATAACAATTCCCATTTTTTCAGTTCCCGTGCAATCTTCCCACCATATACATATTTTCTGAGGTCTGTAACCAGGTCATTTTTCGCATACTTAACATTTTGTATTTCCTCCCTCCCCCCCTCCCAGGACCTGTGTTAAAGGTTACCCCGTCTATCAGGCCCTGAGTATCCCCCAACCCCTCTACCCCGAACAAACCCTTTAACTAACTTAAGCCTAGTTACCTAACATATGCGTGATGTGGTGTGGCGACCAGATATGTATACAGCTATAATGGAGGAAAGGTGAAGGTCCGACTCAGCGCCCCAGGGCCCTAATATCGCTCCACGGCGAAGGTCAGTGCCTCTAAGTCCTAAGGGCAAGGGATGAGTATGTGGAATTAATCCAAGGAGACCATATCTTCTCGTATTTGGTAAGGGCGTTAAATTTCATGTAGACATAACGTTCTTTTATTAGAGTATCGTTTACCAAACCTTTAAAAGCATGTATCGTGGGAGGTCGCGGGGCCATCCACGTCCGCGCGATGCACACCTTTGCAAGGGCGCACATGCTGCGGGCGTATAAGTCTTCCCAGCGGGACCCAGAATCGGGGTCTCCCACCCCCAGAATGCAGAATTTCGGAGTCAGCAAGCTTCTCTGTATCCCCGTATGTTCCAGAATCGACCCGACCCCAGCCCAGAGCACCTGCAGCAGCGGGCATTCCCATGTAAGGTGCCAGAATGTGCCTCCGGCATCCCCGCACTTGGGGCAAGCACCAGCGCTATCTGTCCTAAATCTGGCCAGCCTGCTCGGAGTCATGTATGATCTATGTAGAATAAAAAGCTGTATCTGTTGAAACCGCAGCGATTTGGTGACCTGACTCGGGTTACCCAGGGCGCCCTCCCAGTCCTCCCCGTCCATGGGACCTACGTCACTCTCCCATCTCTCCCTAAGGCTTGAGAGCGGGTCTGCATGTGTCGTTTGAAGGAGATACGAGTAGGTGAAGGAGATCACCTTAACTCGGCCCAGTGAATGTAGAAATGCTTTCATGGGGAAGGGGAAAAGCGTTGGGGAAGAATCTGCGAATTGCGCCTGCAGGGCATGCCTCAGTTGTAAGAATCTATAGAAGTGGGAATTCGGGAGACCAAACTCCTCTTTCAATTGCTGGAATGATTTTAACGTGCCATTGCTGTATAGCTGGGACACCGAAACTATCAAGTACGGAGCCCATACCTCCTCACCCCCCAGGGACCCCAGTTCACTAAGAGATCTGGAGTGCCACAGAGAGGTGTCCGGGTCCGTTCCCTCATACCCAAGTAGGACCTTCAATGCCAACCATATCTTCAGAGCCTGGAAGACAATTGGAGGTGAGAGTCTGGAAGGGTTACCCCCCGCCAAAACCTGTGCCGGGGAAAGACTTGGGTGGTAGCAGCTAAGGAACGCCCGGCCTATTTCATCTTCCTCCCCTCCTCGGAGCCACGTGCCAATGTGTGATAGCTGAGCAGCGTAATAATACAGTTGGAAGTGGGGTAATGCCAGGCCACCGTCCCTTTTTTGTCTGGTAAGGGTGGATAGTTTTATTCTGGATCTTCTATTGGCCCATATCAAGGACGTCAGGACACTATTTAATTTTCTGAAGAACGCTGGGAATATGTAAACGGGGGACTGCAATAGAACATACAAAAGCTTGGGCAACACTACCATTTTAATGAGGCCGACTCTACCCGTCATTGTCAGTGGCAGCTTGCACCAAGCTCTCGATTTGCGCACAACCATCTGTATCACAGGGTCAAGGTTTAAGGGCACGAAGTCCGATGGGTCGTTGGTGACCAGGATCCCAAGGTACTTAAACTGGGCTGTCCAACACAGCGGCAAGGATATTTTCGGAGTCTGGGGGGGGGGGCCTATAACGGGCATGATAAACGACTTGGTCCAGTTTATGCGGAGACCCGAGTACCTACCGAAGGTCTCTATGACCTGCAACACAATGGGCATATCCACCGCGTAGTCTCGAAGGAATAGCAACAGGTCATCCGCATAAAGGGCCAATTTATCAGTGCAGGGACCCGTACTGATTCCCTCAATGTCCGGGTGTGACCTAATCAAACAGGCCAGGGGTTCCATGGCTATGGCAAACAGGGCGGGAGAGAGGGGACATCCCTGTCTGGTGCCTCGCGTCAAAGGGAATGAGGAGGAAATGTATCCATTCACCAGGACCCTGGCGCGTGGATTTTGGTATAACAGTTTGACCCATTGTATAAAGTTAGGGCCAAAGCCCATGCTCCCCATAACTCCCCACAGGTATGGCCACTCAACACTATCAAAAGCCTTGGCCGCGTCCAATGAGACCACGACCTCGTCTGAAGGGAAATCATGAGGAGCCTGCAGAATAGTGTACAGCCTGCGCAAATTAATGGACGTGGATTTCCCTGGCATGAAGCCCGTTTGATCGGGGTGGATTATGGATTCAATTACTGTGTTTATACGGACCGCAAGAATTTTCGCTAGGATCTTAGCGTCTGTGGGAATAAGGGAGATCGGCCTGTATGACTCCAAGAGTTTAGGGTCCTTGCCAGGTTTTGGAAGCATTATTAGAATAGCCTCGGACATTGAGGGAGGGAGGCAGTCAGCGGCGTATATGTTGACATACATGTCTAGTAGTTGAGGTCCAAAAAACTTAATGTACTGTTTGTATAGTTCCGTGGGAATACCGTCACTACCCGGGGATTTGCCACTAGGAGCCGCCTCGATCGCCGACATCACCTCCTCCAGGGTCAGAGGCGCGTCCAGGGCGTCCCTAGCCTCAGGGGAAAGTTTAGAAAGGGGGATATTTGTCAAGTAGAGGTCTAGCTCCTCCCCGGAGCATGTCAGTTGACTGTTGTATACCTCCCTAAAGTAACAGAGGAGTAGCTGTGCAATGTCGGGGGTGTTATCTGTAATGGAGCCGTCAGCGCCGAGCAGCTGCGCTATCGTGGTCCCAGGCCTGTCGTAGTGCACCAGGTGGGCCAGCAGGCTACCTGGTCTGTCCGCCTGCATGTATATATTATTGGCCCTAAACAAGAGGGAGCGTGCATTTTTGTCTGAGAGGTGAGCCAGCCAGGCCCCCTGAGCCATCTGCCATCGGGCCTTCAACGTAGGGGTGCCCTCAGTTAGGTAGCGTGTCTCCAGGTCCCTGCACTCGGTCTCAAGCTGTCTTTCTGTCGCCCTGCGAGCCACCTTGCAGGCAGCAATTTTGCCAATTAAGGTACCTCGCATATATGCCTTGAATGCATCCCATATTACCGGGGCCGGGGCCGTGTCAGCGTTATCCGCGAAAAATCCCTCCCATGCGGGCGCTAATTCTGGACATTCGCCCAGCTGGGCAAGCCAGGATGGATGCAACCTCCAGTATGATTGTCCCTTCTCACAGTCCCCCACCAGTGACAGCACCAGGGGTGAATGATCAGATACCCCTCGTGCCTCGTAATGAGCATCCATCACGCCAGGCACAAGCTCAGGCGAGACCAGGGCCAGGTCGATTCTGGAAAAGGAGCCATGTGTACTCGAATAACAGGAGTATTGCCGAAGGGTAGGATTGCGAGCCCTCCAGACATCTACCCACTGCATACTGTCCAGAAATTCTGCAAATTTAGATTTCGGAGGAATCAAGTCGCCCCCCGCTCCCTGTCTCGAAGGAGTCCCCCATCTGTCCAAAGAGGCATCCAACACAGCGTTGAAGTCTCCCAGGCAGATGACAGGAGTATGGGGGGAGGAGGCAACGAATGAAGCAGCCTTTTGCAGGACATCGTAGGAGAATGGGGGAGGAACATACACAGACAATAGGAAAAAATTTCGTGAAAACAGTTTGCACTCTAAAAATACGTATCTACCATAAGGATCTGTGTTTACCCTGATCATCTCGAACTGTACAGTTCTCCTTATCATTACCGACACCCCTCGGGAATAAGAGGAGTGTGAGGAATGATACGCCCACCCCACCCAAGGCCTGCGGAGCGATAACAGCCTATTCCCCTCCAAGTGAGTTTCACTCAAGCAAATGATATCCGGGCCATATTTCTTGATCATTTTAAATACTAGGGAACGTTTAACTTTATTGTTGATGCCCCGGACATTCCACGCCAGAAATTTCAAGGGAGGCATGTCAGTCTAAGTATCAACAGGGACGCAGCTCTTTTAGCAACCACCCGACCAACCGGTGTTTCGCACCTATAATCATGTCGCCCGCAGGCCCCGAGCCCCAAGCCGGACCCCATAAAACAGTACAGGCCCACCACACCCTCCAGGTAACTAGCATATAGGCTTCTTAAATTCAAAACTAGCAACATAATAATTTCTAAGAGGCCAACGGCGGCCCCCAAACTTCCCCCCACCCCGTATACCTCCCCGAACTGTGGTATACCCATATCCCTAACTAAACTCTAACCTTGGAGTTCCCAAAGCCTACGGCAACACTGTACCAGGTGTACAGATCAATTCAACCCCGATACAAAAAAAGCCTTTTTTGTACGTTAATGTCACTTCTCAGCAAAGTCCAGAACCATTAAGCTAAAGGGAGCTCCCTGGACTTATACTTGCGGAGTGTTGGCCCATATAGGAGGGCGACCCGGTGTCAGTCTGGAGCCAGCTGGCGGTCCCCCGGAGCATACCTGTCCAGCCAGGACGCCGCCTCCCTCGGCGAGCCGAAGAACTTTGTCTCCCCGTCCGCCACCACGCGGAGCCTGGAGGGGAACAGCATCGAGTAGGGCAGATTCAAGTCTCGAAGACGTCTTTTGATGGGAAGGAACTGGGCCCGGTCTTTTTGAACGTCCGCTGCAAAGTCCGGAAATGCCGACACCCTGATTCCATTCCGGAGTAGAGGGCCCTTCACACGGCCCAGGCGCAGGACCGAGTCCCGATCCTTGTAGTGCAGGAACTTTGCAATAAAAGTTCGTGGCGGGGCGCCTGGGGGTAGAGGCCGGAAGGGCACCCGGTGAGCCCGCTCCACTGCGAACTGGGAGGTGAAGGATTCAGCGCCATATGCCTCTTTTAGCCAGGACTCCAGGAAATCTTCAGGATTTGCCCCCTCCTCCTTTTCGGGGAGGCCCACGAATCTCACATTATTTCTGCGGAGTCTGCCCTCCATGTCCAGGAGTTTAGTTTGCATTGTCGCGACTTGCTGTGTGACTGCAGACACCGATCTCTGTAGAGGGCCACTGAGGTCTTCCAAATTGGAGACCCTTGTTTCGGTTTCGCCCACTCTCTCCCGTATTCGCTGGACGTCCTGCCGCATCAATGATAGATCGCACTGTACCTTCTCCATTTTGTCCGACAGACGTTGTTCGCTGGCCGCTATAGCCTCCAGGACCTGCTGGATGGAGGGGGCGGGTGGCTGTGCATTCGCCCCCGAGTCGGCCCCAGCCGAGGGATCCATTCTGGCAGGGGGGGAGGTCTTTGGTGATGGCTGCGTCGACTGGGTTGCAGGCTGTCGTGCAAACTTCTCCAATTTAGCAGCGGCAGCGCTCTGGCCGCCCCTCACCATCGTATCAATGCCCAGCACAGCTCAAAGTCTCGCTATTCAGTGTCAAGAGGTATAGCAGTAGGGCGGTAGATGCAGTATCAGCAGCTGCCGGGCACTGGGAGAGCCAGCTGCCAGGCCAGTGGGAGAAGGGGGGAACCCGGTGGGTGCAGTGGTAGATAGATATAAATGTAAATCCAATATGTGGTGTGTGATGTTCCAAGGGTAAAGGCAGGAGAAGGGCAGCTGGGGTCATTCCAAACTCTTCCAGCCCAGCTCAATTTCACACTCGCTGCGCCCTGCTGTAAGGGGAGAGGGAGGAAGCTGCAATCAAGATGGCCGCCCAGCACCTTTATTATTTCATCCTCTCACCCTGCACCAGCCCTCAGGGAAGCTGACTTATTGCTGTGTGGAGCCCTGGGGGTGCAGGAGTGAGGTGTCTTTGTCCCCAGGAGCCGCCAGCCGCTGTGTCTGCCTCCGGCGCGGGATCGCGCGCACGCGCACACGCGCGCCCGGCGGAGCTCCAAACCTGAGGCCGGGGATTGAATTGCGGCCTAGGCCCGAAGTCCGGGCGGCCGCTGGCGCGGGCGGGAGTGTTCGTTTCGGGCAGCGACTGTGCCTGCTGCCTCCCCAGTGCTGATAGGCAAGAGTGGGGACCAGGGAAGACCGGAGTGTAGAGCCCCAGGATTGAATCAGGATCTTTTTTCCAGGGAGCTCCTCGGTCTTGCTGCCTAGTCCCTTGCTGCCGTGGCCACGCCCCCCGTTCTATGCTTGTCTTTAATGAAGTGACAGACTATGTTTCATGAGTTACAGTAATTTGAAATCTCTGCAAATATTACAAACATCACCATTTCGAGTTTGCTGTCACTGTAATGTAAACAAGAAAATTATGCAGGAATAAGGTTTAACCTATATTAAATGGCTTTTCTCTGCTGTAAATTTTTTTTAACTGCACCCCATATCAGTTTAACAAAGCCCAAGAAATGTCATAGACTTTATTTATCTAAACATAAATTATTTTAACCTATACTTGTGAGCTAATCCACCATCATGGGGGATAAAGCATTTGCAAAATAAATTCTAGATAGTAGTATTGACATTGCATGTTCAAATATCAAGACACTTGCTCATGTTTACCATCTTAAAGTAGACTTCTTGATTTAGGCCATTTTTGTGTCAGCTTCACTTGCTGGTTTATGAAGCAGTATTTGTAAAAATGCCTCTTCTACCTAAAGAGCATTGTGACGACGAGGATTGGATTTGAACCCATGCGTGCAAACCACTCGGCCACCTTGTCTCACTGGTATGCAATCTGGCAAACTTTCCAACACCACTTGTTATACTTCAAAGTCAATTCTTTATGTTCTTGTAGATTGTGTCATTTTCACAATCACGAGCTTGATAGTAAGTCGACTTTCAACCATCCTTGGCTTTAGGAACATTTATTTAATTTTAACCGATACTTGTGAACAAATCCACCATCATCCACCTCACAAACAAAAATGATTTTTAATACTTCTGGCCAATAACATGACCTTCTCTGTAAAAGTAATGTATTAATTTTCACTAAATGTGTTCTATGCTTGTCTTTAATGAAGTGACAGACTATGTTTCATGAGTTACAGTAATTTGAAATCTCTGCAAATATTACAAACATCACCATTTCGAGTTTGCTGTCACTGTAATGTAAACAAGAAAATTATGCAGGAATAAGGTTTAACCTATATTAAGGGCTTTTCTCTGCTGTAAATTTTTTTAACTGCACCCCATATCAGTTTAACAAAGCCCAAGAAATGTCATAGACTTAAATTATCTAAACATAAATTATTTTAACCTATACTTGTGAGCTAATCCACCATCATGGGGAAATAAAGCATTTGCAAAATAAATTCTAGATAGTAGTATTGACATTGCATGTTCAAATATCAAGACACTTGCTCATGTTTACCATCTTAAAGTAGACTTCTTGATTTGACTTGTTTATTTAGGCCATTTTTGTGTCAGCTTCACTTGCTGTTTTATGAAGCAGTATTTGTAAAAATGCCTCTTCTACCTAAAGAGCATTGTGACGACGAGGATTGGATTTAAACCCATGCGTGCAAAGCTCAATGGATTAGCAGTCCATCGCCTTAACCACTCGGCCACCTTGTCTCACTGGTATGCAATCTGGCAAACTTTCCAACACCACTTGTTATACTTCAAAGTCAATTCTTTATGTTCTTGTAGATTGTGTCATTTTCACAATCACGAGCTTGATAGTAAGTCGACTTTCAACCATCCTTGGCTTTAGGAACATTTATTTAATTTTAACCGATACTTGTGAACAAATCCACCATCATCCACCTCACAAACAAAAATGATTTTTAATACTTCTGGCCAATAACATGACCTTCTCTGTAAAAGTAATGTATTAATTTTCACTAAATGTGTTCTATGCTTGTCTTTAATGAAGTGACAGACTATATTTCATGAGTTACAGTAATTTGAAATCTCTGCAAATATTACAAACATCACCATTTCGAGTTTGCTGTCACTGTAATGTAAACAAGAAAATTATGCAGGAATAAGGTTTAACCTATATTAAATGGCTTTTCTCTGCTGTAAATTTTTTTTAACTGCACCCCATATCAGTTTAACAAAGCCCAAGAAATGTCATAGACTTTATTTATCTAAACATAAATTATTTTAACCTATACTTGTGAGCTAATCCACCATCATGGGGGATAAAGCATTTGCAAAATAAATTCTAGATAGTAGTATTGACATTGCATGTTCAAATATCAAGACACTTGCTCATGTTTACCATCTTAAAGTAGACTTCTTGATTTAGGCCATTTTTGTGTCAGCTTCACTTGCTGGTTTATGAAGCAGTATTTGTAAAAATGCCTCTTCTACCTAAAGAGCATTGTGACGACGAGGATTGGATTTGAACCCATGCGTGCAAACCACTCGGCCACCTTGTCTCACTGGTATGCAATCTGGCAAACTTTCCAACACCACTTGTTATACTTCAAAGTCAATTCTTTATGTTCTTGTAGATTGTGTCATTTTCACAATCATGAGCTTGATAGTAAGTCGACTTTCAACCATCCTTGGCTTTAGGAACATTTATTTAATTTTAACCGATACTTGTGAACAAATCCACCATCATCCACCTCACAAACAAAAATGATTTTTAATACTTCTGGCCAATAACATGACCTTCTCTGTAAAAGTAATGTATTAATTTTCACTAAATGTGTTCTATGCTTGTCTTTAATGAAGTGACAGACTATGTTTCATGAGTTACAGTAATTTGAAATCTCTGCAAATATTACAAACATCACCATTTCGAGTTTGCTGTCACTGTAATGTAAACAAGAAAATTATGCAGGAATAAGGTTTAACCTATATTAAATGGCTTTTCTCTGCTGTAAATTTTTTTAACTGCACCCCATATCAGTTTAACAAAGCCCAAGAAATGTCATAGACTTTATTTATCTAAACATAAATTATTTTAACCTATACTTGTGAGCTAATCCACCATCATGGGGAAATAAAGCATTTGCAAAATAAATTCTAGATAGTAGTATTGACATTGCATGTTCAAATATCAAGACACTTGCTCATGTTTACCATCTTAAAGTAGACTTCTTGATTTAGGCCATTTTTGTGTCAGCTTCACTTGCTGGTTTATGAAGCAGTATTTGTAAAAATGCCTCTTCTACCTAAAGAGCATTGTGACGACGAGGATTGGATTTGAACCCATGCGTGCAAACCACTCGGCCACCTTGTCTCACTGGTATGCAATCTGGCAAACTTTCCAACACCACTTGTTATACTTCAAAGTCAATTCTTTATGTTCTTGTAGATTGTGTCATTTTCACAATCACGAGCTTGATAGTAAGTCGACTTTCAACCATCCTTGGCTTTAGGAACATTTATTTAATTTTAACCGATACTTGTGAACAAATCCACCATCATCCACCTCACAAACAAAAATGATTTTTAATACTTCTGGCCAATAACATGACCTTCTCTGTAAAAGTAATGTATTAATTTTCACTAAATGTGTTCTATGCTTGTCTTTAATGAAGTGACAGACTATGTTTCATGAGTTACAGTAATTTGAAATCTCTGCAAATATTACAAACATCACCATTTCGAGTTTGCTGTCACTGTAATGTAAACAAGAAAATTATGCAGGAATAAGGTTTAACCTATATTAAATGGCTTTTCTCTGCTGTCAATTTTTTTAACTGCACCCCATATCAGTTTAACAAAGCCCAAGAAATGTCATAGACTTTATTTATCTAAACATAAATTATTTTAACCTATACTTGTGAGCTAATCCACCATCATGGGGAAATAAAGCATTTGCAAAATAAATTCTAGATAGTAGTATTGACATTGCATGTTCAAATATCAAGACACTTGCTCATGTTTACCATCTTAAAGTAGACTTCTTGATTTAGGCCATTTTTGTGTCAGCTTCACTTGCTGGTTTATGAAGCAGTATTTGTAAAAATGCCTCTTCTACCTAAAGAGCATTGTGACGACGAGGATTGGATTTGAACCCATGCGTGCAAACCACTCGGCCACCTTGTCTCACTGGTATGCAATCTGGCAAACTTTCCAACACCACTTGTTATACTTCAAAGTCAATTCTTTATGTTCTTGTAGATTGTGTCATTTTCACAATCACGAGCTTGATAGTAAGTCGACTTTCAACCATCCTTGGCTTTAGGAACATTTATTGAATTTTAACCGATACTTGTGAACAAATCCACCATCATCCACCTCACAAACAAAAATGATTTTTAATACTTCTGGCCAATAACATGACTTTATCTGTAAAAGTAATGTATTAATTTTCACTAAATGTGTTCTATGCTTGTCTTTAATGAAGTGACAGACTATTTTTCATGAGTTACAGTAATTTGAAATCTCTGCAAATATTACAAACATCACCATTTCGAGTTTGCTGTCACTGTAATGTAAACAAGAAAATGATGCAGGAATAAGGTTTAACCTATATTAAGGGCTTTTCTCTGCTGTAAATTTTTTTAACTGCACCCCATATCAGTTTAACAAAGCCCAAGAAATGTCATAGACTTAAATTATCTAAACATAAATTATTTTAACCTATACTTGTGAGCTAATCCACCATCATGGGGAAATAAAGCATTTGCAAAATAAATTCTAGATAGTAGTATTGACATTGCATGTTCAAATATCAAGACACTTGCTCATGTTTACCATCTTAAAGTAGACTTCTTGATTTGACTTGTTTATTTAGGCCATTTTTGTGTCAGCTTCACTTGCTGTTTTATGAAGCAGTATTTGTAAAAATGCCTCTTCTACCTAAAGAGCATTGTGACGACGAGGATTGGATTTAAACCCATGCGTGCAAAGCACAATGGATTAGCAGTCCATCGCCTTAACCACTCGGCCACCTTGTCTCACTGGTATGCAATCTGGGAAACTTTCCAACACCACTTGTTATACTTCAAAGTCAATTCTTTATGTTCTTGTAGATTGTGTCATTTTCACAATCACGAGCTTGATAGTAAGTCGACTTTCAACCATCCTTGGCTTTAGGAACATTTATTTAATTTTAACCGACACTTGTGAACAAATCCACCATCATCCACCTCACAAACAAAAATGATTTTTAATACTTCTGGCCAATAACATGACCTTCTCTGTAAAAGTAATGCATTAATTTTCACTAAATGTGTTCTATGCTTGTCTTTAATGAAGTGACAGACTATTTTTCATGAGTTACAGTAATTTGAAATCTCTGCAAATATTACAAACATCACCATTTCGAGTTTGCTGTCACTGTAATGTAAACAAGAAAATTATGCAGGAATAAGGTTTAACCTATATTAAGGGCTTTTATCTGCTGTAAAAAATTTTAACTGCACCCCATATCAGTTTAACGAAGCCCAAGAAATGTCATAGACTTTAATTATCTAAACATAAATCATTTTAACCTATACTTGTGAGCTAATCCACCATCATGGGGGATAAAGCATATGCAAAATAAATTCTAGATAGTAGTATTGACATTGCATGTTCAAATATCAAATATCAAGACACTTGCTCATGTTTACCATCTTAAAGTAGACTTTCAACCATCCTTGGCTTTAGGAACATTTATTTAATTTTTACTGATACTTGTGAACAAATCCACCATCATCCACCTCACAAACAAAAATGATTTTTAATTCTTCTGGCCAATAACATGACCTTCTCTGTAAAAGTAATGTAATAATTTTCACTAAATGTGTTCTATGCTTGTCTTTAATGAAGTGACAGACTATGTTACATAAGTTACAGTAATTTGAAATCTCTGCAAATATTACAAACATCACCATTTAGAGTTTGCTGTCACTGTAATGTAAACAAGAAAATGATGCAGGAATAAGTTTTAACCTATATTAAGGGCTTTTCTCTGCTGTAAAAATTTTTAACTGCACCCCATATCAGTTTAACAAAGCCCAAGAAATGACTTAGACTTTAATTATCTAAACATAAATTATTTTAACCTATACTTGTGAGCTAATCCACCATCATGGGGAAATAAAGCATTTGCAAAATAAATTCTAGATAGTAGTATTGACATTGCATGTTCAAATATCAAGACACTTGCTCATGTTTACCATCTTAAAGTAGACTTCTTGATTTGACTTGTTTATTTTGGCCATTTGTGTGTCAGCTTTTGTAGCAGTATTTGTAAAAATGCCTCTTCTACCTAAAAAGCATTGTAATGATGAGGATGGGATTTGAACCCATGCGTGCAGAGCACAATGGATTAGCAGTCCATCGCCTTAACCACTCGGCCACCTCTTCTCACTGGTATGCAATCAGGCAAACTTTCCAACACCACTTGTTATACTTCAAAGTCAATTCTATATGTTCTTGTAGATTGTGTCATTTTCACAATCACGAGCTTGATAGCAAGTCGACTTTCAACCATCCTTGGCTTTAGGAACATTTATTTAATTTTAACCGATACTTGTGAATAAATCCACCATCATCCACCTCACAAACAAAAATGATTTTTAATACTTCTGGCCAATAACATGACCTTCTCTGTAAAAGTAATGTATTAATTTTCACTAAATGTGTTCTATGCTTGTCTTTAATGAAGTGACAGACTATGTTTCATGAGTTACAGTAATTTGAAATCTCTGCAAATATTACAAACATCACCATTTCGAGTTTGCTGTCACTGTAATGTAAACAAGAAAATTATGCAGGAATAAGGTTTAACCTATATTAAGGGCTTTTCTCTGCTGTAAATTTTTTTACTACACCCCATATCAGTTTAACAAAGCCCAAGAAATGTCATAGACTTTAATTATCTAAACATAAATTATTTTAACCTATACTTGTGAGCTAATCCACCATCATGGGGAAATAAAGCATTTGCAAAATAAATTCTAGATAGTAGTATTGACATTGCATGTTCAAATATCAAGACACTTGCTCATGTTTACCATCTTAAAGTAGACTTCTTGATTTGACTTGTTTATTTAGGCCATTTTTGTGTCAGCTTCACTTGCTGGTTTATGAAACAGTATTTGTAAAAATGCCTCTTCTACCTAAAGAGCATTGTGACGACGAGGATGGGATTTGAACCCATGCGTGCAGAGCACAATGGATTAGCAGTCCATCGCCTTAACCACACAGCCACCTCGTCTCACTGGTATGCAATCTGGCAAACTTTCCAACACCACTTGTTATACTTCAAAGTCAATTCTTTATGTTTCTTTTAGATTGTGTCATTTTCACAATCACGAGCTTCATAGCAAGTTGACTTTCAACCATCCTTGGCTTTAGGAACATTTATTTAATTTTAACCGATACTTGTGAACAAATCCACCATCAGCCTCCTCACAAACAAAAATGATTTTTAATACTTCTGGCCAATAACATGACCTTCTCTGTAAAAGTAATGTATTAATTTTCACTAAATGTGTTCTATGCTTGTCTTTAATGAAGTGACAGACTATTTTTCATGAGTTACAGTAATTTGAAATCTCTGCAAATATTACAAACATCACCATTTCGAGTTTGTGTCACTGTAATGTAAACAAGAAAATTATGCAGGAATAAGGTTTAACCTATATTAAGGGCTTTTATCTGCTGTAAAAAATTTTAAGTGCACCCCATATCAGTTTAACGAAGCCCAAGAAATGTCATAGACTTTATTTATCTAAACATAAATTATTTTAACCTATACTTGTGAGCTAATCCACCATCATGGGGAAATAAAGCATTTGCAAAATAAATTCTAGATAGTAGTATTGACATTGCATGTTCAAATATCAAGACACTTGCTCATGTTTACCATCTTAAAGTAGACTTCTTGATTTGACTTGTTTATTTAGGCCATTTTTGTGTCAGCTTCACTTGCTGGTTTATGAAGCAGTATTTGGAAAAATGCCTCTTCTACCATTGTGACGACGAGGATGGGATTTGAACCCATGCGTGCAGAGCACAATGGATTAGCAGTCCATCGCCTTAACCACACGGCCACCTCGTCTCACTGGTATGCACTCTGGCAAACTTTCCAACACCACTTGTTAAACTTCAAAGTCAATTCTTTATGTTTCTTTTAGATTGTGTCATTTTCACAATCACGAGCTTCATAGCAAGTTGACTTTCAAATATCCTTGGCTTTAGGAACATTTATTTAATTTTAACCGATACTTGTGAACAAATCCACCATCATCCACCTCACAAACAAAAATGATTTTTAATACTTATGGCCAATAACATGACCTTCTCTGTAAAAGTAATGTATTAATTTTCACTAAATGTGTTCTATGCTTGTCTTTAATGAAGTGACAGACTATTTTTCATGAGTTACAGTAATTTGAAATCTCTGCAAATATTACAAATATCACCATTTTGAGTTTGCTGTCACTGTAATGTAAACAAGAAAATTATGCAGGAATAAGGTTTATCTAATATTAAGGGCTTTTCTCTGCTGTAAATTTTTTTAACTGCACCCCATATCAGTTTAACATAGCCCAAGAAATGTCATAGACTTTAATTATCTAAACATAAATTATTTCACTATCATGGGGAAATAAAGCATTTGCAAAATAAATTCTAGATAGTAGTATTGACATTGCATGTTCAAATATCAAGACACTTGCTCATGTTTACCATCTTAAAGTAAACTTCTTGATTTGACTTGTTTATTTAGGCCATTTTTGTGTCAGCTTCACTTGCTGGTTTATGAAGCAGTATTTGTAAAAATGCCTTTTCTACCTAAAGAGCATTGTGACGACGAGGATGGGATTTGAACACATGCGTGCAGAGCACAATGGATTAGCAGTCCATCGTCTTAATCACTTGGCCACCTCGTCTCACTGGTATGCAATCTGGCAAACTTTCCAACACCACTTGTTATACTTCAAAGTCAATTCTTTATGTTCTTGTAGATTGTGTCATTTTCACAATCACGAGCTTGATAGTAAGTCGACTTTCAACCATCCTTGGCTTTAGGAACATTTATTTAATTTTAACCGATACTTGTGAACAAATCCACCTCACAAACAAAAATGATTTTTAATACTTCTGGCCAATAACATGACCTTCTCTGTAAAAGTAATGTATTACTTTTCACTAAATGTGTTCTATGCTTGTCTTTAATGAAGTGACAGACTATGCTACATGAGTTACAGTAATTTCAAATCTCTGCAAATATTACAAACATCACCATTTAGAGTTTGCTGTCACTGTAATGTAAACAAGAAAATTATGCAGGAATAAGGTTTAACCTATATTAAGGGCTCTGCTGTAAAAAAAAATTAACTGCATCCCATATCAGTTTAACAAAGCCCAAGAAATGTCATAGACTTTAATTATCTAAACATAAATCATTTTAACCTATACTTGTGAGCTAATCCACCATCATGGGGGATAAAGCATTTGCAAAATAAATTCTAGATAGTAGTATTGACATTGCATGTTCAAATATCAAGACACTTGCTCATGTTTACCATCTTAAAGTAGACTTCTTGATTTAGGCCATTTTTGTGTCAGCTTCACTTGCTGGTTTATGAAGCAGTATTTGTAAAAATGCCTCTTCTACCTAAAGAGCATTATGACGACGAGGATGGGATTTGAACCCATGCGTGCAGAGCACAATGGATTAGCAGTCCATCGCCTTAACCACTCAGCCACCTTGTCTCACTGGTATGCAGTCTGGCAAACTTTCCAACACCACTTGTTATACTTCAAAGTCAATTCTTTATGTTCTTGTAGATTGTGTCATTTTCACAATCATGAGCTTGATAGTAAGTCGACTTTAAACCATCCTTGGCTTTAGGAACATTTATTTAATTTTAACCGATACTTGTGAACAAATCCACCATCATCCACCTCACAAACAAAAATGATTTTTAATACTTCTGGCCAATAACATGACCTTCTCTGTAAAAGTAATGTATTAATTTTCACTAAATGTGTTCTATGCTTGTCTTTAATTAAGTGACAGACTATGTTTCATGAGTTACAGTAATTTGAAATCTCTGCAAATATTACAAACATCACCATTTCGAGTTTGCTGTCACTGTAATGTAAACAAGAAAATTATGCAGGAATAAGGTTTAACCTATATTAAGGGCTTTTCTCTGCTGTAAATTTTTTTAACTGCACCCCGTATCAGTTTAACAAAGCCCAAGAAATGTCATAGACTTTAATTATCTAAACATAAATTATTTTAACCTATACTTGTGAGCTAATCCACCATCATGGGGAAATAAAGCATTTGCAAAAAAATTCTAGATAGTAGTATTGACATTGCATGTTCAAATATCAAGACACTTGCTCATGTTTACCATCTTAAAGTAGACTTCTTGATTTGACTTGTTTATTTAGGCCATTTTTGTGTCAGCTTCACTTGCTGGTTTATGAAGCAGTATTTGTAAAAATGCCTCTTCTACCTAAAGAGCATTGTGACGACAAGGATGGGATTTGAACCCATGCGCGCAGAGCACAATGGATTAGCAGTCCATCGCCTTAACCACTCGGCCACCTCGTCTCACTGGTATGCAATCTGGCAAACTTTCCAACACCACTTGTTATACTTCAAAGTCAATTCTTTATGTTCTTGTAGATTGTGTCATTTTCACAATCACGAGCTTGATAGCAAGTTGACTTTCAACCATCCTTGGCTTTAGGAACATTTATTTAATTTTAACCGATACTTGTGAACAAATCCACCATCATCCACCTCACAAACAAAAATGATTTTTAATACTTCTGGCCAATAACATGACCTTATCTGTAAAAGTAATGTATTAATTTTCACTAAATGTGTTCTATGCTTGTCTTTAATGAAGTGACAGACTATTTTTCATGAGTTACAGTAATTTGAAATCTCTGCAAATATTACAAACATCACCATTTCGAGTTTGCTGTCACTGTAATGTAAACAAGAAAATTATGCAGGAATAAGGTTTAACCTATATTAAGGGCTTTTATCTGCTGTAAAATTTTTTAACTGTACCCCATATCAGTTTAACGAAGCCCAAGAAATGACTTAGACTTTAATTATCTAAACATAAATTATTTTAACCTATACTTGTGAGCTAATCCACCATCATGGGGAAATAAAGCATTTGCAAAATAAATTCTAGATAGTAGTATTGACATTGCATGTTCAAATATCAAATATCAAGACACTTGCTCATGTTTACCATCTTAAAGTAGACTTTCAACCATCCTTGGCTTTAGGAACATTTATTTAATTTTTACTGATACTTGTGAACAAATCCACCATCATCCACCTCACAAACAAAAATGATTTTTAATTCTTCTGGCCAATAACATGACCTTCTCTGTAAAAGTAATGTAATAATTTTCACTAAATGTGTTCTATGCTTGTCTTTAATGAAGTGACAGACTATGTAACATGAGTTACAGTAATTTGAAATCTCTGCAAATATTACAAACATCACCATTTAGAGTTTGCTGTCACTGTAATGTAAACAAGAAAATGATGCAGGAATAAGTTTTAACCTATATTAAGGGCTTTTCTCTGCTGTAAAAATTTTTAACTGTACCCCATATCAGTTTAACAAAGCCCAAGAAATGACTTAGACTTTAATTATCTAAACATAAATTATTTTAACCTATACTTGTGAGCTAATCCACCATCATGGGGAAATAAAGCATTTGCAAAATAAATTCTAGATAGCAGTATTGACATTGCATGTTCAAATATCAAGACACTTGCTCATGTTTACCATCTTAAAGTAGACTTCTTGATTTGACTTGTTTATGTTGGCCATTTGTTTGTCATCTTTTGTAGCAGTATTTGTAAAAATGCCTCTTCTACCTAAAAAGCATTGTGACGATGAGGATGGGATTTGAACCCATGCGTGCAGAGCACAATGGATTAGCAGTCCATCGCCTTAACCACTCGGCCACCTCTTCTCACTGGTATGCAATCAGGCAAACTTTCCAACACCACTTGTTATACTTCAAAGTCAATTCTATATGTTCTTGTAGATTGTGTCATTTTCACAATCACGAGCTTGATAGCAAGTCGACTTTCAACCATCCTTGGCTTTAGGAACATTTATTTAATTTTAACTGATACTTGTGAACAAATCTACCATCATCCACCTCACAAACAAAAATGATTTTTAATACTTCTAGCCAATAACATGACCTTCTCTGTAAAAGTAATGTATTAATTTTCACTAAATGTGTTCTATGCTTGTCTTTAATGAAGTGACAGACTATGTTTCATGAGTTACAGTAATTTGAAATCTCTGCAAATATTACAAACATCACCATTTCGAGTTTGCTGTCACTGTAATGTAAACAAGAAAATTATGCAGGAATAAGGTTTAACCTATATTAAGGGCTTTTCTCTGCTGTAAATTTTTTTACTACACCCCATATCAGTTTAACAAAGCCCAAGAAATGTCATAGACTTTAATTATCTAAACATAAATTATTTTAACCTATACTTGTGAGCTAATCCACCATCATGGGGAAATAAAGCATTTGCAAAATAAATTCTAGATAGTAGTATTGACATTGCATGTTCAAATATCAAGACACTTGCTCATGTTTACCATCTTAAAGTAGACTTCTTGATTTGACTTGTTTATTTAGGCCATTTTTGTGTCAGCTTCACTTGCTGGTTTATGAAGCAGTATTTGTAAAAATGCCTCTTCTACCTAAAGAGCATTGTGACGACGAGGATGGGATTTGAACCCATGCGTGCAAAGCACAATGGATTAGCAGTCCATCGCCTTAACCACACGGCCACCTCGTCTCACTGGTATACAATCTGGCAAACTTTCCAACACCACTTGTTATACTTCAAAGTCAATTCTTTATGTTTCTTTTAGATTGTGTCATTTTCACAATCACGAGCTTCATAGCAAGTTGACTTTCAAATATCCTTGGCTTTAGGAACATTTATTTAATTTTAACCGATACTTGTGAACAAATCCACCATCATCCACCTCACAAACAAAAATGATTTTTAATACTTCTGGCCAATAACATGACCTAATCTGTAAAAGTAATGTATTAATTTTCACTAAATGTGTTCTATGCTTGTCTTTAATGAAGTGACAGACTATTTTTCATGAGTTACAGTAATTTGAAATCTCTGCAAATATTACAAACATCACCATTTCGAGTTTGCTGTCACTGTAATGTAAACAAGAAAATTATGCAGGAATAAGGTTTAACCTATATTAAGGGCTTTTCTCTGCTCTAAAATTTTTTTAACTGCACACCATATCAGTTTGACAAAGCCCAAGAAATGTCATAGACTTTAATTATCTAAACATAAATTATTTTAACCTATACTTGTGAGCTAATCCACCATCATGGGGGAAATAAAGCATTTGCAAAATAAATTCTAGATAGTAGTATTGACATTGCATGTTCAAATATCAAGACACTTGCTCATGTTTACCATCTTAAAGTAGACTTCTTGATTAAGGCCATTTTTGTGTCAGCTTCACTTGCTGGTTTATGAAGCAGTATTTGTAAAAATGCCTCTTCTACCTAAAGAGCATTGTGATGACGAGGATGGAATCCGAACCCATGCGTGCAGAGCACAACGGATTAGCAGTCCATCGCCTTAACCACTCAGCCACCTCGTCTCACTGGTATGCAATCTGGCAAACTTTCCAACACCACTTGTTATACTTCAAAGTCAATTCTTTATGTTCTTGTAGATTGTGTCATTTTCACAATCACGAGCTTGATAGTAAGTCGACTTTCAACCATCCCTGGCTTTAGGAACATTTATTTAATTTTAACCGATACTTGTGAACAAATCCACCTCACAAACAAAAATAATTTTTAATACTTCTGGCCAACAACATGACCTTCTCTGTAAAAGTAATGTATTACTTTTCACTAAATGTGTTCTATGCTTGTCTTTAATGAAGTGACAGACTATGCTACATGAGTTACAGTAATTTCAAATCTCTGCAAATATTACAAACATCACCATTTAGAGTTTGCTGTCACTGTAATGTAAACAAGAAAATTATGCAGGAATAAGGTTTAACCTATATTAAGGGCTCTGCTGTAACAATTTTTTAACTGCATCCCATATCAGTTTAACAAAGCCCAAGAAATGTCATAGACTTTAATTATCTAAACATAAATCATTTTAACCTATACTTGTGAGCTAATCCACCATCATGGGGGATAAACCATTTGCAAAATAAATTCTAGATAGTAGTATTGACATTGCATGTTCAAATATCAAGACACTTGCTCATGTTTACCATCTTAAAGTAGACTTCTTGATTTGACTTGTTTCTTTTGGCCATTTGTGTGTCAGTAGCAGTATTTGTAAAAATGCCTTTTCTACCTAAAAAGTATAGTGACGATGAGGATGGGATTTGAACCCATGCGTACATAGCACAATGGATTAGCAGTCCATCGCCTTAACCACTCGGCCACCTCGTCTCACTGGTATGCAATCTGGCAAACTTTCCAACACCACTTGTTATACTTCAAAGTCAATTCTTAATGTTCTTGTAGATTGTGTCATTTTCACAATCACGAGCTTGATAGCAAGTCGACTTTCAACCATCCTTGGCTTTAGGAACATTTATTTAATTTTAACCGAAACTTGTGAACAAATCCACCATCACCCACCTCACAAACAAAAATGATTTTTAATACTTCTGGCCAATAACATGACCATCTCTGTAAAAGTAATGTATTAATTTTCACTAAATATGTTCTATGCTTGTCTTTAATGAAGTGACAGACTATGTTACATGAGTTACAGTAATTTCAAATCTCTGCAAATATTACAAACATCACCATTTAGAGTTGCTGTCACTGTAATGTAAACAAGAAAATTATGCAGGAATAAGGTTTAACCTATATTAAGGGCTCTGCTGTAAAAAAATTTAACTGCACCCCATATCAGTTTAACGAAGCCCAAGAAATGTCATAGACTTTAATTATCTAAACATAAATCATTTTAACCTATACTTGTGAGCTAATCCACCATCATGGGGGATAAAGCATTTGCAAAATAAATTCTAGATAGTAGTATTGACATTGCATGTTCAAATATCAAATATCAAGACACTTGCTCATGTTTACCATCTTAAAGTAGACTTCTTGATTTGACTTGTTTATTTTGGCCATTTGTGTGTCAGCTTTTGTAGCAGTATTTGTAAAAATGCCTCTTCTACCTAAAAAGCATTTTGACGATGAGGATGGGATTTGAACCCAAGCGTGCAAAGCACAATGGATTAGCAGTCCATCGCCTTAACCACTCAGCCACCTCTTCTCACTGGTATGCAGTCAGGCAAACTTTCCAACACCACTTGTTATACTTCAAAGTCAATTCTATATGTTCTTGTAGATTGTGTCATTTTCACAATCACGAGCTTGATAGCAAGTCGACTTTCAACCATCCTTGGCTTTAGGAACATTTATTTAATTTTAACTGATACTTGTGAACAAATCTACCATCATCCACCTCACAAACAAAAATGATTTTTAATACTTCTAGCCAATAACATGACCTTCTATGTAAAAGTAATGTATTATTTTTCACTAAATGTGTTCTATGCTTGTCTTTAATGAAGTGACAGACTATGTTTCATGAGTTACAGTAATTTGAAATCTCTGCAAATATTACAAACATCACCATTTCGAGTTTGCTGTCACTGTAATGTAAACAAGAAAATTATGCAGGAATAAGGTTTAACCTATATTAAGGGCTTTTCTCTGCTGTAAACTTTTTTACTACACCCCATATCAGTTTAACAAAGTCCAAGAAATGTCATAGACTTTAATTATCTAAACATAAATTATTTTAACCTATACTTGTGAGCTAATCCACCATCATGGGGAAATAAAGCATTTGCAAAATAAATTCTAGATAGTAGTATTGACATTGCATGTTCAAATATCAAGACACTTGCTCATGTTTACCATCTTAAAATAGACTTCTTGATTTAGGCCATTTTTGTGTCAGCTTCACTTGCTGGTTTATGAAGCAGTATTTGTAAAAATGCCTCTTCTACCTAAAGAGCATTGTGACGACGAGGATGGGATTTGAACCCATGCGTGCAGAGCACAATGGATTAGCAGTCTATCGCCTTAACCACTCGGCCACCTCGTCTCACTGGTATGCTATCTGGCAAACTTTCCAACACCACTTGTTATACTTCAAAGTCAATTCTTTATGTTCTTGTAGATTGTGTCATTTTCACAATCACGAGCTTGATAGTAAGTCGACTTTCAACCATCCTTGGCTTTAGGAACATTTATTTAATTTTAACCGATACTTGTGAACAAATCCACCTCACAAACAAAAATGATTTTTAATACTTCTGGCCAATAACATGACCTTCTCTGTAAAAGTAATGTATTACTTTTCACTAAATGTGTTCTATGCTTGTCTTTAATGAAGTGACAGACTATGCTACATGAGTTACAGTAATTTCAAATCTCTGCAAATATTACAAACATCACCATTTAGAGTTTGCTGTCACTGTAATGTAAACAAGAAAATTATGCAGGAATAAGGTTTAACCTATATTAAGGGCTCTGCTGTAAAATTTTTTTAACTGCATCCCATATCAGTTTAACAAAGCCCAAGAAATGTCATAGACTTTAATTATCTAAACATAAATCATTTTAACCTATACTTGTGAGCTAATCCACCATCATGGGGGATAAAGCATTTGCAAAATAAATTCTAGATAGTACAGATGTGTCCACTATTACCTTTCTGAAAAGAGTGCAATGGCAGTAAATTTGGCATGACATGAATTCCTTTTGTTGTTGGGCCATCATGTTGTGCAATGACAATTCATGACAATTCATAGTTTCACCACTGGGTGTCCAGTGCATCACGTAACGTAGCTTTCCACCAACATTGCTGTTAAATAGACACTGTAATCAGGTCGTTCTGATTTATGGCCAGCTTTAGAGTCTAATTGCTAATTGTGTAGGTGTGAAAATCTCAGTGTGAGAGGCCTTTGAAGTAGACTCCTTGGTGGGTACAGATTTTATCCTGGCTGGGGGATGTTACTATACAGTATGTTGCTCAGAGCACAGAGGTTAATTAAGTTTAAAGTGAAATTAAATAATAAGTTAAGAAAAACCTTAGTGCTATAGAGTAAAAGAACATATAAGATTTTGCAATGATAAAATATTTCCAAATATTTCCAAACAAGTTTGATTTTCCCAACTAGTTGGACAGACCGTTTCTGGACGTTTTTCAGCGTGTGGGAGCAAACGGCTGATAATCGTTTGCTCCCACACACTGCCAGATTATCGTTCCAACCAGCCAACTAGTTGGCTGGTTGGAACGATATCTTCCTGATGTATGGCCAGCATTAGGCGGACATTACTACTCGATCGCAGCAAGTTGTCGTGCACGCATGGCCATGTCAATTTATGGAGGCAATGGCTCCGGAACCTGTCTCCAAAGATCACGCTACTCCGTCAGTCTGGTGAATCTCCCTTCAGCAGTAGTTCTCCTGTCAAACAGAGCCAACGCATTTCGGGAAATCTCCCTTCCTCAGGACTGAAACGCCTCCATAAATTGACATCTTTAAGGCACATACCCTGTTGAATTCTGGTAAACCTCCATCTTCACTTTTCTGTTTTCAAGTTATTTGTGGATAATTCAGCAGCAAACCACATTGCTATAGGCATCATTTAAGGCTTATTTTGCACCATATTCTGGTAATTTGCCATTCATCATCATTTGATCGCCATATCAATTGTTACAATGGTTTTTTGGAGATTTTGCATTTGATTGTATTAAAAATTTTGTTATTGTCTTTTAACATACTACACTATATTTGGAATTTTGTTCTTCCATATATATGGATTCCATTTGTCTGAAATACATGGGATACCACATGTGAAAGGAATTGTGAGGGAAATTTGGAATTTTGTTCTTCCCTATATATGGATTCCATTTGTCTGAAATACATGGGATACCACATGTGAAAGGAATTGTGAGGGAAGTATCATTCTAATTATATTCTAATTATATTCTAATTATATTCTGATTAGCGCACTACATTTGGTCTAACCTTTATTTTGTCACGTTAATTACTTTGGTATTGGGGATACCGCTTGACCTATCTGTGTGCAGCTTATCTCTCTTTTTGGCGCTGAGGTACTTTTCTGTTACATATAGCATTACTTATTATTAATTATTATTTATTATTTGTGTTTCGGAGCTTTTGCGGAGGATTCCGCTCCCACAGATCCACTCTGGTATCCAGCGGTGCTGGGTAGGAGTAATGGACTAGTGGATTTTGGTTGTCCTTTTATCTGGCGGTTTTTCCGCACATACTTCAAGTTTGGTTAGTTAGCTTGTTGCCCTTGGCCTGTTGTTAGTCAGAGGTCCTCCTGTCATCATCCTGCCTCGGATTTCCCTTTGTCTCTCACTAAGACCGGGGGGCACCGGAGTTGGGCAGACATAATCCGCCTTTCAAACGTGGCTGCCAGGGGCTCAAGAAACCATAGTCTCGCAAGGGATTTCCGATAGCACGGGTGAGACAATAGAGTTAGGGCGCCAGGGGCTACTAGTCTTTCCTGCTCCCGTAACCAGCATTTCCTTCCAGTACTCTGGCCATTGTCATAAGATCTCCTCCGGTCAGGAGTACTGGAATCATAACATTATTACCGGCCACACCAAAACTTAAAATTAAACAGGGTTTAATTTTTTCCTTATTCAGTTTTGTAAGAGTTATCGGCCTCATGTATCCCACAGGTTTAGGGCCAAATCCTGGTCAGCTCCTAGTCAGCCAGATTCAAGAACTTACTCAGATGGTTCAGGATCTTTCCCTTTGGGTGAAGTCGCAGGAAGATCTTTTACGAACTTCTCCGAGGGTAGTCCCTGAACCAAAAATGCACTTGCCTGACCGTTTTTCTGGTGATAGGAAGGAGTTTTTTAATTTTAAAGAATCCTGTAAACTTTATTTTCGTTTAAGACCGATCTCCTCAGGTACTGAATCTCAGCGGGTCGGAATTATTATTTCTTTGCTCCAGGGGGATCCTCAGACCTGGGCATTCGGTTTAAAAGCAGAGGATCCGGCGTTGTTGTCAGTAGACGCCTTTTTTGGGTCTTTAGGGCTTTTGTATGATGACCCTGATAGAGAGGCATCCGCTGAGAGTCAGTTACGCGCTCTCAGACAGGGTAGAAATCCTGCAGAGGTTTATTGTACAGAGTTTCGCCGTTGGTCGAACGACTGTGGCTGGAATGACCCAGCCCTGCGCAGTCAGTTTCGCCTCGGCTTATCAGAGTCTATAAAAGACAGTCTCCTTCAGTATCCCGCTCTTGAGACTCTCGATAAACTCATGGAGCTTTCTATTAAGATTGATCGTCGTCTCAGAGAGCGGAGGGCTGAAAAAGGAGCACCTGTCAGGTCTACTCCATGTGTATTTTCCATTCCTGAGGACGTAGAGGAGCCCATGCAGATGGGTCTCTCCCGGCTGTCTCCAGAAGAAAGAGCCAGAAGGCAAAATCTGGTCTTTGTTTGTACTGTGGGGGTAAGGGACATTTTGCCCGTAATTGTCCGAACAAGTCGGGAAACGCCTCGACCAAGTGAATTGTGAGGGGGTTCACTTTGGTCTGCAGCTTATCTCCTCGAATAACTCCCTTTTAGTCCCAGCTAAAGTTTCCTTTGGCAGCCTCAGTTCTTCGGTGTCGGCTTTTGTTGACAGTGGAGCTGCAGGGAACTTTATGGACTTAACTTGGGCCAAGGCCTTAGGCATTCCTCAGTTAGCCTTGGGTAGGTGTATCACCATGCATGGTTTAGATGGGAGTCCCTTGTCCAATGGGGTTATTTTTCTCTGTACACCCCCTGTACTACTTACGGTAGGAGCTCTTCATTCCGAAAAGATCGAGTTCTTCCTTACCCATTGCCCAGCAGTTCCAGTGGTTCTGGGTCACCCTTGGCTGGCCTTTCATAATCCCACCATTGATTGGCGGTCGGGGGAGATTTCACAATGGGGTACCATCTGTAATAAGGAATGTATTACGTTTCCCGTCAGAATAGCTGCTGCCATTCCCGAACTCATTCCCGTGGAATACCAGGACTTTGTTGATGTGTTTTCCAAGGGCAATGCGGACATTCTGCCTCCACATCGGCCTTATGATTGTGCTATTGAGCTAATTCCCGGTGCCACATTGCCAAAGGGAAGGTTATATGCTTTATCCGGGCCAGAAACTGCGGCCATGAATGAGTATGTTAAGGAGAGCCTAGGGAAAGGATTTATCAGGCCATCTAAATCCCCTTTAAGTGCAGGCTTCTTCTTTGTGGAGAAAAAAGATGGATCACTCAGACCTTGCATTGACTTTAGAGCCCTGAATAAGATCTCAGTTAAAAATACTTATCCTCTGCCGCTGATTTCTGTCCTCTTTGATCAGCTGCGTTCGGCTGTGATTTTTTCTAAAATTGACCTGAGGGGAGCGTATAACCTCATCCGAATCAAGTCTGGAGATGAGTGGAAGACGGCTTTCAGTACTCAGTCGGGTCACTACGAGTATCTGGTGATGCCGTTCGGCTTGTCTAACGCTCCGGCAGTTTTCCAGGATCTCATTAACGATGTACTCCGTGACTTTCTAGGAAGATTCGTGGTCGTTTACTTAGACGACATCCTGATCTATTCTGACTCAATTGAACAACATGTTACCCAGGTGCGTCAGGTTCTTCAAAAATTACGTGAAAATCATCTATATGCCAAGCTGGAGAAGTGTGAGTTTCATGGCACGGAGGTATCCTTTTTAGGGTACATTATTTCCCCTCGGGGATTCTGCATGGAACCTAAGAAGCTCCAAGCCATCCTTAGTTGGGCGCAACCCACCAATTTAAAAGCAATTCAGCACTTTTTAGGGTTTGCAAATTATTATAGAAGATTTATTCATTCTTTTTCCGACCTGGTTGCTCCCATTGTGGCACTGACTAAGAAGGGAGCGGATCCTACCAACTGGTCACGTGAAGCTGAGTTATCCTTTCAGGCCTTGAAACAAGCTTTTGTCTCAGCTCCAGTCCTCAGACATCCCAACCCAGAATTGCCCTTCATTGTTGAGGTTGATGCCTCGGAGGTTGGAGTGGGGGCTATCCTATCTCAAAAGGATCCGGAGTCTCTGGAACTACATCCTTGTGCCTTTATGTCCAGGAAATTCTCATCCGCTGAATCCAACTACGATGTTGGTAACTGGGAGTTACTGGCTATTAAATGGGCTTTCGAGGAGTGGAGGCATTGGCTTGAGGGAGCAACACATACCATTTCAGTATTGACTGACCACAAAAATCTCCAGTACATCGAATCAGCTAAGCGGCTGAATGCCCGGCAGGCTCGTTGGGCTTTATTTTTTACTTGTTTCAAGTTTATTATCACTTTTAGGCCAGGTTCCAAGAATACCAAGGCGGATGCCCTGTCACGCAGTTTTCTTCCAGTTCATAATAACAGTCCTGTTACTCCCATACTTCCGTCTTCAGTCATTTGGGCAGGCCTCACACAAGATTTATTTACCCAGTTAAAACAGCTTCAACATCAAGCTCCTGGAAATACTCCTGCTGGTCGTCTTTACGTCCCTGAGTTCTTGAGAGCTACTGTTTTGACTGAGTTTCATGATAGCAAAGTTGCCGGGCATCCGGGGATCTCTAAGACTTTGGAATTAGTCTCCCGCTCAGTATGGTGGCCTGGTCTTTCTAAAGACATTAAGGAGTTTGTTTTTTCTTGTCAGGTCTGTGCACAGCATAAGGTTCCCCGTTCCTTGCCTATCGGGCAACTTATGCCCTTAAATGTTCCTCTCAGGCCATGGTCTCATATTTCCATGGATTTTGTGGTAGACCTCCCTCTGTCAGCTGGATTCCGAGTCATATGGGTGGTAGTGGACCGTTTTAGCAAGATGGCTCATTTCATTGCTCTTCCCCGACTGCCATCTGCCCAGGGATTGGTTGTTTTGTTTCTCCGCCATGTTTTCAGACTTCATGGGTTGCCCACTGATATTGTTTCTGATCGGGGTCCACAATTCATTGCACAATTCTGGAAGTCTTTTTGTGCTTCATTAAAGATGAAATTGTCTTTAACATCCGGCTACCATCCCCAATCCAACGGGTAGACCGAGCGAGTTAATCAATCATTAAAACAGTATTTGCGTTTGTACTCAGCCAAACTCCAGAATGATTGGTCCGAGTTTCTTCCTTTAGCGGAGTTTGCTTACAATAATTCTTGTCATTCCTCCACTAATGTGTCTCCATTCTTTTCAGTTTTTGGTTTTCACCCCAGAGCTAATTCTTTTTTTCAACATTCTTTAGTTTCCTCGCTAACCTTAACCTCTCATCTCAGAGTCATTTGGAAAAAAGTGCACCTTGCTCTCAGAAAAGCGGCCTTTCGAGAGAAATTTTTTTCTGACAGGCTCCGACGTCCTTGCACTTTTAAGGTGGGAGACAGGGTATGGTTGTCGACTCGTAACATTAGACTTCGACAAACCTCAGCTAGATTGGGCCCCAAATTTATTGGACCATTTCATATTATTAAAAAAATCAACCCAGTTGCTTTCCGGTTACGTTTACCAAGAGCTCTCCGGATCGGAAATACGTTCCATTGCTCCCTGTTGAAACCATACGTTTCTTCCAGTAGATTTCCTCGGAAGATCTCTCAGGGGAAATCACCAGTAGATGTACAGGGACAACAGGAGTTCTTGGTGGAGAAGGTTCTCGATTCCAAATTGTCCCGGGGTCGGCTTTATTTTCTGGTGCACTGGAGAGGCTATGGTCCAGAGGAAAGGTCTTGGGTCCTGGATAAGGATCTCCATGCCCCGAGGCTCAAGAGGGCATTTTATCGGGAATTTCCACGGAAACCTGGCTTTAGGGGTTCCTTGACCCCTCCTCAAGGGGGGGGTACTGTTAGGCGCCGGGGTCCGCTCGTCGGTGCGGCCCGGCGCCTAGCAACCAGGGACGCCGTGCGCGTACAGCCGCCGGCTCCCTGGCAACGCTAGACGCCGGGCGCACGGAGCCGCACGGACCCTAGCAACGGGGACGCCACTGGCGGACCGCGTTCCCCGTTGCTGGGTCCATTTAAATTAGTAAAGGCACCTGTTTCCTGGCCGTGCAGCAAGGCAGCTGCACGGCATTCATGCAATCAGCCCTGGTAGCAGTTGATTGGAGGGCTTCAGTTTATATGCTTTTGCAGTGCCTCACACAGACGCCGGTAATAGCTTCCTGCATGCTGTATCTGTTTGCTGAGAGTGTTTCCAGTCCTGTTGTTTCCGGTCGTTCCTGTCCTCAGTTGTCCTGCACTCGGAAGTCGTCATCTTGTTCCTGGAGTCCTGACTGAGCACCGTTAAACATCCAGTGGTGTTCGTGAGTCGCGGCGTAGCCGTGTGTTGCGGCTTGGCCACTTTATTACTTATTATTAATTATTATTTATTATTTGTGTTTCGGAGCTTTTGCGGAGGATTCCGCTCCCACAGATCCACTCTGGTATCCAGCGGTGCTGGGTAGGAGTAATGGACTAGTGGATTTTGGTTGTCCTTTTATCTGGCGGTTTTTCCGCACATACTTCAAGTTTGGTTAGTTAGCTTGTTGCCCTTGGCCTGTTGTTAGTCAGAGGTCCTCTTGTCATCATCCTGCCTCGGATTTCCCTTTGTCTCTCACTAAGACCAGGGGGCACCGGAGTTGGGCAGACATAATCCGCCTTTCAAACGTGGCTGCCAGGGGCTCAAGAAACCATAGTCTCGCAAGGGATTTCCGATAGCACGGGTGAGACAATAGAGTTAGGGCGCCAGGGGCAACTAGTCTTTCCTGCTCCCGTAACCAGCATTTCCTTCCAGTACTTTGGCCATTGTCATAAGATCTCCTCCGGTCAGGAGTACTGGAATCATAACAGCTTCTTAAGGTAATTAATTGGGGTCCTTGAAGAGGTAGTGGAAGCTGAATATGACAAAACATCAACAGACTTTTTCAAAACCTGTGTTTCAGTTTCATTTTGAGCTATCCGAGATGAAATCTGGGATATCATTCCCCTAATAGAATCCACCCATGTGGGTTCAGATTCAGAAAGTTGAGACAGTATATTACTGTCCTGAGTACAAGGAATAGACTCTTCTGGAGAAGATACACACTCTGCAGCACAGGATACAGAAGGGCAGATGTATAAACCTGGAGAAGGCATAAGGAAGTGAAAAACCAGTGATATGTGCAAGGTGATAAAGGCACCAGCCAATTAGCTTCTAACTGTTAATTTACATATTGGAGCTGATTGGCTGGTGCCTTTATCACCTTGCACATATCACTGGTTTATCACTTCCTTATGCCTACTCCTTGTTATTACATCTGCCCCTCTGGTTCTCTTAGTCATGTTTATGTGAGCTATACAAACACACACACAGGAAAATGTCAGACACAGTTTCCCCCAGAGTACCTTCAGAGAGACACAGAGTATAAGGAGCCAGCCACACAGCGCCCCAGTAGGCAGTTTATACAGTAAACAGCCGGCACTTCCTGAATAACCTTAATAGATTAAACAGTTAATATCTCACTCCCCTCCCACGTCTATAACACCCTGGTACTGCAGAGGTATGCTCGAGTTATGGGGAGGGCAGCGCTCCCTGTCAGCGTCTCTTCACTGTGATCCAGGGTTGCCTACTCTCCCGCATTCAGCGGGAGGCTCCCGTTTTTTGAATGAGCCTCCCGCTGCCCCGGTCAACCTCCGTATCCTCCCGGTTTTTTGCGCTGCCCGCCGAAAATGCGGATTGCGCATGCGCGAGTACAGAATGGTAGGGGGCGGGGCCCGCATGGGACATCATGATGAGGACTCCTTTTCCTTTCAAATACCAGCCGTCGCTCCTACAACCCCGTCCTGTGGTCTGCAATTACATAAAATGCCGCCCACATCATGACGTTGCCCATGCAGGTCCCGCCCTTGACATTCTGCACTCACACAATCTGCATTTTCGGTGAGTCCTGAATGCCGTGGGGCGGGGCCTGCAAGAGTCACTTCATGAAGTTTTCGTCATGTTATGTAAATGACGGCCACCGCAGGGTTTAAGGTAGCGGTGGCCGCATAGGAGAGAAGAGGAGTGATTTTCAATGAGCAGCAGTGTCACCGTGAGTGAAGGGGGAGGGGCATGACGAGAGTACGTCATGTGCTCTGGGACCCTCTCGCTGGCAGCAGCCGTAAACACCTACTCCAGCCTACTTGCTTCCCACACCCACTCTCTGTCATGTAACCGGCTGACCGTAGATGGAGATGACATGACAGGAGCTACAGCAGAGTTGCGGGTAACTGCCCTCCCTTCCCTTCCACCCATTACACTTACGGGAGGGGGAGAAGCACAGGAGCTGGCGAGGGACTGCATTGTAAGGTACAGCCTCACAGTAACACTGTCTGCACTGCTGAAACAGGACTCCAGTCCAGCCCACACGCAGCAAGATGACAGCAGCGAGTCTCATAATAAGTCTCTTTCACAATCCCCAGGACCTGCATTCCATAGTATACAACCTGGATCTCCCGTTATTACCGGCACCCCCCTCCTCCTCTTCTCCCTCCTCTTCTCCCTCCTCACCCTTACACTTTCCCTTTCACTCACAGGCAATTGACTTGTCCCTGTCTGTTTAACCTCCGTCGTGCCACTTCACTGCCTTTTGCCCTCTGTATGGTCTCTTGTTAATTACTACACACCCTGGCAGGGTGTCATTTAGATTTAGTGCAGCTGCAGCTCTGGTTTGTCCTGCAGGAGAATGTATTTTGCATAAAATTCCATCAGTGGAGACAAACCCTTACTGTAAGTCCCTGCTAGACATTGCCATGGACAAGCTGACATCCTAGGAGGTTCATATTTATTATAGATGATAAAATATTGATTGTAATAAGTTTTTGGCGCTTGAATGTACGCTCCTCTATAGATCTTGCAAATTAGAGCGCTGTTTAACAGAAGCATCGTGCAATCGGACCAGGTCTAATCTAGGGGTTCAGATTGCAACCCCAAATCATAGATTTCGACCCTAACATATTCGGCAGAAGGCTCCCATTAATTGGCTGAGTCCCATGCTGTCCCGCAAATTACCATACAGCTCCTGGAATTTCCCCCCTTCTTCTGTGAGAATCCAGACTGCGCATGCGCGAGCCCAGAATTAACGTAGATGTGGACTGCAGGAGAGACGTCACACCGCATGAGATCATGTTGCTGAAAATCTGGCCACCAGCACTGCAGGTTTGTGGGTAGCGGTGGCCAAGCACAATACAATAGCGCTAGCACGCTGGATGAGGAGGCTCTTTCTCAGCGGCATTGGCCAAAGCAGCAGGGGTGGTAGTAGTGGCCTCTTCTCCCGTCAAGGTGGCCTGTTTATAAAAAATGGAGAGGACAGTGGCGTAACTACCGAGGGTGCAGGGGGTGCAGCTGCTATGGGCCCCGAGGTGCTTCCAGGGACCACTGCTCCCCCTACACCCAGACATGGGCTGCCTCCAATGGCGGATTTAGGGCCTCCCTGTCATTAATGAGAATTTTTTTGTTATTATAAAAACTAAAAAGCTATTGAATCGTGAGTCACATTCCGCTATACGGTGATGGCCAGTCGGTCGCTCACAAAGCTCCCGTCCCCGACTCTCCAGTTCAATCACCTTCGCTTCGTCTCTTTGCCACCACCTGGAGCTGCCTGCTAATCACATCAGCTTCCTCAGCTCCCCGCCAGGTCTCGTCACTGCCTTCTTCTGCCTCTCGATATGTGCACCCTTGCAGCCCTAATGTGCTCTGCCTGCGGAAACCCTCCCGTCCTGAATACACAGGCTTTCCCACCCGCAACTGGAGTATGACACTAATAGAGCTGGCGACTTCTGCAAGTGTGACCTGCAGAGCGGCACAAACACTTCCAGGACATCTGTGGGAGACTTTGGTGCAGTTAGTGTGGTGTGTGCTGTGGCATCCCTGCCTAGCATATATACCTCTCCCTCCAGGTGAGCTGTGGTGATGTGGGGGTGTTGTGGTAATGAGGGGAATGGTGTGACCAAGTCAAAGCTGCCATCTTGCTGTGGATGCTACTCTGCTGCCAAGGGGCCACCATCTTGCCCCCCTGCCCAGCCGCTTCTCTGCTTAGGGGGCCACTGCTCCTGCCTAGACATTGGCAGACCCTATGTTCAGATGCCCCCCCCCCCCCATTCCCATGCCTGTGGGCCTTCACTAATATTTCCCTTTTCAACAACTAAAAGGTGTATTAAAGACCATTTGCTGCTCCCTACTTACCACTGCAGATCCCAGCTACCTCGGTTCGCCGCTGACTCTGTGCTCCACAAGCATACATCAAATTTGTTACCTATGTAAACACTCTGCCTCTGTTACCCTCTGCCTCTCCCTTGCGTCACTATCTCCCTGTCTCTCCTGTCACCCTCTGCCTCTCCAAGGCATCAACTTCTCCCTATCACCCACTGCCTCTCTCCATCACCTTCTCCCTGTCACCCATTGCCTTTCCCCATCACCCTTTCCTATCACCGATTGCCTCTCCATCTCCCTCTATCTCTCTCTGTTACCTCTCTCTCTTGCCACCCACTGCCTCTCCCTGTTATCCTTTACATCACCCACTTTCTCCCCCTGGCATCACCCACTTTCTTCCCCATCACCCATTCCCTGGCCTCATCCACTGCCTCCCCTTGTCACCCATTCCCTGGCTACACCAACTGCCTCTCCATTTCACCCCATGATCTCTCCCCGTCACCCACGGCCTAACCCTCTGCGTGCGCTCCTTGAACCCCCCCAACCACTAATTTCCCTGTCATGGTGCTTCCCATGTCATTTTGTTCTGGATTTGACCCTGGCTGTCTCCAAGGCCCGCTGCTCCACCCGTTTACCCTCACACATGGTGAGAACAGCCGTCTTAGCTGATTGCACCCCCTCCCCCACAGGCTGCAGCTACGTGGAGGATGTAGAGGGGAGGGGGCTCTTCCTGGCCAGCTCCAAGTGTTCAGAACGGACAGGTAATGTATCTCCTGTTTGTGCGCCCACGCCCACCTACTCTTCCCCCTCTCTTTCCTCTCCCTGATACTCACTCCCTTGCATCTCTCTCTCTCCCTGATACTGTCAATCTCTCTCTTCCTGACACTATCACTCTCTCCCTTTCTCTTCATGAGAGTCTCTCTCTGACACTCTCTCTCTCTCTCTCTCTCTCTCTCTCTCTGACACACTCTCCCTCTCTCACTGATACTGTCCCCTCTATCCCTGACACTGCCTCTCTCTCTCACACTTTATCTCTCTACTTACTGTCTCTCTCTCTCTCCCTCTCTGACACTATCTCTCACTGACACTGTCTATCTCTCCCTCTCTTTATCTCACTTTGTTTTGCTCCCCTCTTTATCCCTCCCTCCCTGGCACTCTTGCTCACTCCCCTCCCTCTCCTCTTCTTCCCCCCGTTCCTTCTATCTGATACCCTCTCTCTCCCTGATGCCATCTCACCCATCTTTCTCCCTGACACCCTTTCTCTCGCTCCTGTCTCTTTTTTCCCCATTCACTCTTTTTCCTTGAAACTCTCTCTCCCTGACCTCCCTTTCTCTCCCTCTCTTTCTTGCTCCTCTCTCTCCCTTGACACCCCCTTTGTGTGTGTCTTTCTCTCACTCCCCTCACTCTGTCTCTCTCTCCGGCTCCCATAAGGGGCATTGTAGTACAAGATTTTTCCTATGGGACCCCAAAGTTCTAGTTATGCCCTTGGGAGAGGTCATAAAGGATTAACATAGTAGTTAACAACAGAACAGCATCAAAGGGTCCATGGGGAATAGGTGCTGAGTTTAACAGGCATTAACTGCATTCTGAGAGGGCACTCACTGGCAGTCATCCATGGTTGTCAGTGAGTGCCTTCTCTGGGGGCAGGTAATGCCTGGGACACTCAGCATCAAGGGGGACATTTACTAAGCAGTGATAAGAGCGGACAAGTGAGCCAGTGGAGAAGTGCCCATGGCAACCAATCAGCACTGAAGTACCATCTATAATGTGCATACTATAAAATGATACAGAGCTGCTGATTGGTTGATGGGGCAACTTCTCCACTGGCTCACTTCTCCGCTCTTATCACTGCTTAGTAAATGTCCCCCAAAGTCTCTTCCCTATCTATTGTCAGCATATGAGTCTTGGGCCTGTGATGCAGTCCTGGTGGTATATAGGGAATGGAGTCAGGAGGTTTCAAATATATCTAAGCTAAGAATAATTCTCCCTGCTGTGTAATGTAGCTGTGATGTCAGTGTGTAGCTATGCTGTGTAATGTAGGTGTAATGTTGGTGTGTACCATGTACTGCCCTTTGTACTTTAGCTTTCACCTGCCAGTGACAGGACACACCCCTGAGTGACAATAGATATGCCCATTGGTGCAGATAGACACGCCCCTTGGGTGGGATGTGACACGCCCCGTCAACGCCGCACAGAAAAAGTGTGAGCTACAATCTCCCTGAAACTACTTTTCAAAAGTAGGCAAGTATGGTATGGACTATAGCGATAGTGATGTGCGTCCCTGCATGCTTGAAAGATCTAGTCATCACCCATGTTTTCTCTATTGCAAACACGGGCAGTGACAGATCGCTCAGCACACATCGCTGGTGCAGCTCTGTGTGCTGAGTGATCTTGCTGAGCCCGTGTGATCACCGATATCGCTGGGCAGAAAACAGTCAACATACAGTGGCGTAACTACTGCCCCCGCAGCCCTCGCGGTGGCTTGGGGGCGAGGGGCTGCGGGGGCGCCACTGATTTAGTGCAGACTGACATGCGGACGAGCGTCTGCATGTCAGTCTGCGGTCTCGTTTCCTCCCTGCTGTTAGGAGGGACACAGAGGGCACAGTGCGCGCCTCTCCTGTGTCCCTCCTGGGTCTCCGGCGGCCGCGGGTCTCATAAAGGAAGTGCCGTTCGTGAGCACTTCCTTTATTACAATGACCCGCGGCCGCCGGAGACACAGGAGGGACACCGGAGAGGCGCGCACTGTGCCCTCCGTGTCCCTCCTAACAGCAGGGGAGCGGTGGCGGCTGCGGCGGCGGAGGAGGAAGGGGGGGGGGAACGACGCACTGAGGGGGCATATCTGGCACTGATGGGGCATATCTGGCAATGGGGGAATATCTGGCACTGGGGACATTTATGGCACTGGGGGGAATATCTGGCACTGGGGGCATATTTGGCAGGGAGGGGGGGGAGAATATCTGGCACTGGGGACATTTATGGCACTGGGGGGAATATCTGGCACTGGGGCATATGTGGCACGGGGGGGATATCTGGCACTGGGGCATATGTGGCACTGGGGGGGGGCAATATGTGGCACTGGGGGGGAATATCTGGCACGGGGCATATGTGGCACTGGGGGGGAATATCTGGCACTGGGGCATATGTAGCATGGGGGGGGATATCTGGCACTGGGGCATATGTGGCACTGGGGGGGGCAATATGTGGCACTGGGGGGGGAATATCTGGCACGGGGCATATGTGGCACTGGGGGGGAATATCTGGCACTGGGGCATATTTTGGCACTGGGGGCATATGTGGCACTGTGGGGGAATATCTGGCACTGGGGATAATGTGGCACTGGGGAGGTATATGTGTACCTGGCACATGGGGGGGGCTATATTTGGCACTGGGGGCATGTGAGTACCTGGCACCGTGGGGGAATATCTGGCACTGGAGACATATGTGGCACTGGGAGCACAGCCCTAGCAACAAGGACTACCTCCTAGCAACGAGCATGACACCCAGTGCATGAAACCCCTGGCAACAAGCATGACACCCAGTGCATGAAACCCCTGGCAACGAGCATGACACCCAGTGCATGAAACCCCTGGCAACGAGCATGACACCCTGAGCATGAAAACCCCTGGCACCGTGCATGGAACCAAGAGCATGAAACCCCTGGCAATGAGCATGACACCCAGTGCATGAAACCCCTGACAACGAGCAGGTAATTGAAAAGTAATTAGAAGCCTTACTGTAGGACTTAATGTGTAATGGGCATTACGGTGTGTGGCATAATGTATCACGGACATTGCGGTGTGTGTCATAATGTGTCACAGACATTGTATGTGCTATAATGTATCAGGGGCAGTGCAGTGTGTAGCATAATGTATAACGGGCATTGCGATTCCTGTCATAATGTGTCACAGGCATTACGGTGTGTGGCATAATGTGTCGGGGGCATTATGGTGTGTACATACTGTGTCATGTGCATTATTGTGTGTGGCATACTGTCTAAGGGCCATTGCAGTATGTGGCATAATGTATACTGGGCATTACTATAAGGAGGAAAAATTACAAATAATGTAAGGGGCATGAATCAGGATTATTTTTCTTTCCTGTGGTGGCCAACGTCTGGGCGTGCAGGTTGCAAAACTGGGGTATAAGGTAGTCTTTTCCTGCAATGCCACGCCCATTTCAACGAACCCACGCCCATCCCAATGAATCCACGCCCCCTTTTTTGCTGGCACGCGCATATTTACCCCTTTATTCCTCCCAATTATGGGGGATGGGGGGGGGGGGGGGCGCCGAAGAATTTTTTGGCTTGGGGGAGATAAATTTCTAGTTACGCCACTGTCAACATAGGTAAGTATGTGTGTGTCGACATGTGTGAAATAAAGTTTTACTGTCACGGTGTGTGTCTCCTGTTTTTATTTGGGTATTTTTTTTCCATTAGAACTACAGGTACCAGCGGGCACGTTTTTCTCCCGCATGCTGGTACTTGTGGTTCTCCAAGTACCAGCTTGCGGGGGAGGCTTGCTGGGACTTGTAGTACTACTGGAAAAAACAATATTCTTTCAATTTTCTCAAGGCTATCAGCCCCCCATCCGCAGCCTTTGGATGGGGGGACAGCCTCGGGCTTCACCCCTGGCCCTTGGGTGGCTGGGGGGTGGACCCCTTGATTGAAGGGGTCCCCACTCCCCCAGGGTACCCTGGCCAGGGGTGACTAGTTGGATATTTAATGCCATGGCCGCAGGGCACTGTATAAAAGTGACCCCTGGCTGTGGCATTATCTGTCCAGCTAGTGGAGCCCGATGCTGGTGTAAAAAATACGGGGGACCCCTACTCTTTTTGTCCCCCGTATTTTTTGCACCATCACCAGGCACAGAGCCCGGTGCTGGTTTTAAAAATACAGGGGATGCCCTGTCCATTTCCCCCCCGGATTTTTAGAACCAGGACTGGCTCGAAGAGCCCGAGGCTGGATATGCTTTGGAGGGGGGACCCCACGCAATTTTTGGGGGGTTTTTTCCCATCCCATTAAAAAAAAATATATATATATAATAATAATCTTTTTAAAAATATATAAATAATACTTGTGCCTCCAAAAAAGAGGGCAGTGGGGTGCTGGCAGTGCGGGAGTGCCAGAAGTGTCCACTGTACCATCAACCAAGTGCAAGGAGGACATCTCCCGCACTACTGACACTCCTGCACTGGGGATACTGCCAGCCCTCCTGCACTGATTACACCACCTGCACCTCTGCACCGAGGACACTACTGGCACTCCCACATGTATTGGAGATATATTAATACTTCACAATTAGCTGCCACTGCTGATATTCCCGTGTGCCTGATAGATAAATTGCCCTGCACATACAGATGTCCATGTAGCTGCCCATGGTGCTGTTGGTGGCTAGAGGTGGGAGGAGAAGCCACCGGCATCCTTGACTCTGCTGACCGGAAGTCTGACCCGGTCACATGCTCGTGGCCAGGGGTTACATGCTCGTTGCCAGGGGTTACATATGCTTTTTGCCATAGGGGTTATATGCTTAGAGCCAGGGGGTTACATGCTCATTCTGGGTAGCGCTGGGTAATGGTCTAGTAATACCCCTGGCATCTGTCTCCTATAAGGGCCATCTTCCAATGCGATCTGCATGGAATCTGCAGCTTCCAGTAGTAGGTAGAGCCTAAGCATCTATTGTGCCAGTGCTGCGCCCCCCAGGACTCAGCTATCCAGGCTGCAGACTTATGGCTGATCAGGCCCTGGGTCTCATGTTTCTTCACCCACTTGTATGGCAGACAGAGCACCCAGTGATTTATTATGGAGCACAGCCCAAGCACAGGACTGATTTGTGGCAGACAGGCACAGCATCCACTTGTATGGCAGACAGAGCACCCAGTGATTTATTATGGAGCACAGCCCAAGCACAGGACTGATTTGTGGCAGACAGGTGCAGCACCCACCTGTATGGCAGACAGAGCACCCGGTTCCTTATTATGGCAGCACAGCCCAAGCACAGGACTGATTTGTGGCAGACAGGTGCAGCACCCACGTGTATGGCACACAGAGCACCCGGTTCCTTATTATGGCAACACAGCCTCAGCGCTGGACCGATTTGTGGCAGACAGACGCAGCACCCACTTGTATGGCAGACACTGTCGATCTTCAGACCGGATCCCAATGAAATATATGTGGTATTGAAATACCAAAAATTCTCTCTACTCACACCTTAACCACCAAACAATTGCAAAAAATGACAAGTATTAATAGTGCCTTTTAGTTAGTATCATAATTTCTATATTGAATCTCTGTGTGGAGTTTGTATGAACTCTTCATCAGCACATTATCAATCACAAGGAAAAAGATTTTTTTAAACATATAGGCAACATTGAGCCAGGTACATGTTGGAAGTTAGTATGAGAGATGTATTTGAAAAATATTAATACTTCACAATTAGCTGCTGCAGCTGATATTCCCGTGTGCATGATGGATAAATTGCCCTGCACATATGGCTCATGGGGGTCATTCTGACCCGATCGCTGCTGCTGACCAGCCGCTGCGGGCCGTGTAGTAATGAGTAGCTCCCGGCCAGCACGCTAAAGCTGCGCTGGCCGGGAGCTACTCCTGAAGTACAAAAGCATCGCCACTGTGCAATACTTTTGCACTTCTGCAGGGGGGGGGCGTAACTGACCTGCGGGGCGGACTGGCCCTGTGCTGGACATCCCCCGCATGTCTCTGTTCCTGATCGTAGCCCTGCAAAATTTTGCAGGGCTACGATCAACTCGGAATGACACCCCATAGCTGCAATTTTGTTAGCAGATGGGCAAAACCATGGGGGTCATGCAGGCCTGATTGCACGCTAGGTTGTTTTGCTGAGCTGCGATCAGGACATAACTGCGCATGTGTGTGCCCCGCAATACGCAGGCGCGTCGCACAGGTACAAAGTGGATCGTTGCTGAGCAATGGATTTAATGAATAATCCATTCGCACAGACAATCGCAAGGAGATTGACTGGAAGAAAACATTTGTGGATGTCAACTGACCATTTTCTGGGAGTGTTTGGAAAAACGCAGGTGTGTCAATGCGTTTGCAGGGTGGGTGTCTGATGTAAATTCGGGGCAAACACTTTAGCCTGTTCGTGTCCGGAATTGACGTCAGACACCTGCCCTGCAAACGCTTGGACACGCCTGCGTTTTTCCAAACACTCCCAGAAAGCGTTCAGTTGCCACCCACAAATGCCCTCTTCCTGTCAATCTCCTTGCGATCTGCTGTGCGAATCGATTCTTCATTAAATCCATTGCTCAGCAATGATCCGCTTTGTACCCGTACGACGCACATGCGCATTGAGGTGCATACGCATGTGCAGTTTCGACCTGATCGCACCGCTGCAAAACAACCTAGCGTGCGATCATTTCGGAATGACCCCCATGGTTTTGCCCATTTGCAAATAAAATGCTGCTAGAATCAGGTCTGAACTACTCCCTCTAGAATCTCTTTATCAGACTTTCTGCTTGCTCAGTTTCTGAAAATGCCACCTGCTGTCTGAAAAGTGGTACTGCACTATATTTCAGAGGAGATACACATGGCTTGCCGTGTATATCTTAAGAGAAAATCTTATCTCGTGCCATGAACGGCAGGCCATGATACTTTTTTCAGAAAGGTAATAGTGGACACATCTGTAGTATTGACATTGCATGTTCAAATATCAAGACACTTGCTCATGTTTACCATCTTAAAGTAGACTTCTTGATTTGACTTGTTTCTTTTGGCCATTTGTGTGTCAGTAGCAGTATTTGTAAAAATGCCTCTTCTACCTAAAGAGCATTGTGACGACGAGGATGGGATTTGAACCCATGCGTGCAAAGCACAATGGATTAGCAGTCCATCGCCTTAACCACTCGGCCTCCTCGTCTCACTGGTATGCAATCTGGCAAACTTTCCAACACCACTTGTTATACTTCAAAGTCAATTCTTTATGTTCTTGTAGATTGTGTCATTTTCACAATCACGAGCTTGATAGCAAGTTGACTTTCAACCATCCTTGGCTTTAGGAACATTTATTTAATTTTAACCGATACTTGTGAACAAATCCACCATCATCCACATCACAAACAAAAATGTTTTTTAATACTTCTGGCCAATAACATGACCTTCTCTGTAAAAGTAATGTATTAATTTTCACTAAATGTGTTCTATGCTTGTCTTTAATGAAGTGACAGACTATGTTTCATGAGTTACAGTAATTTGAAATCTCTGCAAATATTACAAACATCACCATTTCGAGTTTGCTGTCACTGTAATGTAAACAAGAAAATTATGCAGGAATAAGGTTTAACCTATATTAAGGGCTTTTCTCTGCTGTAAATTTTTTTAACTGCACCCCATATCAGTTTAACAAAGCCCAAGAAATGTCATAGACTTTAATTATCTAAACATAAATCATTTTAACCTATACTTGTGAGCTAATCCACCATCATGGGGGATAAAGCATTTGCAAAATAAATTCTAGATAGTAGTATTGACATTGCATGTTCAAATATCAAGACACTTGCTCATGTTTACCATCTTAAAGTAGACTTCTTGATTTAGGCCATTTTTGGGTCAGCTTCACTTGCTGGTTTATGAAGCAGTATTTGTAAAAATGCCTCTTCTACCTAAAGAGCATTGTGATGACAAGGATGGGATTTGAACCCATGCATGCAGAGCACAATGGATTAGCAGTCCATCGCCTTAACCACTCGGCCACCTCGTCTCACTGGTATGCAATCTGGCAAACTTTCCAACACCACTTGTTATACTTCAAAGTCAATTCTTTATGTTCTTGTAGATTGTGTCATTTTCACAATCACGAGCTTGATAGTAAGTCGACTTTCAACCATCCTTGGCTTTAGGAACATTTATTTAATTTTAACCGATACTTGTGAACAAATCCACCTCACAAACAAAAATGATTTTTAATACTTCTGGCCAATAACATGACCTTCTCTGTAAAAGTAATGTATTACTTTTCATTAAATGTGTTCTATGCTTGTCTTTAATGAAGTGACAGACTATGCTACATGAGTTACAGTAATTTCAAATCTCTGCAAATATTACAAACATCAACATTTAGAGTTTGCTGTCACTGTAATGTAAACAAGAAAATTATGCAGGAATAAGGTTTAACCTATATTAAGGGCTCTGCTGTAAAAAATTTTTAACTGCATCCCATATCAGTTTAACAAAGCCCAAGAAATGTCATAGACTTTAATTATCTAAACATAAATCATTTTAACCTATACTTGTGAGCTAATCCACCATCATGGGGGATAAAGCATTTACAAAATAAATTCTAGATAGTAGTATTGACATTGCATGTTCAAATATCAAGACACTTGCTCATGTTTACCATCTTAAAGTAGACTTCTTGATTTAGGCCATTTTAGTGTCAGCTTCACTTGCTGGTTTATGAAGCAGTATTTGTAAAAATGACTCTTCTACCTAAAGAGCATTATGACGACGAGGATGGGATTTGAACCCATGCGTGCAGAGCACAATGGATTAACAGTCCATCACCTTAACCACACTGCCACCTCGTCTCACTGGTATGCAAACTGGCAAACTTTCCAACACCACTTGTTATACTTCAAAGTCAATTCTTTATGTTTCTTTTAGAATGTGTCATTTTCACAATCACGAGCTTCATAGCAAGTTGACTTTCAACCATCCTTGGCTTTAGGAACATTTATTTAATTTTAACCGATACTTGTGAACAAATCCACCATCATCCACCTCACAAACAAAAATGATTTTTAATACTTCTGGCCAATAACATGACCTTATCTGTAAAAGTAATGTATTAATTTTCACTAAATGTGTTCTATGCTTGTCTTTAATGAAGTGACAGACTATTTTTCATGAGTTACAGTAATTTGAAATCTCTGCAAATATTACAAACATCACCATTTCGAGTTTGTGTCACTGTAATGTAAACAAGAAAATTATGCAGGAATAAGGTTTAACCTATATTAAGGGCTTTTATCTGCTGTAAAAATTTTTAAATGCACCCCATATCAGTTTAACGAAGCCCAAGAAATGTCATAGACTTTAATTATCTAAACATAAATTATTTTAACCTATACTTGTGAGCTAATACACCATCATGGGGAAATAAAGCATTTGCAAAATAAATTCTAGATAGTAGCATTGACATTGCATGTTCAAATATCAAGACACTTGCTCATGTTTACCATCTTAAAGTAGACTTCTTGATTTAGGCCATTTTTGGGTCAGCTTCACTTGCTGGTTTATGAAGCAGTATTTGTAAAAATGCCTCTTCTACCTAAAGCGCATCGTGACGACGAGGATGGGATTCGAACCCATGCGTGCAGAGCACAATGGATTAGCAGTCCATCGCCTTAACCACTCGGCCACCTCGTCTCACTGGTATGCAATCTGGCAAACTTTCCAACACCACTTGTTATACTTCAAAGTCAATTCTTTATGTTCTTGTAGATTGTGTCATTTTCACAATCACGAGCTTGATAGTAAGTCGACTTTCAACCATCCTTGGCTTTAGGAACATTTATTTAATTTTAACCGATACTTGTGAACAAATCCACCTCACAAACAAAAATGATTTTTAATACTTCTGGCCAATAACATGACCTTCTCTGTAAAAGTAATGTATTACTTTTCACTAAATGTGTTCTATGCTTGTCTTTAATGAAGTGACAGACTATGCTACATGAGTTACAGTAATTTCAAATCTCTGCAAATATTACAAACATCACCATTTAGAGTTTGCTGTCACTGTAATGTAAACAAGAAAATTATGCAGGAATAAGGTTTAACCTATATTAAGGTCTCTGCTGTAAAAAATTTTTAACTGCATCCCATATCAGTTTAACAAAGCCCAAGAAATGTCATAGACTTTAATTATCTAAACATAAATCATTTTAACCTATACTTGTGAGCTAATCCACCATCATGGGGGATAAAGCATTTGCAAAATAAATTCTAGATAGTAGTATTGACATTGCATGTTCAAATATCAAGACTCTTGCTCATGTTTACCATCTTAAAGTAGACTTCTTGATTTGACTTGTTTCTTTTGGCCATTTGTGTGTCAGTAGCAGTATTTGTAAAAATGCCTTTTCTACCTAAAAAGTATAGTGACGACGAGGATGGGATTTGAACCCATGCGTACATAGCACAATGGATTAGCAGTCCATCGCCCTAACCACTCGGCCACCTCGTCTCACTGGTATGCAATCTGGCAAACTTTCTAACACCACTTGTTATACTTCAAAGTCAATTCTTTATGTTCTTGTAGATTGTGTCTTTTTCACAATCACGAGCTTGATAGCAAGTCGACTTTCAATCATTCTTGGCTTTAGGAACATTTATTTAATTTTAACTGATACTTGTGAACAAATCTACCATCATCCACCTCACAAACAAAAATGATTTTTAATACTTCTGGCCAATAACATGACCTTCTCTGTAAAAGTAATGTATTATTTTTCACTAAATGTGTTCTATGCTTGTCTTTAATGAAGTGACAGACTAAGTTTCATGAGTTACAGTAATTTGAAATATCTGCAAATATTACAAACATCACCATTTAGAGTTTGCTGTCACTGTAATGTAAACAAGAAAATTATGCAGGAATAAGGTTTAACCTATATTAAGGGCTTTTCTCTGCTCTAAATTTTTTTTAACTGCACACCATATCAGTTTAACAAAGTTCAAGAAATGTCATAGACTTTAATTATCTAAAAATAAATCATTTTAACCTATACTTGTGAGCTAATCCACCATCATGGGGAAATAAAGCATTTGCAAAATAAATTCTAGATAGTAGTATTGACATTGCATGTTCAAATATCAAGACACTTGCTCATGTTTACCATCTTAAAGTAGACTTCTTGATTTGACTTGTTTATTTTGGCCATTTTTGTGTCAGCTTCACTTGCTGTTTATGAAGCAGTATTTGTAAAAATGCCTCTTCTACCTAAAGAGCATTATGACGACGAGGATGGGATTTGAACCCATGCGTGCAGAGCACAATGGATTAGCAGTCCATCGCCTTAACCACACTGCCACCTCGTCTCACTGGTATGCAAACTGGCAAACTTTCCAACACCACTTGTTATACTTCAAAGTCAATTCTTTATGTTTCTTTTAGATTGTGTCATTTTCACAATCACGAGCTTCATAGCAAGTTGACTTTCAACTATCCTTGGCTTTAGGAACATTTATTTAATTTTAACCGATACTTGTGAACAAATCCACCATCATCCACCTCACAAACAAAAATGATTTTTAATACTTCTGGCCAATAACATGACCTTATCTGTAAAAGTAATGTATTAATTTTCACTAAATGTGTTCTATGCTTGTCTTTAATGAAGTGACAGACTATTTTTCATGAGTTACAGTAATTTGAAATCTCTGCAAATATTACAAACATTACCATTTCGAGTTTGTGTCACTGTAATGTAAACAAGAAAATTATGCAGGAATAAGGTTTAACCTATATTAAGGGCTTTTATCTGCTGTAAAAATTTTTAACTGCACCCCATATCAGTTTAACGAAGCCCAAGAAATGTCATAGACTTTAATTATCTAAACATAAATTATTTTAACCTATACTTGTGAGCTAATACACCATCATGGGGAAATAAAGCATTTGCAAAATAAATTCTAGATAGTAGTATTGACATTGCATGTTCAAATATCAAGACACTTGCTCATGTTTACCATCTTAAAGTAGACTTCTTGATTTGACTTGTTTATTTTGGTCATTTTTGTGTCAGCTTCACTTGCTGTTTATGAAGCAGTATTTGTAAAAATGCCTCTTCTACCTAAAGAGCATTGTGACGACGAGGATGGGATTTTAACCCATGCGTGCAGAGCACAATTGATTAGCAGTCCATCGCCTTAACCACTCGGCCACCTCGTCTCACTGGTATGCAATATGGCAAACTTTCCAACACCACTTGTTATACTTCAAAGTCAATTCTTTATGTTCTTGTAGATTGTGTAATTTTCACAATCACGAGCTTGATAGCAAGTTGACTTTCAACCATCCTTGGCTTTAGGAACATTTATTTATTTTTAACCGAAACTTGTGAACAAATCCACCATCACCCACCTCACAAACAAAAATGATTTTTAATACTTCTGGCCAATAACATGACCTTCTCTGTAAAAGTAATGTATTAATTTTCACTAAATGTGTTCTATGCTTGTCTTTAATGAAGTGACAGACTATGTTACATGAGTTACATTAATTTCAAATCTCTGCAAATATTACAAACATCACCATTTAGAGTTTGCTGTCACTGTAATGTAAACAAGAAAATTATGCAGGAATAAGGTTTAACCTATATTAAGGGCTCTGCTGTAAAAAAAATTTAACTGCATCCCATATCAGTTTAACAAAGCCCAAGAAATGTCATAGACTTTAATTATCTAAACATAAATCATTTTAACCTATACTTGTGAGCTAATCCACCATCATGGGGGATAAAGCATTTGCAAAATAAATTCTAGATAGTAGTATTGACATTGCATGTTCAAATATCAAGACACTTGCTCATGTTTACCATCTTAAAGTAGACTTCTTGATTTGACTTGTTTATTTTGGCCATTTGTGTGTCAGTAGCAGTATTTGTAAAAATGCCTCTTCTACCTAAAAAGTATTGTGACGACAAGGATGGGATTTGAACCCATGCGTACAGAGCACAATGGATTAGCAGTCCATCGCCTTAACCACTCGGCCACCTCGTCTCACTGGTATGCAATCTGGCAAACTTTCCAACACCACTTGTTATACTTCAAAGTCAATTCTTTATGTTCTTGTAGATTGTGTCATTTTCACAATCACGAGCTTGATAGCAAGTCGACTTTCAACCATCCTTGGCTTTAGGAACATTTATTTAATTTTAACCGATACTTGTGAACAAATCCACCATCACCCACCTCACAAACAAAAATGATTTTTAATACTTCTGGCCAATAACATGACCTTCTCTGTAAAAGTAATGTATTAATTTTCACTAAATGTGTTCTATGCTTGTTTTTAATTAAATGACAGACTATGTTTCATGAGTTACAGTAATTTGAAATCTCTGCAAATATTACAAACATCACCATTTCGAGTTTGCTGTCACTGTAATGTAAACAAGAAAATTATGCAGGAATAAGGTTTAACCTATATTAAGGGCTTTTCTCTGCTGTCAATTTTTTTAACTGCACCCCATATCAGTTTAACAAAGCCCAAGAAATGTCATAGACTTTAATTATCTAAACATAAATTATTTTAACCTATACTTGTGAGCTAATCCACCGTCATGGGGAAATAAAGCATTTGCAAAATAAATTCTAGATAGTAGTATTGACATTGCATGCTCAAATATCAAGACACTTGCTCATGTTTACCATCTTAAAGTAGACTTCTTGATTTGACTTGTTTATTTAGGCCATTTTTGTGTCAGCTTCACTTGCTGGTTTATGAAGCAGTATTTGTAAAAATACCTCTTCTACCGAAAGAGCAGTGTGATGACGAGGATGGGATCTGAACCCATGCGTTCAGAGCACAATGGATTAGCAGTCCATCGCCTTAACCACTCGGCCACCTCGTCTCACTGGTATGCAATCTGGCAAACTTTCCAACACCACTTGTTATACTTCAAAGTCAATTCTTTATGTTCTTGTAGATTGTGTCATTTTCACAATCACGAGCTTGATAGCAAGTTGACTTTCAACCATCCTTGGCTTTAGGAACATTTATTTAATTTTAACCGATACTTGTGAACAAATCCACCATCATCCACCTCACAAACAAAAATGATTTTTAATACTTATGGCCAATAACATGACCTTCTCTGTAAAAGTAATGTATTAATTTTCACTAAATGTGTTCTATGCTTGTCTTTAATGAAGTGACAGACTATTTTTCATGAGTTACAGTAATGTGAAATCTCTGCAAATATTACAAACATCACCATTTCGAGTTTGCTGTCACTGTAATGTAAACAAGAAAATTATGCAGGAATAAGGTTTAACCTATATTAAGGGCTTTTCTCTGCTGTAAATTTTTTTAACTGCACCCCATATCAGTTTAACAAAGCCCAATAAATGTCATAGACTTTAATTATCTAAAAATAAATAATTTTAACCTATACTTGTGAGCTAATCCACCATCATGGGGAAATAAAGCATTTGCAAAATAAATTATAGATACTGTAGTAGTATTGACATTGCATGTTCAAATATCAAGACACTTGCTCATGTTTACCATCTTAAAGTAGACTTCTTGATTTGACTTGTTTATTTAGGCCATTTTTGTGTCAGCTTCACTTGCTGGTTTATGAAGCAGTATTTGTAAAAATGCCTCTTCTACCTAAAGAGCATTGTGACGACGAGGATGGGATTTGAACCCATGCGTGCAAAGCACAATGGATTAGCAGTGCATCGCCTTAACCACTCGGCCACCTCGTCTCACTGGTATGCAATCTGGCAAACTTTCCAACACCACTTGTTATACTTCAAAGTCAATTCTTTATGTTCTTGTAGATTGTATCATTTTCACAATCACGAGCTTGATAGCAAGTTGACTTTCAACCATCCTTGGCTTTAGGAACATTTATTTAATTTTAACTGATACTTGTGAACAAATCTACCATCATCCACCTCACAAACAAAAATGATTTTTAATACTTCTGGCCAATAACATGACCTTCTCTGTAAAAGTAATGTATTATTTTTCACTAAATGTGTTCTATGCTTGTCTTTAATGAAGTGACAGATTAAGTTTCATGAGTTACAGTAATTTGAAATATCTGCAAATATTACAAACATCACCATTTAGAGTTTGCTGTCACTGTAATGTAAACAAGAAAATTATGCAGGAATAAGGTTTAACCTATATTAAGGGCTTTTCTCTGCTCTAAATTTTTTTTAACTGCACCCCATATCAGTTTAACAAAGTTCAAGAAATGTCATAGACTTTAATTATCTAAAAATAAATCATTTTAACCTATACTTGTGAGCTAATCCACCATCATGGGGAAATAAAGCATTTGCAAAATAAATTCTAGATAGTAGTATTGACATTGCATGTTCAAAAATCAAGACACTTGCTCATGTTTACCATCTTAAAGTAGACTTCTTGATTTGACTTGTTTATTTTGGTCATTTTTGTGTCAGCTTCACTTGCTGTTTATGAAGCAGTATTTGTAAAAATGCCTCTTCTACCTAAAGAGCATTGTGACGACGAGGATGGGATTTTAACCCATGCGTGCAGAGCACAATTGATTAGCAGTCCATCGCCTTAACCACTCGGCCACCTCGTCTCACTGGTATGCAATATGGCAAACTTTCCAACACCACTTGTTATACTTCAAAGTCAATTCTTTATGTTCTTGTAGATTGTGTAATTTTCACAATCACGAGCTTGATAGCAAGTTGACTTTCAATCATCCTTGGCTTTAGGAACATTTATTTATTTTTAACCGAAACTTGTGAACAAATCCACCATCACCCACCTCACAAACAAACATGATTTTTAATACTTCTGGCCAATAACATGACCTTCTCTGTAAAAGTAATGTATTAATTTTCACTAAATGTGTTCTATGCTTGTCTTTAATGAAGTGACAGACTATGTTACATGAGTTACAGTAATTTCAAATCTCTGCAAATATTACAAACATCACCATTTCGAGTTTGCTGTCACTGTAATGTAAACAAGAAAATTATGCAGGAATAAGGTTTAACCTATATTAAGGGCTCTGCTGTAAAAAAAATTTAACTGCATCCCATATCAGTTTAACAAAGCCCAAGAAATGTCATAGACTTTAATTATCTAAACATAAATCATTTTAACCTATACTTGTGAGCTAATCCACCATCATGGGGGATAAAGCATTTGCAAAATAAATTCTAGATAGTAGTATTGACATTGCATGTTCAAATATCAAGACACTTGCTCATGTTTACCATCTTAAAGTAGACTTCTTGATTTAGGCCATTTTTGGGTCAGCTTCACTTGCTGGTTTATGAAGCAGTATTTGTAAAAATGCCTCTTCTACCTAAAGAGCATTGTGATGACGAGGATGGGATTTGAACCCATGCATGCAGAGCACAATGGATTAGCAGTCCATCGCCTTAACCACTCGGCCACCTCGTCTCACTGGTATGCAATCTGGCAAACTTTCCAACACCACTTGTTATACTTCAAAGTCAATTCTTTATGTTTCTTTTAGATTGTGTCATTTTCACAATCACGAGCTTGATAGTAAGTCGACTTTCAACCATCCTTGGCTTTAGGAACATTTATTTAATTTTAACCGATACTTGTGAACAAATCCACCTCACAAACAAAAATGATTTTTAATACTTCTGGCCAATAACATGACCTTCTCTGTAAAAGTAATGTATTACTTTTCATTAAATGTGTTCTATGCTTGTCTTTAATGAAGTGACAGACTATGCTACATGAGTTACAGTAATTTCAAATCTCTGCAAATATTACAAACATCACCATTTAGAGTTTGCTGTCACTGTAATGTAAACAAGAAAATTATGCAGGAATAAGGTTTAACCTATATTAAGGGCTCTGCTGTAAAAAATTTTTAACTGCATCCCATATCAGTTTAACAAAGCCCAAGAAATGTCATAGACTTTAATTATCTAAACATAAATCATTTTAACCTATACTTGTGAGCTAATCCACCATCATGGGGGATAAAGCATTTACAAAATAAATTCTAGATAGTAGTATTGACATTGCATGTTCAAATATCAAGACACTTGCTCATGTTTACCATCTTAAAGTAGACTTCTTGATTTAGGCCATTTTTGTGTCAGCTTCACTTGCTGGTTTATGAAGCAGTATTTGTAAAAATGCCTCTTCTACCTAAAGAGCATTATGACGACGAGGATGGGATTTGAACCCATGCGTGCAGAGCACAATGGATTAACAGTCCATCACCTTAACCACACTGCCACCTCGTCTCACTGGTATGCAAACTGGCAAACTTTCCAACACCACTTGTTATACTTCAAAGTCAATTCTTTATGTTTCTTTTAGATTGTGTCATTTTCACAATCACGAGCTTCATAGCAAGTTGACTTTCAACCATCCTTGGCTTTAGGAACATTTATTTAATTTTAACCGATACTTGTGAACAAATCCACCATCATCCACCTCACAAACAAAAATGATTTTTAATACTTCTGGCCAATAACATGACCTTATCTGTAAAAGTAATGTATTAATTTTCACTAAATGTGTTCTATGCTTGTCTTTAATGAAGTGACAGACTATTTTTCATGAGTTACAGTAATTTGAAATCTCTGCAAATATTACAAACATCACCATTTCGAGTTTGTGTCACTGGAATGTAAACAAGAAAATTATGCAGGAATAAGGTTTAACCTATATTAAGGGCTTTTATCTGCTGTAAAAAATTTTAAATGCACCCCATATCAGTTTAACGAAGCCCAAGAAATGTCATAGACTTTAATTATCTAAACATAAATTATTTTAACCTATACTTGTGAGCTAATACACCATCATGGGGAAATAAAGCATTTGCAAAATAAATTCTAGTTAGTAGTATTGACATTGCATGTTCAAATATCAAGACACTTGCTCATGTTTACCATCTTAAAGTAGACTTCTTGATTTAGGCCATTTTTGGGTCAGCTTCACTTGCTGGTTTATGAAGCAGTATTTGTAAAAATGCCTCTTCTACCTAAAGCGCATTGTGACGACGAGGATGGGATTCGAACCCATGCATGCAGAGCACAATGGATTAGCAGTCCATCGCCTTAACCACTCGGCCACCTCGTCTCACTGGTATGCAATCTGGCAAACTTTCCAACACCACTTGTTATACTTCAAAGTCAATTCTTTATGTTCTTGTAGATTGTGTCATTTTCACAATCACGAGCTTGATAGTAAGTCGACTTTCAACCATCCTTGGCTTTAGGAACATTTATTTAATTTTAACCGATACTTGTGAACAAATCCACCTCACAAACAAAAATGATTTTTAATACTTCTGGCCAATAACATGACCTTCTCTGTAAAAGTAATGTATTACTTTTCACTAAATGTGTGATATGCTTGTCTTTAATGAAGTGACAGACTATGCTACATGAGTTACAGTAATTTCAAATCTCTGCAAATATTACAAACATCACCATTTAGAGTTTGCTGTCACTGTAATGTAAACAAGAAAATTATGCAGGAATAAGGTTTAACCTATATTAAGGTCTCTGCTGTAAAATTTTTTTAACTGCATCCCATATCAGTTTAACAAAGCCCAAGAAATGTCATAGACTTTAATTATCTAAACATAAATCATTTTAACCTATACTTGTGAGCTAATCCACCATCATGGGGGATAAAGCATTTGCAAAATAAATTCTAGATAGTAGTATTGACATTGCATGTTCAAATAGCAAGACACTTGCTCATGTTTACCATCTTAAAGTAGACTTCTTGATTTGACTTGTTTCTTTTGGCCATTTGTGTGTCAGTAGCAGTATTTGTAAAAATGCCTTTTCTACCTAAAAAGTATAGTGACGACGAGGATGGGATTTGAACCCATGCGTACATAGCACAATGGATTAGCAGTCAATCGCCCTAACCACTCGGCCACCTCGTCTCACTGGTATGCAATCTGGCAAACTTTCTAACACCACTTGTTATACTTCAAAGTCAATTCTTTATGTTCTTGTAGATTGTGTCTTTTTCACAATCACGAGCTTGATAGCAAGTCGACTTTCAATCATCCTTGGCTTTAGGAACATTTATTTAATTTTAACTGATACTTGTGAACAAATCTACCATCATCCACCTCACAAACAAAAATGATTTTTAATACTTCTGGCCAATAACATGACCTTCTCTGTAAAAGTAATGTATTATTTTTCACTAAATGTGTTCTATGCTTGTCTTTAATGAAGTGACAGACTAAGTTTCATGAGTTACAGTAATTTGAAATATCTGCAAATATTACAAACATCACCATTTAGAGTTTGCTGTCACTGTAATGTAAACAAGAAAATTATGCAGGAATAAGGTTTAACCTATATTAAGGGCTTTTCTCTGCTCTAAATTTTTTTTAACTGCACCCCATATCAGTTTAACAAAGTTCAAGAAATGTCATAGACTTTAATTATCTAAAAATAAATCATTTTAACCTATACTTGTGAGCTAATCCACCATCATGGGGAAATAAAGCATTTGCAAAATAAATTCTAGATAGTAGTATTGACATTGCATGTTCAAATATCAAGACACTTGCTCATGTTTACCATCTTAAAGTAGACTTCTTGATTTGACTTGTTTATTTTGGCCATTTTTGTGTCAGCTTCACTTGCTGTTTATGAAGCAGTATTTGTAAAAATGCCTCTTCTACCTAAAGAGCATTATGACGACGAGGATGGGATTTGAACCCATGCGTGCAGAGCACAATGGATTAGCAGTCCATCGCCTTAACCACACTGCCACCTCGTCTCACTGGTATGCAAACTGGCAAACTTTCCAACACCACTTGTTATACTTCAAAGTCAATTCTTTATGTTTCTTTTAGATTGTGTCATTTTCACAATCACGAGCTTCATAGCAAGTTGACTTTCAACCATCCTTGGCTTTAGGAACATTTATTTAATTTTAACCGATACTTGTGAACAAATCCACCATCATCCACCTCACAAACAAAAATGATTTTTAATACTTCTGGCCAATAACATGACCTTATCTGTAAAAGTAATGTATTAATTTTCACTAAATGTGTTCTATGCTTGTCTTTAATGAAGTGACAGACTATTTTTCATGAGTTACAGTAATTTGAAATCTCTGCAAATATTACAAACATTACCATTTCGAGTTTGTGTCACTGTAATGTAAACAAGAAAATTATGCAGGAATAAGGTTTAACCTATATTAAGGGCTTTTATCTGCTGTAAAAATTTTCAACTGCACCCCATATCAGTTTAACGAAGCCCAAGAAATGTCATAGACTTTAATTATCTAAACATAAATTATTTTAACCTATACTTGTGAGCTAATACACCATCATGGGGAAATAAAGCATTTGCAAAATAAATTCTAGATAGTAGTATTGACATTGCATGTTCAAATATCAAGACACTTGCTCATGTTTACCATCTTAAAGTAGACTTCTTGATTTGACTTGTTTATTTAGGCCATTTTTATGTCAGCTTCACTTGCTGGTTTATGAAGCAGTATTTGTAAAAATGCCTCTTCTACCTAAAGAGCATTGTGACGACGAGGATGGGATTTGAACCCATGCATGCAAAGCACAATGGATTAGCAGTGCATCGCCTTAACCACTCGGCCACCTCGTCTCACTGGTATGCAATCTGGCAAACTTTCCAACACCACTTGTTATGCTTCAAAGTCAATTCTTTATGTTTCTTTTAGATTGTGTCATTTTCACAATCACGAGCTTCATAGCAAGTTGACTTTCAAATATCCTTGGCTTTAGGAACATTTATTTAATTTTAACCGATACTTGTGAACAAATCCACCATCATCCACCTCACAAACAAAAATGATTTTTAATACTTCTGGCCAATAACATGACCTTCTCTGTAAAAGTAATGTATTATTTTTCACTAAATGTGTTCTATGCTTGTCTTTAATGAAGTGACAGATTAAGTTTCATGAGTTACAGTAATTTGAAATATCTGCAAATATTACAAACATCACCATTTAGAGTTTGCTGTCACTGTAATGTAAACAAGAAAATTATGCAGGAATAAGGTTTAACCTAATTTAAGGGCTTTTCTCTGCTCTAAATTTTTTTTAACTGCACCCCATATCAGTTTAACAAAGTTCAAGAAATGTCATAGACTTTAATTATCTAAAAATAAATCATTTTAACCTATACTTGTGAGCTAATCCACCATCATGGGGAAATAAAGCATTTGCAAAATAAATTCTAGATAGTAGTATTGACATTGCATGTTCAAATATCAAGACACTTGCTCATGTTTACCATCTTAAAGTAGACTTCTTGATTTTGATCATTTTTGTGTCAGCTTCACTTGCTGTTTATGAAGCAGTATTTGTAAAAATGCCTCTTCTACCTAAAGAGCATTGTGACGACGAGTATGGGATTTTAACCCATGCGTGCAGAGCACAATTGATTAGCAGTCCATCGCCTTAACCACTCGGCCACCTCGTCTCACTGGTATGCAATATGGCAAACTTTCCAACACCACTTGTTATACTTCAAAGTCAATTCTTTATGTTCTTGTAGATTGTGTAATTTTCACAATCACGAGCTTGATAGCAAGTTGACTTTCAACCATCCTTGGCTTTAGGAACATTTATTTATTTTTAACCGAAACTTGTGAACAAATCCACCATCACCCACCTCACAAACAAAAATGATTTTTAATACTTCTGGCCAATAACATGACCTTCTCTGTAAAAGTAATGTATTAATTTTCACTAAATGTGTTCTATGCTTGTCTTTAATGAAGTGACAGACTATGTTACATGAGTTACAGTAATTTCAAATCTCTGCAAATATTACAAACATCACCATTTAGAGTTTGCTGTCACTGTAATGTAAACAAGAAAATTATGCAGGAATAAGGTTTAACCTATATTAAGGGCTCTGCTGTAAAAAAAATTTAACTGCATCCCATATCAGTTTAACAAAGCCCAAGAAATGTCATAGACTTTAATTATCTAAACATAAATCATTTTAACCTATACTTGTGAGCTAATCCACCATCATGGGGGATAAAGCATTTGCAAAATAAATTCTAGATAGTAGTATTGACATTGCATGTTCAAATATCAAGACACTTGCTCATGTTTACCATCTTAAAGTAGACTTCTTGATTTAGGCCATTTTTGGGTCAGCTTCACTTGCTGGTTTATGAAGCAGTATTTGTAAAAATGCCTCTTCTACCTAAAGAGCATTGTGACGACGAGGATGGGATTCGAACCCATGCGTGCAAAGCACAATGGATTAGCAGTCCATCGCCTTAACCACTCGGCCACCTCGTCTTACTGGTATGCAATCTGGCAAACTTTCCAACACCACTTGTTATACTTCAAAGTCAATTCTTTATGTTCTTGTAGATTATGTCATTTTCACAATCACGAGCTTGATAGTAAGTCGACTTTCAACCATCCTTGGCTTTAGGAACATTTATTTAATTTTAACCGATACTTGTGAACAAATCCACCTCACAAACAAAAATGATTTTTAATACTTCTGGCCAATAACATGACCTTCTCTGTAAAAGTAATGTATTACTTTTCACTAAATGTGTTCTATGCTTGTCTTTAATGAAGTGACAGATTAAGTTTCATGAGTTACAGTAATTTGAAATATCTGCAAATATTACAAACATCACCATTTAGAGTTTGCTGTCACTGTAATGTAAACAAGAAAATTATGCAGGAATAAGGTTTAACCTATATTAAGGTCTCTGCTGTAAAAAAAAATTAACTGCATCCCATATCAGTTAACAAAGCCCAAGAAATGTCATAGACTTTAATTATCTAAACATAAATCATTTCAACCTATACTTGTGAGCTAATCCACCATCATGGGGGATAAAGCATTTGCAAAATAAATTCTAGATAGTAGTATTGACATTGCATGTTCAAATATCAAGACACTTGCTCATGTTTACCATCTTAAAGTAGACTTCTTGATTTGACTTGCTTCTTTTGGCCATTTGTGTGTCAGTAGCAGTATTTGTAAAAATGCCTTTTCTACCTAAAAAGTATAGTGACGACGAGGATGGGATTTGAACCCATGCGTACATAGCACAATGGATTAGCAGTCCATCGCCTTAACCACTCGGCCACCTTGTCTCACTGGTATGCAATCAGGCAAACTTTCCAACACCACTTGTTATACTTCAAAGTCAATTCTTTATGTTCTTGTAGATTGTGTCATTTTCACAATCACGAGCTTGATAGCAAGTTGACTTTCAACCATCCTTGGCTTTAGGAACATTTATTTAATTTTAACCGATACTTGTGAACAAATCCACCATCATCCACCTCACAAACAAAAATGATTTTTAATACTTATGGCCAATAACATGACCTTCTCTGTAAAAGTAATGTATTAATTTTCACTAAATGTGTTCTATGCTTGTCTTTAATGAAGTGACAGACTATTTTTCATGAGTTACAGTAATGTGAAATCTCTACAAATATTACAAACATCACCATTTCGAGTTTGCTGTCACTGTAATGTAAACAAGAAAATTATGCAGGAATAAGGTTTAACCTATATTAAGGGCTTTTCTCTGCTGTAAATTTTTTTAACTGCACCCCATATCAGTTTAACAAAGCCCAAGAAATGTCATAGACTTTAATTATCTAAACATAAATTATTTTAACCTATACTTGTGAGCTAATCCACCATCATGGGGGATAAAGCATTTGCAAAATAAATTCTAGATAGTAGTATTGACATTGCATGTTCAAATATCAAGACACTTGCTCATGTTTACCATCTTAAAGTAGACTTCTTGATTTAGGCCATTTTTGGGTCAGCTTCACTTGCTGGTTTATGAAGCAGTATTTGTAAAAATGCCTCTTCTACCTAAAGAGCATTGTGACGACGAGGATGGGATTCGAACCCATGCGTGCAAAGCACAATGGATTAGCAGTCCATCGCCTTAACCACTCGGCCACCTCGTCTCACTGGTATGCAATCTGGCAAACTTTCCAACACCACTTGTTATACTTCAAAGTCAATTCTTTATGTTCTTGTAGATTATGTCATTTTCACAATCACGAGCTTGATAGTAAGTCGACTTTCAACCATCCTTGGCTTTAGGAACATTTATTTAATTTTAACCGATACTTGTGAACAAATCCACCTCACAAACAAAAATGATTTTTAATACTTCTGGCCAATAACATGACCTTCTCTGTAAAAGTAATGTATTACTTTTCACTAAATGTGTTCTATGCTTGTCTTTAATGAAGTGACAGATTAAGTTTCATGAGTTACAGTAATTTGAAATATCTGCAAATATTACAAACATCACCATTTAGAGTTTGCTGTCACTGTAATGTAAACAAGAAAATTATGCAGGAATAAGGTTTAACCTATATTAAGGTCTCTGCTGTAAAAAAAAATTAACTGCATCCCATATCAGTTTAACAAAGCCGAAGAAATGTCATAGACTTTAATTATCTAAACATAAATCATTTTAACCTATACTTGTGAGCTAATCCACCATCATGGGGGATAAAGCATTTGCAAAATAAATTCTAGATAGTAGTATTGACATTGCATGTTCAAATATCAAGACACTTGCTCATGTTTACCATCTTAAAGTAGACTTCTTGATTTGACTTGTTTCTTTTGGCCATTTGTGTGTCAGTAGCAGTATTTGTAAAAATGCCTTTTCTACCTAAAAAGTATAGTGACGACGAGGATGGGATTTGAACCCATGCGTACATAGCACAATGGATTAGCAGTCCATCGCCTTAACCACTCGGCCACCTCGTCTCACTGGTATGCCATCTGGCAAACTTTCTAACACCACTTGTTATACTTCAAAGTCAATTCTTTATGTTCTTGTAGATTGTGTCATTTTCACAATCACGAGCTTGATAGCAAGTCGACTTTCAATCATCCTTGGCTTTAGGAACATTTATTTAATTTTAACTGATACTTGTGAACAAATCTACCATCATCCACCTCACAAACAAAAATGATTTTTAATACTTCTGGCCAATAACATGACCTTCTCTGTAAAAGTAATGTATTATTTTTCACTAAATGTGTTCTATGCTTGTCTTTAATGAAGTGACAGATTAAGTTTCATGAGTTACAGTAATTTGAAATATCTGCAAATATTACAAACATCACCATTTAGAGTTTGCTGTCACTGTAATGTAAACAAGAAAATTATGCAGGAATAAGGTTTAACCTATATTAAGGGCTTTTCTCTGCTCTAAATTTTTTTTAACTGCACCCCATATCAGTTTAACAAAGTTCAAGAAATGTCATAGACTTTAATTATCTAAAAATAAATCATTTTAACCTATACTTGTGAGCTAATCCACCATCATGGGGAAATAAAGCATTTGCAAAATAAATTCTAGATAGTAGTATTGACATTGCATGTTCAAATATCAAGACACTTGCTCATGTTTACCATCTTAAAGTAGACTTCTTGATTTGACTTGTTTATTTTGGTCATTTTTGTGTCAGCTTCACTTGCTGTTTATGAAGCAGTATTTGTAAAAATTCCTCTTCTACCTAAAGAGCATTGTGACGACGAGGATGGGATTATAACCCATGCGTGCAGAGCACAATTGATTAGCAGTCCATCGCCTTAACCACTCGGCCACCTCGTCTCACTGGTATGCAATATGGCAAACTTTCCAACACCACTTGTTATACTTCAAAGTCAATTCTTTATGTTCTTGTAGATTGTGTAATTTTCACAATCACGAGCTTGATAGCAAGTTGACTTTCAACCATCCTTGGCTTTAGGAACATTTATTTATTTTTAACCGAAACTTGTGAACAAATCCACCATCACCCACCTCACAAACAAAAATGATTTTTAATACTTCTGGCCAATAACATGACCTTCTCTGTAAAAGTAATGTATTAATTTTCACTAAATGTGTTCTATGCTTGTCTTTAATGAAGTGACAGACTATGTTACATGAGTTACAGTAATTTCAAATCTCTGCAAATATTACAAACATCACCATTTAGAGTTTGCTGTCACTGTAATGTAAACAAGAAAATTATGCAGGAATAAGGTTTAACCTATATTAAGGGCTCTGCTGTAAAAAAATTTTAACTGCATCCCATATCAGTTTAACAAAGCCCAAGAAATGTCATAGACTTTAATTATCTAAACATAAATCATTTTAACCTATACTTGTGAGCTAATCCACCATCATGGGGGATAAAGCATTTGCAAAATAAATTCTAGATAGTAGTATTGACATTGCATGTTCAAATATCAAGACACTTGCTCATGTTTACCATCTTAAAGTAGACTTCTTGATTTGACTTGTTTATTTTGGCCATTTGTGTGTCAGTAGCAGTATTTGTAAAAATGCCTCTTCTACCTAAAAAGTATTGTGACGACAAGGATGGGATTTGAACCCATGGGTACAGAGCACAATGGATTAGCAGTCCATCGCCTTAACCACTCGGCCACCTCGTCTCACTGGTATGCAATCTGGCAAACTTTCCAACACCACTTGTTATACTTCAAAGTCAATTCTTTATGTTCTTGTAGATTGTGTAATTTTCACAATCACGAGCTTGATAGCAAGTTGACTTTCAACCATCCTTGGCTTTAGGAACATTTATTTAATTTTAACCGATACTTGTGAACAAATCCACCATCATCCACCTCACAAACAAAAATGATTTTTAATACTTCTGGCCAATAACATGACCTTCTCTGTAAAAGTAATGTATTAATTTTCACTAAATGTGTTCTATGCTTGTTTTTAATTAAATGACAGACTATGTTTCATGAGTTACAGTAATTTGAAATCTCTGCAAATATTACAAACATCACCATTTCGAGTTTGCTGTCACTGTAATGTAAACAAGAAAATTATGCAGGAATAAGGTTTAACCTATATTAAGGGCTTTTCTCTGCTGTCAATTTTTTTAACTGCACCCCATATCAGTTTAACAAAGCCCAAGAAATGTCATAGACTTTAATTATCTAAACATAAATTATTTTAACCTATACTTGTGAGCTAATCCACCGTCATGGGGAAATAAAGCATTTGCAAAATAAATTCTAGATAGTAGTATTGACATTGCATGTTCAAATATCAAGACACTTGCTCATGTTTACCATCTAAAAGTAGACTTCTTGATTTGACTTGTTTATTTAGGCCATTTTTGTGTCAGCTTCACTTGCTGGTTTATGAAGCAGTATTTGTAAAAATGCCTCTTCTACCGAAAGAGCATTGTGATGACGAGGATGGGATCTGAACCCATGCGTTCAGAGCACAATGGATTAGCAGTCCAGCGCCTTAACCACTCGGCCACCTCGTCTCACTGGTATGCAATCTGGCAAACTTTCCAACACCACTTGTTATACTTCAAAGTCAATTCTTTATGTTCTTGTAGATTGTGTCATTTTCACAATCACGAGCTTGATAGCAAGTTGACTTTCAACCATCCTTGGCTTTAGGAACATTTATTTAATTTTAACCGATACTTGTGAACAAATCCACCATCATCCACCTCACAAACAAAAATGATTTTTAATACTTATGGCCAATAACATGACCTTCTCTGTAAAAGTAATGTATTAATTTTCACTAAATGTGTTCTATGCTTGTCTTTAATGTAGTGACAGACTATTTTTCATGAGTTACAGTAATGTGAAATCTCTGCAAATATTACAAACATCACCATTTCGAGTTTGCTGTCACTGTAATGTAAACAAGAAAATTATGCAGGAATAAGGTTTAACCTATATTAAGGGCTTTTCTCTGCTGTAAATTTTTTTAACTGCACCCCATATCAGTTTAACAAAGCCCAAGAAATGTCATAGACTTTAATTATCTAAACATAAATTATTTTAACCTATACTTGTGAGCTAATCCACCATCATGGGGAAATAAAGCATTTGCAAAATAAATCTAGATAGTAGTATTGACATTGCATGTTCAAATATCAAGACACTTGCTCATGTTTACCATCTTAAAGTAAACTTCTTGATTTGACTTGTTTATTTTGGCCATTTGTGTGTCAGTAGCAGTATTTGTAAAAATGCCTCTTCTACCTAAAGAGCATCATGACGACGAGGATCGGATTTGAACCCATGCGTGCAGAGCACAATGGATTAGCAGTCCATCGCCTTAACCACTCGGCCACCTCGTCTCACTGGTATGCAATCTGGCAAACTTTCCAACACCACTTGTTATACTTCAAAGTCAATTCTTTATGTTCTTGTAGATTGTGTCATTTTCACAATCACGAGCTTGATAGCAAGTTGACTTTCAACCATCCTTGGCTTTAGGAACATTTATTTTTTTTTAACCGAAACTTGTGAACAAATCCACCATCACCCACCTCACAAACAAAAATGATTTTTAATACTTCTGGCCAATAACATGACCTTCTCTGTAAAAGTAATGTATTAATTTTCACTAAATGTGTTCTATGCTTGTCTTTAATGAAGTGACAGACTATTTTTCATGAGTTACAGTAATTTGAAATCTCTGCAAATATTACAAACATCACCATTTCGAGTTTGCTGTCACTGTAATGTAAACAAGAAAATTATGCAGGAATAAGGTTTAACCTATATTAAGGGCTTTTATCTGCTGTAAAAATTTTTAACTGCACCCCATGTCAGTTTAACAAAGCCCAAGAAATGTCATAGACTTTAATTATCTAAACATAAATCATTTTAACCTATACTTGTGAGCTAATCCACCATCATGGGGGATAAAGCATTTGCAAAATAAATTCTAGATAGTAGTATTGACATTGCATGTTCAAATATCAAATATCAAGACACTTGCTCATGTTTACCATCTTAAAGTAGACTTTCAACCATCCTTGGCTTTAGGAACATTTATTTAATTTTTACTGATACTTGTGAACAAATCCACCATCATCCACCTCACAAACAAAAATGATTTTTAATTCTTCTGGCCAATAACATGACCTTCTCTGTAAAAGTAATGTAATAATTTTCACTAAATGTGTTCTATGCTTGTCTTTAATGTAGTGACAGACTATGTTACATGAGTTACAGTTATTTGAAATCTCTGCAAATATTACAAACATCACCATTTAGAGTTTGCTGTCACTGTAATGTAAACAAGAAAATTATGCAGGAATAAGGTTTAACCTATATTAAGGGCTCTGCTGTAAAAAAATGTTAACTGCATCCCATATCAGTTTAACAAAGCCCAAGAAATGTCATAGACTTTAATTATCTAAAAATAAATCATTTTAACCTATACTTGTGAGCTAATCCACCATCATGGGGGATAAAGCATTTGCAAAATAAATTCTAGATAGTAGTATTGACATTGCATGTTCAAATATCAAGACACTTGCTCATGTTTACCATCTTAAAGTAGACTTCTTGATTTGACTTGTTTATTTTGGCCATTTGTGTGTCAGTAGCAGTATTTGTAAAAATGCCTCTTCTACCTAAAGAGCATCATGACGACGAGGATGGGATTTGAACCCATGCGTGCAGAGCACAATTGATTAGCAGTCCATCGCCTTAACCACTCGGCCACCTCGTCTCACTGGTATGCAATCTGGCAAACTTTCCAACACCACTTGTTATACTTCAAAGTCAATTCTTTATGTTCTTGTAGATTGTGTCATTTTCACAATCACGAGCTTGATAGCAAGTCGACTTTCAACCATCCTTGGCTTTAGGAACATTTATTTAATTTTAACCGATACTTGTGAACAAATCCACCATCATCCACCTCACAAACAAAAATGATTTTTAATACTTCTGGCCAATAACATGACCTCTGTAAAAGTAATGTATTAATTTTCACTAAATGTGTTCTATGCTTGTCTTTAATTAAATGACAGACTATGTTTCATGAGTTACAGTAATTTGAAATCTCTGCAAATATTACAAACATCACCATTTCGAGTTTGCTGTCACTGTAATGTAAACAAGAAAATTATGCAGGAATAAGGTTTAACCTATATTAAGGGCTTTTCTCTGCTGTCAATTTTTTTAACTGCACCCTATATCAGTTTAACAAAGCCCAAGAAATGTCATAGACTTTAATTATCTAAACATAAATTATTTTAACCTATACTTGTGAGCTAATCCACCATCATGGGGAAATAAAGCATTTGCAAAATAAATTCTAGATAGTAGTATTGACATTGCATGTTCAAATATCAAGACACTTGCTCATGTTTACCATCTTAAAGTAGACTTCTTGATTTGACTTGTTTATTTAGGCCATTTTTGTGTCAGCTTCACTTGCTGGTTTATGAAGCAGTATTTGTAAAAATGCCTCTTCTACCTAAAGAGCATTGTGACGACGAGGATGGGATTTTATCCCATGCGTGCAGAGCACAATGGATTAGCAGTCCATCGCCTTAACCACTCGGCCACCTCGTCTCACTGGTATGCAATCTGTCAAACTTTCCAACACCACTTGTTATACTTCAAAGTCAATTCTTTATGTTCTTGTAGATTGTGTCATTTTCACAATCACGAGCTTCATAGCAAGTTGACTTTCAACCATCCTTGGCTTTAGGAACATTTATTTAATTTTAACCGATACTTGTGAACAAATCCACCTTCATCCACCTCACAAACAAAAATTATTTTTAATACTTCTGGCCAATTACATGACCTTCTCTGTAAAAGTAATGTATTAATTTTCACTAAATGTGTTCTATGCTTGTCTTTAATGAAGTGACAGACTATTTTTCATGAGTTACAGTAATTTGAAATCTCTGCAAATATTACAAACATCACCATTTCGAGTTTGCTGTCACTGTAATGTAAACAAGAAAATTATGCAGGAATAAGGTTTAACCTATATTAAGGGCTTTTAACTGCTGTAAAAAAATTTAACTGCACCCCATATCAGTTTAACAAAGCCCAAGAAATGTCATAGACTTTAATTATCTAAACATAAATCATTTTAACCTATACTTGTGAGCTAATCCACCATCATGGGGGATAAAGCATTTGCAAAATAAATTCTAGATAGTAGTATTAACATTGCATGTTCAAATATCAAATATCAAGACACTTGCTCATGTTTACCATCTTAAAGTAGACTTTCAACCATCCTTGGCTTTAGGAACATTTATTTAATTTTTACTGATACTTGTGAACAAATCCACCATCATCCACCTCACAAACAAAAATTATTTTTAATTCTTCTGGCCAATAACATGACCTTCTCTTTAAAAGTAATGTAATAATTTTCACTAAATGTGTTCTATGCTTGTCTTTAATGAAGTGACAGACTATGTTACATGAGTTACAGTAATTTGAAATCTCTGCAAATATTACAAACATCACCATTTAGAGTTTGCTGTCACTGTAATGTAAACAAGAAAATGATGCAGGAATAAGTTTTAACCTATATTAAGGGCTTTTCTCTGCTGTAAATTTTTTTAACTGCACCCCATATCAGTTTAACAAAGCCCAAGAAATGACTTAGACTTTAATTATCTAAACATAAATTATGTTAACCTATACTACTGAGCTAATCCACCATCATGGGGAAATAAAGCATTTGCAAAATAAATTCTAGATAGTAGTATTTACATTGCATGTTCAAATATCAAGACACTTGCTCATGTTTACCATCTTAATGTAGACTTCTTGATTTGACTTGTTTATTTTGGCCATTTGTTTGTCAGCTTTTGTAGCAGTATTTGTAAAAATGCCTCTTCTACCTAAAAAGCATTCTAACGAGGAGGATGGGATTTGAACCCATGCGTGCAGAGCATAATGGATTAGCAGTCCATCGCCTTAACCACTCGGCCACCTCGTCTCACTGGTATGCAACCAGGCAAACTTTCCAACACCACTTGTTATACTTCAAAGTCAATTCTTTATGTTCTTGTAGATTGTGTCATTTTCACAATCACGAGCTTGATAGCAAGTTGACTTTCAACCATCCTTGGCTTTAGATACATTTATTTAATTTTAACTGATACTTGTGAACAAATCTACCATCATCCACCTCACAAACAAAAATGATTTTTAATACTTCTAGCCAATAACATGACCTTCTCTGTAAAAGTAATGTATTATTTTTCACTAAATATGTTCTATGCTTGTCTTTAATGAAGTGACAGACTAAGTTTCATGAGTTACAGTAATTTGAAATCTCTGCAAATATTACAAACATCACCATTTAGAGTTTGCTGTCACTGTAATGTAAACAAGAAAATTATGCAGGAATAAGGTTTAACCTATATTAAGGGCTTTTCTCTGCTCTAAATTTTTTTTAACTGCACCCCATATCAGTTTAACAAAGCCCAAGAAATGTCATAGACTTTAATTATGTAAACATAAATCATTTTAACCTATACTTGTGAGCTAATCCACCATCATGGGGAAATAAAGCATTTGCAAAATAAATTCTAGATAGTAGTATTGACATTGCATGTTCAAATATCAAGACACTTGCTCATGTTTACCATCTTAAAGTAGACTTCTTGATTTGACTTGTTTATTTTGGTCATTTTTGTGTCAGCTTCACTTGCTGGTTTATGAAGCAGTATTTGTAAAAATGCCTCTTCTACCTAAAGAGCATTGTGACGACGAGGATGGGATTTTAACCCATGCGTGCAGAGCACAATGGATTAGCAGTCCATCGCCTTAACCACTCGGCCACCTCGTCTCACTGGTATGCAATCTGGCAAACTTTCCAACACCACTTGTTATACTTCAAAGTCAATTCTTTATGTTCTTGTAGATTGTGTCATTTTCACAATCACGAGCTTGATAGCAAGTTGACTTTCAACCATCCTTGGCTTTAGGAACATTTATTTATTTTTAACCGAAACTTGTGAACAAATCCACCATCACCCACCTCACAAACAAAAATGATTTTTAATACTTCTGTCCAATAACATGACCTTCTCTGTAAAAGTAATGTATTAATTTTCACTAAATGTGTTCTATGCTTGTCTTTAATGAAGTGACAGACTATGTTACATGAGTTACAGTAATTTCAAATCTCTGCAAATATTACAAACATCACCATTTAGAGTTTGCTGTCACTGTAATGTAAACAAGAAAATTATGCAGGAATAAGGTTTAACCTATATTAAGGGCTCTGCTGTAAAAAATGTTTAACTGCATCCCATATCAGTTTAACAAAGCCCAAGAAATGTCATAGACTTTAATTATCTAAACATAAATCATTTTAACCTATACTTGTGAGCTAATCCACCATCATGGGGAAATAAAGCATTTGCAAAATAAATTCTAGATAGTAGTATTGACATTGCATGTTCAAATATCAAGACACTTGCTCATGTTTACCATCTTAAAGTAGACTTCTTGATTTGACTTGTTTATTTTGGCCTTTGTGTGTCAGTAGCAGTATTTGTAAAAATGCCTCTTCTACCTAAAGAGCATTGTGACGACAAGGATGGGATTTGAACCCATGCGTGCAGAGCACAATGGATTAGCAGGCCATCGCCTTAACCACTCGGCCACCTCGTCTCACTGGTATGCAATCTGGCAAACTTTCCAACACCACTTGTTATACTTCAAAGTCAATTCTTTATGTTCTTGTAGATTGTGTCATTTTCACAATCACGAGCTTGATAGCAAGTTGACTTTCAACCATCCTTGGCTTTAGGAACATTTATTTATTTTTAACCGAAACTTGTGAACAAATCCACCATCACCCACCTCACAAACAAAAATGATTTTTAATACTTCTGGCCAATAACATGACCTTCTCTGTAAAAGTAATGTATTAATTTTCACTAAATGTGTTCTATGCTTGTCTTTAATGAAGTGACAGACTATGTTACATGAGTTACAGTAATTTCAAATCTCTGCAAATATTACAAACATCGCCATTTAGAGTTTGCTGTCACTGTAATGTAAACAAGAAAATTATGCAGGAATAAGGTTTAACCTATATTAAGGGCTCTGCTGTAAAAAATTTTTAACTGCATCCCATATCAGTTTAACAAAGCCCAAGAAATGTCATAGACTTTAATTATCTAAACATAAATCATTTTAACCTATACTTGTGAGCTAATCCACCATCATGGGGGATAAAGCATTTGCAAAATAAATTCTAGATAGTAGTATTGACATTGCATGTTCAAATATCAAGACACTTGCTCATGTTTACCATCTTAAAGTAGACTTCTTGATTTGACTTGTTTATTTTGGCCTTTGTGTGTCAGTAGCAGTATTTGTAAAAATGCCTCTTCTACCTAAAGAGCATTGTGACGACGAGGATGGGATTTGAACCCATGCGTGCAGAGCACAATGGATTAGCAGTCCATCGCCTTAACCACTCGGCCACCTCGTCTCACTGGTATGCAATCTGGCAAACTTTCCAACACCACTTGTTATACTTCAAAGTCAATTCTTTATGTTCTTGTAGATTGTGTCATTTTCACAATCACGAGCTTGATAGCAAGTTGACTTTCAACCATCCTTGGCTTTAGGAACATTTATTTTTTTTTAACCGAAACTTGTGAACAAATCCACCATCACCCACCTCACAAACAAAAATGATTTTTAATACTTCTGGCCAATAACATGACCTTCTCTGTAAAAGTAATGTATTAATTTTCACTAAATGTGTTCTATGCTTGTCTTTAATGAAGTGACAGACTATGTTACATGAGTTACAGTAATTTCAAATCTCTGCAAATATTACAAACATCACCATTTAGAGTTTGCTGTCACTGTAATGTAAACAAGAAAATTATGCAGGAATAAGGTTTAACCTATATTAAGGGCTCTGCTGTAAAAATTTTTTAACTGCATCCCATATCAGTTTAACAAAGCCCAAGAAATGTCATAGACTTTAATTATCTAAACATAAATCATTTTAACCTATACTTGCGAGCTAATCCACCATCATGGGGGATAAAGCATTTGCAAAATAAATTCTAAATAGTAGTATTGACATTGCATGTTCAAATATCAAGACACTTGCTCATGTTTACCATCTTAAAGTAGACTTCTTGATTTGACTTGTTTATTTTGGCCATTTGTGTGTCAGTAGCAGTATTTGTAAAAATGCCTCTTCTACCTAAAAAGCATTGTAACGACAAGGATGGGATTTGAACCGATGCGTGCAGAGCACAATGGATTAGCAGTCCATCGCCTTAACCACTCGGCCACCTCGTCTCACTGGTATGCAATCTGGCAAACTTTCCAACACCACTTGTTATACTTCAAAGTCAATTCTTTATGTTCTTGTAGATTGTGTCATTTTCACAATCACGAGCTTGATAGCAAGTCGACTTTCAACCATCCTTGGCTTTAGGAACATTTATTTAATTTTAACTGATACTTGTGAACAAATCTACCATCATCCACCTCACAAACAAAAATGATTTTTAATACTTCTAGCCAATAACATGACCTTCTCTGTAAAAGTAATGTATTATTTTTCACTAAATGTATTCTATGCTTGTCTTTAATGAAGTGACAGACTAAGTTTCATGAGTTACAGTAATTTGAAATCTCTGCAAATATTACAAACATCACCATTTCGAGTTTGCTGTCACTGTAATGTAAACAAGAAAATTATGCAGGAATAAGGTTTAACCTATATTAAGGGCTTTTCTCTGCTGTAAATTTTTTTAACTGCACCCCATATCAGTTTAACAAAGCCCAAGAAATGTCATAGACTTTAATTATCTAAACATAAATTATTTTAACCTATACTTGTGAGCTAATCCACCATCATGGGGAAATAAAGCATTTGCAAAATAAATTCTAGATAGTAGTATTGACATTGCATGTTCAAATATCAAGACACTTGCTCATGTTTACCATCTTAAAGTAGACTTCTTGATTTGACTTGTTTATTTTGGCCTTTGTGTGTCAGTAGCAGTATTTGTAAAAATGCCTCTTCTACCTAAAGAGCATTGTGACGACGAGGATGGGATTTGAACCCATGCGTGCAGAGCACAATGGATTAGCAGTCCATCGCCTTAACCACTCGGCCACCTCGTCTCACTGGTATGCAATCTGGCAAACTTTCCAACACCACTTGTTATACTTCAAAGTCAATTCTTTATGTTCTTGTAGATTGTGTCATTTTCACAATCACGAGCTTGATAGCAAGTTGACTTTCAACCATCCTAGGCTTTAGGAACATTTATTTATTTTTAACCGAAACTTGTGAACAAATCCACCATCACCCACCTCACAAACAAAAATGATTTTTAATACTTCTGGCCAATAACATGACCTTCTCTGTAAAAGTAATGTATTAATTTTCACTAAATGTGTTCTATGCTTGTCTTTAATGAAGTGACAGACTATGTTACATGAGTTACAGTAATTTCAAATCTCTGCAAATATTACAAACATCGCCATTTAGAGTTTGCTGTCACTGTAATGTAAACAAGAAAATTATGCAGGAATAAGGTTTAACCTATATTAAGGGCTCTGCTGTAAAAATTTTTTTAACTGCATCCCATATCAGTTTAACAAAGCCCAAGAAATGTCATAGACTTTAATTATCTAAACATAAATCATTTTAACCTATACTTGTGAGCTAATCCACCATCATGGGGGATAAAGCATTTGCAAAATAAATTCTAAATAGTAGTATTGACATTGCATGTTCAAATATCAAGACACTTGCTCATGTTTACCATCTTAAAGGAGACTTCTTGATTTGACTTGTTTATTTTGGCCATTTGTGTGTCAGTAGCAGTATTTGTAAAAATGCCTCTTCTACCTAAAAAGTATTGTAACGACAAGGATGGGATTTGAACCGATGCGTGCAGAGCACAATGGATTAGCAGTCCATTGCCTTAACCACTCGGCCACCTCGTCTCACTGGTATGCATCTGGCAAACTTTCCAACACCACTTGTTATACTTCAAAGTCAATTCTTTATGTTCTTGTAGATTGTGTCATTTTCACAATCACGAGCTTGATAGCAAGTCGACTTTCAACCATCCTTGGCTTTAGGAACATTTATTTAATTTTAACTGATACTTGTGAACAAATCTACCATCATCCACCTCACAAACAAAAATGATTTTTAATACTTCTAGCCAATAACATGACCTTCTCTGTAAAAGTAATGTATTATTTTTCACTAAATGTATTCTATGCTTGTCTTTAATGAAGTGACAGACTAAGTTTCATGAGTTACAGTAATTTGAAATCTCTGCAAATATTACAAACATCACCATTTCGAGTTTGCTGTCACTGTAATGTAAACAAGAAAATTATGCAGGAATAAGGTTTAACCTATATTAAGGGCTTTTCTCTGCTGTAAATTTTTTTAACTGCACCCCATATCAGTTTAACAAAGCCCAAGAAATGTCATAGACTTTAATTATCTAAACATAAATTATTTTAACCTATACTTGTGAGCTAATCCACCATCATGGGGAAATAAAGCATTTGCAAAATAAATTCTAGATAGTAGTATTGACATTGCATGTTCAAATATCAAGACACTTGCTCATGTTTACCATCTTAAAGTAGACTTCTTGATTTGACTTGTTTATTTAGGCCATTTTTGTGTCAGCTTCACTTGCTGGTTTATGAAGCAGTATTTGTAAAAATGCCTCTTCTACCTAAACAGCATTGTGACGATGAGGATGGGATTTGAACCCATGCGTGCAAAGCACAATGGATTAGCAGTCCATCGCCTTAACCACTCGGCCACCTCGTCTCACTGGTATGCAATCTGGCAAACTTTCCAACACCACTTGTTATACTTCAAAGTCAATTCTTTATGTTCTTGTAGATTGTGTCATTTTCACAATCACGAGCTTCATAGCAAGTTGACTTTCAACCATCCTTGGCTTTAGGAACATTTATTTAATTTTAACCGATACTTGTGAACAAATCCACCATCATCCACCTCACAAACAAAAATGATTTTTAATACTTCTGGCCAATTACATGACCTTCTCTGTAAAAGTAATGTAATACTTTTCACTAAATGTGTTCTATGCTTGTCTTTAATGAAGTGACAGACTATGTTACATGAGTTACAGTAATTTGAAATCTCTGCAAATATTACAAACATCACCATTTAGAGTTTGCTGTCACTGTAATGTAAACAAGAAAATGATGCAGGAATAAGTTTTAACCTATATTAAGGGCTTTTCTCTGCTGTAAAATTTTTTAACTGCACCCCATATCAGTTTAACAAAGCCCAAGAAATGACTTAGACTTTAATTATCTAAACATAAATTATGTTAACCTATACTACTGAGCTAATCCACCATCATGGGGAAATAAAGCATTTGCAAAATAAATTCTAGATAGTAGTATTTACATTGCATGTTCAAATATCAAGACACTTGCTCATGTTTACCATCTTAAAGTAGACTTCTTGATTTGACTTGTTTATTTTGGCCATTTGTTTGTCAGCTTTTGTAGCAGTATTTGTAAAAATGCCTCTTCTACCTAAAAAGCATTCTAACGACGAGGATGGGATTTGAACCCATGCGTGCAGAGCATAATGGATTAGCAGTCCATCGCCTTAACCACTCGGCCACCTCGTCTCACTGGTATGCAATCAGGCAAACTTTCCAACACCACTTGTTATACTTCAAAGTCAATTCTTTATGTTCTTGTAGATTGTGTCATTTTCACAATCACGAGCTTGATAGCAAGTCGACTTTCAACCATCCTTGGCTTTAGATACATTTATTTAATTTTAACTGATACTTGTGAACAAATCTACCATCATCCACCTCACAAACAAAAATGATTTTTAATACTTCTAGCCAATAACATGTCCTTCTCTGTAAAAGTAATGTATTATTTTTCACTAAATGTGTTCTATGCTTGTCTTTAATGAAGTGACAGACTAAGTTTCATGAGTTACAGTAATTTGAAATCTCTGCAAATATTACAAACATCACCATTTAGAGTTTGCTGTCACTGTAATGTAAACAAGAAAATTATGCAGGAATAAGGTTTAACCTATATTAAGGGCTCTGCTGTAAAAAAAATTTAACTGCATCCCATATCAGTTTAACAAAGCCCAAGAAATGTCATAGACTTTAATTATCTAAACATAAATCATTTTAACCTATACTTGTGAGCTAATCCACCATCATGGGGGATAAAGCATTTGCAAAATAAATTCTAGATAGTAGTATTGACATTGCATGTTCAAATGTCAAGACACTTGCTCATGTTTACCATCTTAAAGTAGACTTCTTGATTTGACTTGTTTATTTTGGCCATTTGTGTGTCAGTAGCAGTATTTGTAAAAATGCCTCTTCTACCTAAAAAGTATTGTGACGACGAGGATGGTATTTGAACCCATGCGTACAGAGCACAATGGATTAGCAGTCCATCACCTTAACCACTCGGCTACCTCGTCTCACAGGTATGCAATTTGGCAAACATTCCAACACCACTAGTTATACTTCAAAGTCAATTCTTTATGTTCTTGTAGATTGTGTCATTTTCACAATCACGAGCTTGATAGCAAGTCGACTTTCAACCATCCTTGGCTTTAGGAACATTTATTTAATTTTAACTGATACTTGTGAACAAATCTACCATCATCCACCTCACAAACAAAAATGATTTTTAATACTTCTAGCCAATAACATGACCTTCTCTGTAAAAGTAATGTATTATTTTTCACTAAATGTGTTCTATGCTTGTCTTTAATGAAGTGACAGACTAAGTTTCATGAGTTACAGTAATTTGAAATCTCTGCAAATATTACAAACATCACCATTTAGAGTTTGCTGTCACTGTAATGTAAACAAGAAAATTATGCAGGAATAAGGTTTAACCTATATTAAGGGCTTTTCTCTGCTCTAAATTTTTTATAACTGCACCCCATATCAGTTTAACAAAGCCCAAGAAATGTCATAGACTTTAATTATCTAAACATAAATCATTTTAACCTATACTTGTGAGCTAATCCACCATCATGGGGAAATAAAGCATTTGCAAAATAAATTCTAGATAGTAGTATTGACATTGCATGTTCAAATATCAAGACACTTGCTCATGTTTACCATCTTAAAGTAGACTTCTTGATTTGACTTGTTTATTTTGGCCATTTGTGTGTCAGCTTTTGTAAAAATGCCTCTTCTACCTAAAGAGCATTGTGACGACGAGGATGGGATTTGAACCCATGCGTGCAGAGCACAATGGATTAGCAGTCCATCGCCTTAACCACTCGGCCACCTCGTCTCACTGGTATGCAATCTGGCAAACTTTCCAACACCACTTGTTATACTTCAAAGTCAATTCTTTATGTTCTTGTAGATTGTGTCATTTTCACAATCACGAGCTTGATAGCAAGTCGACTTTCAACCATCCTTGGCTTTAGGAACATTTATTTAATTTTAACCGATACTTGTGAACAAATCCACCTCACAAACAAAAATTATTTTTAATACTTCTGGCAAATAACATGACCTTCTCTGTAAAAGTAATGTATTAATTTTCACTAAATGTGTTCTATGCTTGTCTTTAATGAAGTGACAGACTATGTTTCATGAGTTACAGTAATTTGAAATCTCTGCAAATATTACAAACATCACCATTTCGAGTTTGCTGTCACTGTAATGTAAACAAGAAAATGATGCAGGAATAAGTTTTAACCTATATTAAGGGCTTTTCTCTGCTGAAAAAATGTTTAACTGCACCCCATATCAGTTTAACAAAGCCCAAGAAATGTCATAGACTTTAATTATCTAAACATAAATTATTTTAACCTATACTTGTGAGCTAATCCACCATCATGGGGAAATAAAGCATTTGCAAAATAAATTCTAAATAGTAGTATTTACATTGCATGTTCAAATATCAAGACACTTGCTCATGTTTACCATCTTAAAGTAGACTTCTTGATTTGACTTGTTTATTTTGGCCATTTGTTTGTCAGCTTTTGTAGCAGTATTTGTAAAAATGCCTCTTATACCTAAAAAGCATTCTAACGACGAGGATGGTATTTTAACCCATGCGTGCAGAGCACAATGGATTAGCAGTCAATCGCCTTAACCACTCGGCCACCTCGTCTCACTGGTATGCAATCTGGCAAACTTTCCAACACCACTTGTTATACTTCAAAGTCAATTCTTTATGTTCTTGTAGATTGTGTCATTTTCACAATCACGAGCTTGATATCAAGTCGACTTTCAACCATCCTAGGCTTTAGGAACATTTATTTAATTTTAACTGATACTTGTGAACAAATCTACCATCATCCACCTCACAAACAAAAATGATTTTTAATACTTCTAGCCAATAACATGACCTTCTCTGTAAAAGTAATGTATTAATTTTCCCTAAATGTGTTCTATGCTTGTCTTTAATGAAGTGACAGACTAAGTTTCATGAGTCACAGTAATTTGAAATCTCTGCAAATATTACAAACATCACCATTAATACTTCTGGCCAATAACATGACCTTCTCTTTAAAAGTAATGTATTAATTTTCACTAAATGTGTTCTATGCTTGTCTTTAATGAAGTGACAGACTATGTTATATGAGTTACAGTAATTTCAAATCTCTGCAAATATTACAAACATCACCATTTAGAGTTTGCTGTCACTGTAATGTAAACAAGAAAATTATGCAGGAATAAGGTTTAACCTATATTAAGGGCTCTGCTGTAAAAAATGTTTAACTGCATCCCATATCAGTTTAACAAAGCCCAAGAAATGTCATAGACTTTTATTATCTAAACATAAATCATTTTAACCTATACTTGTGAGCTAATCCACCATCATGGGGGATAAAGAATTTGCAAAATAAATTCTAGATAGTAGTATTGACATTGCATGTTCAAATGTCAAGACACTTGCTCATGTTTACCATCTTAAAGTAGACTTCTTGATTTGACTTGTTTATTTTGGCCATTTGTGTGTCAGTAGCAGTATTTGTAAAAATGCCTCTTCTACCTAAAAAGTATTGTGACGACGAGGATGGGATTTGAACCCATGCGTACAGAGCACAATGGATTAGCAGTCCATCGCTTTAACCACTCGGCCACCTCGTCTCACTGGTATGCAGTCTGGCAAACTTTCCAACACCACTTGTTATACTTCAAAGTCAATTCTTTATGTTCTTGTAGATTGTGTCATTTTCACAATCACGAGCTTGATAGCAAGTCGACTTTCAACCATCCTTGGCTTTAGGAACATTTATTTAATTTTAACTGATACTTGTGAACAAATCTACCATCATCCACCTCACAAACAAAAATGATTTTTTAATACTTCTAGCCAATAACATGACCTTCTCTGTAAAAGTAATGTATTATTTTTCACTAAATGTGTTCTATGCTTGTCTTTAATGAAGTGACAGACTAAGTTTCATGAGTTACAGTAATTTGAAATCTCTGCAAATATTACAAACATCACCATTTAGAGTTTGCTGTCACTGTAATGTAAACAAGAAAATTATGCAGGAATAAGGTTTAACCTATATTAAGGGCTTTTCTCTGCTCTAAATTTTTTATAACTGCACCCCATATCAGTTTAACAAAGCCCAAGAAATGTCATAGACTTTAATTATCTAAACATAAATCATTTTAACCTATACTTGTGAGCTAATCCACCATCATGGGGAAATAAAGCATTTGCAAAATAAATTCTAGATAGTAGTATTGACATTGCAAGTTCAAATATCAAGACACTTGCTCATGTTTACCATCTTAAAGTAGACTTCTTGATTTGACTTGTTTATTTTGGCCATTTGTGTGTCAGCTTTTGTAAAAATGCCTCTTCTACCTAAAGAGCATTGTGACGACGAGGATGGGATTTGAACCCATGCGTGCAGAGCACAATGGATTAGCAGTCCATCGCCTTAACCACTCGGCCACCTCGTCTCACTGGTATGCAATCTGGCAAACTTTCCAACACCGCTTGTTATACTTCAAAGTCAATTCTTTATGTTCTTGTAGATTGTGTCATTTTCACAATCACGAGCTTGATAGCAAGTCGACTTTCAACCATCCTTGGCTTTAGGAACATTTATTTAATTTTAACCGATACTTGTGAACAAATCCACCTCACAAACAAAAATTATTTTTAATACTTCTGGCCAATAACATGACCTTCTCTGTAAAAGTAATGTATTAATTTTCACTAAATGTGTTCTATGCTTGTCTTTAATGAAGTGACAGACTATGTTTCATGAGTTACAGTAATTTGAAATCTCTGCAAATATTACAAACATCACCATTTCGAGTTTGCTGTCACTGTAATGTAAACAAGAAAATGATGCAGGAATAAGTTTGAACCTATATTAAGGGCTTTTCTCTGCTGAAAAAATGTTTAACTGCACCCCATATCAGTTTAACAAAGCCCAAGAAATGTCATAGACTTTAATTATCTAAACATAAATTATTTTAACCTATACTACTGAGCTAATCCACCATCATGGGGAAATAAAGCATTTGCAAAATAAATTCTAGATAGTAGTATTTACATTGCATGTTCAAATATCAAGACACTTGCTTATGTTTACCATCTTAAAGTCTTCTTGATTTGACTTGTTTATTTTGGCCATTTGTTTGTCAGCTTTTGTAGCAGTATTTGTAAAAATGCCTCTTCTACCTAAAAAGCATTCTAACAACGAGGATGGGATTTGAACCCATGCATGCAGAGCGCATTGGATTAGCAGTCCATCTCCTTAACCACTCGGCCACCTCGTCTCACTGGTATGCAATCTGCCAAACTTTCCAGCACCACTTGTTATACTTCAAAGTCAATTCTTTATGTTCTTGTAGATTGTGTCATTTTCACAATCACGAGCTTGATAGCACGTCGACTTGTAACCATCCTTGGCTTTAGGAACATTTATTTAATTTTAACTGATACTTGTGAACCAATCTACCATCATCCACCTCACAAACAAAAATGATTTTTAATACTTCTAGCCAATAACATGACCTTCTCTGTAAAAGTAATGTATTATTTTTCACTAAATGTGTTCTATGCTTGTCTTTAATGAAGTGACAGACTAAGTTTCATGAGTTACAGTAATTTGAAATCTCTGCAAATATTACAAACATCACCATTTAGAGTTTGCTGTCACTGTAATGTAAACAAGAAAATTATGCAGGAATAAGGTTTAACCTATATTAAGGGCTTTTCTCTGCTCTAAACATTTTTTTAACTGCACCCCATATCAGTTTAACAAAGCCCAAGAAATGTCATAGACTTTAATTATCTAAACATAAATTATTTTAACCTATACTTGTGAGCTAATCCACCCTCATGGGGAAATAAAGCATTTGCAAAATAAATTCTAGATAGTAGTATTGACATTGCATGTTCAAATATCAAGACACTTGCTCATGTTTACCATCTTAAAGTAGACTTCTAGATTTGACTTGTTTATTTAGGCCATTTTTGTGTCAGCTTCACTTGTTGGTTTATGAAGCAGTATTTGTAAAAATGCCTCTTCTACCTAAAGAGCATTGTGACGACGAGGATGGGATTTGAACCCATGCGTGCAGAGCACAATGGATTAGCAGTCCATCGCCTTAACCACTCGGCCACCTCATCTCACTGGTATGCAAGCTGGCAAACTTTCCAACACCACTTGTTATACTTCAAAGTCAATTCTTTATGTTCTTGTAGATTGTGTCATTTTCACAATCACGAGCTTGATAGCAAGTCGACTTTCAACCATCCTTGGCTTTAGGAACATTTATTTAATTTTAACCGAAACTTGTGAACAAATCCACCATCACCCACCTCACAAACAAAAATGATTTTTAATACTTCTGGCCAATAACATGACCTTCTCTGTAAAAGTAATGTATTAATTTTCACTAAATGTGTTCTATGCTTGTCTTTAATGAAGTGACAGACTATGTTACATGAGTTACAGTAATTTCAAATCTCTGCAAATATTACAAACATCACCATTTAGAGTTGCTGTCACTGTAATGTAAACAAGAAAATTATGCAGGAATAAGGTTTAACCTATTTTAAGGGCTCTGCTGTAAAAAAAATGTAACTGCATCCCATATCAGTTTAACAAAGCCCAAGAAATGTCATAGACTTTAATTATCTAAACATAAATCATTTTAACCTATACTTGTGAGCTAATCCACCATCATGGGGAATAAAGCATTTGCAAAATAAATTCTAGATAGTAGTATTGACATTGCATGTTCAAATATCAAGACACTTGCTTATGTTTACCATCTTAAAGTAGACTTCTTGATTTGACTTGTTTATTTTGGCCATTTGTTTGTCAGCTTTTGTAGCAGTATTTGTAAAAATGCCTCTTCTACCTAAAAAGCATTGTAACGACGAGGATGGGATTTGAACTCATGCATGCAGAGTACAATGGATTAGCAGTCCATCTCCTTAACCACTCGACCACCTCGTCTCACTGGTATGCAGTCTGGCAAACTTTCCAACACCACTTGTTATACTTCAAAGTCAATTCTTTATGTTCTTGTAGATTGTGTCATTTTCACAATCACGAGCTTGATAGCAAGTCAACTTTTAACCATCCTTGGCTTTAGGAACATTTATTTAATTTTAACTGATACTTGTGAACAAATCTACCATCATCCACCTCACAAACAAAAATGATTTTTAATACTTCTAGCCAATAACATGACCTTCTCTGTAAAAGTAATGTATTATTTTTCACTAAATGTGTTCTATGCTTGTCTTTAATGAAGTGACAGACTAAGTTTCATGAGTTACAGTAATTTGAAATCTCTGCAAATATTACAAACATCACCATTTAGAGTTTGCTGTCACTGTAATGTAAACAAGAAAATTATGCAGGAATAAGGTTTAACCTATATTAAGGGCTTTTCTCTGCTCTAATTTTTTTTTTAACTGCACCACATATCAGTTTAACAAAGCCCAAGAAATGTCATAGACTTTAATTATCTAAACATAAATTATTTTAACCTATACTTGTGAGCTAATCCACCATCATGGGGAAATAAAGCATTTGCAAAATAAATTCTAGATAGTAGTATTGACATTGCATGTTCAAATATCAAGACACTAGCTCATGTTTACCATCTTAAAGTAGACTTCTTGATTTGACTTGTTTATTTTGGCCATTTTTGTGTCAGCTTTACTTGCTGGTTTATGAAGCAGTATTTGTAAAAATGCCTCTTCTACCTAAAGAGCATTGTGACGACGAGGATGGGATTTTAACCCATGCGTGCAGAGCACAATGGATTAGCAGTCCATTGCCTTAACCACTCGGCCACCTCGTCTCACTGGTATGCAATCTGGCAAACTTTCCAACAACACTTGTTATACTTCAAAGTCAATTCTTTATGTTATTGTAGATTGTGTCATTTTCACAATCACGAGCTTGATAGCAAGTTGACTTTCAACCATCCTTGGCTTTAGGAACATTTATTTATTTTTAACCGAAACTTGTGAACAAATCCACCATCACCCACCTCACAAACAAAAATTATTTTTAATACTTCTGGCCAATAACATGACCTTCTCTGTAAAAGTAATGTATTCATTTTCACTAAATGTGTTCTATGCTTGTCTTTAATGAAGTGACAGACTATGTTTTATGAGTTACAGTAATTTGAAATCTCTGCAAATATTACAAACATCACCATTTCGAGTTTGCTGTCACTGTAATGTAAACAAGAAAATTATGCAGGAATAAGGTTTAACCTATATTAAGGGCTTTTCTCTGCTCTAATTTTTTTTTAACTGCAACCCATATCAGTTTAACAAAGCCCAAGAAATGTCATAGACTTTAATTATCTAAACATAAATCATTTTAACCTATACTTGTGAGCTAATCCACCATCATGGGGAATAAAGCATTTGCAAAATAAATTCTAGATAGTAGTATTGACATTGCATGTTCAAATATCAAGACACTTGCTCATGTTTACCATCTTAAAGTAGACTTCTTGATTTGACTTGTTTATTTTGGCCATTTGTGTGTCAGCTTCACTTGCTGGTTTATGAAGCAGTATTTGTAAAAATGCCTCTTCTACCTAAATAGCATTGTGACGACAAGGATGGGATTTGAACCCATGCGTGCAGAGTACAATGGATTAGCAATCCATCGCCTTAACCACTCGGCCACCTCGCCTCACTGGTATGCAATCTGGCAAACTTTCCAACACCACTTGTTATACTTCAAAGTCAATTCTTTATGTTCTTGTAGATTGTGTCATTTTCACAATCACGAGCTTGATAGCAAGTTGACTTTCAACCATCCTTGGCTTTAGGAACATTTATTTATTTTTAACCGAAACTTGTGAACAAATCCACCATCACCCACCTCACAAACAAAAATTATTTTTAATACTTCTGGCCAATAACATGACCTTCTCTGTAAAAGTAATGTATTCATTTTCACTAAATGTGTTCTATGCTTGTCTTTAATGAAGTGACAGACTATGTTTCATGAGTTACAGTAATTTGAAATCTCTGCAAATATTACAAACATCACCATTTCGAGTTTGCTGTCACTGTAATGTAAACAAGAAAATTATGGAGGAATAAGGTTTAACCTATATTAAGGGCTTTTCTCTGCTGTAAATTTTTTTAACTGCACCCCATATCAGTTTAACAAAGCCCAAGAAATGTCATAGACTTTAATTATCTAAACATAAATCATTTTAACCTATACTTGTGAGCTAATCCACCATCATGGGGAATAAAGCATTTGCAAAATAAATTCTAGATAGTAGTATTGACATTGCATGTTCAAATATCAAGACACTTGCTCATGTTTACCATCTTAAAGTAGACTTCTTGATTTGACTTGTTTATTTTGGCCATTTGTGTGTCAGTAGCAGTATTTGTAAAAATGCCTCTTCTACCTAAAAAGTATTGTGACGACGAGGATGGGATTTGAACCCATGCGTACAGAGAACAATGGATTAGCAGTCCATCGCCTTAACCACTCGGCCACCTCGTCTCACTGGTATGCAATCTGGCAAACTTTCCAACACCACTTGTTATACTTCAAAGTCAATTCTTTATGTTCTTGTAGATTGTGTCATTTTCACAATCACGAGCTTGATAGCAAGTCGACTTTCAACCATCCTTGGCTTTAGGAACATTTATTTAATTTTAACTGATACTTGTGAACAAATCTACCATCATCCACCTCACAAACAAAAATGATTTTTAATACTTCTAGCCAATAACATGACCTTCTCTGTAAAAGTAATGTATTATTTTTCACTAAATGTGTTCTATGCTTGTCTTTAATGAAGTGACAGACTAAGTTTCATGAGTTACAGTAATTTGAAATCTCTGCAAATATTACAAACATCACCATTTAGAGTTTGCTGTCACTGTAATGTAAACAAGAAAATTATGCAGGAATAAGGTTTAACCTATATTAAGGGCTTTTCTCTGCTCTAAATTTTTTTTTAACTGCACCCCATATCAGTTTAACAAAGCCCAAGAAATGTCATAGACTTTAATTATCTAAACATAAATTATTTTAACCTATACTTGTGAGCTAATCCACCCTCATGGGGAAATAAAGCATTTGCAAAATAAATTCTAGATAGTAGTATTGACATTGCATGTTCAAATATCAAGACACTTGCTCATGTTTACCATCTTAAAGTAGACTTCTAGATTTGACTTGTTTATTTAGGCCATTTTTGTGTCAGCTTCACTTGTTGGTTTATGAAGCAGTATTTGTAAAAATGCCTCTTCTACCTAAAGAGCATTGTGACGACGAGGATGGGATTTGAACCCATGCGTGCAGAGCACAATGGATTAGCAGTCCATCGCCTTAACCACTCGGCCACCTCATCTCACTGGTAAGCAATCTGGCAAACTTTCCAACACCACTTGTTATACTTCAAAGTCAATTCTTTATGTTCTTGTAGATTGTGTCATTTTCACAATCACGAGCTTGATAGCAAGTCGACTTTCAACCATCCTTGGCTTTAGGAACATTTATTTAATTTTAACCGAAACTTGTGAACAAATCCACCATCACCCACCTCACAAACAAAAATGATTTTTAATACTTCTGGCCAATAACATGACCTTCTCTGTAAAAGTAATGTATTAATTTTCACTAAATGTGTTCTATGCTTGTCTTTAATGAAGTGACAGACTATGTTACATGAGTTACAGTAATTTCAAATCTCTGCAAATATTACAAACATCACCATTTAGAGTTGCTGTCACTGTAATGTAAACAAGAAAATTATGCAGGAATAAGGTTTAACCTATTTTAAGGGCTCTGCTGTAAAAAAATGTAACTGCATCCCATATCAGTTTAACAAAGCCCAAGAAATGTCATAGACTTTAATTATCTAAACATACATCATTTTAACCTATACTTGTGAGCTAATCCACCATCATGGGGAATAAAGCATTTGCAAAATAAATTCTAGATAGTAGTATTGACATTGCATGTTCAAATATCAAGACACTTGCTTATGTTTACCATCTTAAAGTAGACTTCTTGATTTGACTTGTTTATTTTGGCCATTTGTTTGTCAGCTTTTGTAGCAGTATTTGTAAAAATGCCTCTTCTACCTAAAAAGCATTCTAACGACGAGGATGGGATTTGAACCCATGCATGCAGAGTACAATGGATTAGCAGTGCATCTCCTTAACCACTCGGCCACCTCGTCTCACTGGTATGCAAGCTGGCAAACTTTCCAACACCACTTGTTATACTTCAAAGTCAATTCTTTATGTTCTTGTAGATTGTGTCATTTTCACAATCACGAGCTTGATAGCAAGTCAACTTTTAACCATCCTTGGCTTTAGGAACATTTATTTAATTTTAACTGATACTTGTGAACAAATCTACCATCATCCACCTCACAAACAAAAATGATTTTTAATACTTCTAGCCAATAACATGACCTTCTCTGTAAAAGTAATGTATTATTTTTCACTAAATGTGTTCTATGCTTGTCTTTAATGAAGTGACAGACTAAGTTTCATGAGTTACAGTAATTTGAAATCTCTGCAAATATTACAAACATCACCATTTAGAGTTTGCTGTCACTGTAATGTAAACAAGAAAATTATGCAGGAATAAGGTTTAACCTATATTAAGGGCTTTTCTCTGCTCTAATTTTTTTTTAACTACACCACATATCAGTTTAACAAAGCCCAAGAAATGTCATAGACTTTAATTATCTAAACATAAATTATTTTAACCTATACTTGTGAGCTAATCCACCATCATGGGGAAATAAAGCATTTGCAAAATAAATACTAGATAGTAGTATTGACATTGCATGTTCAAATATCAAGACACTAGCTCATGTTTACCATCTTAAAGTAGACTTCTTGATTTGACTTGTTTATTTTGGCCATTTTTGTGTCAGCTTCACTTGCTGGTTTATGAAGCAGTATTTGTAAACATGCCTCTTCTACCTAAAGAGCATTGTGACGACGAGGATGGGATTTTAACCCATGCGTGCAGAGCACAATGGATTAGCAGTCCATCGCCTTAACCACTCGGCCACCTCGTCTCACTGGTATGCAATCTGGCAAACATTCCAACACCACTAGTTATACTTCAAAGTCAATTCTTTATGTTCTTGTAGATTGTGTCATTTTCACAATCGCCAGCTTGATAGTAAGTCGACTTTCAACCATCCTTGGCTTTAGGAACATTTTTTTAATTTTAACCGATACTTGTGAACAAATCCACCATCGTCCACTTCACAAACAAAAATTATTTTTAATACTTCTGGCCAATAACATGACCTTCTCTGTAAAAGTAATGTATTCATTTTCACTAAATGTGTTCTATGCTTGTCTTTAATGAAGTGACAGACTATGTTTTATGAGTTACAGTAATTTGAAATCTCTGCAAATATTACAAACATCACCATTTCGAGTTTGCTGTCACTGTAATGTAAACAAGAAAATTATGCAGGAATAAGGTTTAACCTATATTAAGGGCTTTTCTCTGCTCTAATTTTTTTTTAACTGCACCCCATATCAGTTTAACAAAGCCCAAGAAATGTCATAGACTTTAATTATCTAAACATAAATCATTTTAACCTATACTTGTGAGCTAATCCACCATCATGGGGAATAAAGCATTTGCAAAATAAATTCTAGATAGTAGTATTGACATTGCATGTTCAAATATCAAGACACTTGCTCATACTTACCATCTTAAAGTAGACTTCTTGATTTGACTTGTTTATTTTGGCCATTTGTGTGTCAGCTTCACTTGCTGGTTTATGAAGCAGTATTTGTAAAAATGTCTCTTCTACCTAATTAGCATTGTGACGACAAGGATGGGATTTGAACCCATGCGTGCAGAGTACAATGGATTAGCAGTCCATCGCCTTAACCACTCGGCCACCTCGTCTCACTGGTTTGCAGTCTAGCAAAATTTCCAACACCACTTGTTATACTTCAAAGTCAATTCTTTATGTTATTGTAGATTGTGTCATTTTCACAATCACGAGCTAGATAGTAAGTCGACTTTCAACCATCCTTGGCTTTAGGAACATTTATTAAATTTTAACCGATACTTGTGAACAAATCCACCATCATCCACCTCACAAACAAAAATGATTTTTAATACTTCTGGCCAATAACATGACCTTCTCTGTAAAAGTAATGTATTAATTTTCACTAAATGTGTTCTATGCTTGTCTTTAAGGAAATGACAGACTATGTTACATGAGTTACAGTAATTTCAAATCTCTGCAAATATTACAAACATCACCATTTAGAGTTGGCTGTCACTGTAATGTAAACAATAAAATTATGCAGGAATAAGGTTTAACCTATATTAAGGGCTCTGCTGTAAAAAATTTTAACTGCACCCCATATCAGTTTAATAAAGCCCAAGAAATGTCATAGACTTTTATTATCTAACATAAATTATTTTAACCTATACTTGTGAGTTAATCCACCATCATGGGGAAATAAAGCATTTGCCAAACAAATTCAAGATAGTAGTATTGACAATGCATGTTCAAATATCAAGACACTTGCTCATGTTTACCATCTTAAAGTAGACTTCTTGATTTGACTTGTTTATTTTGGCCATTTTTGTGTCAGCTTCACTTGCTGGTTTATGATGCAGTATTTGTAAAAATGCCTCTTCTACCGAAAGAGCAGTGTGACGACGAGGATGGGATTTGAACCCATGCGTACAGAGCACAATGGATTAGCAGCCCATGGCCTTAACCACTCGGCCACCTCGTCTCACTGGTATGCAATCTGGCAAACTTTCCAACACCACTTGTTCTACTTCAAAGTCAATTCTTTATGTTCTTGTAGATTGTGTCATTTTCACAATCACGAGCTTGATAGCAAGTCGACTTTCAACCATCCTTGGCTTTAGGAACATTTATTTAATTTTAACCGAAACTTGTGAACAAATTCACCATCATCCACCTCACAAACAAAAATGATTTTTAATACTTCTGGCCAATAACATGACCTTCTCTGTAAAAGTAATGTATTAATTTTCACTAAATGTGTTCTATGCTTGTCTTTAATGAGGTGACAGACTATGTTACATGAGTTACAGTAATTTAAAATCTCTGCAAATATTACAAACATCACCATTTAGAGTTTGCTGTCACTGTAATGTAAACAAGAAAATTATGCAGGAATAAGGTTTAACCTATATTAAGGGCTCTGCTGTAAAAAATTTTTAACTGCATCCCATATCAGTTTAACAAAGTCCAAGAAATGTCATAGACTTTAATTATCTAAACATAAATCATTTTAACCTATACTTGTGAGCTAATCCACCATCATGGGGAATAAAGCATTTGCAAAATAAATTCTAGATAGTAGTATTGACATTACATGTTCAAATATCAAGACACTTGCTCATGTTTACCATCTTAAAGTAGACTTCTTGATTTGACTTGTTTATTTTGGCCATTTGTGTGTCAGTAGCAGTATTTGTAAAAATGCCTCTTCTACCTAAAAAGCATTGTGACGACAAGGATGAGCACAATGGATTAGCAGTCCATCGCCTTAACCACTCGGCCACCTCGTCTCACTGGTATGCAATCTGGCAAACTTTCCAACACCACTAGTTATACTTCAAAGTCAATTCTTTATGTTCTTGTAGATTGTGTCATTTTCACAATCGCCAGCTTGATAGTAAGTCGACTTTCAACCATCCTTGGCTTTAGGAACATTTATTTAATTTTAACCGATACTTGTGAACAAATCCACCATCATCCACTTCACAAACAAAAATGATTTTTAATACTTCTGGCCAATAACATGACCTTCTCTGTAAAAGTAATGTATTAATTTTCACTAAATGTGTTCTATGCTTGTCTTTAATGAAGTGACAGACTATGTTACATGAGTTACAGTAATTTCAAATCTCTGCAAATATTACAAACATCACCATTTAGAGTTTGCTGTCACTGTAATGTAAACAAGAAAATTATGCAGGAATAAGGTTTAACCTATATTAAGGGCTCTGCTGTAAAAATGTATTAACTGCATCCCATATCAGTTAAACAAAGCCCAAGAAATGTCATAGACTTTAAATTATTTAAACATAAATCATTTTAACCTATACTTGTGAGCTAATCCACCATCATGGGGGATAAAGCATTTGCAAAATAAATTCTAGATAGTAGTATTGACATTGCATGTTCAAATATCAAGACACTTGCTCATGTTTACCATCTTAAAGTAGACTTCTTGATTTGACTTGTTTATTTTGGCCATTTGTGTGTCAGTAGCAGTATTTGTAAAATTGCCTCTTCTACCTAAAAAGCATTGTGACGACGAGGATGGGATTTGAACCCATGCGTGCAGAGCACAATGGATTAGCAGTCCATCGCCTTAACCACTCGGCCACCTCGTCTCACTGGTATGCAATCTGGCAAACATTCCAACACCACTAGTTATACTTCAAAGTCAATTCTTTATGTTCTTGTAGATTGTGTCATTTTCACAATCGCCAGCTTGATAGTAAGTCGACTTTCAACCATCCTTGGCTTTAGGAACATTTTTTTAATTTTAACCGATACTTGTGAACAAATCCACCATCGTCCACTTCACAAACAAAAATGATTTTTAATACTTCTGGCCAATAACATCACCTTCTCTGTAAAAGTAATGTATTAATTTTCACTAAATGTGTTCTATGCTTGTCTTTAATGAAGTGACAGACTATGTTACATGAGTTACAGTAATTTCAAATCTCTGCAAATATTACAAACATCACCATTTAGAGTTTGCTGTCACTGTAATGTAAACAAGAAAATTATGCAGGAATAAGGTTTAACCTATATTAAGGGCTCTGCTGTAAAAAAAATTAACTGCACCCCATATCAGTTTAATAAAGCCCAAGAAATGTCATAGACTTTAATTATCTAAACATAAATTATTTTAACCTATACTTGTGAGTTAATCCACCATCATGGGGAAATAAAGCATTTGCCAAACAAATTCAAGATAGTAGTATTGACGATGCATGTTCAAATTTTAAGACACTTGCTCATGTTTACCATATTAAAGTAGACTTCTTGATTTGACTTGTTTATTTTGGCCATTTTTGTGTCAGCTTCACTTGCTGGTTTATGAAGCAGTATTTGTAAAAATGCCTCTTCTACCTAAATAGCATTGTGACAACAAGGATGGGATTTGAACCCATGCGTGCAGAGCACAATGGATTAGCAGTCCATCGCCTTAACCACTCGGCCACCTCGTCTCACTGGTATGCAGTCTAGCAAAATTTCCAACACCACTTGTTATACTTCAAAGTCAATTCTTTATGTTCTTGTAGATTGTGTCATTTTCACAATCACGAGCTAGATAGTAAGTCGACTTTCAACCATCCTTGGCTTTAGGAACATTTATTTAATTTTAACCGATACTTGTGAACAAATCCACCATCATCCACCTCACAAACAAAAATGATTTTTAATACTTCTGGCCAATAACATGACCTTCTCTGTAAAAGTAATGTATTAATTTTCACTAAATGTGTTCTATGCTTGTCTTTAAGGAAGTGACAGACTATGTTACATGAGTTACAGTAATTTCAAATCTCTGCAAATATTACAAACATCACCATTTAGAGTTTGCTGTCACTGTAATGTAAACAAGAAAATTATGCAGGAATAAGGTTTAACCTATATTAAGGGCTCTGCTGTAAAAATTTTTAACTGCACCTCATATCAGTTTAATAAAGCCCAAGAAATGTCATAGACTTTAATTATCTAAACATAAATTATTTTAACCTACACTTGTTAGTTAATCCACCATCATGGGGAAATAAAGCATTTGCCAAACAAATTCAAGATATTAGTATTGACAATGCATGTTCAAATATCAAGACACTTGCTCATGTTTACCATCTTAAAGTAGACTTCTTGATTTGACTTGTTTATTTTGGCCATTTTTGTGTCAGCTTCACTTGCTGGTTTATGAAGCAGTATTTGTAAAAATGCCTCTTCTACCTAAAGAGCATTGTGACGACAAGGATGGGATTTGAACCCATGCGTGCCGAGCACAATGGATTAGCAGTCCATCGCCTTAACCACTCGGCCACCTCGTCTCACTGGTATGCAATATGGCAAAATTTCCAACACCACTTGTTATACTTCAAAGTCAATTCTTTATGTTCTTGTAGATTGTGTCATTTTCACAATGACGAGCTTGATAGCAAGTCGACTTTCAACCATCCTTGGCTTTAGGAACATTTATTTAATTTTAACCAAAACTTGTGAACAAATCCACCATCACCCACCTCACAAACAAAAATGATTTTTAATACTTCTGGCCAATAACATGACCTTCTCTGTAAAAGTAATGTATTAATTTTCACTAAATGTGTTCTATGCTTGTCTTTAAGGAAGTGACAGACTATGTTACATGAGTTACAGTAATTTCAAATCTCTGCAAATATTACAAACATCACCATTTAGAGTTTGCTGTCACTGTAATGTAAACAAGAAAATTATGCAGGAATAAGGTTTAACCTATATTAAGGGCTCTGCTGTAAAAATTTTTTAACTGCATCCCATATCAGTTTAACAAAGCCCAAGAAATGTCATAGACTTTAATTATCTAAACATAAATCATTTTAACCTATACTTGTGAGCTAATCCACCATCATGGGGAATAAAGCATTTGCAAAATAAATTCTAGATAGTAGTATTGACATTGCATGTTCAAATATCAAGACACTTGCTCATTTTTACCATCTTAAAGTAGACTTCTTGATTTGACTTGTTTATATTGGCCATTTGTGTGTCAGTAGCAGTATTTGTAAAAATGCCTCTTCTACCTAAAAAGTATTGTGACAACAAGGATGGGATTCGAACCCATGCGTGCTGAGCACAATGGATTAGCAGTCCATCGCCTTAACCACTCGGCCACCTCGTCTCACTGGTATGTAATCTAGCAAACTTTCCAACACCACTTGTAATACTTCAAAGTCAATTCTTTATGTTCTTGTAGATTGTGTCATTTTCACAATCACGAGCTTGATAGCAAGTCGACTTTCAACCATCCTTGGCTTTAGGAACATTTATTTAATTTTAACCAAAACTTGTGAACAAATCCACCATCACCCACCTCACAAACAAAAATGATTTTTAATACTTCTGGCCAATAACATGACCTTCTCTGTAAAAGTAATGTATTAATTTTCACTAAATGTGTTCTATGCTTGTCTTTAATGAAGTGACAGACTATGTTACATGAGTTACAGTAATTTCAAATCTCTGCAAATATTACAAACATCACCATTTAGAGTTTGCTGTCACTGTAATGTAAACAAGAAAATTATGCAGGAATAAGGTTTAACCTATATTAAGGGCTCTGCTGTAAAATTTTTTTAACTGCATCCAATATCAGTTTAACAAAGCCCAAGAAATGTCATAGACTTTAATTATCTAAACATAAATCATTTTAACCTATACTTGTGAGCTAATCCACCATCATGGGGAATAAAGCATTTGCAAAATAAATTCTAGATAGTATTATTGACATTGCATGTTCAAATATCAAGACACTTGCTCATGTTTACCATCTTAAAGTAAACTTCTTGATTTGACTTGTTTATTTTGGCCATTTGTGTGTCAGTAGCAGTATTTGTAAAAATGCCTCTTCTACCTAAAAAGTATTGTGACGACAAGGATGGGATTCGAACCCATGCGTGCTGAGCACAATGGATTAACAGTCCATCGCCTTAACCACTTGGCCACCTTGTCTCACTGGTATGCAATCTAGCAAACTTTCCAACACCACTTGTAAAACTTCAAAGTCAATTCTTTATATTCTTGTAGATTGTGTCATTTTCACAATGACGAGCTTGATAGCAAGTCGACTTTCAACCATCCTTGGCTTTAGGAACATTTATTTAATTTTAACCAAAACTTGTGAACAAATCCACCATCACCCACCTCACAAACAAAAAAGATTTTTAATACTTCTGGCCAATAACATGACCTTCTCTGTAAAAGTAATGTATTAATTTTCACTAAATGTGTTCTATGCTTGTCTTTAATGAAGTGACAGACTATGTTACATGAGTTACAGTAATTTCAAATCTCTGCAAATATTACAAACATCACCATTTAGAGTTTGCTGTCACTGTAATGTAAACAAGAAAATTATGCAGGAATAAGGTTTAACCTATATTAAGGGCTCTGCTGTAAAAATGTTTTAACTGCATCCCATATCAGTTTAACAAAGCCCAAGAAATGTCATAGACTTTAAATTATCTAAACATAAATCATTTTAACCTATACTTGTGAGCTAATCCACCATCATGGGGGATAAAGCATTTGCAAAATAAATTCTAATATCAAGACACTTGCTCATGTTTACCATCTTAAAGTAGACTTCTTGATTTGACTTGTTTATTTTGGCCATTTGTGTGTCAGTAGCAGTATTTGTAAAAATGCCTCTTCTACCTAAAAAGCATTGTGACGACGAGGAAGGGATTTGAACCCATGCGTGCAGAGCACAATGGATTAGCAGTCCATCGCCTTAACCACTCGGCCACCTCGTCTCACTGGTATGCAATATGGCAAACATTCCAACACCACTAGTTATACTTCAAAGTCAATTCTTTATGTTCTTGTAGATTGTGTCATTTTCACAATCACGAGCTTGATAGCAAGTCGACTTTCAACCATCCTTGGCTTTAGGAACATTTATTTAATTTTAACCGAAACTTGTGAACAAATCCACCATCACCCACCTCACAAACAAAAATGATTTTTAATACTTCTGGCCAATAACATGACCTTCTCTGTAAAAGTAATGTATTAATTTTCACTAAATGTGTTCTATGCTTGTCTTTAATGAGGTGACAGACTATGTTACATGAGTTACAGTAATTTCAAATCTCAGCAAATATTACAAACATCACCATTTAGAGTTTGCTGTCAGTGTAATGTAAACAAGAAAATTATGCAGGAATAATTAAGGGCTCTGCTGTAAAAAATTTTTAACTGCATCCCATATCAGTTTAACAAAGCCCAAGAAATGTCATAGACTTTAATTATCTAAACATAAATCATTTTAACCTATACTTGTGAGCTAATCCACCATCATGGGGAATAAAGCATTTGCAAAATAAATTCTAGATAGTAGTATTGACATTGCATGTTCAAATATCAAGACACTTGCTCATTTTTACCATCTTAAAGTAGACTTCTTGATTTGACTTGTTTATATTGGCCATTTGTGTGTCAGTAGCAGTATTTGTAAAAATGCCTCTTCTACCTAAAAAGTATTGTGACAACAAGGATGGGATTCGAACCCATGCGTGCTGAGCACAATGGATTAGCAGTCCATCGCCTTAACCACTCGGCCACCTCGTCTCACTGGTATGGAATCTAGCAAACTTTCCAACACCACTTGTAATACTTCAAAGTCAATTCTTTATGTTCTTGTAGATTGTGTCATTTTCACAATCACGAGCTTGATAGCAAGTCGACTTTCAACCATCCTTGGCTTTAGGAACATTTATTTAATTTTAACCAAAACTTGTGAACAAATCCACCATCACCCACCTCACAAACAAAAATGATTTTAAATACTTCTGGCCAATAACATGACCTTCTCTGTAAAAGTAATGTATTAATTTTCACTAAATGTGTTCTATGCTTGTCTTTAATGAAGTGACAGACTATGTTACATGAGTTACAGTAATTTCAAATCTCTGCAAATATTACAAACATCACCATTTAGAGTTTGCTGTCACTGTAATGTAAACAAGAAAATTATGCAGGAATAAGGTTTAACCTATATTAAGGGCTCTGCTGTAAAAAATTTTTAACTGCATCCAATATCAGTTTAACAAAGCCCAAGAAATGTCATAGACTTTAATTATCTAAACATAAATCATTTTAACCTATACTTGTGAGCTAATCCACCATCATGGGGAATAAAGCATTTGCAAAATAAATTCTAGATAGTATTATTGACATTGCATGTTCAAATATCAAGACACTTGCTCATGTTTACCATCTTAAAGTAAACTTCTTGATTTGACTTGTTTATTTTGGCCATTTGTGTGTCAGTAGCAGTATTTGTAAAAATGCCTCTTCTACCTAAAAAGTATTGTGACGACAAGGATGGGATTCGAACCCATGCGTGCTGAGCACAATGGATTAACAGTCCATCGCCTTAACCACTTGGCCACCTCGTCTCACTGGTATGCAATCTAGCAAACTTTCCAACACCACTTGTAAAACTTCAAAGTCAATTCTTTATATTCTTGTAGATTGTGTCATTTTCACAATGACGAGCTTGATAGCAAGTCGACTTTCAACCATCCTTGGCTTTAGGAACATTTATTTAATTTTAACCAAAACTTGTGAACAAATCCACCATCACCCACCTCACAAACAAAAAAGATTTTTAATACTTCTGGCCAATAACATGACCTTCTCTGTAAAAGTAATGTATTAATTTTCACTAAATGTGTTCTATGCTTGTCTTTAATGAAGTGACAGACTATGTTACATGAGTTACAGTAATTTCAAATCTCTGCAAATATTACAAACATCACCATTTAGAGTTTGCTGTCACTGTAATGTAAACAAGAAAATTATGCAGGAATAAGGTTTAACCTATATTAAGGGCTCTGCTGTAAAAATGTTTTAACTGCATCCCATATCAGTTTAACAAAGCCCAAGAAATGTCATAGACTTTAAATTATCTAAACATAAATCATTTTAACCTATACTTGTGAGCTAATCCACCATCATGGGGGATAAAGCATTTGCAAAATAAATTCTAATATCAAGACACTTGCTCATGTTTACCATCTTAAAGTAGACTTCTTGATTTGACTTGTTTATTTTGGCCATTTGTGTGTCAGTAGCAGTATTTGTAAAAATGCCTCTTCTACCTAAAAAGCATTGTGACGACGAGGAAGGGATTTGAACCCATGCGTGCAGAGCACAATGGATTAGCAGTCCATCGCCTTAACCACTCGGCCACCTCGTCTCACTGGTATGCAATATGGCAAACATTCCAACACCACTAGTTATACTTCAAAGTCAATTCTTTATGTTCTTGTAGATTGTGTCATTTTCACAATCACGAGCTTGATAGCAAGTCGACTTTCAACCATCCTTGGCTTTAGGAACATTTATTTAATTTTAACCGAAACTTGTGAACAAATCCACCATCACCCACCTCACAAACAAAAATGATTTTTAATACTTCTGGCCAATAACATGACCTTCTCTGTAAAAGTAATGTATTAATTTTCACTAAATGTGTTCTATGCTTGTCTTTAATGAGGTGACAGACTATGTTACATGAGTTACAGTAATTTCAAATCTCAGCAAATATTACAAACATCACCATTTAGAGTTTGCTGTCAGTGTAATGTAAACAAGAAAATTATGCAGGAATAATTAAGGGCTCTGCTGTAAAAAATTTTTAACTGCATCCCATATCAGTTTAACAAAGCCCAAGAAATGTCATAGACTTTAATTATCTAAACATAAATCATTTTAACCTATACTTGTGAGCTAATCCACCATCATGGGGAATAAAGCATTTGCAAAATAAATTCTAGATAGTAGTATTGACATTGCATGTTCAAATATCAAGACACTTGCTCATGTTTACCATCTTAAAGTAGACTTCTTGATTTGACTTGTTTATTTTGGCCATTTGTGTGTCAGTAGCAGTATTTGTAAAAATGCCTCTTCTACCTAAAAAGCATTGTGACGACGAGGATGAGCACAATGGATTAGCAGTCCATCGCCTTAACCACTCGGCCACCTCGTCTCACTGGTATGCACTCTGGCAAACTTTCCAACACCACTAGTTATACTTCAAAGTCAATTCTTTATGTTCTTGTAGATTGTGTCATTTTAACAATCGCCAGCTTGATAGTAAGTCGACTTTCAACCATCCTTGGCTTTAGGAACATTTATTTAATTTTAACCGATACTTGTGAACAAATCCACCATCATCCACTTCACAAACAAAAATGATTTTTAATACTTCTGGCCAATAACATGACCTTCTCTGTAAAAGTAATGTATTAATTTTCACTAAATGTGTTCTATGCTTGTCTTTAATGAAGTGACAGACTATGTTACATGAGTTACAGTAATTTCAAATCTCTGCAAATATTACAAACATCACCATTTAGAGTTTGCTGTCACTGTAATGTAAACAAGAAAATTATGCAGGAATAAGGTTTAACCTATATTAAGGGCTCTGCTGTAAAAATCTTTTAACTGCATCCCATATCAGTTAAACAAAGCCCAAGAAATGTCATAGACTTTAAATTATCTAAACATAAATCATTTTAACCTATACTTGTGAGCTAATCCACCATCATGGGGGATAAAGCATTTGCAAAATAAATTCTAGATAGTAGTATTGACATTGCATGTTCAAATATCAAGACACTTGCTCATGTTTACCATCTTAAAGTAGACTTCTTGATTTGACTTGTTTATTTTGGCCATTTGTGTGTCAGTAGTAGTATTTGTAAAAATGCCTCTTCTACCTAAATAGCATTGTGACGACAAGGATGGGATTTGAACCCATGCGTGCAGAGCACAATGGATTAGCAGTCCATCGCCTTAACCACTCGGCCACCTCGTCTCACTGGTATGCAGTCTAGCAAAATTTCCAACACCACTTGTTATACTTCAAAGTCAATTCTTTATGTTCTTGTAGATTGTGTCATTTTCACAATCACGAGCTAGATAGTAAGTCGACTTTCAACCATCCTTGGCTTTAGGAACATTTATTTAATTTTAACCGAAACTTGTGAACAAATCCACCATCATCCACCTCACAAACAAAAATGATTTTTAATACTTCTGGCCAATAACATGACCTTCTCTGTAAAAGTAATGTATTAATTTTCACTAAATGTGTTCTATGCTTGTCTTTAAGGAAGTGACAGACTATGTTACATGAGTTACAGTAATTTCAAATCTCTGCAAATATTACAAACATCACCATTTAGAGTTTGCTGTCACTGTAATGTAAACAAGAAAATTATGCAGGAATAAGGTTTAACCTATATTAAGGGCTCTGCTGTAAAAAAATGTAACTGCACCCCATATCAGTTTAATAAAGCCCAAGAAATGTCATAGACTTTAATTATCTAAACATAAATTATTTTAACCTACACTTGTGAGTTAATCCACCATCATGGGGAAATAAAGCATTTGCCAAACAAATTCAAGATATTAGTATTGACAATGCATGTTCAAATATCAAGACACTTGCTCATGTTTACCATCTTAAAGTAGACTTCTTGATTTGACTTGTTTATTTTGGCCATTTTTGTGTCAGCTTCACTTGCTGGTTTATGATGCAGTATTTGTAAAAATGCCTCTTCTACCGAAAGAGCATTGTGACGACGAGGATGGGATTTGAACCCATGCGTGCAGTGCACAATGGATTAGCAGCCCATCGCCTTAACCACACGGCCACCTCGTCTCCCTTGTATGCAATCTGCCAAACTTTCCAACACCACTTGTTATACTTCAAAGTCAATTCTTTATGTTCTTGTAGATTGTGTCATTTTCACAATCACGAGCTTGATAGCAAGTCGACTTTCAACCATCCTTGGCTTTAGGAACATTTATTTAATTTTAACCGAAACTTGTGAACAAATCCACCATCACCCACCTCACAAACAAAAATGATTTTTAATACTTCTGGCCAATAACATGACCTTCTCTGTAAAAGTAATGTATTAATTTTCACTAAATGTGTTCTATGCTTGTCTTTAATGAAGTGACAGACTATGTTACATGAGTTACAGTAATTTCAAATCTCAGCAAATATTACAAACATCACCATTTAGAGTTTGCTGTCACTGTAATGTAAACAAGAAAATTATGCGGGAATAAGGTTTAACCTATATTAAGGGCTCTGCTGTAAAAATTTTTTAACTGCATCCCATATCAGTTTAACAAAGCCCAAGAAATGTCATAGACTTTAATTATCTAAACATAAATCATTTTAACCTATACTTGTGAGCTAATCCACCATCATGGGGAATAAAGCATTTGCAAAATAAATTCTAGGTAGTAGTATTGACATTGCATGTTCAAATATCAAGACACTTGCTCATGTTTACCATCTTAAAGTAGACTTCTTGATTTGACTTGTTTATTTTGGCTATTTGTGTGTCAGTAGCAGTATTTGTAAAAATTCCTCTTCTACCTAAAAAGTATTGTGACGACTAGGATGGGATTTGAACCCATGCGTGCTGAGCACAACGGATTAGCAGTCCATCACCTTAACCACTTGGCTACCTCGTCTCACAGGTATGCAATTTGGCAAACATTCGAACACCACTAGTTATACTTCAAAGTCAATTCTTTATGTTCTTGTAGATTGTGTCATTTTCACAATCACGAGCTTGATAGCAAGTCGACTTTCAACCATCCTTGGCTTTAGGAACATTTATTTAATTTTAACCGAAACTTGTGAACAAATCCACCATCACCCACCTCACAAACAAAAATGATTTTTAATACTTCTGGCCAATAACATGACCTTCTCTGTAAAAGTAATGTATTAATTTTCACTAAATGTGTTCTATGCTTGTCTTTAATGAGGTGACAGACTATGTAACATGAGTTACAGTAATTTCAAATCTCAGCAAATATTACAAACATCACCATTTAGAGTTTGCTGTCACTGTAATGTAAACAAGAAAATTATGCAGGAATAAGGTTTAACCTATATTAAGGGCTCTGCTGTAAAAATTTTTTAACTGCATCCCATATCAGTTTAACAAAGCCCAAGAAATGTCATAGACTTTAAATTATCTAAACATAAATCATTTTAACCTATACGTGTGAGCTGATCCACCATCATGGGGGATAAAGCATTTGCAAAATAAATTCTAGATAGTAGTATTGACATTGCATGTTCAAATATCAAGACACTTGCTCATGTTTACCATCTTAAAGTAGACTTCTTGATTTGACTTGTTTATTTTGGCCATTTGTGTGTATTTGTAAAAATGCCTCTTCTACCTAAAAAGTATTGTGACGACAAGGATGGGATTCGAACCCATGCGTGCTGAGCACAATGGATTAGCAGTCCATCGCCTTAACCACTCGGCCACCTCGTCTCACTGGTATGCAATCTAGCAAACTTTCCAACACCACTTGTAATACTTCAAAGTCAATTCTTTATGTTCTTGTAGATTGTGTCATTTTCACAACCACGAGCTTGATAGCAAGTCGACTTTCAACCATCCTTGGCTTTAGGAACATTTATTTAATTTTAACCAAAACTTGTGAACAAATCCACCATCACCCACCTCACAAACAAAAATGATTTTTAATACTGCTGGCCAATAACATGACCTTCTCTGTAAAAGTAATGTATTAATTTTCACTAAATGTGTTCTATGCTTGTCTTTAATGAAGTGACAGACTGTGTTACATGAGTTACAGTAATTTCAAATCTCTGCAAATATTACAAACATCACCATTTAGAGTTTGCTGTCACTGTAATGTAAACAAGAAAATTATGCAGGAATAAGGTTTAACCTATATTAAGGGCTCTGCTGTAAAAAAATTTTAACTGCATCCCATATCAGTTTAACAAAGCCCAAGAAATGTCATAGACTTTAATTATCTAAACATAAATCATTTTAACCTATACTTGTGAGCTAATCCACCATCATGGGGAATAAAGCATTTGCAAAATAAATTCTAGATAGTAGTATTGACATTGCATGTTCAAATATCAAGACACTTGCTCATGTTTACCATCTTAAAGTAGACTTCTTGATTTGACTTGTTTATATTGGCCATTTGTGTGTCAGTAGCAGTATTTGTAAAAATGCCTCTTCTACCTAAAAAGTATTGTGACAACAAGGATGGGATTCGAACCCATGCGTGCTGAGCACAATGGATTAGCAGTCCATCGCCTTAACCACTCGGCCACCTCGTCTCACTGGTATGCAATCTAGCAAACTTTCCAACACCACTTGTAATACTTCAAAGTCAATTCTTTATGTTCTTGTAGATTGTGTCATTTTCACAATCACGAGCTTGATAGCAAGTCGACTTTCAACCATCCTTGGCTTTAGGAACATTTATTTAATTTTAACCAAAACTTGTGAACAAATCCACCATCATCCACCTCACAAACAAAAATGATTTTTAATACTTCTGGCCAATAACATGACCTTCTCTGTAAAAGTAATGTATTAATTTTCACTAAATGTGTTCTATGCTTGTCTTTAAGGAAGTGACAGACTATGTTACATGAGTTACAGTAATTTCAAATCTCTGCAAATATTACAAACATCACCATTTAGAGTTTGCTGTCACTGTAATGTAAACAAGAAAATTATGCAGGAATAAGGTTTAACCTATATTAAGGGCTCTGCTGTAAAAAAATTTAACTGCACCCCATATCAGTTTAATAAAGCCCAAGAAATGTCATAGACTTTAATTATCTAAACATAAATTATTTTAACCTACACTTGTGAGTTAATCCACCATCATGGGGAAATAAAGCATTTGCCAAACAAATTCAAGATATTAGTATTGACAATGCATGTTCAAATATCAAGACACTTGCTCATGTTTACCATCTTAAAGTAGACTTCTTGATTTGACTTGTTTATTTTGGCCATTTTTGTGTCAGCTTCACTTGCTGGTTTATGATGCAGTATTTGTAAAAATGCCTCTTCTACCGAAAGAGCATTGTGACGACGAGGATGGGATTTGAACCCATGCGTGCAGAGCACAATGGATTAGCAGCCCATCGCCTTAACCACACGGCCACCTCGTCTCACTTGTATGCAATCTGACAAACTTTCCAACACCACTTGTTATACTTCAAAGTCAATTCTTTATGTTCTTGTAGATTGTGTCATTTTCACAATCACGAGCTTGATAGCAAGTCGACTTTCAACCATCCTTGGCTTTAGGAACATTTATTTAATTTTAACCGAAACTTGTGAACAAATCCACCATCACCCACCTCACAAACAAAAATGATTTTTAATACTTCTGGCCAATAACATGACCTTCTCTGTAAAAGTAATGTATTAATTTTCACTAAATGTGTTCTATGCTTGTCTTTAATGAGGTGACAGACTATGTTACATGAGTTACAGTAATTTCAAATCTCAGCAAATATTACAAACATCACCATTTAGAGTTTGCTGTCACTGTAATGTAAACAAGAAAATTATGCAGGAATAAGGTTTAACCTATATTAAGGGCTCTGCTGTAAAAAATTTTTAACTGCATCCCATATCAGTTTAACAAAGCCCAAGAAATGTCATAGACTTTAATTATCTAAACATAAATCATTTTAACCTATACTTGTGAGCTAATCCACCATCATGGGGAATAAAGCATTTGCAAAATAAATTCTAGGTAGTAGTATTGACATTGCATGTTCAAATATCAAGACACTTGCTCATGTTTACCATCTTAAAGTAGACTTCTTGATTTGACTTGTTTATTTTGGCTATTTGTGTGTCAGTAGCAGTATTTGTAAAAATGCCTCTTCTACCTAAAAAGTATTGTGACGACTAGGATGGGATTTGAACCCATGCGTGCTGAGCACAATGGATTAGCAGTCCATCACCTTAACCACTCGGCTACCTCGTCTCACAGGTATGCAATTTGGCAAACATTCCAACACCACTAGTTATACTTCAAAGTCAATTCTTTATGTTCTTGTAGATTGTGTCATTTTCACAATCACGAGCTTGATAGCAAGTCGACTTTCAACCATCCTTGGCTTTAGGAACATTTATTTAATTTTAACCGAAACTTGTGAACAAATCCACCATCACCCACCTCACAAACAAAAATGATTTTTAATACTTCTGGCCAATAACATGACCTTCTCTGTAAAAGTAATGTATTAATTTTCACTAAATGTGTTCTATGCTTGTCCTTAATGAAGTGACAGACTATGTTACATGAGTTACAGTAATTTCAAATCTCTGCAAATATTACAAACATCACCATTTAGAGTTTGCTGTCACTGTAATGTAAACAAGAAAATTATGCAGGAATAAGGTTTAACCTATATTAAGGGCTCTGCTGTAAAAATGTTTTAACTGCATCCCATATCAGTTTAACAAAGCCCAAGAAATGTCATAGACTTTAAATTATCTAAACATAAATCATTTTAACCTATACTTGTGAGCTAATCCACCATCATGGGGGATAAAGCATTTGCAAAATAAATTCTAGATAGTAGTATTGACATTGCATGTTCAAATATCAAGACACTTGCTCAAGTTTACCATCTTAAAGTAGACTTCTTGATTTGACTTGTTTATTTTGGCCATTTGTGTGTCAGTAGCAGTATTTGTAAAAATGCCTCTTCTACCTAAAAAGTATTGTGACGACAAGGATGGGATTCGAACCCATGCGTGCTGAGCACAATGGATTAGCAGTCCATCGCCTTAACCACTCGGCCACCTCGTCTCTCTGGTATGCAATCTAGCAAACTTTCCAACACCACTTGTAATACTTCAAAGTCAATTCTTTATGTTCTTGTAGATTGTGTCATTTGCACAATCACGAGCTTGATAGCAAGTCGACTTTCAACCATCCTTGGCTTTAGGAACATTTATTTAATTTTAACCAAAACTTGTGAACAAATCCACCATCACCCACCTCACAAACAAAAATTATTTTTAATACTTCTGGCCAATAACATGACCTTCTCTGTAAAAGTAATGTATTAATTTTCACTAAATGTGTTCTATGCTTGTCTTTAATTAAGTGACAGACTATGTTACATGAGTTACAGTAATTTCAAATCTCTGCAAATATTACAAACATCACCATTTAGAGTTTGCTGTCACTGTAATGTAAACAAGAAAATTATGCAGGAATAAGGTTTAACCTATATTAAGGGCTCTGCTGTAAAAATGTTTTAACTGCATCCCATATCAGTTTAACAAAGCCCAAGAAATGTCATAGACTTTAAATTATCTAAACATAAATCATTTTAACCTATACGTGTGAGCTAATCCACCATCATGGGGGATAAAGCATTTGCAAAATAAATTCTAGATAGTAGTATTGACATTGCATGTTCAAATATCAAGACACTTGCTCATGTTTACCATCTTAAAGTAGACTTCTTGATTTGACTTGTTTATTTTGGCCATTTGTGTGTCAGTAGCAGTATTTGTAAAAATGCCTTTTCTACCTAAAAAGCATTGTGACGACGAGGATGGGATTTGAACCCATGCGTGCAGAGCACAATGGATTAGCAGTCCATCGCCTTAACCACTCGGCCACCTCGTCTCACTGGTTTGCAATATGGCAAACATTCCAACACCACTAGTTATACTTCAAAGTCAATTCTTTATGTTCTTGTAGATTGTGTCATTTTCACAATCACGAGCTTGATAGCAAGTCGACTTTCAACCATCCTTGGCTTTAGGAACATTTATTTAATTTTAACCGAAACTTGTGAACAAATCCACCATCACCCACCTCACAAACAAAAATGATTTTTAATACTTCTGGCCAATAACATGACCTTCTCTGTAAAAGTAATGTATTAATTTTCACTAAATGTGTTCTATGCTTGTCTTTAAGGAAGTGACAGACTATGTTACATGAGTTACAGTAATTTCAAATCTCTGCAAATATTACAAACATCACCATTTAGAGTTTGCTGTCACTGTAATGTAAACAAGAAAATTATGCAGGAATAAGGTTTAACCTATATTAAGGGCTGTGCTGTAAAAAATTTTAACTGCACCCCATATCAGTTTAATAAAGCCCAAGAAATGTCATAGACTTTTTATTATCTAAACATAAATTATTTTAACCTATACTTGTGAGCTAATCCACCATCATGGGGGTTAAAGCATTTGCAAAATAAATTCTAGATAGTAGTATTAACATTGCATGTTCAAATATCAAGACACTTGCTCATGTTTACCATCTTAAAGTAGACTTTTTGATTTGACTTGTTTATTTTGGCCATTTGTGTGTCAGTAGTAGTATTTGTAAAAATGCCTCTTCTACCTAAAAGCATTGTGACGACGAGGATGGGATTTGAACCCATGCGTGCAGAGCACAATGGATTAGCAGTCCATCGCCTTAACCACTCGGCCACCTCGTCTCACTGGTATGCAATCTGGAAAACTTTCCAACACCACTTGTAATACTTCAAAGTCAATTCTTTATGTTCTTGTAGTTTGTGTCATTTTCACAATCACGAGCTTGATAGCAAGTCGACTTTCAACCATCCTTGGCTTTAGGAACATTTATTTAATTTTAACCGAAACTTGTGAACAAATCCACCATCACCCACCTCACAAACAAAAATGATTTTTAATACTTCTGGCCAATAACATGACCTTCTCTGTAAAAGTAATGTATTAATTTTCACTAAATGTGTTCTATGCTTGTCTTTAATGAGGTGACAGACTATGTTACATGAGTTACAGTAATTTCAAATCTCAGCAAATATTACAAACATCACCATTTAGAGTTTGCTGTCAGTGTAATGTAAACAAGAAAATTATGCAGGAATAATTAAGGGCTCTGCTGTAAAAATTTTTTAACTGCATCCCATATCAGTTTAACAAAGCCCAAGAAATGTCATAGACTTTAATTATCTAAACATAAATCGTTTTAACCTATACTTGTGAGCTAATCCACCATCATGGGGAATAAAGCATTTGCAAAATAAATTCTAGATAGTAGTATTGACATTGCATGTTCAAATATCAAGACACTTGCTCATGTTTACCATCTTAAAGTAGACTTCTTGATTTGACTTGTTTATTTTGGCCATTTGTGTGTCAGTAGCAGTATTTGTAAAAATGCCTCTTCTACCTAAAAAGCATTGTGACGACGAGGATGAGCACAATGGATTAGCAGTCCATCGCCTTAACCACTCGGCCACCTCGTCTCACTGGTATGCACTCTGGCAAACTTTCCAACACCACTAGTTATACTTCAAAGTCAATTCTTTATGTTCTTGTAGATTGTGTCATTTTAACAATCGCCAGCTTGATAGTAAGTCGACTTTCAACCATCCTTGGCTTTAGGAACATTTTTTTCTTTAATTTTAACCGATACTTGTGAACAAATCCACCATCATCCACTTCACAAACAAAAATGATTTTTAATACTTCTGGCCAATAACATGACCTTCTCTGTAAAAGTAATGTATTAATTTTCACTAAATGTGTTCTATGCTTGTCTTTAATGAAGTGACAGACTATGTTACATGAGTTACAGTAATTTCAAATCTCTGCAAATATTACAAACATCACCATTTAGAGTTTGCTGTCACTGTAATGTAAACAAGAAAATTATGCAGGAATAAGGTTTAACCTATATTAAGGGCTCTGCTGTAAAAATCTTTTAACTGCATCCCATATCAGTTTAACAAAGCCCAAGAAATGTCATAGACTTTAAATTATCTAAACATAAATCATTTTAACCTATACTTGTGAGCTAATCCACCATCATGGGGGATAAAGCATTTGCAAAATAAATTCTAGATAGTAGTATTGACATTGCATGTTCAAATATCAAGACACTTGCTCATGTTTACCATCTTAAAGTAGACTTCTTGATTTGACTTGTTTATTTTGGCCATTTGTGTGTCAGTAGCAGTATTTGTAAAAATGCCTCTTCTACCTAAATAGCATTGTGACGACAAGGATGGGATTTGAACCCATGCGTGCAGAGCACAATGGATTAGCAGTCCATCGCCTTAACCACTCGGCCACCTCGTCTCACTGGTATGCAGTCTAGCAAAATTTCCAACACCACTTGTTATACTTCAAAGTCAATTCTTTATGTTCTTGTAGATTGTGTCATTTTCACAATCACGAGCTAGATAGTAAGTCGACTTTCAACCATCCTTGGCTTTAGGAACATTTATTTAATTTTAACCGAAACTTGTGAACAAATCCACCATCATCCACCTCACAAACAAAAATGATTTTTAATACTTCTGGCCAATAACATGACCTTCTCTGTAAAAGTAATGTATTAATTTTCACTAAATGTGTTCTATGCTTGTCTTTAATGAAGTGACAGACTATGTTACATGAGTTACAGTAATTTCAAATCTCTGCAAATATTACAAACATCACCATTTAGAGTTTGCTGTCACTGTAATGTAAACAAGAAAATTATGCAGGAATAAGGTTTAACCTATATTAAGGGCTCTGCTGTAAAAAATTTTAACTGCACCCCATATCAGTTTAATAAAGCCCAAGAAATGTCATAGACTTTAATTATCTAAACATAAATTATTTTAACCTACACTTGTGAGTTAATCCACCATCATGGGGAAATAAAGCATTTGCCAAACAAATTCAAGATATTAGTATTGACAATGCATGTTCAAATATCAAGACACTTGCTCATGTTTACCATCTTAAAGTAGACTTCTTGATTTGACTTGTTTATTTTGGCCATTTTTGTGTCAGCTTCACTTGCTGGTTTATGATGCAGTATTTGTAAAAATGCCTCTTCTACTGAAAGAGCATTGTGACGACGAGGATGGGATTTGAACCCATGCGTGCAGAGCACAATGGATTAGCAGCCCATCGCCTTAACCACACGGCCACCTCGTCTCACTTGTATGCAATCTGACAAACTTTCCAACACCACTTGTTATACTTCAAAGTCAATTCTTTATGTTCTTGTAGATTGTGTCATTTTCACAATCACGAGCTTGATAGCAAGTCGACTTTCAACCATCCTTGGCTTTAGGAACATTTATTTAATTTTAACCGAAACTTGTGAACAAATCCACCATCACCCACCTCACAAACAAAAATGATTTTTAATACTTCTGGCCAATAACATGACCTTCTCTGTAAAAGTAATGTATTAATTTTCACTAAATGTGTTCTATGCTTGTCTTTAATGAGGTGACAGACTATGTTACATGAGTTACAGTAATTTCAAATCTCAGCAAATATTACAAACATCACCATTTAGAGTTTGCTGTCACTGTAATGTAAACAAGAAAATTATGCAGGAATAAGGTTTAACCTATATTAAGGGCTCTGCTGTAAAAATTTTTTAACTGCATCCCATATCAGTTTAACAAAGCCCAAGAAATGTCATAGACTTTAATTATCTAAACATAAATCATTTTAACCTATACTTGTGAGCTAATCCACCATCATGGGGAATAAAGCATTTGCAAAATAAATTCTAGATAGTAGTATTGACATTGCATGTTCAAATATCAAGACACTTGCTCATGTTTACCATCTTAAAGTAGACTTCTTGATTTGACTTGTTTATTTTGGCTATTTGTGTGTCAGTAGCAGTATTTGTAAAAATGCCTCTTCTACCTAAAAAGTATTGTGACGACTAGGATGGGATTTGAACCCATGCGTGCTGAGCACAATGGATTAGCAGTCCATCACCTTAACCACTCGGCTACCTTATCTCACAGGTATGCAATTTGGCAAACATTCCAACACCACTAGTTATACTTCAAAGTGAATTCTTTATGTTCTTGTAGATTGTGTCATTTTCACAATCACGAGCTTGATAGCAAGTCGACTTTCAACCATCCTTGGCTTTAGGAACATTTATTTAATTTTAACCGAAACTTGTGAACAAATCCACCATCACCCACCTCACAAACAAAAATGATTTTTAATACTTCTGGCCAATAACATGACCTTCTCTGTAAAAGTAATGTATTAATTTTCACTAAATGTGTTCTATGCTTGTCCTTAATGAAGTGACAGACTATGTTACATGAGTTACAGTAATTTCAAATCTCTGCAAATATTACAAACATCACCATTTAGAGTTTGCTGTCACTGTAATGTAAACAAGAAAATTATGCAGGAATAAGGTTTAACCTATATTAAGGGCTCTGCTGTAAAAAATTTTTAACTGCATCCCATATCAGTTTAACAAAGCCCAAGAAATGTCATAGACTTTAAATTATCTAAACATAAATCATTTTAACCTATACGTGTGAGCTAATCCACCATCATGGGGGATAAAGCATTTGCAAAATAAATTCTAGATAGTAGTATTGACATTGCATGTTCAAATATCAAGACACTTGCTCATGTTTACCATCTTAAAGTAGACTTCTTGATTTGACTTGTTTATTTTGGCCATTTGTGTGTCAGTAGCAGTATTTGTAAAAATGCCTCTTCTACCTAAAAAGTATTGTGACGACAAGGATGGGATTCAAACCCATGCGTGCTGAGCACAATGGATTAGCAGTCCATCGCCTTAACCACTCGGCCACCTCGTCTCACTAGTATGCAATCTTGCAAACTTTCCAACACCACTTGTAATACTTCAAAGTCAATTCTTTATGTTCTTGTAGATTGTGTCATTTTCACAACCACGAGCTTGATAGCAAGTCGACTTTCAACCATCCTTGGCTTTAGGAACATTTATTTAATTTTAACCAAAACTTGTGAACAAATCCACCATCACCCACCTCACAAACAAAAATGAATTTTAATACTGCTGGCCAATAACATGACCTTCTCTGTAAAAGTAATGTATTAATTTTCACTAAATGTGTTCTATGCTTGTCTTTAATGAAGTGACAGACTGTGTTACATGAGTTACAGTAATTTCAAATCTCTGCAAATATTACAAACATCACCATTTAGAGTTTGCTGTCACTGTAATGTAAACAAGAAAATTATGCAGGAATAAGGTTTAACCTATATTAAGGGCTCTGCTGTAAAAAATTTTTAACTGCATCCCATATCAGTTTAACAAAGCCCAAGAAATGTCATAGACTTTAATTATCTAAACATAAATCATTTTAACCTATACTTGTGAGCTAATCCACCATCATGGGGAATAAAGCATTTGCAAAATAAATTCTAGATAATAGTATTGACATTGCATGTTCAAATATCAAGACACTTGCTCATGTTTACCATCTTAAAGTAGACTTCTTGATTTGACTTGTTTATTTTGGCCATTTGTGTGTCAGTAGCAGTATTTGTAAAAATGCCTCTTCTACCTAAAAAGTATTGTGACGACAAGGATGGGATTCGAACCCATGCGTGCTGAGCACAATGGATTAGCAGTCCATCGCCTTAACCACTCGGCCACCTCGTCTCTCTGGTATGCAATCTAGCAAACTTTCCAACACCACTTGTAATACTACAAAGTCAATTCTTTATGTTCTTGTAGATTGTGTCATTTGCACAATCACGAGCTTGATAGCAAGTCGACTTTCAACCATCCTTGGCTTTAGGAACATTTATTTAATTTGAACCGAAACTTGTGAACAAATCCACCATCACCCACCTCACAAACAAAAATGATTTTTAATACTTCTGGCCAATAACATGACCTTCTCTGTAAAAGTAATGTATTAATTTTCACTAAATGTGTTCTATGCTTGTCTTTAAGGAAGTGACAGACTATGTTACATGAGTTACAGTAATTTCAAATCTCTGCAAATATTACAAACATCACCATTTAGAGTTTGCTGTCACTGTAATGTAAACAAGAAAATTATGCAGGAATAAGGTTTAACCTATATTAAGGGCTCTGCTGTAAAAATTTTTTAACTGCACCCCATATCAGTTTAATAAAGCCCAAGAAATGTCATAGACTTTTTATTATCTAAACATAAATTATTTTAACCTATACTTGTGAGTTAATCCACCATCATGGGGAAATAAAGCATTTGCCAAACAAATTTAAGATAGTAGTATTGACAATGCATGTTCAAATATCAAGACACTTGCTCATGTTTACCATCTTAAAGTAGACTTCTTGATTTGACTTGTTTATTTTGGCCATTTTTGTGTCAGCTTCACTTGCTGGTTTATGAAGCAGTATTTGTAAAAATGCCTCTTCTACCTAAAGAGCATTGTGACGACAAGGATGGGATTTGAACCCATGCGTGCAGAGCACAATGGATTAGCAGTCCATCGCCTTAACCACTCGGCCACCTCGTCTCACTGTTATGCAGTCTGGCAAAATTTCCAACACCACTTGTTATACTTCAAAGTCAATTCTTTATGTTCTTGTAGATTGTGTCATTTTCACAATCACGAGCTTGATAGCAAGTCGACTTTCAACCATCCTTGGCTTTAGGAACATTTATTTAATTTTAACCGAAACTTGTGAACAAATCCACCATCACCCACCTCACAAACAAAAATGATTTTTAATACTTCTGGCCAATAACATGACCTTCTCTGTAAAAGTAATGTATTAATTTTCACTAAATGTGTTCTATGCTTGTCTTTAAGGAAGTGACAGACTATGTTACATGAGTTACAGTAATTTCAAATCTCTGCAAATATTACAAACATCACCATTTAGAGTTTGCTGTCACTGTAATGTAAACAAGAAAATTATGCAGGAATAAGGTTTAACCTATATTAAGGGCTCTGCTGTAAAAAATTTTTAACTGCATCCCATATCAGTTTAACAAAGCCCAAGAAATGTCATAGACTTTAATTATCTAAACATAAATCATTTTAACCTATACTTGTGAGCTAATCCACCATCATGGGGAATAAAGCATTTGCAAAATAAATTCTAGATAGTAGTATTGACATTGCATGTTCAAATATCAAGACACTTGCTCATTTTTACCATCTTAAAGTAGACTTCTTGATTTGACATGTTTATTTTGGCCATTTGTGTGTCAGTAGCAGTATTTGTAAAAATGCCTCTTCTACCTAAAAAGTATTGTGACGACAAGGATGGGATTCGAACCCATGCGTGCTGAGCACAATGGATTAGCAGTCCATCGCCTTAACCACTCGGCCACCTCGTCTCACTGGTATGCAATCTAGCAAACTTTCCAATACCACTTGTAATACTTCAAAGTCAATTCTTTATGTTCTTGTAGATTGTGTCATTTTCACAACCACGAGCTTGATAGCAAGTCGACTTTCAACCATCCTTGGCTTTAGGAACATTTATTTAATTTTAACCAAAACTTGTGAACAAATCCACCATCACCCACCTCACAAACAAAAATGATTTTTAATACTTCTGGCCAATAACATGACCTTCTCTGTAAAAGTAATGTATTAATTTTCACTAAATGTGTTCTATGCTTGTCTTTAATTAAGTGACAGACTATGTTACATGAGTTACAGTAATTTCAAATCTCTGCAAATATTACAAACATCACCATTTAGAGTTTGCTGTCACTGTAATGTAAACAAGAAAATTATGCAGGAATAAGGTTTAACCTATATTAAGGGCTCTGCTGTAAAAATGTTTTAACTGCAACCCATATCAGTTTAACAAAGCCCAAGAAATGTCATAGACTTTAAATTATCTAAACATAAATCATTTTAACCTATACGTGTGAGCTAATCCACCATCATGGGGGATAAAGCATTTGCAAAATAAATTCTAGATAGTAGTATTGACATTGCATGTTCAAATATCAAGACACTTGCTCATGTTTACCATCTTAAAGTAGACTTCTTGATTTGACTTGTTTATTTTGGCCATTTGTGTGTCAGTAGCAGTATTTGTAAAAATGCCTCTTCTACCTAAAAAGCATTGTGATGACGAGGATGGGATTAGAACCCATGCGTGCAGAGCACAATGGATTAGCAGTCCATCGCCTTAACCACTCGGCCACCTCGTCTCACTGGTATGCAATATGGCAAACATTCCAACACCACTAGTTATACTTCAAAGTCAATTCTTTATGTTCTTGTAGATTGTGTCATTTTCACAATCACGAGCTTGATAGCAAGTCGACTTTCAACCATCCTTGGCTTTAGGAACATTTATTTAATTTTAACCGAAACTTGTGAACAAATCCACCATCACCCACCTCACAAACAAAAATGATTTTTAATACTTCTGGCCAATAACATGACCTTCTCTGTAAAAGTAATGTATTAATTTTCACTAAATGTGTTCTATGCTTGTCTTTAAGGAAGTGACAGACTATGTTACATGAGTTACAGTAATTTCAAATCTCTGCAAATATTACAAACATCACCATTTATAGTTTGCTGTCACTGTAATATAAACAAGAAAATTATGCAGGAATAAGGTTTAACCTATATTAAGGGCTCTGCTGTAAATTTTTTTTAACTGCATCCCATATCAGTTTAACAAAGCCCAAGAAATGTCATAGACTTTAATTATCTAAACATAAATCATTTTAACCTATACTTGTGAGCTAATCCACCATCATGTGGAATAAAGCATTTGCAAAATAAATTCTAGATAGTAGTATTGACATTGCATGTTCAAATATCAAGACACTTGCTCATGTTTACCATCTTAAAGTAGACTTCTTGATTTGACTTGTTTATTTTGGCCATTTGTGTGTCAGTAGCAATATTTGTAAAAATGCCTCTACTACCTAAAAAGTATTGTGACAACAAGGATGGGATTCGAACCCATGCGTGCTGAGCACAATGGATTAGCAGTCCATCGCCTTAACCACTCAGCCACCTCGTCTGACTGGTATGCAATATGACAAACATTCCAACACCACTAGTTATACTTCAAAGTCAATTCTTTATGTTCTTGTAGATTGTGTCATTTTCACAATCACGAGCTTGATAGCAAGTCGACTTTCAACCATCCTTGGCTTTAGGAACATTTATTTAATTTGAACCGAAACTTGTGAACAAATCCACCATCACCCACCTCACAAACAAAAATGATTTTTAATACTTCTGGCCAATAACATGACCTTCTCTGTAAAAGTAATGTATTAATTTTCACTAAATGTGTTCTATGCTTGTATTTAAGGAAGTGACAGACTATGTTACATGAGTTACAGTAATTTCAAATCTCTGCAAATATTACAAACATCACCATTTAGAGTTTGCTGTCACTGTAATGTAAACAAGAAAATTATGCAGGAATAAGGTTTAACCTATATTAAGGGCTCTGCTGTAAAAAATTTTAACTGCACCCCATATCAGTTTAATAAAGCCCAAGAAATGTCATAGACTTTTTATTATCTAAACATAAATTATTTTAACCTATACTTGTGAGTTAATCCACCATCATGGGGAAATAAAGCATTTGCCAAACAAATTTAAGATAGTAGTATTGACAATGCATGTTCAAATATCAAGACACTTGCTCATGTTTACCATCTTAAAGTAGACTTCTTGATTTTGGCCATTTTTGTGTCAGCTTCACTTGCTGGTTTATGAAGCAGTATTTGTAAAAATGCCTCTTCTACCTAAAGAGCATTGTGACGACAAGGATGGGATTTGAACCCATGCGTGCAGAGCACAATGGATTAGCAGTCCATCGCCTTAACCACTCGGCCACCTCGTCTCACTGTTATGCAGTCTGGCAAAATTTCCAACACCACTTGTTATACTTCAAAGTCAATTCTTTATGTTCTTGTAGATTGTGTCATTTTCACAATCACGAGCTTGATAGCAAGTCGACTTTCAACCATCCTTGGCTTTAGGAACATTTATTTAATTTTAACCGAAACTTGTGAACAAATCCACCATCACCCACCTCACAAACAAAAATGATTTTTAATACTTCTGGCCAATAACATGACCTTCTCTGTAAAAGTAATGTATTAATTTTCACTAAATGTGTTCTATGCTTGTCTTTAAGGAAGTGACAGACTATGTTACATGAGTTACAGTAATTTCAAATCTCTGCAAATATTACAAACATCACCATTTAGAGTTTGCTGTCACTGTAATGTAAACAAGAAAATTATGCAGGAATAAGGTTTAACCTATATTAAGGGCTCTGCTGTAAAAAATTTTTAACTGCATCCCATATCAGTTTAACAAAGCCCAAGAAATGTCATAGACTTTAATTATCTAAACATAAATCATTTTAACCTATACTTGTGAGCTAATCCACCATCATGGGGAATAAAGCATTTGCAAAATAAATTCTAGATAGTAGTATTGACATTGCATGTTCAAATATCAAGACACTTGCTCATTTTTACCATCTTAAAGTAGACTTCTTGATTTGACATGTTTATTTTGGCCATTTGTGTGTCAGTAGCAGTATTTGTAAAAATGCCTCTTCTACCTAAAAAGTATTGTGACGACAAGGATGGGATTCGAACCCATGCGTGCTGAGCACAATGGATTAGCAGTCCATCGCCTTAACCACTCGGCCACCTCGTCTCACTGGTATGCAATCTAGCAAACTTTCCAACACCACTTGTAATACTTCAAAGTCAATTCTTTATGTTCTTGTAGATTGTGTCATTTTCACAACCACGAGCTTGATAGCAAGTCGACTTTCAACCATCCTTGGCTTTAGGAACATTTATTTAATTTTAACCAAAACTTGTGAACAAATCCACCATCACCCACCTCACAAACAAAAATGATTTTTAATACTTCTGGCCAATAACATGACCTTCTCTGTAAAAGTAATGTATTAATTTTCACTAAATGTGTTCTATGCTTGTCTTTAATTAAGTGACAGACTATGTTACATGAGTTACAGTAATTTCAAATCTCTGCAAATATTACAAACATCACCATTTAGAGTTTGCTGTCACTGTAATGTAAACAAGAAAATTATGCAGGAATAAGGTTTAACCTATATTAAGGGCTCTGCTGTAAAAATGTTTTAACTGCATCCCATATCAGTTTAACAAAGCCCAAGAAATGTCATAGACTTTAAATTATCTAAACATAAATCATTTTAACCTATACGTGTGAGCTAATCCACCATCATGGGGGATAAAGCATTTGCAAAATAAATTCTAGATAGTAGTATTGACATTGCATGTTCAAATATCAAGACACTTGCTCATGTTTACCATCTTAAAGTAGACTTCTTGATTTGACTTGTTTATTTTGGCCATTTGTGTGTCAGTAGCAATATTTGTAAAAATGCCTCTACTACCTAAAAAGTATTGTGACGACAAGGATAGGATTCGAACCCATGCGTGCTGAGCACAATGGATTAGCAGTCCATCGCCTTAACCACTCAGCCACCTCGTCTGACTGGTATGCAATATGATAAACATTCCAACACCACTAGTTATACTTCAAAGTCAATTCTTTATGTTCTTGTAGATTGTGTCATTTTCACAATCACGAGCTTGATAGCAAGTCGACTTTCAACCATCCTTGGCTTTAGGAACATTTATTTAATTTAAACCGAAACTTGTGAACAAATCCACCATCACCCACCTCACAAACAAAAATGATTTTTAATACTTCTGGCCAATAACATGACCTTCTCTGTAAAAGTAATGTATTAATTTTCACTAAATGTGTTCTATGCTTGTCTTTAAGGAAGTGACAGACTATGTTACATGAGTTACAGTAATTTCAAATCTCTGCAAATATTACAAACATCACCATTTAGAGTTTGCTGTCACTGTAATGTAAACAAGAAAATTATGCAGTTATAAGGTTTAACCTATATTAAGGGCTCTGCTGTAAAAAATTTTAACTGCACCCCATATCAGTTTAATAAAGCCCAAGAAATGTCATAGACTTTTTATTATCTAAACATAAATTATTTTAACCTATACTTGTGAGTTAATCCACCATCATGGGGAAATAAAGCATTTGCCAAACAAATTTAAGATAGTAGTATTGACAATGCATGTTCAAATATCAAGACACTTGCTCATGTTTACCATCTTAAAGTAGACTTCTTGATTTGACTTGTTTATTTTGGCCATTTTTGTGTCAGCTTCACTTGCTGGTTTATGAAGCAGTATTTGTAAAAATGCCTCTTCTACCTAAAGAGCATTGTGACGACAAGGATGGGATTTGAACCCATGCGTGCAGAGCACAATGGATTAGCAGTCCATCGCCTTAACCACTCGGCCACCTCGTCTCACTGTTATGCAGTCTGGCAAAATTTCCAACACCACTTGTTATACTTCAAAGTCAATTCTTTATGTTCTTGTAGATTGTGTCATTTTCACAATCACGAGCTTGATAGCAAGTTGACTTTCAACCATCCTTGGCTTTAGGAACATTTATTTAATTTTAACCGAAACTTGTGAACAAATCCACCATCACCCACCTCACAAACAAAAATGATTTTTAATACTTCTTGCCAATAACATGACCTTCTCTGTAAAAGTAATGTATTAATTTTCACTAAATGTGTTCTATGCTTGTCTTTAAGGAAGTGACAGACTATGTTACATGAGTTACAGTAATTTCAAATCTCTGCAAATATTACAAACATCACCATTTAGAGTTTGCTGTCACTGTAATGTAAACAAGAAAATTATGCAGGAATAAGGTTTAACCTATATTAAGGGCTCTGCTGTAAACATTTTTTAACTGCATCCCATATCAGTTTAACAAAGCCCAAGAAATGTCATAGACTTTAATTATCTAAACATAAATCATTTTAACCTATACTTGTGAGCTAATCCACCATCATGGGGAATAAAGCATTTGCAAAATAAATTCTAGATAGTAGTATTGACATTGCATGTTCAAATATCAAGACACTTGCTCATTTTTACCATCTTAAAGTAGACTTCTTGATTTGACATGTTTATTTTGGCCATTTGTGTGTCAGTAGCAGTATTTGTAAAAATGCCTCTTCTACCTAAAAAGTATTGTGACGACAAGGATGGGATTCGAACCCATGCGTGCTGAGCACAATGGATTAGCAGTCCATCGCCTTAACCACTCGGCCACCTCGTCTCACTGGTATGCAATCTAGCAAACTTTCCAACACCACTTGTAATACTTCAAAGTCAATTCTTTATGTTCTTGTAGATTGTGTCATTTTCACAATCACGAGCTTGATAGCAAGTCGACTTTCAACCATCCTTGGCTTTAGGAACATTTATTTAATTTTAACCAAAACTTGTGAACAAATCCACCATCACCCACCTCACAAACAAAAATGATTTTTAATACTTCTGGCCAATAACATGACCTTCTCTGTAAAACTAATGTATTAATTTTCACTAAATGTGTTCTATGCTTGTCTTTAATGAAGTGACAGACTATGTTACATGAGTTACAGTAATTTCAAATCTCTGCAAATATTACAAACATCACCATTTAGAGTTTGCTGTCACTGTAATGTAAACAAGAAAATTATGCAGGAATAAGGTTTAACCTATAATAAGGGCTCTGCTGTAAAAAATTTTTAACTGCATCCAATATCAGTTTAACAAAGCCCAAGAAATGTCATAGACTTTAATTATCTAAACATAAATCATTTTAACCTATACTTGTGAGCTAATCCACCATCATGGGTAATAAAGCATTTGCAAAATAAATTCTAGATAGTATTATTGACATTGCATGTTCAAATATCAAGACACTTGCTCATGTTTACCATCTTAAAGTAAACTTCTTGATTTGACTTGTTTATTTTGGCCATTTGTGTGTCAGTAGCAGTATTTGTAAAAATGCCTCTTCTACCTAAATAGCATTGTGACGACAAGGATGGGATTTGAACCCATGCGTGCAGAGCACAATAGATTAGCAGTCCATCGCCTTAACCACTCGGCCACCTCGTCTCACTGGTATGCAGTCTAGCAAAATTTCCAACACCACTTGTTATACTTCAAAGTCAATTCTTTATGTTCTTGTAGATTGTGTCATTTTCACAATCACGAGCTAGATAGTAAGTCGACTTTCAACCATCCTTGGCTTTAGGAACATTTATTTAATTTTAACCAAAACTTGTGAACAAATCCACCATCATCCACCTCACAAACAAAAATGATTTTAATACTTCTGGCCAATAACATGACCTTCTCTGTAAAAGTAATGTATTAATTTTCACTAAATGTGTTCTATGCTTGTCTTTAAGGAAGTGACAGACTATGTTACATGAGTTACAGTAATTTCAAATCTCTGCAAATATTACAAACATCACCATTTAGAGTTTGCTGTCACTGTAATGTAAACAAGAAAATTATGCAGGAATAAGGTTTAACCTATATTAAGGGCTCTGCTGTAAAAAATTTTAACTGCACCCCATATCAGTTTAATAAAGCCCAAGAAATGTCATAGACTTTAATTATCTAAACATAAATTATTTTAACCTACACTTGTGAGTTAATCCACCATCATGGGGAAATAAAGCATTTGCCAAACAAATTCAAGATATTAGTATTGACAATACATGTTCAAATATCAAGACACTTGCTCATGTTTACCATCTTAAAGTAGACTTCTTGATTTGACTTGTTTATTTTGGCCATTTTTGTGTCAGCTTCACTTGCTGGTTTATGATGCAGTATTTGTAAAAATGCCTCTTCTACCGAAAGAGCATTGTGACGACGAGGATGGGATTTGAACCCATGCGTGCAGAGCACAATGGATTAGCAGCCCATTGCCTTAACCACACGGCCACCTCGTCTCACTTGTATGCAATCTGACAAACTTTCCAACACCACTTGTTATACTTCAAAGTCAATTCTTTATGTTCTTGTAGATTGTGTCATTTTCACAATCACGAGCTTGATAGCAAGTCGACTTTCAACCATCCTTGGCTTTAGGAACATTTATTTAATTTTAACCGAAACTTGTGAACAAATCCACCATCACCCACCTCACAAACAAAAATGATTTTTAATACTTCTGGCCAATAACATGACCTTCTCTGTAAAAGTAATGTATTAATTTTCACTAAATGTGTTCTATGCTTGTCTTTAATGAGGTGACAGACTATGTTACATGAGTTACAGTAATTTCAAATCTCAGCAAATATTACAAACATCACCATTTAGAGTTTGCTGTCACTGTAATGTAAACAAGAAAATTATGCAGGAATAAGGTTTAACCTATATTAAGGGCTCTGCTGTAAAAATTTTTTAACTGCATCCCATATCAGTTTAACAAAGCCCAAGAAATGTCATAGACTTTAATTATCTAAACATAAATCATTTTAACCTATACTTGTGAGCTAATCCACCATCATGGGGAATAAAGCATTTGCGAAATAAATTCTAGGTAGTAGTATTGACATTGCATGTTCAAATATCAAGACACTTGCTCATGTTTACCATCTTAAAGTAGACTTCTTGATTTGACTTGTTTATTTTGGCTATTTGTGTGACAGTAGCAGTATTTGTAAAAATGCCTCTTCTATCTAAAAAGTATTGTGACGACTAGGATGGGATTTGAACCCATGCTTGCTGAGCACAATGGATTAGCAGTCCATCACCTTAACCAATCGGCTACCTCGTCTCACAGGTATGCAATTTGGCAAACATTCCAACACCACTAGTTATACTTCAAAGTCAATTCTTTATGTTCTTGTAGATTGTGTCATTTTCACAATCACGAGCTTGATAGCAAGTCGACTTTCAACCATCCTTGGCTTTAGGAACATTTATTTAATTTTAACCGAAACTTGTGAACAAATCCACCATCACCCACCTCACAAACAAAAATGATTTTTAATACTTCTGGCCAATAACATGACCTTCTCTGTAAAAGTAATGTATTAATTTTCACTAAATGTGTTCTATGCTTGTCCTTAATGAAGTGACAGACTATGTTACATGAGTTACAGTAATTTCAAATCTCTGCAAATATTACAAACATCACCATTTAGAGTTTGCTGTCACTGTAATGTAAACAAGAAAATTATGCAGGAATAAGGTTTAACCTATATTAAGGGCTCTGCTGTAAAAATGTTTTAACTGCATCCCATATCAGTTTAACAAAGCCCAAGAAATGTCATAGACTTTAAATTATCTAAACATAAATCATTTTAACCTATACTTGTGAGCTAATCCACCATCATGGGGGATAAAGCATTTGCAAAATAAATTCTAGATAGTAGTATTGACATTGCATGTTCAAATATCAAGACACTTGCTCAAGTTTACCATCTTAAAGTAAACTTCTTGATTTGACTTGTTTATTTTGGCCATTTGTGTGTCAGTAGCAGTATTTGTAAAAATGCCTCTTCTACCTAAAAAGTATTGTGACGACAAGGATGGGATTCGAACCCATGCGTGCTGAGCACAATGGATTAGCAGTCCATCGCCTTAACCACTCGGCCACCTCGTCTCTCTGGTATGCAATCTAGCAAACTTTCCAACACCACTTGTAATACTTCAAAGTCAATTCTTTATGTTCTTGTAGATTGTGTCATTTGCACAATCACGAGCTTGATAGCAAGTCGACTTTCAACCATCCTTGGCTTTAGGAACATTTATTTAATTTTAACCAAAACTTGTGAACAAATCCACCATCACCCACCTCACAAACAAAAATGATTTTTAATACTTCTGGCCAATAACATGACCTTCTCTGTAAAAGTAATGTATTAATTTTCACTAAATGTGTTCTATGCTTGTCTTTAATTAAGTGACAGACTATGTTACATGAGTTACAGTAATTTCAAATCTCTGCAAATATTACAAACATCACCATTTAGAGTTTGCTGTCACTGTAATGTAAACAAGAAAATTATGCAGGAATAAGGTTTAACCTATATTAAGGGCTCTGCTGTAAAAATGTTTTAACTGCATCCCATATCAGTTTAACAAAGCCCAAGAAATGTCATAGACTTTAATTATCTAAACATAAATCATTTTAACCTATACGTGTGAGCTAATCCACCATCATGGGGGATTAAGCATTTGCAAAATAAATTCTAGATAGTAGTATTGACATTGCATGTTCAAATATCAAGACACTTGCTCATGTTTACCATCTTAAAGTAGACTTCTTGATTTGACTTGTTTATTTTGGCCATTTGTGTGTCAGTAGCAGTATTTGTAAAAATGCCTCTTCTACCTAAAAAGCATTGTGACGACGAGGATGGGATTTGAACCCATGCGTGCAGAGCACAATGGATTAGCAGTCCATCGCCTTAACCACTCGGCCACCTCGTCTCACTGGTATGCAATATGGCAAACATTCCAACACCACTAGTTATACTTCAAAGTCAATTCTTTATGTTCTTGTAGATTGTGTCATTTTCACAATCACGAGCTTGATAGCAAGTCGACTTTCAACCATCCTTGGCTTTAGGAACATTTATTTAATTTTAACCGAAACTTGTGAACAAATCCACCATCACCCACCTCACAAACAAAAATGATTTTTAATACTTCTGGCCAATAACATGACCTTCTCTGTAAAAGTAATGTATTAATTTTCACTAAATGTGTTCTATGCTTGTCTTTAAGGAAGTGACAGACTATGTTACATGAGTTACAGTAATTTCAAATCTCTGCAAATATTACAAACATCACCATTTAGAGTTTGCTGTCACTGTAATGTAAACAAGAAAATTATGCAGGAATAAGGTTTAACCTATATTAAGGGCTCTGCTGTAAAAAATTTTAACTGCACCCCATATCAGTTTAATAAAGCCCAAGAAATGTCATAGACTTTTTATTATCTAAACATAAATTATTTTAACCTATACTTGTGAGTTAATCCACCATCATGGGGAAATAAAGCATTTGCCAAACAAATTTAAGATAGTAGTATTGACAATGCATGTTCAAATATCAAGACACTTGCTCATGTTTACCATCTCAAAGTAGACTTCTTGATTTGACTTGTTTATTTTGGCCATTTTTGTGTCAGCTTCACTTGCTGGTTCATGAAGCAGTATTTGTAAAAATGCCTCTTCTACCTAAAGAGCATTGTGACGACAAGGATGGGATTTGAACCCATGCGTGCAGAGCACAATGGATTAGCAGTCCATCGCCTTAACCACTCGGCCACCTCGTCTCACTGGTATGCAGTCTGGCAAAATTTCCAACACCACTTGTTATACTTCAAAGTCAATTCTTTATGTTCTTGTAGATTGTGTCATTTTCACAATCACGAGCTTGATAGCAAGTCGACTTTCAACCATCCTTGGCTTTAGGTACATTTATTTAATTTTAACCGAAACTTGTGAACAAATCCACCATCACCCACCTCACAAACAAAAATGATTTTTAATACTTCTGGCCAATAACATGACCTTCTCTGTAAAAGTAATGTATTAATTTTCACTAAATGTGTTCTATGCTTGTCTTTAATGAGGTGACAGACTATGTTACATGAGTTACAGTAATTTCAAATCTCAGCAAATATTACAAACATCACCATTTAGAGTTTGCTGTCACTGTAATGTAAACAAGAAAATTATGCAGGAATAAGGTTTAACCTATATTAAGGGCTCTGCTGTAAAAAAAATTTAACTGCATCCCATATCAGTTTAACAAAGCCCAAGAAATGTCATAGACTTTAAATTATCTAAACATAAATCATTTTAACCTATACATGTGAGCTAATCCACCATCATGGGGGATAAAGCATTTGCAAAATAAATTCTAGATAGTAGTATTGACATTGCATGTTCAAATATCAAGACACTTGCTCATGTTTACCATCTTAAAGTAGACTTCTTGATTTGACTTGTTTATTTTGGCCATTTGTGTGTCAGTAGCAGTATTTGTAAAAATGCCTCTTCTACCTAAAAAGTATTGTGACGACAAGGATGGGATTCGAACCCATGCGTGCTGAGCACAATGGATAAGCAGTCCATCGCCTTAACCACTCGGCCACCTCGTCTCACTGGTATGCAATTTAGCAAACTTTCCAACACCACTTGTAATACTTCAAAGTCAATTCTTTATGTTCTTGTAGATTGTGTCATTTTCACAACCACGAGCTTGATAGCAAGTCGACTTTCAACCATCCTTGGCTTTAGGAACATTTATTTAATTTTAACCAAAACTTGTGAACAAATCCACCATCACCCACCTCACAAACAAAAATGATTTTTAATACTGCTGGCCAATAACATGACCTTCTCTGTAAAAGTAATGTATTAATTTTCACGAAATGTGTTCTATGCTTGTCTTTAATGAAGTGACAGACTGTGTTACATGAGTTACAGTAATTTCAAATCTCTGCAAATATTACAAACATCACCATTTAGAGTTTGCTGTCACTGTAATGTAAACAAGAAAATTATGCAGGAATAAGGTTTAACCTATATTAAGGGCTCTGCTGTAAAAAATTTTTAACTGCATCCCATATCAGTTTAACAAAGCCCAAGAAATGTCATAGACTTTAATTATCTAAACATAAATCATTTTAACCTATACTTGTGAGCTAATCCACCATCATGGGGAATAAAGCATTTGCTAAATAAATTCTAGATAGTAGTATTGACATTGCATGTTCAAATATCAAGACACTTGCTCATGTTTACCATCTTAAAGTAGACTTCTTGATTTGACTTGTTTATTTTGGCCATTTGTGTGTCAGTAGCAGTATTTGTAAAAATGCCTCTTCTACCTAAAAAGTATTGTGACGACAAGGATGGGATTCGAACCCATGCGTGCTGAGCACAATTGATTAGCAGTCCATCGCCTTAACCACTCGGCCACCTCGTCTCTCTGGTATGCAATCTAGCAAACTTTCCAACACCACTTGTAATACTTCAAAGTCAATTCTTTATGTTCTTGCAGATTGTGTCATTTGCACAATCACGAGCTTGATAGCAAGTCAACTTTCAACCATCCTTGGCTTTAGGAACATTTATTTAATTTTAACCAAAACTTGTGAACAAATCCACCATCACCCACCTCACAAACAAAAATGATTTTTAATACTTCTGGCCAATAACATGACCTTCTCTGTAAAAGTAATGTATTAATTTTCACTAAATGTGTTCTTTGCTTGTCTTTAATTAAGTGACAGACTATGTTACATGAGTTACAGTAATTTCAAATCTCTGCAAATATTACAAACATCACCATTTAGAGTTTGCTGTCACTGTAATGTAAACAAGAAAATTATGCAGGAATAAGGTTTAACCTATATTAAGGGCTCTGCTGTAAAAATGTTTTAACTGCATCCCATATCAGTTTAACAAAGCCCAAGAAATGTCATAGACTTTAAATTATCTAAACATAAATCATTTTAACCTATACGTGTGAGCTAATCCACCATCATGGGGGATAAAGCATTTGCAAAATAAATTCTAGATAGTAGTATTGACATTGCATGTTCAAATATCAAGACACTTGCTCATGTTTACCATCTTAAAGTAGACTTCTTGATTTGACTTGTTTATTTTGGCCATTTGTGTGTCAGTAGCAGTATTTGTAAAAATGCCTCATCTACCTAAAAAGCATTGTGACGACGAGGATGGGATTTGAACCCATGCGTGCAGAGCACAATGGATTAGCAGTCCATCGCCTTAACCACTCGGCCACCTCGTCTCACTGGTATGCAATATGGCAAACATTCCAACACCACTAGTTATACTTCAAAGTCAATTCTTTATGTTCTTGTAGATTGTGTCATTTTCACAATCACGAGCTTGATAGCAAGTCGACTTTCAACCATCCTTGGCTTTAGGAACATTTATTTAATTTTAACCGAAACTTGTGAACAAATCCACCATCACCCACCTCACAAACAAAAATGATTTTTAATACTTCTGGCCAATAACATGACCTTCTCTGTAAAAGTAATGTATTAATTTTCACTAAATGTGTTCTATGCTTGTCTTTAAGGAAGTGACAGACTATGTTACATGAGTTACAGTAATTTCAAATCTCTGCAAATATTACAAACATCACCATTTAGAGTTTGCTGTCACTGTAATGTAAACAAGAAAATTATGCAGGAATAAGGTTTAACATATATTAAGGGCTCTGCTGTAAAAAAAAATAACTGCACCCCATATCAGTTTAATAAAGCCCAAGAAATGTCATAGACTTTTTATTATCTAAACATAAATTATTTTAACCTATACTTGTGAGCTAATCCACCATCATGGGGAATAAAGCATTTGCAAAATAAATTCTAGATAGTAGTATTGACATTGCATGTTCAAATATCAAGACACTTGCTCATGTTTACCATCTTAAAGTAGACTTCTTGATTTGACTTGTTTATTTTGGCCATTTGTGTGTCAGTAGCAGTATTTGTAAAAATGCCTCTTCTACCTAAAAAGTATTGTGATGACAAGGATGGGATTCGAACCCATGCGTGCTGAGCACAGTGGATTAGCAGTCCATCGCCTTAACCACTCGGCAACCTCGTCTCACTGTTATGCAGTCTGGCATAATTTCCAACACCACTTGTTATACTTCAAAGTCAATTCTTTATGTTCTTGTAGATTGTGTCATTTGCACAATCACGAGCTTGATAGCAAGTCGACTTTCAACCATCCTTGGCTTTAGGAACATTTATTTAATTTTAACCGAAACTTGTGAACAAATCCACCATCACCCACCTCACAAACAAAAATGATTTTTAATACTTCTGGCCAATAACATGACCTTCTCTGTAAAAGTAATGTATTAATTTTCACTAAATGTGTTCTATGCTTGTCTTTAAGGAAGTGACAGACTATGTTACATGAGTTACAGTAATTTCAAATCTCTGCAAATATTACAAACATCACCATTTAGAGTTTGCTGTCACTGTAATGTAAACAAGAAAAGTATGCAGGAATAAGGTTTAACCTATATTAAGGGCTCTGCTGTAAAAATTTTTAACTGCACCCCATATCAGTTTAATAAAGCCCAAGAAATGTCATAGACTTTTTATTATCTAAACATAAATTATTTTAACCTATACTTGTGAGTTAATCCACCATCATGGGGAAATAAAGCATTTTCCAAACAAATTTAAGATAGTAGTATTGACAATGCATGTTCAAATATCAAGACACTTGTTCATGTTTACCATCTCAAAGTAGACTTCTTGATTTGACTTGTTTATTTTGGCCATTTTTGTGTCAGCTTCACTTGCTGGTTTATGAAGCAGTATTTGTAAAAATGCCTCTTCTACCTAAAGAGCATTGTGACGACAAGGATGGGATTTGAACCCATGCGTGCAGAGCACAATGGATTAGCAGTCCATCGCCTTAACCACTCGGCCACCTCGTCTCACTGGCATGCAGTCTGGCAAAATTTCCAACACCACTTGTTATACTTCAAAGTCAATTCTTTATGTTCTTGTAGATTGTGTCATTTTCACAATCACGAGCTTGATAGCAAGTCGACTTTCAACCATCCTTGGCTTTAGGAACATTTATTTAATTTTAACCGAAACTTGTGAACAAATCCACCATCACCCACCTCACAAACAAAAATTATTTTTAATACTTCTGGCCAATAACTTGACCTTCTCTGTAAAAGTAATGTATTAATTTTCACTAAATGTGTTCTATGCTTGTCTTTAATGAAGTGACAGACTGTGTTACATGAGTTACAGTAATTTCAAATCTCTGCAAATATTACAAACATCACCATTTAGAGTTTGCTGTCACTGTAATGTAAACAAGAAAATTATGCAGGAATAAGGTTTAACCTATATTAAGGGCTCTGCTGTAAAAAAATTTAACTGCACCCCATATCAGTTTAACAAAGCCCAAGAAATGTCATAGACTTTAATTATCTAAACATAAATCATTTTAACCTATACTTGTGAGCTAATCCACCATCATGGGGAATAAAGCATTTGCAAAATAAATTCTAGATAGTAGTATTGACATTGCATGTTCAAATATCAAGACACTTGCTCATGTTTACCATCTTAAAGTAGACTTCTTGATTTGACTTGTTTATTATGGCCATTTGTGTGTCAGTAGCAGTATTTGTAAAAATGCCTCTTCTACCTAAAAAGTATTGTGACGACAAGGATGGGATTCGAACCCAATGGATTAGCAGTCCATCGCCTTAACCACTCGGCAACCTCGTCTCACTGGTATGCAATCTAGCAAACTTTCCAACACCACTTGTAATACTTCAAAGTCAATTCTTTATGTTCTTGTAGATTGTGTCATTTTCACAATCACGAGCTTGATAGCAAGTCGACTTTCAACCATCCTTGGCTTTAGGAACATTTATTTAATTTTAACCAAAATTTGTGAACAAATCCACCATCACCCACCTCACAAACAAAAATGATTTTTAATACTTCTGGCCAATAACATGACCTTCTCTGTAAAAGTAATGTATTAATTTTCACTAAATGTGTTCTATGCTTGTCTTTAAGGAAGTGACAGACTATGTTACATGAGTTACAGTAATTTCAAATCTCTGCAAATATTACAAACATCACCATTTAGAGTTTGCTGTCACTGTAATGTAAACAAGAAAATTATGCAGGAATAAGGTTTAACCTATATTAAGGGCTCTGCTGTAAAAATTTTAACTGCACCCCATATCAGTTTAATAAAGCCCAAGAAATGTCATAGACTTTTTATTATCTAAACATAAATTATTTTAACCTATACTTGTGAGTTAATCCACCATCATGGGGAAATAAAGCATTTGCCAAACAAATTTAAGATAGTAGTATTGACAATGCATGTTCAAATATCAAGACACTTGCTCATGTTTACCATCTCAAAGTAGACTTCTTGATTTGACTTGTTTATTTTGGCCATTTTTGTGTCAGCTTCACTTGCTGGTTCATGAAGCAGTATTTGTAAAAATGCCTCTTCTACCTAAAGAGCATTGTGACGACAAGGATGGGATTTGAAACCATGCGTGCAGAGCACAATGGATTAGCAGTCCATCGCCTTAACCACTCGGCCACCTCGTCTCACTGGTATGCAGTCTGGCAAAATTTCCAACACCACTTGTTATACTTCAAAGTCAATTCTTTATGTTCTTGTAGATTGTGTCATTTTCACAATCACGAGCTTGATAGCAAGTCGACTTTCAACCATCCTTGGCTTTAGGAACATTTATTTAATTTTAACCGAAACTTGTGAACAAATCCACCATCACCCACCTCACAAACAAAAATGATTTTTAATACTTCTGGCCAATAACATGACCTTCTCTGTAAAAGTAATGTATTAATTTTCACTAAATGTGTTCTATGCTTGTCTTTAATTAGGTGACAGACTATGTTACATGAGTTATAGTAATTTCAAATCTCTGCAAATATTACAAACATCACCATTTAGAGTTTGCTGTCACTGTAATGTAAACAAGAAAATTATGCAGGAATAAGGTTTAACCTATATTAAGGGCTCTGCTGTAAAAATGTTTTAACTGCATCCCATATCAGTTTAACAAAGCCCAAGAAATGTCATAGACTTTAAATTATCTAAACATAAATCATTTTAACCTATACTTGTGAGCTAATCCACCATCATGGGGGATAAAGCATTTAGAAAATAAATTCTAGATAGTAGTATTGACATTGCATGTTCAAATATCAAGACACTTGCTCATGTTTACCATCTTAAAGTAGACTTCTTGATTTGACTTGTTTATTTTGGCCATTTGTGTGTCAGTAGCAGTATTTGTAAAAATGCCTCTTCTACCTAAAAAGCATTGTGACGACGAGGATGAGCACAATGGATTAGCAGTCCATCGCCTTAACCACTCGGCCACCTCGTCTCACTGGTATGCACTCTGGCAAACTTTCCAACACCACTACTTATACTTCAAAGTCAATTATTTATGTTCTTGTAGATTGTGTCATTTTCACAATCGCCAGCTTGATAGTAAGTCGACTTTCAACCATCCTTGGCTTTAGGAACATTTATTTAATTTTAACAGATACTTGTGAACAAATCCACCATCATCCACTTCACAAACAAAAATGATTTTTAATACTTCTGGCCAATAACATGACCTTCTCTGTAAAAGTAATGTATTAATTTTCACTAAATGTGTTCTATGCTTGTCTTTAATGAAGTGACAGACTATGTTACATGAGTTACAGTAATTTCAAATCTCTGCAAATATTACAAACATCACCATTTAGAGTTTGCTGTCACTGTAATGTAAACAAGAAAATTATGCAGGGATAAGGTTTAACCTATATTAAGGGCTCTGCTGTAAAAATGTTTTAACTGCATCCCATATCAGTTTAACAAAGCCCAAGAAATGTCATAGACTTTAAATTATCTAAACATAAATCATTTTAACCTATACTTGTGAGCTAATCCACCATCATGGGGGATAAAGCGTTTGCAAAATAAATACTAGATAGTAGTATTGACATTGCATGTTCAAATATCAAGACACTTGCTCATGTTTACCATCTTAAAGTAGACTTCTTGATTTGACTTGTTTATTTTGGCCATTTGTGTGTCAGTAGCAGTATTTGTAAAAATGCCTCTTCTACCTAAAAAGCATTGTGACGACGAGGATGGGATTTGAACCCATGCATGCAGAGTACAATGGATTAGCAGTCCATCGCCTTAACCACTCAGCCACCTCGTCTCACTGGTATGCAAGCTGGCAAACATTCCAACACCACTAGTTATACTTCAAAGTCAATTCTTTATGTTCTTGTAGATTGTGTCATTTTCACAATCACGAGCTAGATAGTAAGTCGACTTTCAACCATCCTTGGCTTTAGGAACATTTATTTAATTTTAACCGATACTTGTGAACAAATCCACCATCATCCACCTCACAAACAAAAATTATTTTTAATACTTCTGGCCAATAACATGACCTTCTCTGTAAAAGTAATGTATTAATTTTCACTAAATGTGTTCTATGCTTGTCTTTAAGGAAGTGACAGACTATGTTACATGAGTTACAGTAATTTCAAATCTCTGCAAATATTACAAACATCACCATTTAGAGTTTGCTGTCACTGTAATGTAAACAAGAAAATTATGCAGGAATAAGGTTTAACCTATATTAAGGGCTCTGCTGTAAACATTTTTAACTGCACCCCATATCAGTTTAATAAAGCCCAAGAAATGTCATAGACTTTAATTATCTAAACATAAATTATTTTAACCTACACTTGTGAGTTAATCCACCATCATGGGGAAATAAAGCATTTGCCAAACAAATTCAAGATATTAGTATTGACAATGCATGTTCAAATATCAAGACACTTGCTCATGTTTTCCATCTTAAAGTAGACTTCTTGATTTGACTTGTTTATTTTGGCCATTTTTGTGTCAGCTTCACTTCATTTGTAAAAATGCCTCTTCTACCTAAAGAGCATTGTGACTACAAGGATGGGATTTGAACCCATGCGTGCAGAGCACAATGGATTAGCAGTCCATCGCCTTAACCACTTGGCCACCTCGTCTCACTGGTATGCAGTCTGGCAAAATTTCCAACACCACTTGTTATACTTCAAAGTCAATTCTTTATGTTCTTGTAGATTGTGTCATTTTCACAATCACCAGCTTGATAGTAAGTCGACTTTCAACCATCCTTGGCTTTAGGAACATTTATTTAATTTTAACCGATACTTGTGAACAAATCCACCATCATCCACTTCACAAACAAAAATGATTTTTAATACTTCTGGCCAATAACATGACCTTCTCTGTAAAAGTAATGTATTAATTTTCACTAAATGTGTTCTATGCTTGTCTTTAATGAAGTGACAGACTATGTTACATGAGTTACAGTAATTTCAAATCTCTGCAAATATTACAAACATCACCATTTAGAGTTTGCTGTCACTGTAATGTAAACAAGAAAATTATGCAGGAATAAGGTTAAACCTATATTAAGGGCTCTGCTGTAAAAAAATTTAACTGCACCCCATATCAGTTTAATAAAGCCCAAGAAATGTCATAGACTTTAATTATCTAACATAAATTATTTTAACCTATACTTGTGAGTTAATCCACCATCATGGGGAAATAAAGCATTTGCCAAACAAATTCAAGATAGTAGTATTGACAATGCATGTTCAAATATCAAGACACTTGCTCATGTTTACCATCTTAAAGTAGACTTCTTGATTTGACTTGTTTATTTTGGCCATTTTTGTGTCAGCTTCACTTGCTGGTTTATGATGCAGTATTTGTAAAAATGTCTCTTCTACCGAAAGAGCATTGTGACGACGAGGATGGGATCTGAACCCATGCGTGCAGAGCACAATGGATTAGCAGCCCATCGCCTTAACCACTCGGCCACCTCGTCTCACTGGTATGCAATCTGGCAAACTTTCCAACACCACTTGTTATACTTCAAAGTCAATTCTTTATGTTCTTGTAGATTGTGTCATTTTCACAATCACGAGCTTGATAGCAAGTCGACTTTCAACCATCCTTGGCTTTAGGAACATTTATTTAATTTTAACCGAAACTTGTGAACAAATCCACCATCACCCACCTCACAAACAAAAATGATTTTTAATACTTCTGGCCAATAACATGACCTTCTCTGTAAAAGTAATGTATTAATTTTCACTAAATGTGTTCTATGCTTGTCTTTAATGAGGTGACAGACTATGTTACATGAGTTACAGTAATTTCAAATCTCAGCAAATATTACAAACATCACCATTTAGAGTTTGCTGTCAGTGTAATGTAAACAAGAAAATTATGCAGGAATAAGGTTTAACCTATATTAAGGGCTCTGCTGTAAAAATTTTTTAACTGCATCCCATATCAGTTTAACAAAGCCCAAGAAATGTCATAGACTTTAATTATCTAAACATAAATCATTTTAACCTATACTTGTGAGCTAATCCACCATCATGGGGAATAAAGCATTTGCAAAATAAATTCTAGATAGTAGTATTGACATTGCATGTTCAAATATCAAGACACTTGCTCATGTTTACCATCTTAAAGTAGACTTCTTGATTTGACTTGTTTATTTTGGCCATTTGTGTGTCAGTAGCAGTATTTGTAAAAATGCCTCTTCTACCTAAAAAGTATTGTGACGACAATGATGGGATTCGAACCCAAGCGTGCTGAGCACAATGGTTTAGCAGTCCATCGCCTTAACCACTCGGCAACCTCGTCTCACTGGTATGCAATCTAGCAAACTTTCCAACACCACTTGTAATACTTCAAAGTCAATTCTTTATGTTCTTGTAGATTGTGTCATTTTCACAATCACGAGCTTGATAGCAAGTCGACTTTCAACCATCCTTGGCTTTAGGAACATTTATTTAATTTTAACCAAAATTTGTGAACAAATCCACCATCACCCACCTCACAAACAAAAATGATTTTTAATACTTCTGGCCAATAACATGACCTTCTCTGTAAAAGTAATGTATTAATTTTCACTAAATGTGTTCTATGCTTGTCTTTAAGGAAGTGACAGACTATGTTACATGAGTTACAGTAATTTCAAATCTCTGCAAATATTACAAACATCACCATTTAGAGTTTGCTGTCACTGTAATGTAAACAAGAAAATTATGCAGGAATAAGGTTTAACCTATATTAAGGGCTCTGCTGTAAAAATTCTTAACTGCACCCCATATCAGTTTAATAAAGCCCAAGAAATGTCATAGACTTTTTATAATCTAAACATAAATTATTTTAACCTATACTTGTGAGTTAATCCACTATCATGGGGAAATAAAGCATTTGCCAAACAAATTTAAGATAGTAGTATTGACAATGCATGTTCAAATATCAAGACACTTGCTCATGTTTACCATCTCAAAGTAGACTTCTTGATTTGACTTGTTTATTTTGGCCATTTTTGTGTCAGCTTCACTTGCTGGTTTATGAAGCAGTATTTGTAAAAATGCCTCTTCTACCTAAAGAGCATTGTGACGACAAGGATGGGATTTGAACCCATGCGTGCAGAGCACAATGGATTAGCAGTCCATCGCCTTAACCACTCGGCCACCTCGTCTCACTGGTATGCAGTCTGGCAAAATTTCCAACACCACTTGTTATACTTCAAAGTCAATTCTTTATGTTCTTGTAGATTGTGTCATTTTCACAATCACGAGCTTGATAGCAAGTCGACTTTCAACCATCCTTGGCTTTAGGAACATTTATTTAATTTTAACCGAAACTTGTGAACAAATCCACCATCACCCACCTCACAAACAAAAATGATTTTTAATACTTCTGGCCAATAACTTGACCTTCTCTGTAAAAGTAATGTATTAATTTTCACTAAATGTGTTCTATGCTTGTCTTTAATGAAGTGACAGACTGTTACATGAGTTACAGTAATTTCAAATCTCTGCAAATATTACAAACATCACCATTTAGAGTTTGCTGTCACTGTAATGTAAACAAGAAAATTATGCAGGAATAAGGTTTAACCTATATTAAGGGCTCTGCTGTAAATTTTTTTTAACTGCATCCCATATCAGTTTAACAAAGCCCAAGAAATGTCATAGACTTTAATTATCTAAACATAAATCATTTTAACCTATACTTGTGAGCTAATCCACCATCATGGGGAATAAAGCATTTGCAAAATAAATTCTAGATAGTAGTATTGACATTGCATGTTCAAATATCAAGACACTTGCTCATGTTTACCATCTTAAAGTAGACTTCTTGATTTGACTTGTTTATTTTGGCCATTTGTGTGTCAGTAGCAGTATTTGTAAAAATGCCTCTTCTACCTAAAAAGTATTGTGACGACAAGGATGGGATTCGAACCCATGCGTGCTGAGCACAATTGATTAGCAGTCCATCGCCTTAACCACTCGGCCACCTCGTCTCTCTGGTATGCAATCTTGCAAACTTTCCAACACCACTTGTAATACTTCAAAGTCAATTCTTTATGTTCTTGTAGATTGTGTCATTTGCACAATCACGAGCTTGATAGCAAGTCGACTTTCAACCATCCTTGGCTTTAGGAACATTTATTTAATTTTAACCAAAACTTGTGAACAAATCCACCATCACCCACCTCACAAACAAAAATGATTTTTAATACTTCTGGCCAATAACATGACCTTCTCTGTAAAAGTAATGTATTAATTTTCACTAAATGTGTTCTATGCTTGTCTTTAATTAAGTGACAGACTATGTTACATGAGTTACAGTAATTTCAAATCTCTGCAAATATTACAAACATCATCATTTAGAGTTTGCTGTCACTGTAATGTAAACAAGAAAATTATGCAGGAATAAGGTTTAACCTATATTAAGGGCTCTGCTGTAAAAATGTTTTAACTGCATCCCATATCAGTTTAACAAAGCCCAAGAAATGTCATAGACTTTAATTATCTAAACATAAATCATTTTAACCTATGCGTGTGAGCTAATCCACCATCATGGGGGATAAAGCATTTGCAAAATAAATTCTAGATAGTAGTATTGACATTGCATGCTCAAATATCAAGACACTTGCTCATGTTTACCATCTTAAAGTAGACTTCTTGATTTGACTTGTTTATTTTGGCCATTTGTGTGTCAGCAGCAGTATTTGTAAAAATGCCTCTTCTACCTAAAGAGCATTGTGACGACAAGGATGGGATTTGAACCCATGCGTGCAGAGCACAATGGATTAGCAGTCCATCGCATTAACCACTCGGCCACCTCGTCTCACTGGTATGCAGTCTGGCAAAATTTCCAACACCACTTGTTATACTTCAAAGTCAATTCTTTATGTTCTTGTAGATTGTGTCATTTTCACAATCACCAGCTTGATAGTAAGTCGACTTTCAACCATCCTTGGCTTTAGGAACATTTATTTAATTTTAACCGATACTTGTGAACAAATCCACCATCATCCACTTCACAAACAAAAATGATTTTTAATACTTCTGGCCAATAACATGACCTTCTCTGTAAAAGTAATGTATTAATTTTCACTAAATGTGTTCTATGCTTGTCTTTAATGAAGTGACAGACTATGTTACATGAGTTACAGTAATTTCAAATCTCTGCAAATATTACAAACATCACCATTTAGAGTTTGCTGTCACTGTAATGTAAACAAGAAAATTATGCAGGAATAAGGTTTAACCTATATTAAGGGCTCTGCTGTAAAAAAAATTTAACTGCACCCCATATCAGTTTAATAAAGCCCAAGAAATGTCATAGACTTTAATTATCTAACATAAATTATTTTAACCTATACTTGTGAGTTAATCCACCATCATGGGGAAATAAAGCATTTGCCAAACAAATTCAAGATAGTAGTATTGACAATGCATGTTCAAATATCAAGACACTTGCTCATGTTTACCATCTTAAAGTAGACTTCTTGATTTGACTTGTTTATTTTGGCCATTTTTGTGTCAGCTTCACTTGCTGGTTTATGATGCAGTATTTGTAAAAATGTCTCTTCTACCGAAAGAGCATTGTGACGACGAGGATGGGATCTGAACCCATGCGTGCAGAGCACAATGGATTAGCAGCCCATCGCCTTAACCACTCGGCCACCTCGTCTCACTGGTATGCAATCTGGCAAACTTTCCAACACCACTTGTTATACTTCAAAGTCAATTCTTTATGTTCTTGTAGATTGTGTCATTTTCACAATCACGAGCTTGATAGCAAGTCGACTTTCAACCATCCTTGGCTTTAGGAACATTTATTTAATTTTAACCGAAACTTGTGAACAAATCCACCATCACCCACCTCACAAACAAAAATGATTTTTAATACTTCTGGCCAATAACATGACCTTCTCTGTAAAAGTAATGTATTAATTTTCACTAAATGTGTTCTATGCTTGTCTTTAATGAGGTGACAGACTATGTTACATGAGTTACAGTAATTTCAAATCTCAGCAAATATTACAAACATCACCATTTAGAGTTTGCTGTCAGTGTAATGTAAACAAGAAAATTATGCAGGAATAAGGTTTAACCTATATTAAGGGCTCTGCTGTAAAAATTTTTTAACTGCATCCCATATCAGTTTAACAAAGCCCAAGAAATGTCATAGACTTTAATTATCTAAACATAAATCATTTTAACCTATACTTGTGAGCTAATCCACCATCATGGGGAATAAAGCATTTGCAAAATAAATTCTAGATAGTAGTATTGACATTGCATGTTCAAATATCAAGACACTTGCTCATGTTTACCATCTTAAAGTAGACTTCTTGATTTGACTTGTTTATTTTGGCCATTTGTGTGTCAGTAGCAGTATTTGTAAAAATGCCTCTTCTACCTAAAAAGTATTGTGACGACAATGATGGGATTCGAACCCATGCGTGCTGAGCACAATGGATTAGCAGTCCATCGCCTTAACCACTCGGCAACCTCGTCTCACTGGTATGCAATCTAGCAAACTTTCCAACACCACTTGTAATACTTCAAAGTCAATTCTTTATGTTCTTGTAGATTGTGTCATTTTCACAATCACGAGCTTGATAGCAAGTCGACTTTCAACCATCCTTGGCTTTAGGAACATTTATTTAATTTTAACCAAAATTTGTGAACAAATCCACCATCACCCACCTCACAAACAAAAATGATTTTTAATAATTCTGGCCAATAACATGACCTTCTCTGTAAAAGTAATGTATTAATTTTCACTAAATGTGTTCTATGCTTGTCTTTAAGGAAGTGACAGACTATGTTACATGAGTTACAGTAATTTCAAATCTCTGCAAATATTACAAACATCACCATTTAGAGTTTGCTGTCACTGTAATGTAAACAAGAAAAGTATGCAGGAATAAGGTTTAACCTATATTAAGGGCTCTGCTGTAAAAATTTTTAACTGCACCCCATATCAGTTTAATAAAGCCCAAGAAATGTCATAGACTTTTTATAATCTAAACATAAATTATTTTAACCTATACTTGTGAGTTAATCCACTATCATGGGGAAATAAAGCATTTGTTAAACAAATTTAAGATAGTAGTATTGACAATGCATGTTCAAATATCAAGACACTTGCTCATGTTTACCATCTCAAAGTAGACTTCTTGATTTGACTTGTTTATTTTGGCCATTTTTGTGTCAGCTTCACTTGCTGGTTTATGAAGCAGTATTTGTAAAAATGCCTCTTCTACCTAAAGAGCATTGTGACGACAAGGATGGGATTTGAACCCATGCATGCAGAGCACAATGGATTAGCAGTCCATCGCCTTAACCACTCGGCCACCTCGTCTCACTGGTATGCAGTCTGGTAAAATTTCCAACACCACTTGTTATACTTCAAAGTCAATTCTTTATGTTCTTGTAGATTGTGTCATTTTCACAATCACGAGCTTGATAGCAAGTCGACTTTCAACCATCCTTGGCTTTAGGAACATTTATTTAATTTTAACAGAAACTTGTGAACAAATCCACCATCACCCACCTCACAAACAAAAATGATTTTTAATACTTCTGGCCAATAACTTGACCTTCTCTGTAAAAGTAATGTATTAATTTTCACTAAATGTGTTCTATGCTTGTCTTTAATGAAGTGACAGACTGTGTTACATGAGTTACAGTAATTTCAAATCTCTGCAAATATTACAAACATCACCATTTAGAGTTTGCTGTCACTGTAATGTAAACAAGAAAATTATGCAGGAATAAGGTTTAACCTATATTAAGGGCTCTGCTGTAAAATTTTTTTAACTGCATCCCATATCAGTTTAACAAAGCCCAAGAAATGTCATAGACTTTAATTATCTAAACATAAATCATTTTAACCTATACTTGTGAGCTAATCCACCATCATGGGGAATAAAGCATTTGCAAAATAAATTCTAGATAGTAGTATTGACATTGCATGTTCAAATATCAAGACACTTGCTCATGTTTACCATCTTAAAGTAGACTTCTTGATTTGACTTGTTTATTTTGGCCATTTGTGTGTCAGTAGCAGTATTTGTAAAAATGCCTCTTCTACCTAAAAAGTATTGTGACGACAAGGATGGGATTCGAACCCATGCGTGCTGAGCACAATTGATTAGCAGTCCATCGCCTTAACCACTCGGCCACCTCGTCTCTCTGGTATGCAATCTTGCAAACTTTCCAACACCACTTGTAATACTTCAAAGTCAATTCTTTATGTTCTTGTAGATTGTGTCATTTGCACAATCACGAGCTTGATAGCAAGTCGACTTTCAACCATCCTTGGCTTTAGGAACATTTATTTAATTTTAACCAAAACTTGTGAACAAATCCACCATCACCCACCTCACAAACAAAAATGATTTTTAATACTTCTGGCCAATAACATGACCTTCTCTGTAAAAGTAATGTATTAATTTTCACTAAATGTGTTCTATGCTTGTCTTTAATTAAGTGACAGACTATGTTACATGAGTTACAGTAATTTCAAATCTCTGCAAATATTACAAACATCATCATTTAGAGTTTGCTGTCACTGTAATGTAAACAAGAAAATTATGCAGGAATAAGGTTTAACCTATATTAAGGGCTCTGCTGTAAAAATGTTTTAACTGCATCCCATATCAGTTTAACAAAGCCCAAGAAATGTCATAGACTTTAATTATCTAAACATAAATCATTTTAACCTATACGTGTGAGCTAATCCACCATCATGGGGGATAAAGCATTTGCAAAATAAATTCTAGATAGTAGTATTGACATTGCATGTTCAAATATCAAGACACTTGCTCATGTTTACCATCTTAAAGTAGACTTCTTGATTTGACTTGTTTATTTTGGCCATTTGTGTGTCAGTAGCAGTATTTGTAAAAATGCCTCTTCTACCTAAAAAGCATTGTGACGACGAGGATGGGATTTGAACCCATGCGTGCAGAGCACAATGGATTAGCAGTCCATCGCCTTAACCACTCGGCCACCTCGTCTCACTGGTATGCAATATGGCAAACATTCCAACACCACTAGTTATACTTCAAAGTCAATTCTTTATGTTCTTGTAGATTGTGTCATTTTCACAATCACGAGCTTGATAGCAAGTCGACTTTCAACCATCCTTGGCTTTAGGAACATTTATTTAATTTTAACCGAAACTTGTGAACAAATCCACCATCACCCACCTCACAAACAAAAATGATTTTTAATACTTCTGGCCAATAACATGACCTTCTCTGTAAAAGTAATGTATTAATTTTCACTAAATGTGTTCTATGCTTGTCTTTAAGGAAGTGACAGACTATGTTACATGAGTTACAGTAATTTCAAATCTCTGCAAATATTACAAACATCACCATTTAGAGTTTGCTGTCACTGTAATGTAAACAAGAAAATTATGCAGGAATAAGGTTTAACCTATATTAAGGGCTCTGCTGTAAAAAAATTTAACTGCACCCCATATCAGTTTAATAAAGCCCAAGAAATGTCATAGACTTTTTATTATCTAAACATAAATTATTTTAACCTATACTTGTGAGTTAATCCACCATCATGGGGAAATAAAGCATTTGCCAAACAAATTTAAGATAGTAGTATTGACAATGCATGTTCAAATATCAAGACACTTGCTCATGTTTACCATCTTAAAGTAGACTTCTTGATTTGACTTGTTTATTTTGGCCATTTTTGTGTCAGCTTCACTTGCTGGTTTATGAAGCAGTATTTGTAAAAATGCCTCTTCTACCTAAAGAGCATTGTGACGACAAGGATGGGATTTGAACCCATGCGTGCAGAGCACAATGGATTAGCAGTCCATCGCCTTAACCACTCGGCCACCTCGTCTCACTGGTATGCAGTCTGGCAAAATTTCCAACACCACTTGTTATACTTCAAAGTCAATTCTTTATGTTCTTGTAGATTGTGTCATTTTCACAATCACGAGCTTGATAGCAAGTCGACTTTCAACCATCCTTGGCTTTAGGAACATTTATTTAATTTTAACCGAAACTTGTGAACAAATCCACCATCACCCACCTCACAAACAAAAATGATTTTTAATACTTCTGGCCAATAACATGACCTTCTCTGTAAAAGTAATGTATTAATTTTCACTAAATGTGTTCTATGCTTGTCTTTAATGAGGTGACAGACTATGTTACATGAGTTACAGTATTTTCAAATCTCAGCAAATATTACAAACATCACCATTTAGAGTTTGCTGTCAGTGTAATGTAAACAAGAAAATTATGCAGGAATAAGGTTTAACCTATATTAAGGGCTCTGCTGTAAAAATTTTTTAACTGCATCCCATATCAGTTTAACAAAGCCCAAGAAATGTCATAGACTTTAATTATCTAAACATAAATCATTTTAACCTATACTTGTGAGCTAATCCACCATCATGGGGAATAAAGCATTTGCAAAATAAATTCTAGATAGTAGTATTGACATTGCATGTTTAAATATCAAGACACTTGCTCATGTTTACCATCTTAAAGTAGACTTCTTGATTTGACTTGTTTATTTTGGCCATTTGTGTGTCAGTAGCAGTATTTGTAAAAATGCCTCTTCTACCTAAAAAGTATTGTGACGACAAGGATGGGATTCGAACCCAATAGATTAGCAGTCCATCGCCTTAACCACTCAGCAACCTCGTCTCACTGGTATGCAATCTAGCAAACTTTCCAACACCACTTGTAATACTTCAAAGTCAATTCTTTATGTTCTTGTAGATTGTGTCATTTTCACAATCACGAGCTTGATAGCAAGTCGACTTTCAACCATCCTTGGCTTTAGGAACATTTATTTAATTTTAACCAAAATTTGTGAACAAATCCACCATCACCCACCTCACAAACAAAAATGATTTTTAATACTTCTGGCCAATAACATGACCTTCTCTGTAAAAGTAATGTATTCATTTTCACTAAATGTGTTCTATGCTTGTCTTTAAGGAAGTGACAGACTATGTTACATGAGTTACAGTAATTTCAAATCTCTGCAAATATTACAAACATCACCATTTAGAGTTTGCTGTCACTGTAATGTAAACAAGAAAATTATGCAGGAATAAGGTTTAACCTATATTAAGGGCTCTGCTGTAAAAATTTTAACTGCACCCCATATCAGTTTAATAAAGCCCAAGAAATGTCATAGACTTTTTATTATCTAAACATAAATAATTTTAACCTATACTTGTGAGTTAATCCACCATCATGGGGAAATAAAGCATTTGCCAAACAAATTTAAGATAGTAGTATTGACAATGCATGTTCAAATATCAAGACACTTGCTCATGTTTACCATCTCAAAGTAGACTTCTTGATTTGACTTGTTTATTTTGGCCATTTTTGTGTCAGCTTCACTTGTTGGTTCATGAAGCAGTATTTGTAAAAATGCCTCTTCTACCTAAAGAGCATTGTGACGACAAGGATAGGATTTGAACCCATGCGTGCAGAGCACAATGGATTAGCAGTCCATCGCCTTAACCACTCAGCCACCTCGTCTCACTGGTATGCAGTCTGGCAAACATTCCAACACCACTAGTTATACTTCAAAGTCAATTTTTTATGTTCTTGTAGATTGTGTCATTTTCACAATCACGAGCTTGATAGCAAGTCGACTTTCAACCATCCTTGGCTTTAGGAACATTTATTTAATTTTAACCGAAACTTGTGAACAAATCCACCATCACCCACCTCACAAACAAAAATGATTTTTAATACTTCTGGCCAATAACATGACCTTCTCTGTAAAAGTAATGTATTAATTTTCACTAAATGTGTTCTATGCTTGTCTTTAAGGAAGTGACAGACTATGTTACATGAGTTACAGTAATTTCAAATCCCTGCAAATATTACAAACATCACCATTTAGAGTTTGCTGTCACTGTAATGTAAACAAGAAAATTATGCAGGAATAAGGTTTAACCTATATTAAGGGCTCTGCTGTAAAAAAATTTAACTGCACCCCATATCAGTTTAATAAAGCCCAAGAAATGTCATAGACTTTTTATTATCTAAACATAAATTATTTTAACCTATACTTGTGAGTTAATCCACCATCATGGGGAAATAAAGCATTTGCCAAACAAATTTAAGATAGTAGTATTGACAATGCATGTTCAAATATCAAGACACTTGCTCATGTTTACCATCTTAAAGTAGACTTCTTGATTTGACTTGTTTATTTTGGCCATTTTTGTGTCAGCTTCACTTGCTGGTTTATGAAGCAGTATTTGTAAAAATGCCTCTTCTACCTAAAGAGCATTGTGACGACAAGGATGGGATTTGAACCCATGCGTGCAGAGCACAATGGATTAGCAGTCCATCGCCTTAACCACTCGGCCACCTCGTCTCACTGGTATGCAGTCTGGCAAAATTTCCAACACCACTTGTTATACTTCAAAGTCAATTCTTTATGTTCTTGTAGATTGTGTCATTTTCACAATCACGAGCTTGATAGCAAGTCGACTTTCAACCATCCTTGGCTTTAGGAACATTTATTTAATTTTAACCGAAACTTGTGAACAAATCCACCATCACCCACCTCACAAACAAAAATGATTTTTAATACTTCTGGCCAATAACATGACCTTCTCTGTAAAAGTAATGTATTAATTTTCACTAAATGTGTTCTATGCTTGTCTTTAATTAAGTGACAGACTATGTTACATGAGTTACAGTAATTTCAAATCTCTGCAAATATTACAAACATCATCATTTAGAGTTTGCTGTCACTGTAATGTAAACAAGAAAATTATGCAGGAATAAGGTTTAACCTATATTAAGGGCTCTGCTGTAAAAATGTTTTAACTGCATCCCATATCAGTTTAACAAAGCCCAAGAAATGTCATAGACTTTAATTATCTAAACATAAATCATTTTAACCTATACGTGTGAGCTAATCCACCATCATGGGGGATAAAGCATTTGCAAAATAAATTCTAGATAGTAGTATTGACATTGCATGTTCAAATATCAAGACACTTGCTCATGTTTACCATCTTAAAGTAGACTTCTTGATTTGACTTGTTTATTTTGGCCATTTGTGTGTCAGTAGCAGTATTTGTAAAAATGCCTCTTCTACCTAAAAAGCATTGTGACGACGAGGATGGGATTTGAACCCATGCGTGCAGAGCACAATGGATTAGCAGTCCATCGCCTTAACCACTCGGCCACCTCGTCTCACTGGTATGCAATATGGCAAACATTCCAACACCACTAGTTATACTTCAAAGTCAATTCTTTATGTTCTTGTAGATTGTGTCATTTTCACAATCACGAGCTTGATAGCAAGTCGACTTTCAACCATCCTTGGCTTTAGGAACATTTATTTAATTTTAACCGAAACTTGTGAACAAATCCACCATCACCCACCTCACAAACAAAAATGATTTTTAATACTTCTGGCCAATAACATGACCTTCTCTGTAAAAGTAATGTATTAATTTTCACTAAATGTGTTCTATGCTTGTCTTTAAGGAAGTGACAGACTATGTTACATGAGTTACAGTAATTTCAAATCTCTGCAAATATTACAAACATCACCATTTAGAGTTTGCTGTCACTGTAATGTAAACAAGAAAATTATGCAGGAATAAGGTTTAACCTATATTAAGGGCTCTGCTGTAAAAAAATTTAACTGCACCCCATATCAGTTTAATAAAGCCCAAGAAATGTCATAGACTTTTTATTATCTAAACATAAATTATTTTAACCTATACTTGTGAGTTAATCCACCATCATGGGGAAATAAAGCATTTGCCAAACAAATTTAAGATAGTAGTATTGACAATGCATGTTCAAATATCAAGACACTTGCTCATGTTTACCATCTTAAAGTAGACTTCTTGATTTGACTTGTTTATTTTGGCCATTTTTGTGTCAGCTTCACTTGCTGGTTTATGAAGCAGTATTTGTAAAAATGCCTCTTCTACCTAAAGAGCATTGTGACGACAAGGATGGGATTTGAACCCATGCGTGCAGAGCACAATGGATTAGCAGTCCATCGCCTTAACCACTCGGCCACCTCGTCTCACTGGTATGCAGTCTGGCAAAATTTCCAACACCACTTGTTATACTTCAAAGTCAATTCTTTATGTTCTTGTAGATTGTGTCATTTTCACAATCACGAGCTTGATAGCAAGTCGACTTTCAACCATCCTTGGCTTTAGGAACATTTATTTAATTTTAACCGAAACTTGTGAACAAATCCACCATCACCCACCTCACAAACAAAAATGATTTTTAATACTTCTGGCCAATAACATGACCTTCTCTGTAAAAGTAATGTATTAATTTTCACTAAATGTGTTCTATGCTTGTCTTTAATGAGGTGACAGACTATGTTACATGAGTTACAGTATTTTCAAATCTCAGCAAATATTACAAACATCACCATTTAGAGTTTGCTGTCAGTGTAATGTAAACAAGAAAATTATGCAGGAATAAGGTTTAACCTATATTAAGGGCTCTGCTGTAAAAAAATTTTAACTGCATCCCATATCAGTTTAACAAAGCCCAAGAAATGTCATAGACTTTAATTATCTAAACATAAATCATTTTAACCTATACTTGTGAGCTAATCCACCATCATGGGGAATAAAGCATTTGCAAAATAAATTCTAGATAGTAGTATTGACATTGCATGTTCAAATATCAAGACACTTGCTCATGTTTACCATCTTAAAGTAGACTTCTTGATTTGACTTGTTTATTTTGGCCATTTGTGTGTCAGTAGCAGTATTTGTAAAAATGCCTCTTCTACCTAAAAAGTATTGTGACGACAAGGATGGGATTCGAACCCAATAGATTAGCAGTCCATCGCCTTAACCACTCAGCAACCTCGTCTCACTGGTATGCAATCTAGCAAACTTTCCAACACCACTTGTAATACTTCAAAGTCAATTCTTTATGTTCTTGTAGATTGTGTCATTTTCACAATCACGAGCTTGATAGCAAGTCGACTTTCAACCATCCTTGGCTTTAGGAACATTTATTTAATTTTAACCAAAATTTGTGAACAAATCCACCATCACCCACCTCACAAACAAAAATGATTTTTAATACTTCTGGCCAATAACATGACCTTCTCTGTAAAAGTAATGTATTCATTTTCACTAAATGTGTTCTATGCTTGTCTTTAAGGAAGTGACAGACTATGTTACATGAGTTACAGTAATTTCAAATCTCTGCAAATATTACAAACATCACCATTTAGAGTTTGCTGTCACTGTAATGTAAACAAGAAAATTATGCAGGAATAAGGTTTAACCTATATTAAGGGCTCTGCTGTAAAAATTTTAACTGCACCCCATATCAGTTTAATAAAGCCCAAGAAATGTCATAGACTTTTTATTATCTAAACATAAATAATTTTAACCTATACTTGTGAGTTAATCCACCATCATGGGGAAATAAAGCATTTGCCAAACAAATTTAAGATAGTAGTATTGACAATGCATGTTCAAATATCAAGACACTTGCTCATGTTTACCATCTCAAAGTAGACTTCTTGATTTGACTTGTTTATTTTGGCCATTTTTGTGTCAGCTTCACTTGTTGGTTCATGAAGCAGTATTTGTAAAAATGCCTCTTCTACCTAAAGAGCATTGTGACGACAAGGATAGGATTTGAACCCATGCGTGCAGAGCACAATGGATTAGCAGTCCATCGCCTTAACCACTCAGCCACCTCGACTCACTGGTATGCAGTCTGGCAAACATTCCAACACCACTAGTTATACTTCAAAGTCAATTCTTTATGTTCTTGTAGATTGTGTCATTTTCACAATCACGAGCTTGATAGCAAGTCGACTTTCAACCATCCTTGGCTTTAGGAACATTTATTTAATTTTAACCGAAACTTGTGAACAAATCCACCATCACCCACCTCACAAACAAAAATGATTTTTAATACTTCTGGCCAATAACATGACCTTCTCTGTAAAAGTAATGTATTAATTTTCACTAAATGTGTTCTATGCTTGTCTTTAAGGAAGTGACAGACTATGTTACATGAGTTACAGTAATTTCAAATCTCTGCAAATATTACAAACATCACCATTTAGAGTTTGCTGTCACTGTAATGTAAACAAGAAAATTATGCAGGAATAAGGTTTAACCTATATTAAGGGCTCTGCTGTAAAAAAATTTAACTGCACCCCATATCAGTTTAATAAAGCCCAAGAAATGTCATAGACTTTTTATTATCTAAACATAAATTATTTTAACCTATACTTGTGAGTTAATCCACCATCATGGGGAAATAAAGCATTTGCCAAACAAATTTAAGATAGTAGTATTGACAATGCATGTTCAAATATCAAGACACTTGCTCATGTTTACCATCTTAAAGTAGACTTCTTGATTTGACTTGTTTATTTTGGCCATTTTTGTGTCAGCTTCACTTGCTGGTTTATGAAGCAGTATTTGTAAAAATGCCTCTTCTACCTAAAGAGCATTGTGACGACAAGGATGGGATTTGAACCCATGCGTGCAGAGCACAATGGATTAGCAGTCCATCGCCTTAACCACTCGGCCACCTCGTCTCACTGGTATGCAGTCTGGCAAAATTTCCAACACCACTTGTTATACTTCAAAGTCAATTCTTTATGTTCTTGTAGATTGTGTCATTTTCACAATCACGAGCTTGATAGCAAGTCGACTTTCAACCATCCTTGGCTTTAGGAACATTTATTTAATTTTAACCGAAACTTGTGAACAAATCCACCATCACCCACCTCACAAACAAAAATGATTTTTAATACTTCTGGCCAATAACATGACCTTCTCTGTAATAGTAATGTATTAATTTTCACTAAATGTGTTCTATGCTTGTCTTTAAGAAAGTGAGTGACTATGTTACATGAGTTACAGTAATTTCAAATCTCTGCAAATATTACAAACATCACCATTTAGAGTTTGCTGTCACTGTAATGTAAACAAGAAAATGATGCAGGAATAAGGTTTAACCTATATTAAGGGCTCTGCTGTAAAAATGTTTTAACTGCATCCCATATCAGTTTAACAAAGCCCAAGAAATGTCATAGACTTTAAATTATCTAAACATAAATAATTTTAACCTATACTTGTGAGCTAATCCACCATCATGGGGGATAAAGCATTTGCAAAATAAATTCTAGATAGTAGTATTGACATTGCATGTTCAAATATCAAGACACTTGCTCATGTTTACCATCTTAAAGTAGACTTCTTGATTTGACTTGTTTATTTTGGCCATTTGTGTGTCAGTAGCAGTATTTGTAAAAATGCCTCTTCTACCTAAAAAGCATTGTGACGACGAGGATGGGATTAGAACCCATGCGTGCAGAGCACAATGGATTAGCAGTCCATCGCCTTAACCACTCGGCCACCTCGTCTCACTGGTATGCAATCTGGCAAACATTCCAACACCACTAGTTATACTTCAAAGTCAATTCTTTATGTTCTTGTAGATTGTGTCATTTTCACAATCACGAGCTAGATAGTAAGTCGACTTTCAACCATCCTTGGCTTTAGGAACATTTATTTAATTTTAACCGATACTTGTGAACAAATCCACCATCATCCACCTCACAAACAAAAATTATTTTTAATACTTCTGGCCAATAACATGACCTTCTCTGTAAAAGTAATGTATTAATTTTCACTAAATGTGTTTTATGCTTGTTTTTAAGGAAGTGACAGACTATGTTACATGAGTTACAGTAATTTCAAATCTCTGCAAATATTACAAACATCACCATTTAGAGTTTGCTGTCACTGTAATGTAAACAAGAAAATTATGCAGGAATAAGGTTTAACCTATATTAAGGGCTCTGCTGTAAAATTTTTTAACTGCACCCCATATCAGTTTAATAAAGCCCAAGAAATGTCATAGACTTTAATTATCTAAACATAAATTATTTTAACCTACACTTGTGAGTTAATCCACCATCATGGGGAAATAAAGCATTTGCCAAACAAATTCAAGATATTAGTATTGACAATGCATGTTCAAATATCAAGACACTTGCTCATGTTTTCCATCTTAAAGTAGACTTCTTGATTTGACTTGTTTATTTTGGCCATTTTTGTGTCAGCTTCACTTGCTGGTTTATGAAACAGTATTTGTAAAAATGCCTCTTCTACCTAAAGAGCATTGTGACGACAAGGATGGGATTTGAACCCATGCGTGCAGAGCACAATGGATTAGCAGTCCATCGCCTTAACCACTCGGCCACCTCGTCTCACTGGTATGCAGTCTGGCAAAATTTCCAACACCACTTGTTATACTTCAAAGTCAATTCTTTATGTTCTTGTAGATTGTGTCATTTTCACAATCACCAGCTTGATAGTAAGTCGACTTTCAACCATCCTTGGCTTTAGGAACATTTATTTAATTTTAACCGATACTTGTGAACAAATCCACCATCATCCACTTCACAAACAAAAATGATTTTTAATACTTCTGGCCAATAACATGACCTTCTCTGTAAAAGTAATGTATTAATTTTCACTAAATGTGTTCTATGCTTGTCTTTAATGAAGTGACAGACTATGTTACATGAGTTACAGTAATTTCAAATCTCTGCAAATATTACAAACATCACCATTTAGAGTTTGCTGTCACTGTAATGTAAACAAGAAAATTATGCAGGAATAAGGTTTAACCTATATTAAGGGCTCTGCTGTAAAAAAATTTAACTGCACCCCATATCAGTTTAATAAAGCCCAAGAAATGTCATAGACTTTAATTATCTAACATAAATTATTTTAACCTATACTTGTGAGTTAATCCACCATCATGGGGAAATAAAGCATTTGCCAAACAAATTCAAGATAGTAGTATTGACAATGCATGTTCAAATATCAAGACACTTGCTCATGTTTACCATCTTAAAGTAGACTTCTTGATTTGACTTGTTTATTTTGGCCATTTTTGTGTCAGCTTCACTTGCTGGTTTATGATGCAGTATTTGTAAAAATGTCTCTTCTACCGAAAGAGCATTGTGACGACGAGGATGGGATTTGAACCCATGCGTGCAGAGCACAATGGATTAGCAGCCCATCGCCTTAACCACTCGGCCACCTCGTCTCACTGGTATGCAATCTGGCAAACTTTCCAACACCACTTGTTATACTTCAAAGTCAATTCTTTATGTTCTTGTAGATTGTGTCATTTTCACAATCACGAGCTTGATAGCAAGTCGACTTTCAACCATCCTTGGCTTTAGGAACATTTATTTAATTTTAACCGAAACTTGTGAACAAATCCACCATCACCCACCTCACAAACAAAAATGATTTTTAATACTTCTGGCCAATAACATGACCTTCTCTGTAAAAGTAATGTATTAATTTTCACTAAATGTGTTCTATGCTTGTCTTTAAGGAAGTGAGTGACTATGTTACATGAGTTACAGTAATTTCAAATCTCTGCAAATATTACAAACATCACCATTTAGAGTTTGCTGTCACTGTAATGTAAACAAGAAAATGATGCAGGAATAAGGTTTAACCTATATTAAGGGCTCTGCTGTAAAAATGTTTTAACTGCATCCCATATCAGTTTAACAAAGCCCAAGAAATGTCATAGACTTTAAATTATCTAAACATAAATAATTTTAACCTATACTTGTGAGCTAATCCACCATCATGGGGGATAAAGCATTTGCAAAATAAATTCTAGATAGTAGTATTGACATTGCATGTTCAAATATCAAGACACTTGCTCATGTTTACCATCTTAAAGTAGACTTCTTGATTTGACTTGTTTATTTTGGCCATTTGTGTGTCAGTAGCAGTATTTGTAAAAATGCCTCTTCTACCTAAAAAGCATTGTGACGACGAGGATGGGATTTGAACCCATGCGTGCAGAGCACAATGGATTAGCAGTCCATCGCCTTAACCACTCAGCCACCTCGTCTCACTGGTATGCAATCTGGCAAACATTCCAACACCACTAGTTATACTTCAAAGTCAATTCTTTATGTTCTTGTAGATTGTGTCATTTTCACAATCACGAGCTAGATAGTAAGTCGACTTTCAACCATCCTTGGCTTTAGGAACATTTATTTAATTTTAACCGATACTTGTGAACAAATCCACCATCATCCACCTCACAAACAAAAATGATTTTTAATACTTCTGGCCAATAACATGACCTTCTCTGTAAAAGTAATGTATTCATTTTCACTAAATGTGTTCTATGCTTGTCTTTAAGGAAGTGACAGACTATGTTACATGAGTTACAGTAATTTCAAATCTCTGCAAATATTACAAACATCACCATTTAGAGTTTGCTGTCACTGTAATGTAAACAAGAAAATTATGCAGGAATAAGGTTTAACCTATATTAAGGGCTCTGCTGTAAAAATTTTTAACTGCACCCCATATCAGTTTAATAAAGCCCAAGAAATGTCATAGACTTTAATTATCTAAACATAAATTATTTTAACCTACACTTGTGAGTTAATCCACCATCATGGGGAAATAAAGCATTTGCCAAACAAATTCAAGATATTAGTATTGACAATGCATGTTCAAATATCAAGACACTTGCTCATGTTTTCCATCTTAAAGTAGACTTCTTGATTTGACTTGTTTATTTTGGCCATTTTTGTGTCAGCTTCACTTGCTGGTTTATGAAGCAGTATTTGTAATAATGCCTCTTCTACCTAAAGAGCATTGTGACGACAAGGATGGGATTTGAACCCATGCGTGCAGAGCACAATGGATTAGCAGTCCATCGCCTTAACCACTCGGCCACCTCGTCTCACTGGTATGCAGTCTGGCAAAATTTCCAACACCACTTGTTATACTTCAAAGTCAATTCTTTATGTTCTTGTAGATTGTGTCATTTTCACAATCACCAGCTTGATAGTAAGTCGACTTTCAACCATCCTTGGCTTTAGGAACATTTATTTAATTTTAACCGATACTTGTGAACAAATCCACCATCATCCACTTCACAAACAAAAATGATTTTTAATACTTCTGGCCAATAACATGACCTTCTCTGTAAAAGTAATGTATTAATTTTCACTAAATGTGTTCTATGCTTGTCTTTAATGAAGTGACAGACTATGTTACATGAGTTACAGTAATTTCAAATCTCTGCAAATATTACAAACATCACCATTTAGAGTTTGCTGTCACTGTAATGTAAACAAGAAAATTATGCAGGAATAAGGTGTAACCTATATTAAGGGCTCTGCTGTAAAAAAATTTAACTGCACCCCATATCAGTTTAATAAAGCCCAAGAAATGTCATAGACTTTAATTATCTAACATAAATTATTTTAACCTATACTTGTGAGTTAATCCACCATCATGGGGAAATAAAGCATTTGCCAAACAAATTCAAGATAGTAGTATTGACAATGCATGTTCAAATATCAAGACACTTGCTCATGTTTACCATCTTAAAGTAGACTTCTTGATTTGACTTGTTTATTTTGGCCATTTTTGTGTCAGCTTCACTTGCTGGTTTATGATGCAGTATTTGTAAAAATGCCTTTTCTACCGAAAGAGCATTGTGACGACGAGGATGGGATTTGAACCCATGCGTGCAGAGCACAACGGATTAGCAGCCCATTGCCTTAACCACTCGGCCACCTCGTTTCACTGGTATGCAATCTGGCAAACTTTCCAACACCACTTGTTATACTTCAAAGTCAATTCTTTATGTTCTTGTAGATTGTGTCATTTTCACAATCACGAGCTTGATAGCAAGTCGACTTTCAACCATCCTTGGCTTTAGGAACATTTATTTAATTTTAACCGAAACTTGTGAACAAATCCACCATCACCCACCTCACAAACAAAAATGATTTTTAATACTTCTGGCCAATAACATGACCTTCTCTGTAAAAGTAATGTATTAATTTTCACTAAATGTGTTCTATGCTTGTCTTTAAGGAAGTGACAGACTATGTTACATGAGTTACAGTAATTTCAAATCTCTGCAAATATTACAAACATCACCATTTAGAGTTTGCTGTCACTGTAATGTAAACAAGAAAATGATGCAGGAATAAGGTTTAACCTATATTAAGGGCTCTGCTGTAAAAATGTTTTAACTGCATCCCATATCAGTTTAACAAAGCCCAAGAAATGTCATAGACTTTAAATTATCTAAACATAAATCATTTTAACCTATACTTGTGAGCTAATCCACCATCATGGGGAATAAAGCATTTGCAAAATAAATTCTAGATAGTAGTATTGACATTGCATATTCAAATATCTAGACACTTGCTCATGTTTACCATCTTAAAGTAGACTTCTTGATTTGACTTGTTTATTTTGGCCATTTGTGTGTCAGTAGCAGTATTTGTAAAAATGCCTCTTCTACCTAAAAAGCATTGTGACGACGAGGATGGGATTTGAACCCATGCGTGCAGAGCACAATGGATTAGCAGTCCATCGCCTTAACCACTCGGCCACCTCGTCTCACTGGTATGCAATATGGCAAACATTCCAACACCACTAGTTATACTTCAAAGTCAATTCTTTATGTTCTTGTAGATTGTGTCATTTTCACAATCACGAGCTTGATAGCAAGTCGACTTTCAACCATCCTTGGCTTTAGGAACATTTATTTAATTTTAACCGATACTTGTGAACAAATCCACCATCATCCACCTCACAAACAAAAATGATTTTTAATACTTCTGGCCAATAACATGACCTTCTCTGTAAAAGTAATGTATTAATTTTCACTAAATGTGTTCTATGCTTGTCTTTAATGAGGTGACAGACTATGTTACATGAGTTACAGTAATTTCAAATCTCAGCAAATATTACAAACATCACCATTTAGAGTTTGCTGTCAGTGTAATGTAAACAAGAAAATTATGCAGGAATAAGGTTTAACCTATATTAAGGGCTCTGCTGTAAAATTTTTTTAACTGCATCCCATATCAGTTTAACAAAGCCCAAGAAATGTCATAGACTTTAATTATCTAAACATAAATCATTTTAACCTATACTTGTGAGCTAATCCACCATCATGGGGAATAAAGCATTTGCAAAATAAATTCTAGATAGTAGTATTGACATTGCATGTTCAAATATCAAGACACTTGCTCATGTTTACCATCTTAAAGTAGACTTCTTGATTTGACTTGTTTATTTTGGCCATTTGTGTGTCAGTAGCAGTATTTGTAAAAATGCCTCTTCTACCTAAAAAGTATTGTGACAACAAGGATGGGATTCGAACCCATGCGTGCTGAGCACAATGGATTAGCAGCCCATCGCCTTAACCACTCAGCCACCTTGTCTCACTGGTATGCAATCTAGCAAACTTTCCAACACCACTTGTAATACTTCAAAGTCAATTCTTTATGTTCTTGTAGATTGTGTCATTTTCACAATCACGAGCTTGATAGCAAGTCGACTTTCAACCATCCTTGGCTTTAGGAACATTTATTTAATTTTAACCAAAACTTGTGAACAAATCCACCATTACCCACCTCACAAACAAAAATGATTTTTAATACTTCTGGCCAATAACATGACCTTCTCTGTAAAAGTAATGTATTAATTTTCACTAAATGTGTTCTATGCTTGTCTTTAATGAAGTGACAGACTATGTTACATGAGTTACAGTAATTTCAAATCTCTGCAAATATTACAAATATCACCATTTAGATTTTGCTGTCACTGTAATGTAAACAAGAAAATTATGCAGGAAGAAGGTTTAACCTATATTAAGGGCTCTGCTGTAAACAATTTTTAACTGCATCCCATATCAGTTTAACAAAGCCCAAGAAATGTCATAGACTTTAATTATCTAAACATAAATCATTTTAACCTATACTTGTGAGCTAATCCACCATCATGGGGAATAAAGCATTTGCAAAATAAATTCTAGATAGTATTATTGACATTGCATGTTCAAATATCAAGACACTTGCTCATGTTTACTATCTTAAAGTAGACTTCTTGATTTGACTTGTTTATTTTGGCCATTTGTGTGTCAGTAGCAGTATTTGTAAAAATGCCTCTTCTACCTAAAAAGCATTGTGACGACGAGGATGAGCACAATGGATTAGCAGTCCATCGCCTTAACCACTCGGCCACCTCGTCTCACTGGTATGCACTCTGGCAAACTTTCCAACACCACTACTTATACTTCAAAGTCAATTCTTTATGTTCTTGTAGATTGTGTCATTTTCACAATCGCCAGCTTGATAGTAAGTCGACTTTCAACCATCCTTGGCTTTAGGAACATTTATTTAATTTTAACAGATACTTGTGAACAAATCCACCATCATCCACTTCACAAACAAAAATGATTTTTAATACTTCTGGCCAATAACATGACCTTCTCTGTAAAAGTAATGTATTAATTTTCACTAAATGTGTTCTATGCTTGTCTTTAATGAAGTGACAGACTATGTTACATGAGTTACAGTAATTTCAAATCTCTGCAAATATTACAAACATCACCATTTAGAGTTTGCTGTCACTGTAATGTAAACAAGAAAATTATGCAGGAATAAGGTTTAACCTATATTAAGGGCTCTGCTGTAAAAATGTTTTAACTGCATCCCATATCAGTTTAACAAAGCCCAAGAAATGTCATAGACTTTAAATTACCTAAACATAAATCATTTTAACCTATACTAGTGAGCTAATCCACCATCATGGGGAATAAAGCATTTAGAAAATAAATTCTAGATAGTAGTATTGACATTGCATGTTCAAATATCAAGACACTTGCTCATGTTTACCATCTTAAAGTAGACTTCTTGATTTGACTTGTTTATTTTGGCCATTTGTGTGTCAGTAGCAGTATTTGTAAAAATGCCTCTTCTACCTAAAAAGCATTGTGACGACGAGGATGGGATTTGAACCCATGCGTGCAGAGCACAATGGATTAGCAGTCCATCGCCTTAACCACTCGGCCACCTCGTCTCACTGGTATGCAGTATGGCAAACATTCCAACACCACTAGTTATACTTCAAAGTCAATTCTTTATGTTCTTGTAGATTGTGTCATTTTCACAATCACGAGCTTGATAGCAAGTCGACTTTCAACCATCCTTGGCTTTAGGAACATTTATTTAATTTTAACCGAAACTTGTGAACAAATCCACCATCACCCACCTCACAAACAAAAATGATTTTTTAATACTTCTGGCCAATAACATGACCTTCTCTGTAAAAGTAATGTATTAATTTTCACTAAATGTGTTCTATGCTTGTCTTTAAGGAAGTGACAGACTATGTTACATGAGTTACAGTAATTTCAAATCTCTGCAAATATTACAAACATCACCATTTAGAGTTTGCTGTCACTGTAATGTAAACAAGAAAATTATGCAGGAATAAGGTTTAACCTATATTAAGGGCTCTGCTGTAAAAAATGTTAACTGCACCCCATATCAGTTTAATAAAGCCCAAGAAATGTCATAGACTTTTTATTATCTAAACATAAATTATTTTAACCTATACTTGTGAGTTAATCCACCATCATGGGGAAATAAAGCATTTGCCAAACAAATTTAAGATGGTAGTATTGACAATGCATGTTCAAATATCAAGACACTTGCTCATGTTTACCATCTTAAAGTAGACTTCTTGATTTGACTTGTTTATTTTGGCCATTTTTGTGTCAGCTTCACTTGCTGGTTTATGAAGCAGTATTTGTAAAAATGCCTCTTCTACCTAAAGAGCATTGTGACGACAAGGATGGGATTTGAACCCATGCGTGCAGAGCACAATGGATTAGCAGTCCATCGGCTTAACCACTCGGCCACCTCGTCTCACTGGTATGCAGTCTGGCAAAATTTCCAACACCACTTGTTATACTTCAAAGTCAATTCTTTATGTTCTTGTAGATTGTGTCATTTTCACAATCACGAGCTTGATAGCTAGTCGACTTTCAACCATCCTTGGCTTTAGGAACATTTATTTAATTTTAACCGAAACTTGTGAACAAATCCACCATCACCCACCTCACAAACAAAAATGATTTTTTAATACTTCTGGCCAATAACATGACCTTCTCTGTAAAAGTAATGTATTAATTTTCACTAAATGTGTTCTATGCTTGTCTTTAATGAGGTGACAGACTATGTTACATGAGTTACAGTAATTTCAAATCTCAGCAAATATTACAAACATCACCATTTAGAGTTTGCTGTCAGTGTAATGTAAACAAGAAAATTATGCAGGAATAAGGTTTAACCTATATATAGGGCTCTGCTGTAAATTTTTTTTAACTGCATCCCATATCAGTTTAACAAAGCCCAAGAAATGTCATAGACTTTAATTATCTAAACATAAATCATTTTAACCTATACTTGTGAGCTAATCCACCATCATGGGGAATAAAGCATTTGCAAAATAAATTCTAGATAGTAGTATTGACATTGCATGTTCAAATATCAAGACACTTGCTCATGTTTACCATCTTAAAGTAGACTTCTTGATTTGACTTGTTTATTTTGGCCATTTGTGTGTCAGTAGCAGTATTTGTAAAAATGCCTCTTCTACCTAAAAAGCATTGTGACGACGAGGATGAGCACAATGGATTAGCAGTCCATCGCCTTAACCACTCGGCCACCTCGTCTCACTGGTATGCACTCTGGCAAACTTTCCAACACCACTACTTATACTTCAAAGTCAATTCTTTATGTTCTTGTAGATTGTGTCATTTTCACAATCGCCAGCTTGATAGTAAGTCGACTTTCAACCATCCTTGGCTTTAGGAACATTTATTTAATTTTAACAGATACTTGTGAACAAATCCACCATCATCCACTTCACAAACAAAAATGATTTTTAATACTTCTGGCCAATAACATGACCTTCTCTGTAAAAGTAATGTATTAATTTTCACTAAATGTGTTCTATGCTTGTCTTTAATGAAGTGACAGACTATGTTACATGAGTTACAGTAATTTCAAATCTCTGCAAATATTACAAACATCACCATTTAGAGTTTGCTGTCACTGTAATGTAAACAAGAAAATTATGCAGGAATAAGGTTTAACCTATATTAAGGGCTCTGCTGTAAAAATGTTTTAACTGCATCCCATATCAGTTTAACAAAGCCCAAGAAATGTCATAGACTTTAAATTATCTAAACATAAATCATTTTAACCTATACTAGTGAGCTAATCCACCATCATGGGGAATAAAGCATTTAGAAAATAAATTCTAGATAGTAGTATTGACATTGCATGTTCAAATATCAAGACACTTGCTCATGTTTACCATCTTAAAGTAGACTTCTTGATTTGACTTGTTTATTTTGGCCATTTGTGTGTCAGTAGCAGTATTTGTAAAAATGCCTCTTCTACCTAAAAAGCATTGTGACGACGAGGATGGGATTTGAACCCATGCGCGCAGAGCACAATGGATTAGCAGTCCATCGCCTTAACCACTCGGCCACCTCGTCTCACTGGTATGCAATATGGCAAACATTCCAACACCACTAGTTATACTTCAAAGTCAATTCTTTATGTTCTTGTAGATTGTGTCATTTTCACAATCACGAGCTTGATAGCAAGTCGACTTTCAACCATCCTTGGCTTTAGGAACATTTATTTAATTTTAACCGAAACTTGTGAACAAATCCACCATCACCCACCTCACAAACAAAAATGATTTTTTAATACTTCTGGCCAATAACATGACCTTCTCTGTAAAAGTAATGTATTAATTTTCACTAAATGTGTTCTATGCTTGTCTTTAAGGAAGTGACAGACTATGTTACATGAGTTACAGTAATTTCAAATCTCTGCAAATATTACAAACATCACCATTTAGAGTTTGCTGTCACTGTAATGTAAACAAGAAAATTATGCAGGAATAAGGTTTAACCTATATTAAGGGCTCTGCTGTAAAAAATGTTAACTGCACCCCATATCAGTTTAATAAAGCCCAAGAAATGTCATAGACTTTTTATTATCTAAACATAAATTATTTTAACCTATACTTGTGAGTTAATCCACCATCATGGGGAAATAAAGCATTTGCCAAACAAATTTAAGATAGTAGTATTGACAATGCATGTTCAAATATCAAGACACTTGCTCATGTTTACCATCTTAAAGTAGACTTCTTGATTTGACTTGTTTATTTTGGCCATTTTTGTGTCAGCTTCACTTGCTGGTTTATGAAGCAGTATTTGTAAAAATGCCTCTTCTACCTAAAGAGCATTGTGACGACAAGGATGGGATTTGAACCCATGCGTGCAGAGCACAATGGATTAGCAGTCCATCGGCTTAACCACTCGGCCACCTCGTCTCACTGGTATGCAGTCTGGCAAAATTTCCAACACCACTTGTTATACTTCAAAGTCAATTCTTTATGTTCTTGTAGATTGTGTCATTTTCACAATCACGAGCTTGATAGCTAGTCGACTTTCAACCATCCTTGGCTTTAGGAACATTTATTTAATTTTAACCGAAACTTGTGAACAAATCCACCATCACCCACCTCACAAACAAAAATGATTTTTTAATACTTCTGGCCAATAACATGACCTTCTCTGTAAAAGTAATGTATTAATTTTCACTAAATGTGTTCTATGCTTGTCTTTAATGAGGTGACAGACTATGTTACATGAGTTACAGTAATTTCAAATCTCAGCAAAAATTACAAACATCACCATTTAGAGTTTGCTGTCAGTGTAATGTAAACAAGAAAATTATGCAGGAATAAGGTTTAACCTATATATAGGGCTCTGCTGTAAAAATTTTTTAACTGCATCCCATATCAGTTTAACAAAGCCCAAGAAATGTCATAGACTTTAATTATCTAAACATAAATCATTTTAACCTATACTTGTGAGCTAATCCACCATCATGGGGAATAAAGCATTTGCAAAATAAATTCTAAATAGTAGTATTGACATTGCATGTTCAAATATCAAGACACTTGCTCATGTTTACCATCTTAAAGTAGACTTCTTGATTTGACTTGTTTATTTTGGCCATTTGTGTGTCAGTAGCAGTATTTGTAAAAATGCCTCTTCTACCTAAAAAGCATTGTGACGACGAGGATGAGCACAATGGATTAGCAGTCCATCGCCTTAACCACTCGGCCACCTCGTCTCACTGGTATGCACTCTGGCAAACTTTGCAACACCACTACTTATACTTCAAAGTAGAGATGAGCGCCTGAAATTTTTCGGGTTTTGTGTTTTGGTTTTGGGTTCGGTTCCGCGGCCGTGTTTTGGGTTCGAACGCGTTTTGGCAAAACCTCACCGAATTTTTTTTGTCGGATTCGGGTGTGTTTTGGATTCGGGTGTTTTTTTCAAAAACACTAAAAAACAGCTTAAATCATAGAATTTGGGGGTCATTTTGATCCCAAAGTATTATTAACCTCAAAAACCATAATTTACACTCATTTTCAGTCTATTCTGAATACCTCACACCTCACAATATTATTTTTAGTCCTAAAATTTGCACCGAGGTCGCTGTGTGAGTAAGATAAGCGACCCTAGTGGCCGACACAAACACCGGGCCCATCTAGGAGTGGCACTGCAGTGTCACGCAGGATGTCCCTTCCAAAAAACCCTCCCCAAACAGCACATGACGCAAAGAAAAAAAGAGGCGCAATGAGGTAGCTGTGTGAGTAAGATTAGCGACCCTAGTGGCCGACACAAACACCGGGCCCATCTAGGAGTGGCACTGCAGTGTCACGCAGGATGTCCCTTCCAAAAAACCCTCCCCAAACAGCACATGACGCAAAGAAAAAAAGAGGCGCAATGAGGTAGCTGTGTGAGTAAGATTAGCGACCCTAGTGGCCGACACAAACACCGGGCCCATCTAGGAGTGGCACTGCAGTGTCACGCAGGATGTCCCTTCCAAAAAACCCTCCCCAAACAGCACATGACGCAAAGAAAAAAAGAGGCGCAATGAGGTAGCTGACTGTGTGAGTAAGATTAGCGACCCTAGTGGCCGACACAAACACCGGGCCCATCTAGGAGTGGCACTGCAGTGTCACGCAGGATGTCCCTTCCAAAAAACCCTCCCCAATCAGCACATGATGCAAAGAAAAAGAAAAGAAAAAAGAGGTGCAAGATGGAATTGTCCTTGGGCCCTCCCACCCACCCTTATGTTGTATAAACAAAACAGGACATGCACACTTTAACCAACCCATCATTTCAGTGACAGGGTCTGCCACACGACTGTGACTGATATGACGGGTTGGTTTGGACCCCCCCCAAAAAAGAAGCAATTAATCTCTCCTTGCACAAACTGGCTCTACAGAGGCAAGATGTCCACCTCATCTTCACCCTCCGATATATCACCGTGTACATCCCCCTCCTCACAGATTATCAATTCGTCCCCACTGGAATCCACCATCTCAGCTCCCTGTGTACTTTGTGGAGGCAATTGCTGCTGGTCAATGTCTCCGCGGAGGAATTGATTATAATTCATTTTAATGAACATCATCTTCTCCACATTTTCTGGATGTAACCTCGTACGCCGATTGCTGACAAGGTGAGCGGCGGCACTAAACACTCTTTCAGAGTACACACTTGTGGGAGGGCAACTTAGGTAGAATAAAGCCAGTTTGTGCAAGGGCCTCCAAATTGCCTCTTTTTCCTGCCAGTATAAGTACGGACTGTGTGACGTGCCTACTTGGATGCGGTCACTCATATAATCCTCCACCATTCTATCAATGTTGAGAGAATCATATGCAGTGACAGTAGACGACATGTCCGTAATCGTTGTCAGGTCCTTCAGTCCGGACCAGATGTCAGCATCAGCAGTCGCTCCAGACTGCCCTGCATCACCGCCAGCGGGTGGGCTCAGAATTCTGAGCCTTTTCCTCGCACCCCCAGTTGCGGGAGAATGTGAAGGAGGAGATGTTGACAGGTCGCGTTCCGCTTGACTTGACAATTTTGTCACCAGCAGGTCTTTCAACCCCAGCAGACCTGTGTCTGCCGGAAAGAGAGATCCAAGGTAGGCTCTAAATCTAGGATCGAGCACGGTGGCCAAAATGTAGTCCTCTGATTTCAACAGATTGACCACCCGTGAATCCTTGTTAAGCGAATTAAGGGCTGCATCCACAAGTCCCACATGCCTAGCGGAATCGCTCCCTTTTAGCTCCTTCTTCAATGCCTCCAGCTTCTTCTGCAAAAGCCTGATGAGGGGAATGACCTGACTCAGGCTGGCAGTGTCTGAACTGACTTCACGTGTGGCAAGTTCAAAGGGCATCAGAACCTTGCACAACGTTGAAATCATTCTCCACTGCACTTGAGACAGGTGCATTCCACCTACTATATCGTGCTCAATTGTATAGGCTTGAATGGCCTTTTGCTGCTCCTCCAACCTCTGAAGCATATAGAGGGTTGAATTCCACCTCGTTACCACTTCTTGCTTCAGATGATGGCAGGGCAGGTTCAGTAGTTTTTGGTGGTGCTCCAGTCTTCTGTACGTGGTGCCTGTACGCCGAAAGTGTCCCGCAATTCTTCTGGCCACCGACAGCATCTCTTGCACGCCCCTGTCGTTTTTTAAAAAATTCTGCACCACCAAATTCAAGGTATGTGCAAAACATGGGACGTGCTGGAATTTGCCCATATTTAATGCACACACAATATTGCTGGCGTTGTCCGATGCCACAAATCCACAGGAGAGTCCAATTGGGGTAAGCCATTCCGCGATGATCTTCCTCAGTTGCCGTAAGAGGTTTTCAGCTGTGTGCGTATTCTGGAAAGCGGTGATACAAAGCGTAGCCTGCCTAGGAAAGAGTTGGCGTTTGCGAGATGCTGCTACTGGTGCCGCCGCTGCTGTTCTTGCGGCGGGAGTCCATACATCTACCCAGTGGGCTGTCACAGTCATATAGTCCTGACCCTGCCCTGCTCCACTTGTCCACATGTCCGTGGTTAAGTGGACATTGGGTACAACTGCATTTTTTAGGACACTGGTGAGTCTTTTTCTGACGTCCGTGTACATTCTCGGTATCGCCTGCCTAGAGAAGTGGAACCTAGATGGTATTTGGTAACGGGGGCACACTGCCTCAATAAATTGTCTAGTTCCCTGTGAACTAACGGCGGATACCGGACGCACGTCTAACACCAACATAGTTGTCAAGGACTCAGTTATCCGCTTTGCAGTAGGATGACTGCTGTGATATTTCATCTTCCTCGCAAAGGACTGTTGAACAGTCAATTGCTTACTGGAAGTAGTACAAGTGGGCTTACGACTTCCCCTCTGGGATGACCATCGACTCCCAGCAGCAACAACAGCAGCGCCAGCAGCAGTAGGCGTTACACGCAAGGATGCATCGGAGGAATCCCAGGCAGGAGAGGACTCGTCAGAATTGCCAGTGACATGGCCTGCAGGACTATTGGCATTCCTGGGGAAGGAGGAAATTGACACTGAGGGAGTTGGTGGGGTGGTTTGCGTGAGCTTGGTTACAAGAGGAAGGGATTTACTGGTCAGTGGACTGCTTCCGCTGTCACCCAAAGTTTTTGAACTTGTCACTGACTTATTATGAATGCGCTGCAGGTGACGTATAAGGGAGGATGTTCCGAGGTGGTTAACGTCCTTACCCCTACTTATTACAGCTTGACAAAGGGAACACACGGCTTGACACCTGTTGTCCGCATTTCTGGTGAAATACCTCCACACCGAAGAGCTGATTTTTTTGGTATTTTCACCTGGCATGTCAACGGCCATATTCCTCCCACGGACAACAGGTGTCTCCCCGGGTGCCTGACTTAAACAAACCACCTCACCATCAGAATCCTCCTGGTCAATTTCCTCCCCAGCGCCAGCAACACCCATATCCTCCTCATCCTGGTGTACTTCAACACTGACATCTTCAATCTGACTATCAGGAACTGGACTGTGGGTGCTCCTTCCAGCACTTGCAGGGGGCGTGCAAATGGTGGAAGGCGCATGCTCTTCACGTCCAGTGTTGGGAAGGTCAGGCATCGCAACCGACACAATTGGACTCTCCTTGTGGATTTGGGATTTCAAAGAACGCACAGTTCTTTGCGGTGCTTTTGCCAGCTTGAGTCTTTTCAGTTTTCTAGCGAGAGGCTGAGTGCTTCCATCCTCATGTGAAGCTGAACCACTAGCCATGAACATAGGCCAGGGCCTCAGCCGTTCCTTGCCACTCCGTGTGGTAAATGGCATATTGGCAAGTTTACGCTTCTCCTCCGACAATTTTATTTTAGGTTTTGGAGTCCTTTTTTTACTGATATTTGGTGTTTTGGTTTTGACATGCTCTGTACTATGCCATTGGGCATCGGCCTTGGCAGACGACGTTGCTGGCATTTCATCGTCTCGGCCATGACTAGTGGCAGCAGCTTCAGCACGAGGTGGAAGTGGATCTTGATCTTTCCCTAATTTTGGAACCTCAACATTTTTGTTCTCCATATTTTAATAGGCACAACTAAAAGGCACCTCAGGTAAACAATGGAGATGGATGGATTGGATACTAGTATACAATTATGGACGGGCTGCCGAGTGCCGACACAGAGGTAGCCACAGCCGTGAACTACCGCACTGTACTGTGTCTGCTGCTAATATATAGACTGGTTGATAAAGAGATAGTATACTCGTAACTAGTATGTATGTATAAAGAAAGAAAAAAAAACCACGGTTAGGTGGTATATACAATTATGGATGGGCTGCCGAGTGCCGACACAGAGGTAGCCACAGCCGTGAACTACCGCACTGTACTGTGTCTGCTGCTAATATATAGACTGGTTGATAAAGAGATAGTATACTCGTAACTAGTATGTATGTATAAAGAAAGAAAAAAAAAACCACGGTTGGGTGGTATATACAATTATGGACGGGCTGCCGAGTGCCGACACAGAGGTAGCCACAGCCGTGAACTACCGCACTGTACTGTGTCTGCTGCTAATATATAGACTGGTTGATAAAGAGATAGTATACTCGTAACTAGTATGTATGTATAAAGAAAGAAAAAAAAACCACGGTTAGGTGGTATATACAATTATGGACGGGCTGCCGAGTGCCGACACAGAGGTAGCCACAGCCGTGAACTACCGCACTGTACTGTGTCTGCTGCTAATATATAGACTGGTTGATAAAGAGATAGTATACTCGTAACTAGTATGTATGTATAAAGAAAGAAAAAAAAACCACGGTTAGGTGGTATATACAATTATGGACGGGCTGCCGAGTGCCGACACAGAGGTAGCCACAGCCGTGAACTACCGCACTGTACTGTGTCTGCTGCTAATATATAGACTGGTTGATAAAGAGATAGTATACTCGTAACTAGTATGTATGTATAAAGAAAGAAAAAAAAACCACGGTTAGGTGGTATATACAATTATGGACGGGCTGCCGAGTGCCGACACAGAGGTAGCCACAGCCGTGAACTACCGCACTGTACTGTGTCTGCTGCTAATATAGACTGGTTGATAAAGAGATAGTATACTACTAATATTATATATACTGGTGGTCAGGTCACTGGTCACTAGTCACACTGGCAGTGGCACTCCTGCAGCAAAAGTGTGCACTGTTTTAATATAATATTATGTACTCCTGGCTCCTGCTATAACCTATAACTGGCACTGCAGTAGTGCTCCCCAGTCTCCCCCACAATTATAAGCTGTGTGAGCTGAGCAGTCAGACAGATATATAATATATATTATATAGATGATGCAGCACACTGGCCTGAGCCTGAGCAGTGCACACAGATATGGTATGTGACTGACTGAGTCACTGTGTGTATCGCTTTTTTCAGGCAGAGAACGGATATATTAAATAAACTGCACTGTGTGTCTGGTGGTCACTCACTATATAATATATTATGTACTCCTGGCTCCTGCTATAACCTATAACTGGCACTGCAGTAGTGCTCCCCAGTCTCCCCCACAATTATAAGCTGTGTGAGCTGAGCAGTCAGACAGATATATATAATATTATATATAGATAATAGATGATGCAGCACACTGGCCTGAGCCTGAGCAGTGCACACAGATATGGTATGTGACTGAGTCACTGTGTGCTGTGTATCGCTTTTTTCAGGCAGAGAACGGATTATAAATAAAACTGGTGGTCACTATCAGCAAAACTCTGCACTGTACTGAGTACTCCTAATGCTCCCCAAAATTAGTAAATCAAGTGTCTCTCTAATCTATTCTAAACGGAGAGGACGCCAGCCACGTCCTCTCCCTATCAATCTCAATGCACGTGTGAAAATTAGAGATGAGCGCCTGAAATTTTTCGGGTTTTGTGTTTTGGTTTTGGGTTCGGTTCCGCGGCCGTGTTTTGGGTTCGAACGCGTTTTGGCAAAACCTCACCGAATTTTTTTTGTCGGATTCGGGTGTGTTTTGGATTCGGGTGTTTTTTTCAAAAAACACTAAAAAACAGCTTAAATCATAGAATTTGGGGGTCATTTTGATCCCAAAGTATTATTAACCTCAAAAACCATAATTTACACTCATTTTCAGTCTATTCTGAATACCTCACACCTCACAATATTATTTTTAGTCCTAAAATTTGCACCGAGGTCGCTGTGTGAGTAAGATAAGCGACCCTAGTGGCCGACACAAACACCGGGCCCATCTAGGAGTGGCACTGCAGTGTCACGCAGGATGTCCCTTCCAAAAAACCCTCCCCAAACAGCACATGACGCAAAGAAAAAAAGAGGCGCAATGAGGTAGCTGTGTGAGTAAGATTAGCGACCCTAGTGGCCGACACAAACACCGGGCCCATCTAGGAGTGGCACTGCAGTGTCACGCAGGATGTCCCTTCCAAAAAACCCTCCCCAAACAGCACATGACGCAAAGAAAAAAAGAGGCGCAATGAGGTAGCTGTGTGAGTAAGATTAGCGACCCTAGTGGCCGACACAAACACCGGGCCCATCTAGGAGTGGCACTGCAGTGTCACGCAGGATGTCCCTTCCAAAAAACCCTCCCCAAACAGCACATGACGCAAAGAAAAAAAGAGGCGCAATGAGGTAGCTGACTGTGTGAGTAAGATTAGCGACCCTAGTGGCCGACACAAACACCGGGCCCATCTAGGAGTGGCACTGCAGTGTCACGCAGGATGTCCCTTCCAAAAAACCCTCCCCAATCAGCACATGATGCAAAGAAAAAGAAAAGAAAAAAGAGGTGCAAGATGGAATTGTCCTTGGGCCCTCCCACCCACCCTTATGTTGTATAAACAAAACAGGACATGCACACTTTAACCAACCCATCATTTCAGTGACAGGGTCTGCCACACGACTGTGACTGATATGACGGGTTGGTTTGGACCCCCCCCAAAAAAGAAGCAATTAATCTCTCCTTGCACAAACTGGCTCTACAGAGGCAAGATGTCCACCTCATCTTCACCCTCCGATATATCACCGTGTACATCCCCCTCCTCACAGATTATCAATTCGTCCCCACTGGAATCCACCATCTCAGCTCCCTGTGTACTTTGTGGAGGCAATTGCTGCTGGTCAATGTCTCCGCGGAGGAATTGATTATAATTCATTTTAATGAACATCATCTTCTCCACATTTTCTGGATGTAACCTCGTACGCCGATTGCTGACAAGGTGAGCGGCGGCACTAAACACTCTTTCAGAGTACACACTTGTGGGAGGGCAACTTAGGTAGAATAAAGCCAGTTTGTGCAAGGGCCTCCAAATTGCCTCTTTTTCCTGCCAGTATAAGTACGGACTGTGTGACGTGCCTACTTGGATGCGGTCACTCATATAATCCTCCACCATTCTATCAATGTTGAGAGAATCATATGCAGTGACAGTAGACGACATGTCCGTAATCGTTGTCAGGTCCTTCAGTCCGGACCAGATGTCAGCATCAGCAGTCGCTCCAGACTGCCCTGCATCACCGCCAGCGGGTGGGCTCAGAATTCTGAGCCTTTTCCTCGCACCCCCAGTTGCGGGAGAATGTGAAGGAGGAGATGTTGACAGGTCGCGTTCCGCTTGACTTGACAATTTTGTCACCAGCAGGTCTTTCAACCCCAGCAGACCTGTGTCTGCCGGAAAGAGAGATCCAAGGTAGGCTCTAAATCTAGGATCGAGCACGGTGGCCAAAATGTAGTCCTCTGATTTCAACAGATTGACCACCCGTGAATCCTTGTTAAGCGAATTAAGGGCTGCATCCACAAGTCCCACATGCCTAGCGGAATCGCTCCCTTTTAGCTCCTTCTTCAATGCCTCCAGCTTCTTCTGCAAAAGCCTGATGAGGGGAATGACCTGACTCAGGCTGGCAGTGTCTGAACTGACTTCACGTGTGGCAAGTTCAAAGGGCATCAGAACCTTGCACAACGTTGAAATCATTCTCCACTGCACTTGAGACAGGTGCATTCCACCTACTATATCGTGCTCAATTGTATAGGCTTGAATGGCCTTTTGCTGCTCCTCCAACCTCTGAAGCATATAGAGGGTTGAATTCCACCTCGTTACCACTTCTTGCTTCAGATGATGGCAGGGCAGGTTCAGTAGTTTTTGGTGGTGCTCCAGTCTTCTGTACGTGGTGCCTGTACGCCGAAAGTGTCCCGCAATTCTTCTGGCCACCGACAGCATCTCTTGCACGCCCCTGTCGTTTTTTAAAAAATTCTGCACCACCAAATTCAAGGTATGTGCAAAACATGGGACGTGCTGGAATTTGCCCATATTTAATGCACACACAATATTGCTGGCGTTGTCCGATGCCACAAATCCACAGGAGAGTCCAATTGGGGTAAGCCATTCCGCGATGATCTTCCTCAGTTGCCGTAAGAGGTTTTCAGCTGTGTGCGTATTCTGGAAAGCGGTGATACAAAGCGTAGCCTGCCTAGGAAAGAGTTGGCGTTTGCGAGATGCTGCTACTGGTGCCGCCGCTGCTGTTCTTGCGGCGGGAGTCCATACATCTACCCAGTGGGCTGTCACAGTCATATAGTCCTGACCCTGCCCTGCTCCACTTGTCCACATGTCCGTGGTTAAGTGGACATTGGGTACAACTGCATTTTTTAGGACACTGGTGAGTCTTTTTCTGACGTCCGTGTACATTCTCGGTATCGCCTGCCTAGAGAAGTGGAACCTAGATGGTATTTGGTAACGGGGGCACACTGCCTCAATAAATTGTCTAGTTCCCTGTGAACTAACGGCGGATACCGGACGCACGTCTAACACCAACATAGTTGTCAAGGACTCAGTTATCCGCTTTGCAGTAGGATGACTGCTGTGATATTTCATCTTCCTCGCAAAGGACTGTTGAACAGTCAATTGCTTACTGGAAGTAGTACAAGTGGGCTTACGACTTCCCCTCTGGGATGACCATCGACTCCCAGCGGCAACAACAGCAGCGCCAGCAGCAGTAGGCGTTACACGCAAGGATGCATCGGAGGAATCCCAGGCAGGAGAGGACTCGTCAGAATTGCCAGTGACATGGCCTGCAGGACTATTGGCATTCCTGGGGAAGGAGGAAATTGACACTGAGGGAGTTGGTGGGGTGGTTTGCGTGAGCTTGGTTACAAGAGGAAGGGATTTACTGGTCAGTGGACTGCTTCCGCTGTCACCCAAAGTTTTTGAACTTGTCACTGACTTATTATGAATGCGCTGCAGGTGACGTATAAGGGAGGATGTTCCGAGGTGGTTAACGTCCTTACCCCTACTTATTACAGCTTGACAAAGGGAACACACGGCTTGACACCTGTTGTCCGCATTTCTGGTGAAATACCTCCACACCGAAGAGCTGATTTTTTTGGTATTTTCACCTGGCATGTCAACGGCCATATTCCTCCCACGGACAACAGGTGTCTCCCCGGGTGCCTGACTTAAACAAACCACCTCACCATCAGAATCCTCCTGGTCAATTTCCTCCCCAGCGCCAGCAACACCCATATCCTCCTCATCCTGGTGTACTTCAACACTGACATCTTCAATCTGACTATCAGGAACTGGACTGTGGGTGCTCCTTCCAGCACTTGCAGGGGGCGTGCAAATGGTGGAAGGCGCATGCTATTCACGTCCAGTGTTGGGAAGGTCAGGCATCGCAACCGACACAATTGGACTCTCCTTGTGGATTTGGGATTTCAAAGAACGCACAGTTCTTTGCGGTGCTTTTGCCAGCTTGAGTCTTTTCAGTTTTCTAGCGAGAGGCTGAGTGCTTCCATCCTCATGTGAAGCTGAACCACTAGCCATGAACATAGGCCAGGGCCTCAGCCGTTCCTTGCCACTCCGTGTGGTAAATGGCATATTGGCAAGTTTACGCTTCTCCTCCGACAATTTTATTTTAGGTTTTGGAGTCCTTTTTTTACTGATATTTGGTGTTTTGGTTTTGACATGCTCTGTACTATGCCATTGGGCATCGGCCTTGGCAGACGACGTTGCTGACATTTCATCGTCTCGGCCATGACTAGTGGCAGCAGCTTCAGCACGAGGTGGAAGTGGATCTTGATCTTTCCCTAATTTTGGAACCTCAACATTTTTGTTCTCCATATTTTAATAGGCACAACTAAAAGGCACCTCAGGTAAACAATGGAGATGGATGGATTGGATACTAGTATACAATTATGGACGGGCTGCCGAGTGCCGACACAGAGGTAGCCACAGCCGTGAACTACCGCACTGTACTGTGTCTGCTGCTAATATATAGACTGGTTGATAAAGAGATAGTATACTCGTAACTAGTATGTATGTATAAAGAAAGAAAAAAAAACCACGGTTAGGTGGTATATACAATTATGGACGGGCTGCTGAGTGCCGACACAGAGGTAGCCACAGCCGTGAACTACCGCACTGTACTGTGTCTGCTGCTAATATATAGACTGGTTGATAAAGAGATAGTATACTCGTAACTAGTATGTATGTATAAAGAAAGAAAAAAAAAACACGGTTAGGTGGTATATACAATTATGGACGGGCTGCCGAGTGCCGACACAGAGGTAGCCACAGCCGTGAACTACCGCACTGTACTGTGTCTGCTGCTAATATATAGACTGGTTGATAAAGAGATAGTATACTCGTAACTAGTATGTATGTATAAAGAAAGAAAAAAAAACCACGGTTAGGTGGTATATACAATTATGGACGGGCTGCCGAGTGCCGACACAGAGGTAGCCACAGCCGTGAACTACCGCACTGTACTGTGTCTGCTGCTAATATATAGACTGGTTGATAAAGAGATAGTATACTCGTAACTAGTATGTATGTATAAAGAAAGAAAAAAAAACCACGGTTAGGTGGTATATACAATTATGGACGGGCTGCCGAGTGCCGACACAGAGGTAGCCACAGCCGTGAACTACCGCACTGTACTGTGTCTGCTGCTAATATATAGACTGGTTGATAAAGAGATAGTATACTCGTAACTAGTATGTATGTATAAAGAAAGAAAAAAAAACCACGGTTAGGTGGTATATACAATTATGGACGGGCTGCCGAGTGCCGACACAGAGGTAGCCACAGCCGTGAACTACCGCACTGTACTGTGTCTGCTGCTAATATAGACTGGTTGATAAAGAGATAGTATACTACTAATATTATATATACTGGTGGTCAGGTCACTGGTCACTAGTCACACTGGCAGTGGCACTCCTGCAGCAAAAGTGTGCACTGTTTTAATATAATATTATGTACTCCTGGCTCCTGCTATAACCTATAACTGGCACTGCAGTAGTGCTCCCCAGTCTCCCCCACAATTATAAGCTGTGTGAGCTGAGCAGTCAGACAGATATATAATATATATTATATAGATGATGCAGCACACTGGCCTGAGCCTGAGCAGTGCACACAGATATGGTATGTGACTGACTGAGTCACTGTGTGTATCGCTTTTTTCAGGCAGAGAACGGATATATTAAATAAACTGCACTGTGTGTCTGGTGGTCACTCACTATATAATATATTATGTACTCCTGGCTCCTGCTATAACCTATAACTGGCACTGCAGTAGTGCTCCCCAGTCTCCCCCACAATTATAAGCTGTGTGAGCTGAGCAGTCAGACAGATATATATAATATTATATATAGATAATAGATGATGCAGCACACTGGCCTGAGCCTGAGCAGTGCACACAGATATGGTATGTGACTGAGTTACTGTGTGCTGTGTATCGCTTTTTTCAGGCAGAGAACGGATTATAAATAAAACTGGTGGTCACTATCAGCAAAACTCTGCACTGTACTGAGTACTCCTAATGCTCCCCAAAATTAGTAAATCAAGTGTCTCTCTAATCTATTCTAAACGGAGAGGACGCCAGCCACGTCCTCTCCCTATCAATCTCAATGCACGTGTGAAAATGGCGGCGACGCGCGGCTCCTTATATAGAATCCGAGTCTCGCGATAGAATCCGAGCCTCGCGAGAATCCGACAGCGTCATGATGACGTTCGGGCGCGCTCGGGTTAACCGAGCAAGGCGGGAAGATCCGAGTCGCTCGGACCCGTGAAAAAAAACATGAAGTTCTGGCGGGTTCGGATTCAGAGAAACCGAACCCGCTCATCTCTACTTCAAAGTCAATTCTTTATGTTCTTGTAGATTGTGTCATTTTCACAATCGCCAGCTTGATAGTAAGTCGATTTTCAACCATCCTTGGCTTTAGGAACATTTATTTAATTTTAACCGATACTTGTGAACAAATCCACCATCATCCACTTCACAAACAAAAATGATTTTTAATACTTCTGGCCAATAACATGACCTTCTCTGTAAAAGTAATGTATTAATTTTTTACTAAATGTGTTCTATGCTTGTCTTTAATGAAGTGACAGACTATGTTACATGAGTTACAGTAATTTCAAATCTCTGCAAATATTACAAACATCACCATTTAGAGTTTGCTGTCACTGTAATGTAAACAAGAAAATTATGCAGGAAAAAGGTTTAACCTATATTAAGGGCTCTGCTGTAAAAATGTTTTAGCTGCATCCCATATCAGTTTAACAAAGCCCAAGAAATGTCATAGACTTTAAATTATCTAAACATAAATCATTTTAACCTATACTTGTGAGCTAATCCACCATCATGGGGGATAAAGCATTTAGAAAATAAATTCTAGATAGTAGTATTGACATTGCATGTTCAAATATCAAGACACTTGCTCATGTTTACCATCTTAAAGTAGACTTCTTGATTTGACTTGTTTATTTTGGCCATTTGTGTGTCAGTAGCAGTATTTGTAAAAATGCCTCTTCTACCTTAAAAGCATTGTGACGACGAGGATGAGCACAATGGATTAGCAGTCCATCGCCTTAACCACTCGTCCACCTCGTCTCACTGGTATGCACTCTGGCAAACTTTCCAACACCACTACTTATACTTCAAAGTCAATTCTTTATGTTCTTGTAGATTGTGTCATTTTCACAATCGCCAGCTTGATAGTAAGTCGACTTTCAACCATCTTTTGCTTTAGGAACATTTATTTAATTTTAACAGATACTTGTGAACAAATCCACCATCACCCACCTCACAAACAAAAATGATTTTTTAATACTTCTGGCCAATAACATGACCTTCTCTGTAAAAGTAATGTATTAATTTTCACTAAATGTGTTCTATGCTTTTCTTTAAGGAAGTGACAGACTATGTTACATGAGTTACAGTAATTTCAAATCTCTGCAAATATTACAAACATCACCATTTAGAGTTTGCTGTCACTGTAATGTAAACAAGAAAATTATGCAGGAATAAGGTTTAACCTATATTAAGGGCTCTGCTGTAAAAAATGTTAACTGCACCCCATATCAGTTTAATAAAGCCCAAGAAATGTCATAGACTTTTTATTATCTAAACATAAATTATTTTAACCTATACTTGTGAGTTAATACACCATCATGGGGAAATAAAGCATTTGCCAAACAAATTTAAGATAGTAGTATTGACAATGCATGTTCAAATATCAAGACACTTGCTCATGTTTACCATCTTAAAGTAGACTTCTTGATTTGACTTGTTTATTTTGGCCATTTTTGTGTCAGCTTCACTTGCTGGTTTATGAAGCAGTATTTGTAAAAATGCCTCTTCTACCTAAAGAGCATTGTGACGACAAGGATGGGATTTGAACCCATGCGTCCAGAGAACAATGGATTAGCAGTCCATCGCCTTAACCACTCGGCCACCTCGTCTCACTGGCATGCAGTCTGGCAAAATTTCCAACACCACTTGTTATACTTCAAAGTCAATTCTTTATGTTCTTGTAGATTGTGTCATTTTCACAATCACCAGCTTGATAGTAAGTCGACTTTCAACCATCCTTGGCTTTAGGAACATTTATTTAATTTTAACCGATACTTGTGAACAAATCCACCATCATCCACTTCACAAACAAAAATGATTTTTAATACTTCTGGCCAATAACATGACCTTCTCTGTAAAAGTAATGTATTAATTTTCACTAAATGTGTTCTATGCTTGTCTTTAATGAAGTGACAGACTATGTTACATGAGTTACAGTAATTTCAAATCTCTGCAAATATTACAAACATCACCATTTAGAGTTTGCTGTCACTGTAATGTAAACAAGAAAATTATGCAGGAATAAGGTTTAACCTATATTAAGGGCTCTGCTGTAAAAATTTTTAACTGCACCCCATATCAGTTTAATAAAGTCCAAGAAATGTCATAGACTTTAATTATCTAACATAAATTATTTTAACCTATACTTGTGAGTTAATCCACCATCATGGGGAAATAAAGCATTTGCCAAACAAATTCAAGATAGTAGTATTGACAATGCATGTTCAAATATCAAGACACTTGCTCATGTTTACCATCTTAAAGTAGACTTCTTGATTTGACTTGTTTATTTTGGCCATTTTTGTGTCAGCTTCACTTGCTGGTTTATGATGCAGTATTTGTAAACATGCCTCTTCTACCGAAAGATCATTGTGACGACGAAGATGGGATTTGAACCCATGCGTGCAGAGCACAATGGATTAGCAGCCCATCGCCTTAACCACTCGGCCACCTCGTCTCACTGGTATGCACTCTGGCAAACTTTCCAACACCACTTGTTATACTTCAAAGTCAATTCTTTATGTTCTTGTAGATTTTGTCATTTTCACAATCACGAGCTTGATAGCAAGTCGACTTTCAACCATCCTTGGCTTTAGGAACATTTATTTAATTTTAAATGAAACTTGTGAACAAATCCACCATCAGCCACCTCACAAACAAAAATGATTTTTAATACTTCTGGCCAATAACATGACCTTCTCTGTAAAAGTAATGTATTAATTTTCACTAAATGTGTTCTATGCTTGTCTTTAAGGAAGTGACAGACTATGTTACATGAGTTACAGTAATTTCAAATCTCTGCAAATATTACAAACATCACCATTTAGAGTTTGCTGTCACTGTAATGTAAACAAGAAAATTATGCAGGAATAAGGTTTAACCTATATTAAGGGCTCTGCTGTAAAAATGTTTTAACTGCATCCCATATCAGTTTAACAAAGCCCAAGAAATGTCATAGACTTTAAATTATCTAAACATAAATCATTTTAACCTATACTTGTGAGCTAATCCACCATCATGGGGGATAAAGCATTTGCAAAATAAATTCTAGATAGTAGTATTGACATTGCATGTACAAATATCAAGACACTTGCTCATGTTTACCATCTTAAAGTAGACTTCTTGATTTGACTTGTTTATTTTGGCCATTTTTGTGTCAGCTTCACTTGCTGGTTTATGATGCAGTATTTGTAAACATGCCTCTTCTACCGAAAGAGCATTGTGACGACGAGGATGGGATTTGAACCCATGCGTGCAGAGCACAATGGATTAGCAGTCCATCGCCTAAACCACTCGGCCACCTAGTCTCGCTGGTATGCAATATGGCAAACATTCCAACACCACTAGTTATACTTCAAAGTCAATTCTTTATGTTCTTGTAGATTGTGTCATTTTCACAATCACGAGCTTGATAGCGAGTCGACTTTCAACCATCCTTGGCTTTAGGAACATTTATTTAATTTTAACCGAAACTTGTGAACAAATCCACCATCACCCACCTCACAAACAAAAATGATTTTTAATACTTCTGGCCAATAACATGACCTTCTCTGTAAAAGTAATGTATTAATTTTCACTAAATGTGTTCTATGCTTGTCTTTAAGGAAGTGACAGACTATGTTACATGAGTTACAGTAATTTCAAATCTCTGCAAATATTACAAACATCACCATTTAGAGTTTGCTGTCACTGTAATGTAAACAAGAAAATTATGCAGGAATAAGGTTTAACCTATATTAAGGGCTCTGCTGTAAAAATTTTTAACTGCACCCCATATCAGTTTAATAAAGCCCAAGAAATGTCATAGACTTTAATTATCTAAACATAAATCATTTTAACCTATACTTGTGAGCTAATCCACCATCATGGGGAAATAAAGCATTTGCCAAACAAATTCAAGATAGTAGTATTGACAATGCATGTTCATATATCAAGACACTTGCTCATGTTTACCATCTTAAAGTAGACTTCTTGATTTGACTTGTTTATTTTGGCCATTTTTGTGTCAACTTCACTTGCTGGTTTATGAAGCAGTATTTGTAAAAATGCCTCTTCTACCTAAAGAGCATTGTGACAACAAGGATGGGATTTGAACCCATGCGTGCAGAGCACAATGGATTAGCAGTCTATCGCCTTAACCACTCGGCCACCTCGTCTCACTGGTATGCAGGCTGGCAAAATTTCCAACACCACTTGTTATACTTCAAAGTCAATTCTTTATGTTCTTGTAGATTGTGTCATTTTCACAATCACGAGCTTGATAGCAAGTCGACTTTCAACCATCCTTGGCTTTAGGAACATTTATTTAATTTTAACCGAAACTTGTGAACAAATCCACCATCACCCACCTCACAAACAAAAATGATTTTTAATACTTCTGGCCAATAACATGACCTTCTCTGTAAAAGTAATGTATTAATTTTCACTAAAAGTGTTCTATGCTTGTCTTTAATGAGGTGACAGACTATGTTACATGAGTTACAGTAATTTCAAATCTCAGCAAATATTACAAACATCACCATTTAGAGTTTGCTGTCAGTGTAATGTAAACAAGAAAATTATGCAGGAATAAGGTTTAACCTATATTAAGGGCTCTGCTGTAAAAATTTTTTAACTGCATCCCATATCAGTTTAACAAAGCCCAAGAAATGCCATAGACTTTAATTATCTAAACATAAACCATTTTAACCTATACTTGTGAGCTAATCCACCATCATGGGGAATAAAGCATTTGCAAAATAAATTCTAGATAGTAGTATTGACATTGCATGTTCAAATATCAAGACACTTGCTCATGTTTACCATCTTAAAGTAGACTTCTTGATTTGACTTGTTTATTTTGGCCATTTGTGTGTCAGTAGCAGTATTTGTAAAAATGCCTCTTCTACCTAAAAAGTATTGTGACGACAAGGATGGGATTCGAACCCATGCGTGCTGAGCACAATGGATTAGCAGCCCATCGCCTTAACCACTCAGCCACCTCGTCTCACTGATATGCAATCTCGCAAACTTTCCAACACCACTTGTAATACTTCAAAGTCAATTCTTTATGTTCTTGTAGATTGTGTCATTTTCACAATCACGAGCTTGATAGCAAGTCGACTTTCAACCATCCTTGGCTTTAGGAACATTTATTTAATTTTAACCAAAACTTGTGAACAAATCCACCATCACCCACCTCACAAACAAAAATGATTTTTAATACTTCTGGCCAATAACATGACCTTCTCTGTAAAAGTAATGTATTAATTTTCACTAAATGTGTTCTATGCTTGTCTTTAATGAAGTGACAGACTATGTTACATGAGTTACAGCAATTTCAAATCTCTGCAAATATTACAAACATCACCATTTAAAGTTTGCTGTCACTGTAATGTAAACAAGAAAATTATGCAGGAATAAGGTTTAACCTATATTAAGGGCTCTGCTGTAAAAATTTTTAACTGCATCCCATATCAGTTTAACAAAGCCCAAGAAATGTCATAGACTTTAATTATCTAAACATAAATCATTTTAACCTATACTTGTGAGCTAATCCACCATCATGGGGAATAAAGCATTTGCAAAATAAATTCTAGATAGTATTATTGACATTGCATGTTCAAATATCAAGACACTTGCTCATGTTTACCATCTTAAAGTAGACTTCTTGATTTGACTTGTTTATTTTGGCCATTTGTGTGTCAGTAGCAGTATTTGTAAAAATGCCTCTTCTACCTAAAAAGTATTGTGACGACAAGGATGGGATTCGAACCCATGCGTGCTGAGCACAATGGATTAGCAGTCCATCGCCTTAAGCACTCGGCCACCTCGTCTCACTGGTATGCAATCTAGCAAACTTTCCAACACCACTTGTAATACTTCAAAGTCAATTCTTTATGTTCTTGTAGATTGTGTCATTTTCACAATCACGAGCTTGATAGCAAGTCGACTTTCAACCATCCTTGGCTTTAGGAACATTTATTTAATTTTAACCAAAACTTGTGAACAAATCCACCATCACCCACCTCACAAACAAAAATGATTTTTAATACTTCTGGCCAATAACATGACCTTCTCTGTAAAAGTAATGTATTAATTTTCACTAAATGTGTTCTATGCTTGTCTTTAATGAAGTGACAGACTATGTTACATGAGTTACAGTAATTTCAAATCTCTGCAAATATTACAAACATCACCATTTAGAGTTTGCTGTCACTGTAATGTAAACAAGAAAATTATGCAGGAATAAGGTTTAACCTATATTAAGGGCTCTGCTGTAAAAATGTTTTAACTGCATCCCATATCAGTTTAACAAAGCCCAAGAAATGTCATAGACTTTAAATTATCTAAACATAAATCATTTAAACCTATACTTGTGAGCTAATCCACCATCATGGGGGATAAAGCATTTAGAAAATAAATTCTAGATAGTAGTATTGACATTGCATGTTCAAATATCAAGACACTTGCTCATGTTTACCATCTTAAAGTAGACTTCTTGATTTGACTTGTTTATTTTGGCCATTTGTGTGTCAGTAGCAGTATTTGTAAAAATGCCTCTTCTACCTAAAAAGCATTGTGACGACAAGGATGGGATTTGAACCCATGCGTGCAGAGCACAATGGATTAGCAGTCCATCGCCTTAACCACTCGGCCACCTCGTCTCACTGGTATGCAATATGGCAAACATTCCAACACCACTAGTTATACTTCAAAGTCAATTCTTTATGTTCTTGTAGATTGTGTCATTTTCACAATCACGAGCTTGATAGCAAGTCGACTTTCAACCATCCTTGGCTTTAGGAACATTTATTTAATTTTAACCGAAACTTGTGAACAAATCCACCATCACCCACCTCACAAACAAAAATGATTTTTTAATACTTCTGGCCAATAACATGACCTTCTCTGTAAAAGTAATGTATTAATTTTCACTAAATGTGTTCTATGCTTGTCTTTACGGAAGTGACAGACTATGTTACATGAGTTACAGTAATTTCAAATCTCTGCAAATATTACAAACATCACCATTTAGAGTTTGCTGTCACTGTAATGTAAACAAGAAAATTATGCAGGAATAAGGTTTAACCTATATTAAGGGCTCTGCTGTAAAAAATGTTAACTGCACCCCATATCAGTTTAATAAAGCCCAAGAAATGTCATAGACTTTTTATTATCTAAACATAAATTATTTTAACCTATACTTGTGAGTTAATCCACCATCATGGGGAAATAAAGCATTTGCAAAACAAATTTAAGATAGTAGTATTGACAATGCATGTTCAAATATCAAGACACTTGCTCATGTTTACCATCTTAAAGTAGACTTCTTGATTTGACTTGTTTATTTTGGCCATTTTTGTGTCAGCTTCACTTGCTGGTTTATGAAGCAGTATTTGTAAAAATGCCTCTTCTACCTAAAGAGCATTGTGACGACAAGGATGGGATTTGAACCCATGCGTGCAGAGCACAATGGATTAGCAGTCCATCGGCTTAACCACTCGGCCACCTCGTCTCACTGGTATGCAGTCGGGCAAAATTTCCAACACCACTTGTTATACTTCAAAGTCAATTCTTTATGTTCTTGTAGATTGTGTCATTTTCACAATCACGAGCTTGATAGCAAGTCGACTTTCAACCATCCTTGGCTTTAGGAACATTTATTTAATTTTAACCGAAACTTGTGAACAAATCCACCATCACCCACCTCACAAACAAAAATGATTTTTTAATACTTCTGGCCAATAACATGACCTTCTCTGTAAAAGTAATGTATTAATTTTCACTAAATGTGTTCTATGCTTGTCTTTAATGAGGTGACAGACTATGTTACATGAGTTACAGTAATTTCAAATCTCAGCAAATATTACAAACATCACCATTTAAAGTTTGCGGTCAGTGTAATGTAAACAAGAAAATTATGCAGGAATAAGGTTTAACCTATATTAAGGGCTCTGCTGTAAAAATTTTTTAACTGCATCCCATATCAGTTTAACAAAGCCCAAGAAATGTCATAGACTTTAATTATCTAAACATAAATCATTTTAACCTATACTTGTGAGCTAATCCACCATCATGGGGAATAAAGCATTTGCAAAATAAATTCTAGATAGTAGTATTGACATTGCATGTTCAAATATCAAGACACTTGCTCATGTTTACCATCTTAAAGTAGACTTCTTGATTTGACTTGTTTATTTTGGCCATTTGTGTGTCAGTAGCAGTATTTGTAAAAATGCCTCTTCTACCTAAAAAGCATTGTGACGACGAGGATGAGCACAATGGATTAGCAGTCCATCGCCTTAACCACTCGGCCACCTCGTCTCACTGGTATGCACTCTGGCAAACTTTCCAACACCACTACTTATACTTCAAAGTCAATTCTGTATGTTCTTGTAGATTGTGTCATTTTCACAATCGCCAGCTTGATAGTAAGTCGACTTTCAACCATCCTTGGCTTTAGGAACATTTATTTAATTTTAACCGATACTTGTGAACAAATCCACCATCATCCACTTCACAAACAAAAATGATTTTTAATACTTCTGGCCAATAACATGACCTTCTCTGTAAAAGTAATGTATTAATTTTTTACTAAATGTGTTCTATGCTTGTCTTTAATGAAGTGACAGACTATGTTACATGAGTTACAGTAATTTCAAATCTCTGCAAATATTACAAACATCACCATTTAGAGTTTGCTGTCACTGTAATGTAAACAAGAAAATTATGCAGGAATAAGGTTTAACCTATATTAAGGGCTCTGCTGTAAAAATGTTTTAACTGCATCCCATATCAGTTTAACAAAGCCCAAGAAATGTCATAGACTTTAAATTATCTAAACATAAATCATTTTAACCTATACTTGTGAGCTAATCCACCATCATGGGGGATAAAGCATTTGCAAAATAAATACTAGATAGTAGTATTGACATTGCATGTTCAAATATCAAGACACTTGCTCATGTTTACCATCTTAAAGTAGACTTCTTGATTTGACTTGTTTATTTTGGCCATTTTTGTGTCAGTAGCAGTATTTGTAAAAATGCCTCTTCTACCTAAAAAGCATTGTGACGACGAGGATGGGATTTGAACCCATGCGTGCAGAGCACAATGGATTAGCAGTCCATCGCCTTAACCACTCGGCCACCTCGTCTCACTGGTATGCAATCTGGCAAACATTCCAACACCACTAGTTATACTTCAAAGTCAATTCTTTATGTTCTTGTAGATTGTGTCATTTTCACAATCACGAGCTAGATAGTAAGTCGACTTTCAACCATCCTTGGCTTTAGGAACATTTATTTAATTTTAACCGATACTTGTGAACAAATCCACCATCATCCACCTCACAAACAAAAATGATTTTTAATACTTCTGGCCAATAACATGACCTTCTCTGTAAAAGTAATGTATTAATTTTCACTAAATGTGTTCTATGCTTGTCTTTAAGGAAGTGACAGACTATGTTACATGAGTTACAGTAATTTCAAATCTCTGCAAATATTACAAACATCACCATTTAGAGTTTGCTGTCACTGTAATGTAAACAAGAAAATTATGCAGGAATAAGGTTTAACCTATATTAAGGGCTCTGCTGTAAAAAAATTTAACTGCACCCCATATCAGTTTAATAAAGCCCAAGAAATGTCATAGACTTTAATTATCTAAACATAAATTATTTTAACCTACACTTGTGAGTTAATCCACCATCATGGGGAAATAAAGCATTTGCCAAACAAATTCAAGATATTAGTATTGACAATGCATGTTCAAATATCAAGACACTTGCTCATGTTTTCCATCTTAAAGTAGACTTCTTGATTTGACTTGTTTATTTTGGCCATTTTTGTGTCAGCTTCACTTGCTGGTTTATGAATCAGTATTTGTAAAAATTCCTCTTCTACCTAAAGAGCATTGTGACGACAAGGATGGGATTTGAACCTATGCATGCAGAGCACAATGGATTAGCAGTCCATCGCCTTAACAACTCGGCCACCTCGTCTCACTGGTATGCAGTCTGGCAAAATTTCCAACACCACTTGTTATACTTCAAAGTCAATTCTTTATGTTCTTGTAGATTTTGTCATTTTCACATTCACGAGCTTGATAGCAAGTCGACTTTCAACCATCCTTGGCTTTAGGAACATTTATTTAATTTTAAATGAAACTTGTGAACAAATCCACCATCAGCCACCTCACAAACAAAAATGATTTTTAATACTTCTGGCCAATAACATGACCTTCTCTGTAAAAGTAATGTATTAATTTCACTAAATGTGTTCTATGCTTGTCTTTAAGGAAGTGACAGACTATGTTACATGAGTTACAGTAATTTCAAATCTCTGCAAATATTACAAACATCACCATTTAGAGTTTGCTGTCACTGTAATGTAAACAAGAAAATTATGCAGGAATAAGGTTTAACCTATATTAAGGGCTCTGCTGTAAAAATGTTTTTACTGCATCCCATATCAGTTTAACAAAGCCCAAGAAATGTCATAGACTTTAAATTATCTAAACATAAATCATTTTAACCTATACTTGTGAGCTAATCCACCATCATGGGGGATAAAGCATTTGCAAAATAAATTCTAGATAGTAGTATTGACATTGCATGTTCAAATATCAAGACACTTGCTCATGTTTACCATCTTAAAGTAGACTTCTTGATTTGACTTGTTTATTTTGGCCATTTGTGTGTCAGCAGCAGTATTTGAAAAAATGCCTCTTCTACCTAAAAAGCATTGTGACGACGAGGATGGGATTTGAACCCATGCGTGCAGAGCACAATGGATTAGCAGTCCATCGCCTAAACCACTCGGCCACCTCGTCTCACTGGTATGCAATATGGCAAACATTCCAACACCACTAGTTATACTTCAAAGTCAATTCTTTATGTTCTTGTAGATTGTGTCATTTTCACAATCACGAGCTTGATAGCAAGTCGACTTTCAACCATCCTTGGCTTTAGGAACATTTATTTAATTTTAACCGAAACTTGTGAACAAATCCACCATCACCCACCTCACATACAAAAATGATTTTTAATACTTCTGGCCAATAACATGACCTTCTCTGTAAAAGTAATGTATTAATTTTCACTAAATGTGTTCTATGCTTGTCTTTAAGGAAGTGACAGACTATGTTACATGAGTTACAGTAATTTCAAATCTCTGCAAATATTACAAACATCACCATTTAGAGTTTGCTGTCACTGTAATGTAAACAAGAAAATTATGCAGGAATAAGGTTTAACCTATATTAAGGGCTCTGCTGTAAAAAAATTTAACTGCACCCCATATCAGTTTAATAAAGCCCAAGAAATGTCATAGACTTTTTATTATCTAAACATAAATTATTTTAACCTATACTTGTGAGTTAATCCACCATCATGGGGAAATAAAGCATTTGCCAAACAAATTTAAGATAGTAGTATTGACAATGCATGTTCAAATATCAAGACACTTGCTCATGTTTACCATCTTAAAGTAGACTTCTTGATTTGACTTGTTTATTTTGGCCATTTTAGTGTCAGCTTCACTTGCTGGTTCATGAAGCAGTATTTGTAAAAATGCCTCTTCTACCTAAAGAGCATTGTGACGACAAGGATGGGATTTGAACCCATGCATGCAGAGCACAATGGATTAGCAGTCCATCGCCTTAACCACTCGGCCACCTCTTCTCACTGGTATGCAGTCTGGCAAAATTTCCAACACCACTTGTTATACTTCAAAGTCAATTCTTTTTGTTCTTGTAGATTGTGTCATTTTCACAATCACGAGCTTGATAGCAAGTCGACTTTCAACCATCCTTGGCTTTAGGAATATTTATTTAATTTTAACCGAAACTTGTGAACAAATCCACCATCACCCACCTCACAAACAAAAATGATTTTTAATACGTCTGGCCAATAACATGACCTTCTCTGTAAAAGTAATGTATCAATTTTCACTAAATGTGTTCTATGCTTGTCTTTAATGAGGTGACAGACTATGTTACATGAGTTACAGTAATTTCAAATCTCTGCAAATATTACAAACATCACCATTTAGAGTTTGCTGTCACTGTAATGTAAACAAATAATTATGCAGGAATAAGGTTTAACCTATATTAAGGGCTCTGCTGTAAAAAAATTTTAACTGCACCCCATATCAGTTTAATAAAGCCCAAGAAATGTCATAGACTTTTTATTATCTAAACATAAATTATTTTAACCTATAGCTGTTAGTTAATCCACCATCATGGGGAAATAAAGCATTTGCCAAACAAATTTAAGATAGTAGTATTGACAATGCATGTTCAAATATCAAGACACTTGCTCATGTTTACCATCTTAAAGTAGACTTCTTGATTTGACTTGTTTATTTTGGCCATTTTTGTGTCAGCTTCACTTGCTGGTTTATGAAGCAGTATTTGTAAAAATGCCTCTTCTACCTAAAGAGCATTGTGACGACAAGGATGGGATTTGAACCTATGTGTGCAGAGCACAATGGATTAGCAGTCCATCGCCTTAACCACTCGGCCACCTCGTCTCACTGGTATGCAGTCTGGCAAAATTTCCAACACCACTTGTTATACTTCAAAGTCAATTCTTTATGTTCTTGTAGATTGTGTCATTTTCACAATCACGAGCTTGATAGCAAGTCGACTTTCAACCATCCTTGGCTTTAGGAACATTTATTTAATTTTAACCGAAACTTGTGAACAAATCCACCATCACCCACCTCACAAACAAAAATTATTTTTAATACTTCTGGCCAATAACATGACCTTCTCTGTAAAAGTAATGTATTAATTTTCACTAAATGTGTTCTATGCTTGTCTTTAATGAGGTGACAGACTATGTTACATGAGTTACAGTAATTTCAAATCTCAGCAAATATTACAAACATCACCATTTAGAGTTTGCTGTCAGTGTAATGTAAACAAGAAAATTATGCAGGAATAAGGTTTAACCTATATTAAGGGCTCTGCTGTAAAAATTTTTTAACTGCATCCCATATCAGTTTAACAAAGCCCAAGAAATGTCATAGACTTTAATTATCTAAACATAAATCATTTTAACCTATACTTGTGAGCTAAACCACCATCATGGGGAATAAAGCATTTGCAAAATTAATTCTAGATAGTAGTATTGACATTGCATGTTCAAATATCAAGACACTTGCTCATGTTTACCATCTTAAAGTAGACTTCTTAATTTGACTTGTTTATTTTGGCCATTTGTGTGTCAGTAGCAGTATTTGTAAAAATGCCTCTTCTACCTAAAAAGCATTGTGACGACGAGGATGAGCACAATGGATTAGCAGTCCATCGCCTTAACCACTCGGCCACCTCGTCTCACTGGTATGCAATATGGCAAACATTCCAACACCACTAGTTATACTTCAAAGTCAATTCTTTATGTCCTTGTAGATTGTGTCATTTTCACAATCACGAGCTTGATAGCAAGTCGACTTTCAACCATCCTTGGCTTTAGGAACATTTATTTAATTTTAACCGAAACTTGTGAACAAATCCACCATCACCCACCTCACAAACAAAAATGATTTTTAATACTTCTGGCCAATAACATGACCTTCTCTGTAAAAGTAATGTATTAATTTTCACTAAATGTGTTCTATGCTTGTCTTTAAGGAAGTGACAGACTATGTTACATGAGTTACAGTAATTTCAAATCTCTGCAAATATTACAAACATCACCATTTAGAGTTTGCTGTCACTGTAATGTAAACAAGAAAATTATGCAGGAATAAGGTTTAACCTATATTAAGGGCTCTGCTGTAAAAATTTTTAACTGCACCCCATATCAGTTTAATAAAGCCCAAGAAATGTCATAGACTTTTTATTATCTAAACATAAATTATTTTAACCTATACTTGTGAGTTAATCCACCATCATGGGGAAATAAAGCATTTGCCAAACAAATTTAAGATAGTAGTATTGACAATGCATGTTCAAATATCAAGACACTTGCTCATGTTTACCATCTTAAAGTAGACTTCTTGATATGACTTGTTTATTTTGGCCATTTTTGTGTCAGCTTCACTTGCTGGTTCATGAAGCAGTATTTGTAAAAATGCCTCTTCTACCTAAAGAGCATTGTGACGACAAGGATGGGATTTGAACCCATGCGTGCAGAGCACAATGGATTAGCAGTCCATCGCCTTAACCACTCGGCCACCTCTTCTCACTGGTATGCAGTCTGGCAAAATTTCCAACACCACTTGTTATACTTCAAAGTCAATTCTTTATGTTCTTGTAGATTGTGTCATTTTCACAATCACGAGCTTGATAGCAAGTCGACTTTCAACCATCCTTGGCTTTAGGAATATTTATTTAATTTTAACCGAAACTTGTGAACAAATCCACCATCACCCACCTCACAAACAAAAATGATTTTTAATACTTCTGGCCAACAACATGACCTTCTCTGTAAAAGTAATGTATTAATTTTCACTAAATGTGTTCTATGCTTGTCTTTAATGAGGTGACAGACTATGTTACATGAGTTACAGTAATTTCAAATCTCTGCAAATATTACAAACATCACCATTTAGAGTTTGCTGTCACTGTAATGTAAACAAGATAATTATGCAGGAATAAGGTTTAACCTATATTAAGGGCTCTGCTGTAAAAAATTTTTAACTGCACCCCATATCAGTTTAATAAAGCCCAAGAAATGTCATAGACTTTTTATTATCTAAACATAAATTATTTTAACCTATACCTGTTAGTTAATCCACCATCATGGGGAAATAAAGCATTTGCCAAACAAATTTAAGATAGTAGTAATGACAATGCATGTTCAAATATCAAGACACTTGCTCATGTTTACCATCTTAAAGTAGACTTCTTGATTTGACTTGTTTATTTTGGCCATTTTTGTGTCAGCTTCACTTGCTGGTTTATGAAGCAGTATTTGTAAAAATGCCTCTTCTACCTAAAGAGCATTGTGACGACAAGGATGGGATTTGAACCTATGCGTGCAGAGCACAATGGATTAGCAGTCCATCGCCTTAACCACTCGGCCACCTCGTCTCACTGGTATGCAGTCTGGCAAAATTTCCAACACCACTTGTTATACTTCAAAGTCAATTCTTTATGTTCTTGTAGATTGTGTCATTTTCACAATCACGAGCTTGATAGCAAGTCGACTTTCAACCATCCTTGGCTTTAGGAACATTTATTTAATTTTAACCGAAACTTGTGAACAAATCCACCATCACCCACCTCACAAACAAAAATTATTTTTAATACTTCTGGCCAATAACATGACCTTCTCTGTAAAAGTAATGTATTAATTTTCACTAAATGTGTTCTATGCTTGTCTTTAATGAGGTGACAGACTATGTTACATGAGTTACAGTAATTTCAAATCTCAGCAAATATTACAAACATCACCATTTAGAGTTTGCTGTCAGTGTAATGTAAACAAGAAAATGATGCAGGAATAAGGTTTAACCTATATTAAGGGCTCTGCTGTAAAAAATTTTTAACTGCATCCCATATCAGTTTAACAAAGCCCAAGAAATGTCATAGACTTTAATTATCTAAACATAAATCATTTTAACCTATACTTGTGAGCTAAACCACCATCATGGGGAATAAAGCATTTGCAAAATTAATTCTAGATAGTAGTATTGACATTGCATGTTCAAATATCAAGACACTTGCTCATGTTTACCATCTTAAAGTAGACTTCTTGATTTGACTTGTTTATTTTGGCCATTTGTGTGTCAGTAGCAGTATTTGTAAAAATGCCTCTTCTACCTAAAAAGCATTGTGACGACGAGGATGAGCACAATGGATTAGCAGTCCATCGCCTTAACCACTCGGCCACCTCGTCTCACTGGTATGCACTTTAGCAAACTTTCCAACACCACTACTTATACTTCAAAGTCAATTCTTTATGTTCTTGTAGATTGTGTCATTTTCACAATCACGAGCTTGATAGCAAGTCGACTTTCAACCATCCTTGGCTTTAGGAACATTTATTTAATTTTAACCGAAACTTGTGAACAAATCCACCATCACCCACCTCACAAACAAAAATGATTTTTAATACTTCTGGCCAATAACATGACCTTCTCTGTAAAAGTAATGTATTAATTTTCACTAAATGTGTTCTATGCTTGTCTTTAATGAGGTGACAGACTATGTTACATGAGTTACAGTAATTTCAAATCTCAGCAAATATTACAAACATCACCATTTAGAGTTTGCTGTCAGTGTAATGTAAACAAGAAAATTATGCAGGAATAAGGTTTAACCTATATTAAGGGCTCTGCTGTAAAAAAATTTTAACTGCATCCCATATCAGTTTAACAAAGCCCAAGAAATGTCATAGACTTTAATTATCTAAACATAAATCATTTTAACCTATACTTGTGAGCTAAACCACCATCATGGGGAATAAAGCATTTGCAAAATTAATTCTAGATAGTAGTATTGACATTGCATGTTCAAATATCAAGACACTTGCTCATGTTTACCATCTTAAAGTAGACTTCTTGATATGACTTGTTTATTTTGGCCATTTTTGTGTCAGCTTCACTTGCTGGTTCATGAAGCAGTATTTGTAAAAATGCCTCTTCTACCTAAAGAGCATTGTGACGACAAGGATGGGATTTGAACCCATGCGTGCAGAGCACAATGGATTAGCAGTCCATCGCCTTAACCACTTGGCCACCTCTTCTCACTGGTATGCAGTCTGGCAAAATTTCCAACACCACTTGTTATACTTCAAAGTCAATTCTTTATGTTCTTGTAGATTGTGTCATTTTCACAATCACGAGCTTGATAGCAAGTCGACTTTCAACCATCCTTGGCTTTAGGAATATTTATTTAATTTTAACCGAAACTTGTAAACAAATACACCATCACCCACCTCACAAACAAAAATGATTTTTAATACTTCTGGCCAATAACATGACCTTCTCTGTAAAAGTAATGTATTAATTTTCACTAAATGTGTTCTATGCTTGTCTTTAATGAGGTGACAGACTATGTTACATGAGTTACAGTAATTTCAAATCTCTGCAAATATTACAAACATCACCATTTAGAGTTTGCTGTCACTGTAATGTAAACAAGATAATTATGCAGGAATAAGGTTTAACCTATATTAAGGGCTCTGCTGTAAAAAATTTTTAACTGCACCCCATATCAGTTTAATAAAGCCCAAGAAATGTCATAGACTTTTTATTATCTAAACATAAATTATTTTAACCTATACCTGTTAGTTAATCCACCATCATGGGGAAATAAAGCATTTGCCAAACAAATTTAAGATAGTAGTAATGACAATGCATGTTCAAATATCAAGACACTTGCTCATGTTTACCATCTTAAAGTAGACTTCTTGATTTGACTTGTTTATTTTGGCCATTTTTGTGTCAGCTTCACTTGCTGGTTTATGAAGCAGTATTTGTAAAAATGCCTCTTCTACCTAAAGAGCATTGTGACGACAAGGATGGGATTTGAACCTATGCGTGCAGAGCACAATGGATTAGCAGTCCATCGCCTTAACCACTCGGCCACCTCGTCTCACTGGTATTCAATATGGCAAACATTCCAACACCACTTGTTATACTTCAAAGTCAATTCTTTATGTTCTTGTAGATTGTGTCATTTTCACAATCACGAGCTTGATAGCAAGTCGACTTTCAACCATCCTTGGCTTTAGGAACATTTATTTAATTTTAACCGAAACTTGTGAACAAATCCACCATCACCCACCTCACAAACAAAAATGATTTTTAATACTTCTGGCCAATAACATGACCTTCTCTGTAAAAGTAATGTATTCATTTTCACTAAATGTGTTCTATGCTTGTCTTTAAGGAAGTGACAGACTATGTTACATGAGTTACAGTAATTTCAAATCTCTGCAAATATTACAAACATCACCATTTAGAGTTTGCTGTCACTGTAATGTAAACAAGAAAATTATGCAGGAATAAGGTTTAACCTATATTAAGGGCTCTGCTGTAAAAATTTTTAACTGCACCCCATATCAGTTTAATAAAGCCCAAGAAATGTCATAGACTTTTTATTATCTAAACATAAATTATTTTAACCTATACTTGTGAGTTAATCCACCATCATGGGGAAATAAAGCATTTGCCAAACAAATTTAAGATAGTAGTATTGACAATGCATGTTCAAATATCAAGACACTTGCTCATGTTTACCATCTTAAAGTAGACTTCTTGATTTGACTTGTTTATTTTGGCCATTTTTGTGTCAGCTTCACTTGCTGGTTTATGAAGCAGTATTTGTAAAAATGCCTCTTCTACCTAAAGAGCATTGTGACGACAAGGATGGGATTTGAACCTATGCGTGCAGAGCACAATGGATTAGCAGTCTATCGCCTTAACCACTCGGCCACCTCGTCTCACTGGTATGCAGTCTGGCAAAATTTCCAACACCACTTGTTATACTTCAAAGTCAATTCTTTATGTTCTTGTAGATTGTGTCATTTTCACAATCACGAGCTTGATAGCAAGTCGACTTTCAACCATCCTTGGCTTTAGGAACATTTATTTAATTTTAACCGAAACTTGTGAACAAATCCACCATCACCCACCTCACAAACAAAAATGATTTTTAATACTTCTGGCCAATAACATGACCTTCTCTGTAAAAGTAATGTATTAATTTTCACTAAATGTGTTCTATGCTTGTCTTTAATGAGGTGACAGACTATGTTACATGAGTTACAGTAATTTCAAATCTCAGCAAATATTACAAACATCACCATTTAGAGTTTGCTGTCAGTGTAATGTAAACAAGAAAATGATGCAGGAATAAGGTTTAACCTATATTAAGGGCTCTGCTGTAAAAATTTTTTAACTGCTTCCCATATCAGTTTAACAAAGCCCAAGAAATGTCATAGACTTTAATTATCTAAACATAAATCATTTTAACCTATACTTGTGAGCTAAACCACCATCATGGGGAATAAAGCATTTGCAAAATTAATTCTAGATAGTAGTATTGACATTGCATGTTCAAATATCAAGACACTTGCTCATGTTTACCATCTTAAAGTAGACTTCTTGATTTGACTTGTTTATTTTGGCCATTTGTGTGTCAGTATCAGTATTTGTAAAAATGCCTCTTCTACCTAAAAAGCATTGTGACGACGAGGATGAGCACAATGGATTAGCAGTCCATCGCCTTAACCACTCGGCCACCTCGTCTCACTGGTATGCACTTTAGCAAACTTTCCAACACCACTACTTATACTTCAAAGTCAATTCTTTATGTTCTTGTAGATTGTGTCATTTTCACAATCGCCAGCTTGATAGTAAGTCGACTTTCAACCATTCTTGGCTTTAGGAACATTTATTTAATTTTAACCGATACTTGTGAACAAATCCACCATCATCCACTTCACAAACAAAAATGATTTTTAATACTTCTGGCCAATAACATGACCTTCTCTGTAAAAGTAATGTATTAATTTTCACTAAATGTGTTCTATGCTTGTCTTTAATGAAGTGACAGACTATGTTACATGAGTTACAGTAATTTCAAATCTCTGCAAATATTACAAACATCACCATCTAGAGTTTGCTGTCACTGTAATGTAAACAAGAAAATTATGCAGGAATAAGGTTTAACCTATATTAAGGGCTCTGCTGTAAAAATGTTTTAACTGCATCCCATAACAGTTTAACAAAGCCCAAGAAATGTCATAGACTTTAAATTATCTAAACATAAATCATTTTAACCTATACTTGTGAGCTAATCCACCATCATGGGGGATAAAGCATTTGCAAAATAAATTCTAGATAGTAGTATTGACATTGCATGTTCAAATATCAAGACACTTGCTCATGTTTACCATCTTAAAGTAGACTTCTTGATTTGACTTGTTTATTTTGGCCATTTGTGTGTCAGTAGCAGTATTTGTAAAAATGCCTCTTCTACCTAAAAAGCATTGTGACGACGAGGATGGGATTTGAACCCATCCGTGCCGAGCACAATGGATTAGCAGTCCATCGCCTTAACCACTCGGCCACCTCTTCTCACTGGTATGCAGTCTGGCAAAATTTCCAACACCACTTGTTATACTTCAAAGTCAATTCTTTATGTTCTTGTAGATTGTGTCATTTTCACAATCACGAGCTTGATAGCAAGTCGACTTTCAACCATCCTTTGCTTTAGGAATATTTATTTAATTTTAACCGAAACTTGTAAACAAATACACCATCACCCACCTCACAAACAAAAATGATTTTTAATACTTCTGGCCAATAACATGACCTTCTCTGTAAAAGTAATGTATTAATTTTCACTAAATGTGTTCTATGCTTGTCTTTAATGAGGTGACAGACTATGTTACATGAGTTACAGTAATTTCAAATCTCTGCAAATATTACAAACATCACCATTTAGAGTTTGCTGTCACTGTAATGTAAACAAGATAATTATGCAGGAATAAGGTTTAACCTATATTAAGGGCTCTGCTGTAAAAAATTTTTAACTGCACCCCATATCAGTTTAATAAAGCCCAAGAAATGTCATAGACTTTTTATTATCTAAACATAAATTATTTTAACCTATACCTGTTAGTTAATCCACCATCATGGGGATATAAAGCATTTGCCAAACAAATTTAAGATAGTAGTAATGACAATGCATGTTCAAATATCAAGACACTTGCTCATGTTTACCATCTTAAAGTAGACTTCTTGATTTGACTTGTTTATTTTGGCCATTTTTGTGTCAGCTTCACTTGCTGGTTTATGAAGCAGTATTTGTAAAAATGCCTCTTCTACCTAAAGAGCATTGTGACGACAAGGATGGGATTTGAACCTATGCGTGCAGAGCACAATGGATTAGCAGTCCATCGCCTTAACCACTCGGCCACCTCGTCTCACTGGTATTCAATATGGCAAACATTCCAACACCACTTGTTATACTTCAAAGTCAATTCTTTATGTTCTTGTAGATTGTGTCATTTTCACAATCACGAGCTTGATAGCAAGTCGACTTTCAACCATCCTTGGCTTTAGGAACATTTATTTAATTTTAACCGAAACTTGTGAACAAATCCACCATCACCCACCTCACAAACAAAAATGATTTTTAATACTTCTGGCCAATAACATGACCTTCTCTGTAAAAGTAATGTATTCATTTTCACTAAATGTGTTCTATGCTTGTCTTTAAGGAAGTGACAGACTATGTTACATGAGTTACAGTAATTTCAAATCTCTGCAAATATTACAAACATCACCATTTAGAGTTTGCTGTCACTGTAATGTAAACAAGAAAATTATGCAGGAATAAGGTTTAACCTATATTAAGGGCTCTGCTGTAAAAATTTTTAACTGCACCCCATATCAGTTTAATAAAGCCCAAGAAATGTCATAGACTTTTTATTATCTAAACATAAATTATTTTAACCTATACTTGTGAGTTAATCCACCATCATGGGGAAATAAAGCATTTGCCAAACAAATTTAAGATAGTAGTATTGACAATGCATGTTCAAATATCAAGACACTTGCTCATGTTTACCATCTTAAAGTAGACTTCTTGATTTGACTTGTTTATTTTGGCCATTTTTGTGTCAGCTTCACTTGCTGGTTTATGAAGCAGTATTTGTAAAAATGCCTCTTCTACCTAAAGAGCATTGTGACGACAAGGATGGGATTTGAACCTATGCGTGCAGAGCACAATGGATTAGCAGTCTATCGCCTTAACCACTCGGCCACCTCGTCTCACTGGTATGCAGTCTGGCAAAATTTCCAACACCACTTGTTATACTTCAAAGTCAATTCTTTATGTTCTTGTAGATTGTGTCATTTTCACAATCACGAGCTTGATAGCAAGTCGACTTTCAACCATCCTTGGCTTTAGGAACATTTATTTAATTTTAACCGAAACTTGTGAACAAATCCACCATCACCCACCTCACAAACAAAAATGATTTTTAATACTTCTGGCCAATAACATGACCTTCTCTGTAAAAGTAATGTATTAATTTTCACTAAATGTGTTCTATGCTTGTCTTTAATGAGGTGACAGACTATGTTACATGAGTTACAGTAATTTCAAATCTCAGCAAATATTACAAACATCACCATTTAGAGTTTGCTGTCAGTGTAATGTAAACAAGAAAATGATGCAGGAATAAGGTTTAACCTATATTAAGGGCTCTGCTGTAAAAAAATTTTTAACTGCTTCCCATATCAGTTTAACAAAGCCCAAGAAATGTCATAGACTTTAATTATCTAAACATAAATCATTTTAACCTATACTTGTGAGCTAAACCACCATCATGGGGAATAAAGCATTTGCAAAATTAATTCTAGATAGTAGTATTGACATTGCATGTTCAAATATCAAGACACTTGCTCATGTTTACCATCTTAAAGTAGACTTCTTGATTTGACTTGTTTATTTTGGCCATTTGTGTGTCAGTATCAGTATTTGTAAAAATGCCTCTTCTACCTAAAAAGCATTGTGACGACGAGGATGAGCACAATGGATTAGCAGTCCATCGCCTTAACCACTCGGCCACCTCGTCTCACTGGTATGCACTTTAGCAAACTTTCCAACACCACTACTTATACTTCAAAGTCAATTCTTTATGTTCTTGTAGATTGTGTCATTTTCACAATCGCCAGCTTGATAGTAAGTCGACTTTCAACCATTCTTGGCTTTAGGAACATTTATTTAATTTTAACCGATACTTGTGAACAAATCCACCATCATCCACTTCACAAACAAAAATGATTTTTAATACTTCTGGCCAATAACATGACCTTCTCTGTAAAAGTAATGTATTAATTTTCACTAAATGTGTTCTATGCTTGTCTTTAATGAAGTGACAGACTATGTTACATGAGTTACAGTAATTTCAAATCTCTGCAAATATTACAAACATCACCATCTAGAGTTTGCTGTCACTGTAATGTAAACAAGAAAATTATGCAGGAATAAGGTTTAACCTATATTAAGGGCTCTGCTGTAAAAATGTTTTAACTGCATCCCATAACAGTTTAACAAAGCCCAAGAAATGTCATAGACTTTAAATTATCTAAACATAAATCATTTTAACCTATACTTGTGAGCTAATCCACCATCATGGGGGATAAAGCATTTGCAAAATAAATTCTAGATAGTAGTATTGACATTGCATGTTCAAATATCAAGACACTTGCTCATGTTTACCATCTTAAAGTAGACTTCTTGATTTGACTTGTTTATTTTGGCCATTTGTGTGTCAGTAGCAGTATTTGTAAAAATGCCTCTTCTACCTAAAAAGCATTGTGACGACGAGGATGGGATTTGAACCCATCCGTGCCGAGCACAATGGATTAGCAGTCCATCGCCTTAACCACTCGGCCACCTCGTCTCACTGGTATTCAATATGGCAAACATTCCAACACCACTAGTTATACTTCAAAGTCAATTCTTTATGTTCTTGTAGATTGTGTCATTTTCACAATCACGAGCTTGATAGCAAGTCGACTTTCAACCATCCTTGGCTTTAGGAACATTTATTTAATTTTAACCGAAACTTGTGAACAAATCCACCATCACCCACCTCACAAACAAAAATGATTTTTAATACTTCTGGCCAATAACATGACCTTCTCTGTAAAAGTAATGTATTAATTTTCACTAAATGTGTTCTATGCTTGTCTTTAAGGAAGTGACAGACTATGTTACATGAGTTACAGTAATTTCAAATCTCTGCAAATATTACAAACATCACCATTTAGAGTTTGCTGTCACTGTAATGTAAACAAGAAAATTATGCAGGAATAAGGTTTAACCTATATTAAGGGCTCTGCTGTAAAAAATTTTAACTGCACCCCATATCAGTTTAATAAAGCCCAAGAAATGTCATAGACTTTTTATTATCTAAACATAAATTATTTTAACCTATACTTGTGAGTTAATCCACCATCATGGGGAAATAAAGCATTTGCCAAACAAATTTAAGATAGTAGTATTGACAATGCATGTTCAAATATCAAGACACTTGCTCATGTTTACCATCTTAAAGTAGACTTCTTGATTTGACTTGTTTATTTTGGCCATTTTTGTGTCAGCTTCACTTGCTGGTTTATGAAGCAGTATTTGTAAAAATTCCTCTTCTACCTAAAGAGCATTGTGACGACAAGGATGGGATTTGAACCCATGCGTGCAGAGCACAATGGATTAGCAGTCAATCGCCTTAACCACTCGGCCACCTCGTCTCACTGGTATGCAGCCTGGCAAAATTTCCAACACCACTTGTTATACTTCAAAGTCAATTCTTTATGTTCTTGTAGATTGTGTCATTTTCACAATCACGAGCTTGATAGCAAGTCGACTTTCAACCATCCTTGGCTTTAGGAACATTTATTTAATTTTAACCGAAACTTGTGAACAAATCCACCATCACCCACCTCACAAACAAAAATGATTTTTAATACTTCTGGCCAATAACATGACCTTCTCTGTAAAATTAATGCATTAATTTTCACTAAATGTGTTCTATGCTTGTCTTTAATGAGGTGACAGACTATGTTACATGAGTTACAGTAATTTCAAATCTCAGCAAATATTACAAACATCACCATTTAGAGTTTGCTGTCAGTGTAATTTAAACAAGAAAATTATGCAGGAATAAGGTTTAACCTATATTAAGGGCTCTGCTGTAAAAATTTTTTAACTGCATCCCATATCAGTTTAACAAAGCCCAAGAAATGTCATAGACTTTAATTATCTAAACATAAATCATTTTAACCTATACTTGTGAGCTAATCCACCATCATGGGGAATAAAGCATTTGCAAAATAAATTCTAGATAGTAGTATTGACATTGCATGTTCAAATATCAAGACACTTGCTCATGTTTACCATCTTAAAGTAGACTTCTTGATTTGACTTGTTTATTTTGGCCATTTGTGTGTCAGTAGCAGTATTTGTAAAAATGCCTCTTCTACCTAAAAAGCATTGTGACGACGAGGATGAGCACAATGGATTAGCAGTCCATCGCCTTAACCACTCGGCCACCTCGTCTCACTGGTATGCAATATAGCAAACTTTCCAACACCACTACTTATACTTCAAAGTCAATTCTTTATGTTCTTGTAGATTGTGTCATTTTCACAATCACGAGCTAGATAGTAAGTCGACTTTCAACCATCCTTGGCTTTAGGAACATTTATTTAATTTTAACCGATACTTGTGAACAAATCCACCATCATCCACCTCACAAACAAAAATGATTTTTAATACTTCTGGCCAATAACATGACCTTCTCTGTAAAAGTAATGTATTCATTTTCACTAAATGTGTTCTATGCTTGTCTTTAAGGAAGTGACAGACTATGTTACATGAGTTACAGTAATTTCAAATCTCTGCAAATATTACAAACATCACCATTTAGAGTTTGCTGTCACTGTAATGTAAACAAGAAAATTATGCAGGAATAAGGTTTAACCTATATTAAGGGCTCTGCTGTAAAAAATTTTAACTGCACCCCATATCAGTTTAATAAAGCCCAAGAAATGTCATAGACTTTAATTATCTAAACATAAATTATTTTAACCTACACTTGTGAGTTAATCCACCATCATGGGGAAATAAAGCATTTGCCAAACAAATTCAAGATATTAGTATTGACAATGCATGTTCAAATATCAAGACACTTGCTCATGTTTACCATCTTAAAGTAGACTTCTTGATTTGACTTGTTTATTTTGGCCATTTTTGTGTCAGCTTCACTTGCTGGTTTATGAAGCAGTATTTGTAAAAATGCCTCTTCTACCTAAAGAGCATTGTGACGACAAGGATGGGATTTGAACCCATGCGTGCAGAGCACAATGGATTAGCAGTCCACCGCCTTAACCACTCGGCCACCTCGTCTCACTGGTATGCAGTCTGGCAAAATTTCCAACACCACTTGTTATACTTCAAAGTCAATTCTTTATGTTCTTGTAGATTGTGTCATTTTCACAATCACCAGCTTGATAGTAAGTCGACTTTCAACCATCCTTGGCTTTAGGAACATTTATTTAATTTTAACCGATACTTGTGAACAAATCCACCATCATCCACTTCACAAACAAAAATGATTTTTAATACTTCTGGCCAATAACATGACCTTCTCTGTAAAAGTAATGCATTAATTTTCACTAAATGTGTTCTATGCTTGTCTTTAATGAGGTGACAGACTATGTTACATGAGTTACAGTAATTTCAAATCTCAGCAAATATTACAAACATCACCATTTAGAGTTTGCTGTCAGTGTAATTTAAACAAGAAAATTATGCAGGAATAAGGTTTAACCTATATTAAGGGCTCTGCTGTAAAAATTTTTTAACTGCATCCCATATCAGTTTAACAAAGCCCAAGAAATGTCATAGACTTTAATTATCTAAACATAAATCATTTTAACCTATACTTGTGAGCTAATCCACCATCATGGGGAATAAAGCATTTGCAAAATAAATTCTAGATAGTAGTATTGACATTGCATGTTCAAATATCAAGACACTTGCTCATGTTTACCATCTTAAAGTAGACTTCTTGATTTGACTTGTTTATTTTGGCCATTTGTGTGTCAGTAGCAGTATTTGTAAAAATGCCTCTTCTACCTAAAAAGCATTGTGACGACGAGGATGAGCACAATGGATTAGCAGTCCATCGCCTTAACCACTCGGCCACCTCGTCTCACTGGTATGCAATATGGCAAACTTTCCAACACCACTACTTATACTTCAAAGTCAATTCTTTATGTTCTTGTAGATTGTGTCATTTTCACAATCACGAGCTAGATAGTAAGTCGACTTTCAACCATCCTTGGCTTTAGGAACATTTATTTAATTTTAACCGATACTTGTGAACAAATCCACCATCATCCACCTCACAAACAAAAATGATTTTTAATACTTCTGGCCAATAACATGACCTTCTCTGTAAAAGTAATGTATTAATTTTCACTAAATGTGTTCTATGCTTGTCTTTAAGGAAGTGACAGACTATGTTACATGAGTTACAGTAATTTCAAATCTCTGCAAATATTACAAACATCACCATTTAGAGTTTGCTGTCACTGTAATGTAAACAAGAAAATTATGCAGGAATAAGGTTTAACCTATATTAAGGGCTCTGCTGTAAAAAAATTTAACTGCACCCCATATCAGTTTAATAAAGCCCAAGAAATGTCATAGACTTTAATTATCTAAACATAAATTATTTTAACCTACACTTGTGAGTTAATCCACCATCATGGGAAATAAAGCATTTGCCAAACAAATTCAAGATATTAGTATTGACAATGCATGTTCAAATATCAAGACACTTGCTCATGTTTACCATCTTAAAGTAGACTTCTTGATTTGACTTGTTTATTTTGGCCATTTTTGTGTCAGCTTCACTTGCTGGTTTATGAAGCAGTATTTGTAAAAATGCCTCTTCTACCTAAAGAGCATTGTGACGACAAGGATGGGATTTGAACCCATGCGTGCAGAGCACAATGGATTAGCAGTCCATCGCCTTAACCACTCGGCCACCTCGTCTCACTGGTATGCAGTCTGGCAAAATTTCCAACACCACTTGTTATACTTCAAAGTCAATTCTTTATGTTCTTGTAGATTGTGTCATTTTCACAATCACCAGCTTGATAGTAAGTCGACTTTCAACCATCCTTGGCTTTAGGAACATTTATTTAATTTTAACCGATACTTGTGAACAAATCCACCATCATCCACTTCACAAACAAAAATGATTTTTAATACTTCTGGCCAATAACATGACCTTCTCTGTAAAAGTAATGTATTAATTTTCACTAAATGTGTTCTATGCTTGTCTTTAATGAAGTGACAGACTATGTTACATGAGTTACAGTAATTTCAAATCTCTGCAAATATTACAAACATCACCATTTAGAGTTTGCTGTCACTGTAATGTAAACAAGAAAATTATGCAGGAATAAGGTTTAACCTATATTAAGGGCTCTGCTGTAAAAAAATTTAACTGCACCCCATATCAGTTTAATAAAGCCCAAGAAATGTCATAGACTTTAATTATCTAACATAAATTATTTTAACCTATACTTGTGAGTTAATCCACCATCATGGGGAAATAAAGCATTTGCCAAACAAATTCAAGATAGTAGTATTGACAATGCATGTTCAAATATCAAGACACTTGCTCAAGTTTACCATCTTAAAGTAGACTTCTTGATTTGACTTGTTTATTTTGGCCATTTTTGTGTCAGCTTCACTTGCTGGTTTATGATGCAGTATTTGTAAAAATGCCTCTTCTACCGAAAGAGCATTGTGACAACGAGGATGGGATTTGAACCCATGCGTGCAGAGCACAATGGATTAGCAGCCCATCGCCTTAACCACTCGGCCACCTCGTCTCACTGGTATGCAATCTGGCAAACTTTCCAACACCACTTGTTATACTTCAAAGTCAATTCTTTATGTTCTTGTAGATTGTGTCATTTTCACAATCACGAGCTTGATAGCAAGTCGACTTTCAACCATCCTTGGCTTTAGGAACATTTATTTAATTTTAACCGAAACTTGTGAACAAATCCACCATCACCCACCTCACAAACAAAAATTATTTTTAATACTTCTGGCCAATAACATGACCTTCTCTGTAAAAGTAATGTATTAATTTTCACTAAATGTGTTCTATGCTTGTCTTTAATGAAGTGACAGACTATGTTACATGAGTTACAGTAATTTCAAATCTCTGCAAATATTGCAAACATCACCATTTAGAGTTTGCTGTCACTGTAATGTAAACAAGAAAATTATGCAGGAATAAGGTTTAACCTATATTAAGGGCTCTGCTGTAAAAAAATTTAACTGCACCCCATATCAGTTTAATAAAGCCCAAGAAATGTCATAGACTTTAATTATCTAACATAAATTATTTTAACCTATACTTGTGAGTTAATCCACCATCATGGGGAAATAAAGCATTTGCCAAACAAATTCAAGATAGTAGTATTGACAATGCATGTTCAAATATCAAGACACTTGCTCATGTTTACCATCTTAAAGTAGACTTCTTGATTTGACTTGTTTATTTTGGCCATTTTTGTGTCAGCTTCACTTGCTGGTTTATGATGCAGTATTTGTAAAATTACCTCTACTACCGAAAGAGCATTGTAACGACGAGGATGGGATTTGAACCCATGCGCGCAGAGCACAATGGATTAGCAGCCCATCGCCTTAACCACTCGGCCACCTCGTCTCACTTGTATGCAATCTGGCAAACTTTCCAACACCACTTGTTATACTTCAAAGTCAATTCTTTATGTTCTTGTAGATTGTGTCATTTTCACAATCACGAGCTTGATAGCAAGTCGACTTTCAACCATCCTTGGCTTTAGGAACATTTATTTAATTTTAACCGAAACTTGTGAACAAATCCACCATCACCCACCTCACAAACAAAAATGATTTTTAATACTTCTGGCCAATAACATGACCTTCTCTGTAAAAATAATGTATTAATTTTCACTAAATGTGTTCTATGCTTGTCTTTAATGAAGTGACAGACTATGTTACATGAGTTACAGTAATTTCAAATCGCTGCAAATATTACAAACATCACCATTTAGAGTTTGCTGTCACTGTAATGTAAACAAGAAAATTATGCAGGAATAAGGTTTAACCTATATTAAGGGCTCTGCTGTAAAAAAAATTTAACTGCATCCCATATCAGTTTAACAAAGCCCAAGAAATGTCATAGACTTTAATTATCTAAACATAAATCATTTTAACCTATACTTGTGAGCTAATCCACCATCATGGGGAATAAAGCATTTGCAAAATAAATTCTAGGTAGTAGTATTGACATTGCATGTTCAAATATCAAGACACTTGCTCATGTTTACCATCTTAAAGAAGACTTCTTGATTTGACTTGTTTATTTTGGCCATTTGTGTGTCAGTAGCAGTATTTGTAAAAATGCCTCTTCTACCTAAAAAGTATAGTGACGACTAGGATGGGATTTGAACCTATGCGTGCTGAGCACAATGGATTAGCAGTCCATCGCCTTAACCACTCGGCCACCTCGTCTCACTAGTATGCAATTTGGCAAACATTCCAACACCACTAGTTATACTTCAAAGTCAATTCTTTATGTTCTTGTAGATTGTGTCATTTTCACAATCACGAGCTTAATAGCAAGTCGACTTTCAACCATCCTTGGCTTTAGGAACATTTATTTAATTTTAACCGAAACTTGTGAACAAATCCACCATCACCCACCTCACAAACAAAAATGATTTTTAATACTTCTGGCCAATAACATGACCTTCTCTGTAAAAGTAATGTATTAATTTTCACTAAATGTGTTCTATGCTTGTCTTTAATGAAGTGACAGACTATGTTACATGAGTTACAGTAATTTCAAATCTCTGCAAATATTACAAACATCACCATTTAGAGTTTGCGGTCACTGTAATGTAAACAAGAAAATTATGCAGGAATAAGGTTTAACCTTTATTAAGGGCTCTGCTGTAAAAATGTTTTAACTGCATCCCATATCAGTTTAACAAAGCCCAAGAAATGTCATAGACTTTAAATTATCTAAACATAAATCATTTTAACCTATACTTGTGAGCTAATCCACCATCATGGGGGATAAAGCATTTGCAAAATAAATTCTAGATAGTAGTATTGACATTGCATGTTCAAATATCAAGACACTTGCTCATGTTTACCATCTTAAAGTAGACTTCTTGATTTGACTTGTTTATTTTGGCCATTTGTGTGTCAGTAGCAGTATTTGTAAAAATGCCTCTTCTACCTAAAAAGCATTGTGACGACGAGGATGAGCACAATAGATTAGCAGTCCATCGCCTTAACCACTCGGCCACCTCGTCTCACTGGTATGCAATCTGGCAAACTTTCCAACACCACTTGTTATACTTCAAAGTCAATTCTTTATGTTCTTGTAGATTGTGTCATTTTCACAATCACGAGCTTGATAGCAAGTCGACTTTCAACCATCCTTGGCTTTAGGAACATTTATTTAATTTTAACCGAAACTTGTGAACAAATCCACCATCACCCACCTCACAAACAAAAATGATTTTTAATACTTCTGGCCAATAACATGACCTTCTCTGTAAAAATAATGTATTAATTTTCACTAAATGTGTTCTATGCTTTTCTTTAATGAAGTGACAGACTATGTTACATGAGTTACAGTAATTTCAAATCGCTGCAAATATTACAAACATCACCATTTAGAGTTTGCTGTCACTGTAATGTAAACAAGAAAATTATGCAGGAATAAGGTTTAACCTATATTAAGGGCTCTGCTGTAAAAATGTTTTAACTGCATCCCATATCAGTTTAACAAAGCCCAAGAAATGTCATAGACTTTAAATTATCTAAACATAAATCATTTTAACCTATACTTGTGAGCTAATCCACCATCATGGGGAAATAAAGCATTTGCCAAACAAATTTAAGATAGTAGTATTGACAATGCATGTTCAAATATCAAGACACTTGCTCATGTTTACCATCTTAAAGTAGACTTCTTGATTTGACTTGTTTATTTTGGCCATTTTTGTGTCAGCTTCACTTGCTGGTTTATGAAGCAGTATTTGTAAAAATGCCTCTTCTACCTAAAGAGCATTGTGACGACAAGGATGGGATTTGAACCCATGCGTGCAGAGCACAATGGATTAGCAGTCCATCGCCTTAACCACTCGGCCACCTCGTCTCACTGGTATGCAGTCTGGCAAAATTTCCAACACCACTTGTTATACTTCAAAGTCAATTCTTTATGTTCTTGTAGATTGTGTCATTTTCACAATCACGAGCTTGATAGCAAGTCGACTTTCAACCATCCTTGGCTTTAGGAACATTTATTTAATTTTAACCGAAACTTGTGAACAAATCCACCATCACCCACCTCACAAACAAAAATGATTTTTAATACTTCTGGCCAATAACATGACCTTCTCTGTAAAAGTAATGCATTAATTTTCACTAAATGTGTTCTATGCTTGTCTTTAATGAGGTGACAGACTATGTTACATGAGTTACAGTAATTTCAAATCTCAGCAAATATTACAAACATCACCATTTAGAGTTTGCTGTCAGTGTAATTTAAACAAGAAAATTATGCAGGAATAAGGTTTAACCTATATTAAGGGCTCTGCTGTAAAATTTTTTTAACTGCATCCCATATCAGTTTAACAAAGCCCAAGAAATGTCATAGACTTTAATTATCTAAACATAAATCATTTTAACCTATACTTGTGAGCTAATCCACCATCATGGGGAATAAAGCATTTGCAAAATAAATTCTAGATAGTAGTATTGACATTGCATGTTCAAATATCAAGACACTTGCTCATGTTTACCAGCTTAAAGTAGACTTCTTGATTTGACTTGTTTATTTTGGCCATTTGTGTGTCAGTAGCAGTATTTGTAAAAATGCCTCTTCTACCTAAAAAGCATTGTGACGACGAGGATGAGCACAATGGATTAGCAGTCCATCGCCTTAACCACTCGGCCACCTCGTCTCACTGGTATGCAATCTGGCAAACTTTCCAACACCACTAGTTATACTTCAAAGTCTATTCTTTATGTTCTTGTAGATTGTGTCATTTTCACAATCGCCAGCTTGATAGTAAGTCGACTTTCAACCATCCTTGGCTTTAGGAACATTTATTTAATTTTAACCGATACTTGTGAACAAATCCACCATCATCCACTTCACAAACAAAAATGATTTTTAATACTTCTGGCCAATAACATGACCTTCTCTGTAAAAGTAATGTATTAATTTTCACTAAATGTGTTCTATGCTTGTCTTTAATGAAGTGACAGACTATGTTACATGAGTTACAGTAATTTCAAATCTCTGCAAATATTACAAACATCACCATTTAGAGTTTGCTGTCACTGTAATGTAAACAAGAAAATTATGCAGGAATAAGGTTTAACCTATATTAAGGGCTCTGCTGTAAAAATGTTTTAACTGCATCCCATATCAGTTTAACAAAGCCCAATAAATGTCATAGACTTTAAATTATCTAAACATAAATCATTTTAACCTATACTTGTGAGCTAATCCACCATCATGGGGGATAAAGCATTTGCAAAATAAATTCTAGATAGTAGTATTGACATTGCATGTTCAAATATCAAGACACTTGCTCATGTTTACCATCTTAAAGTAGACTTCTTGATTTGACTTGTTTATTTTGGCCATTTGTGTGTCAGTAGCAGTATTTGTAAAAATGCCTCTTCTACCTAAAAAGCATTGTGACGACGAGGATGAGCACAATGGATTAGCAGTCCATCGCCTTAACCACTCGGCCACCTCGTCTCACTGGTATGCAATATGGCAAACTTTCCAACACTACTACTTATACTTCAAAGTCAATTCTTTATGTTCTTGTAGATTGTGTCATTTTCACAATCACGAGCTAGATAGTAAGTCGACTTTCAACCATCCTTGGCTTTAGGAACATTTATTTAATTTTAACCGATACTTGTGAACAAATCCACCATCATCCACCTCACAAACAAAAATGATTTTTAATACTTCTGGCCAATAACATGACCTTCTCTGTAAAAGTAATGTATTAATTTTCACTAAATGTGTTCTATGCTTGTCTTTAAGGAAGTGACAGACTATGTTACATGAGTTACAGTAATTTCAAATCTCTGCAAATATTACAAACATCACCATTTAGAGTTTGCTGTCACTGTAATGTAAACAAGAAAATTATGCAGGAATAAGGTTTAACCTATATTAAGGGCTCTGCTGTAAAAAAAAATTAACTGCACCCCATATCAGTTTAATAAAGCCCAAGAAATGTCATAGACTTTAATTATCTAAACATAAATTATTTTAACCTACACTTGTGAGTTAATCCACCATCATGGGGAAATAAAGCATTTGCCAAACAAATTCAAGATATTAGTATTGACAATGCATGTTCAAATATCAAGACACTTGCTCATGTTTACCATCTTAAAGTAGACTTCTTGATTTGACTTGTTTATTTTGGCCATTTTTGTGTCAGCTTCACTTGCTGGTTTATGAAGCAGTATTTGTAAAAATGCCTCTTCTACCTAAAGAGCATTGTGACGACAAGGATGGGATTTGAACCCATGCGTGCAGAGCACAATGGATTAGCAGTCCATCGCCTTAACCACTCGGCCACCTCGTCTCACTGGTATGCAGTCTGGCAAAATTTCCAACACCACTTGTTATACTTCAAAGTCAATTCTTTATGTTCTTGTAGATTGTGTCATTTTCACAATCACCAGCTTGATAGTAAGTCGACTTTCAACCATCCTTGGCTTTAGGAACATTTATTTAATTTTAACCGATACTTGTGAACAAATCCACCATCATCCACTTCACAAACAAAAATGATTTTTAATACTTCTGGCCAATAACATGACCTTCTCTGTAAAAGTAATGTATTAATTTTCACTAAATGTGTTCTATGCTTGTCTTTAATGAAGTGACAGACTATGTTACATGAGTTACAGTAATTTCAAATCTCTGCAAATATTACAAACATCACCATTTAGAGTTTGCTGTCACTGTAATGTAAACAAGAAAATTATGCAGGAATAAGGTTTAACCTATATTAAGGGCTCTGCTGTAAAAAAAATTTAACTGCACCCCATATCAGTTTAATAAAGCCCAAGAAATGTCATAGACTTTAATTATCTAACATAAATTATTTTAACCTATACTTGTGAGTTAATCCACCATCATGGGGAAATAAAGCATTTGCCAAACAAATTCAAGATAGTAGTATTGACAATGCATGTTCAAATATCAAGACACTTGCTCATGTTTACCATCTTAAGGTAGACTTCTTGATTTGACTTGTTTATTTTGGCCATTTTTGTGTCAGCTTCACTTGCTGGTTTATGATGCAGTATTTGTAAAAATGTCTCTTCTACCGAAAGAGCATTGTGACGACGAGGATGGGATCTGAACCCATGCGTGCAGAGCACAATGGATTAGCAGCCCATCGCCTTAACCACTCGGCCACCTCGTCTCACTGGTATGCAATCTGGCAAACTTTCCAACACCACTTGTTATACTTCAAAGTCAATTCTTTATGTTCTTGTAGATTGTGTCATTTTCACAATCACGAGCTTGATAGCAAGTCGACTTTCAACCATCCTTGGCTTTAGGAACATTTATTTAATTTTAACCGAAACTTGTGAACAAATCCACCATCACCCACCTCACAAACAAAAATGATTTTTAATACTTCTGGCCAATAACATGACCTTCTCTGTAAAAGTAATGTATTAATTTTCACTAAATGTGTTCTATGCTTGTCTTTAATGAGGTGACAGACTATGTTACATGAGTTACAGTAATTTCAAATCTCAGCAAATATTACAAACATCACCATTTAGAGTTTGCTGTCAGTGTAATGTAAACAAGAAAATTATGCAGGAATAAGGTTTAACCTATATTAAGGGCTCTGCTGTAAAAAATTTTTAACTGCATCCCATATCAGTTTAACAAAGCCCAAGAAATGTCATAGACTTTAATTATCTAAACATAAATCATTTTAACCTATACTTGTGAGCTAATCCACCATCATGGGGAATAAAGCATTTGCAAAATAAATTCTAGATAGTAGTATTGACATTGCATGTTCAAATATCAAGACACTTGCTCATGTTTACCATCTTAAAGTAGACTTCTTGATTTGACTTGTTTATTTTGGCCATTTGTGTGTCAGTAGCAGTATTTGTAAAAATGCCTCTTCTACCTAAAAAGTATTGTGACGACAATGATGGGATTCGAACCCATGCGTGCTGAGCACAATGGATTAGCAGTCCATCGCCTTAACCACTCGGCAACCTCGTCTCACTGGTATGCAATCTAGCAAACTTTCCAACACCACTTGTAATACTTCAAAGTCAATTCTTTATGTTCTTGTAGATTGTGTCATTTTCACAATCACGAGCTTGATAGCAAGTCGACTTTCAACCATCCTTGGCTTTAGGAACATTTATTTAATTTTAACCAAAATTTGTGAACAAATCCACCATCACCCACCTCACAAACAAAAATGATTTTTAATAATTCTGGCCAATAACATGACCTTCTCTGTAAAAGTAATGTATTAATTTTCACTAAATGTGTTCTATGCTTGTCTTTAAGGAAGTGACAGACTATGTTACATGAGTTACAGTAATTTCAAATCTCTGCAAATATTACAAACATCACCATTTAGAGTTTGCTGTCACTGTAATGTAAACAAGAAAAGTATGCAGGAATAAGGTTTAACCTATATTAAGGGCTCTGCTGTAAAAATTTTTAACTGCACCCCATATCAGTTTAATAAAGCCCAAGAAATGTCATAGACTTTTTATAATCTAAACATAAATTATTTTAACCTATACTTGTGAGTTAATCCACTATCATGGGGAAATAAAGCATTTGCCAAACAAATTTAAGATAGTAGTATTGACAATGCATGTTCAAATATCAAGACACTTGCTCATGTTTACCATCTCAAAGTATACTTCTTGTTTTGACTTGTTTATTTTGGCCATTTTTGTGTCAGCTTCACTTGCTGGTTTATGAAGCAGTATTTGTAAAAATGCCTCTTCTACCTAAAGAGCATTGTGACGACAAGGATGGGATTTGAACCCATGCGTGCAGAGCACAATGGATTAGCAGTCCATCGCCTTAACCACTCGGCCACCTCGTCTCACTGGTATGCAGTCTGGTAAAATTTCCAACACCACTTGTTATACTTCAAAGTCAATTCTTTATGTTCTTGTAGATTGTGTCATTTTCACAATCACGAGCTTGATAGCAAGTCGACTTTCAACCATCCTTGGCTTTAGGAACATTTATTTAATTTTAACAGAAACTTGTGAACAAATCCACCATCACCCACCTCACAAACAAAAATGATTTTTAATACTTCTGGCCAATAACTTGACCTTCTCTGTAAAAGTAATGTATTAATTTTCACTAAATGTGTTCTATGCTTGTCTTTAATGAAGTGACAGACTGTGTTACATGAGTTACAGTAATTTCAAATCTCTGCAAATATTACAAACATCACCATTTAGAGTTTGCTGTCACTGTAATGTAAACAAGAAAATTATGCAGGAATAAGGTTTAACCTATATTAAGGGCTCTGCTGTAAAAAATTTTTAACTGCATCCCATATCAGTTTAACAAAGCCCAAGAAATGTCATAGACTTTAATTATCTAAACATAAATCATTTTAACCTATACTTGTGAGCTAATCCACCATCATGGGGAATAAAGCATTTGCAAAATAAATTCTAGATAGTAGTATTGACATTGCATGTTCAAATATCAAGACACTTGCTCATGTTTACCATCTTAAAGTAGACTTCTTGATTTGACTTGTTTATTTTGGCCATTTGTGTGTCAGTAGCAGTATTTGTAAAAATGCCTCTTCTACCTAAAAAGTATTGTGACGACAAGGATGGGATTCGAACCCATGCGTGCTGAGCACAATTGATTAGCAGTCCATCGCCTTAACCACTCGGCCACCTCGTCTCTCTGGTATGCAATCTTGCAAACTTTCCAACACCACTTGTAATACTTCAAAGTCAATTCTTTATGTTCTTGTAGATTGTGTCATTTGCACAATCACGAGCTTGATAGCAAGTCGACTTTCAACCATCCTTGGCTTTAGGAACATTTATTTAATTTTAACCAAAACTTGTGAACAAATCCACCATCACCCACCTCACAAACAAAAATGATTTTTAATACTTCTGGCCAATAACATGACCTTCTCTGTAAAAGTAATGTATTAATTTTCACTAAATGTGTTCTATGCTTGTCTTTAATTAAGTGACAGACTATGTTACATGAGTTACAGTAATTTCAAATCTCTGCAAATATTACAAACATCATCATTTAGAGTTTGCTGTCACTGTAATGTAAACAAGAAAATTATGCAGGAATAAGGTTTAACCTATATTAAGGGCTCTGCTGTAAAAATGTTTTAACTGCATCCCATATCAGTTTAACAAAGCCCAAGAAATGTCATAGACTTTAATTATCTAAACATAAATCATTTTAACCTATACGTGTGAGCTAATCCACCATCATGGGGGATAAAGCATTTGCAAAATAAATTCTAGATAGTAGTATTGACATTGCATGTTCAAATATCAAGACACTTGGTCATGTTTACCATCTTAAAGTAGACTTCTTGATTTGACTTGTTTATTTTGGCCATTTGTGTGTCAGTAGCAGTATTTGTAAAAATGCCTCTTCTACCTAAAAAGCATTGTGACGACGAGGATGGGATTTGAACCCATGCGTGCAGAGCACAATGGATTAGCAGTCCATCGCCTTAACCACTCGGCCACCTCGTCTCACTGGTATGCAATATGGCAAACATTCCAACACCACTAGTTATACTTCAAAGTCAATTCTTTATGTTCTTGTAGATTGTGTCATTTTCACAATCACGAGCTTGATAGCAAGTCGACTTTCAACCATCCTTGGCTTTAGGAACATTTATTTAATTTTAACCGAAACTTGTGAACAAATCCACCATCACCCACCTCACAAACAAAAATGATTTTTAATACTTCTGGCCAATAACATGACCTTCTCTGTAAAAGTAATGTATTAATTTTCACTAAATGTGTTCTATGCTTGTCTTTAAGGAAGTGACAGACTATGTTACATGAGTTACAGTAATTTCAAATCTCTGCAAATATTACAAACATCACCATTTAGAGTTTGCTGTCACTGTAATGTAAACAAGAAAATTATGCAGGAATAAGGTTTAACCTATATTAAGGGCTCTGCTGTAAAAAAATTTAACTGCACCCCATATCAGTTTAATAAAGCCCAAGAAATGTCATAGACTTTTTATTATCTAAACATAAATTATTTTAACCTATACTTGTGAGTTAATCCACCATCATGGGGAAATAAAGCATTTGCCAAACAAATTTAAGATAGTAGTATTGACAATGCATGTTCAAATATCAAGACACTTGCTCATGTTTACCATCTTAAAGTAGACTTCTTGATTTGACTTGTTTATTTTGGCCATTTTTGTGTCAGCTTCACTTGCTGGTTTATGAAGCAGTATTTGTAAAAATGCCTCTTCTACCTAAAGAGCATTGTGACGACAAGGATGGGATTTGAACCCATGCGTGCAGAGCACAATGGATTAGCAGTCCATCGCCTTAACCACTCGGCCACCTCGTCTCACTGGTATGCAGTCTGGCAAAATTTCCAACACCACTTGTTATACTTCAAAGTCAATTCTTTATGTTCTTGTAGATTGTGTCATTTTCACAATCACGAGCTTGATAGCAAGTCGACTTTCAACCATCCTTGGCTTTAGGAACATTTATTTAATTTTAACCGAAACTTGTGAACAAATCCACCATCACCCACCTCACAAACAAAAATGATTTTTAATACTTCTGGCCAATAACATGACCTTCTCTGTAAAAGTAATGTATTAATTTTCACTAAATGTGTTCTATGCTTGTCTTTAATGAGGTGACAGACTATGTTACATGAGTTACAGTATTTTCAAATCTCAGCAAATATTACAAACATCACCATTTAGAGTTTGCTGTCAGTGTAATGTAAACAAGAAAATTATGCAGGAATAAGGTTTAACCTATATTAAGGGCTCTGCTGTAAAAATTTTTTAACTGCATCCCATATCAGTTTAACAAAGCCCAAGAAATGTCATAGACTTTAATTATCTAAACATAAATCATTTTAACCTATACTTGTGAGCTAATCCACCATCATGGGGAATAAAGCATTTGCAAAATAAATTCTAGATAGTAGTATTGACATTGCATGTTCAAATATCAAGACACTTGCTCATGTTTACCATCTTAAAGTAGACTTCTTGATTTGACTTGTTTATTTTGGCCATTTGTGTGTCAGTAGCAGTATTTGTAAAAATGCCTCTTCTACCTAAAAAGTATTGTGACGACAAGGATGGGATTCGAACCCAATAGATTAGCAGTCCATCGCCTTAACCACTCAGCAACCTCGTCTCACTGGTATGCAATCTAGCAAACTTTCCAACACCACTTGTAATACTTCAAAGTCAATTCTTTATGTTCTTGTAGATTGTGTCATTTTCACAATCACGAGCTTGATAGCAAGTCGACTTTCAACCATCCTTGGCTTTAGGAACATTTATTTAATTTTAACCAAAATTTGTGAACAAATCCACCATCACCCACCTCACAAACAAAAATGATTTTTAATACTTCTGGCCAATAACATGACCTTCTCTGTAAAAGTAATGTATTCATTTTCACTAAATGTGTTCTATGCTTGTCTTTAAGGAAGTGACAGACTATGTTACATGAGTTACAGTAATTTCAAATCTCTGCAAATATTACAAACATCACCATTTAGAGTTTGCTGTCACTGTAATGTAAACAAGAAAATTATGCAGGAATAAGGTTTAACCTATATTAAGGGCTCTGCTGTAAAAATTTTAACTGCACCCCATATCAGTTTAATAAAGCCCAAGAAATGTCATAGACTTTTTATTATCTAAACATAAATAATTTTAACCTATACTTGTGAGTTAATCCACCATCATGGGGAAATAAAGCATTTGCCAAACAAATTTAAGATAGTAGTATTGACAATGCATGTTCAAATATCAAGACACTTGCTCATGTTTACCATCTCAAAGTAGACTTCTTGATTTGACTTGTTTATTTTGGCCATTTTTGTGTCAGCTTCACTTGTTGGTTCATGAAGCAGTATTTGTAAAAATGCCTCTTCTACCTAAAGAGCATTGTGACGACAAGGATAGGATTTGAACCCATGCGTGCAGAGCACAATGGATTAGCAGTCCATCGCCTTAACCACTCAGCCACCTCGTCTCACTGGTATGCAGTCTGGCAAACATTCCAACACCACTAGTTATACTTCAAAGTCAATTCTTTATGTTCTTGTAGATTGTGTCATTTTCACAATCACGAGCTTGATAGCAAGTCGACTTTCAACCATCCTTGGCTTTAGGAACATTTATTTAATTTTAACCGAAACTTGTGAACAAATCCACCATCACCCACCTCACAAACAAAAATGATTTTTAATACTTCTGGCCAATAACATGACCTTCTCTGTAAAAGTAATGTATTAATTTTCACTAAATGTGTTCTATGCTTGTCTTTAAGGAAGTGACAGACTATGTTACATGAGTTACAGTAATTTCAAATCCCTGCAAATATTACAAACATCACCATTTAGAGTTTGCTGTCACTGTAATGTAAACAAGAAAATTATGCAGGAATAAGGTTTAACCTATATTAAGGGCTCTGCTGTAAAAAAATTTAACTGCACCCCATATCAGTTTAATAAAGCCCAAGAAATGTCATAGACTTTTTATTATCTAAACATAAATTATTTTAACCTATACTTGTGAGTTAATCCACCATCATGGGGAAATAAAGCATTTGCCAAACAAATTTAAGATAGTAGTATTGACAATGCATGTTCAAATATCAAGACACTTGCTCATGTTTACCATCTTAAAGTAGACTTCTTGATTTGACTTGTTTATTTTGGCCATTTTTGTGTCAGCTTCACTTGCTGGTTTATGAAGCAGTATTTGTAAAAATGCCTCTTCTACCTAAAGAGCATTGTGACGACAAGTATGGGATTTGAACCCATGCGTGCAGAGCACAATGGATTAGCAGTCCATCGCCTTAACCACTCGGCCACCTCGTCTCACTGGTATGCAGTCTGGCAAAATTTCCAACACCACTTGTTATACTTCAAAGTCAATTCTTTATGTTCTTGTAGATTGTGTCATTTTCACAATCACGAGCTTGATAGCAAGTCGACTTTCAACCATCCTTGGCTTTAGGAACATTTATTTAATTTTAACCGAAACTTGTGAACAAATCCACCATCACCCACCTCACAAACAAAAATGATTTTTAATACTTCTGGCCAATAACATGACCTTCTCTGTAAAAGTAATGTATTAATTTTCACTAAATGTGTTCTATGCTTGTCTTTAATTAAGTGACAGACTATGTTACATGAGTTACAGTAATTTCAAATCTCTGCAAATATTACAAACATCATCATTTAGAGTTTGCTGTCACTGTAATGTAAACAAGAAAATTATGCAGGAATAAGGTTTAACCTATATTAAGGGCTCTGCTGTAAAAATGTTTTAACTGCATCCCATATCAGTTTAACAAAGCCCAAGAAATGTCATAGACTTTAATTATCTAAACATAAATCATTTTAACCTATACGTGTGAGCTAATCCACCATCATGGGGGATAAAGCATTTGCAAAATAAATTCTAGATAGTAGTATTGACATTGCATGTTCAAATATCAAGACACTTGCTCATGTTTACCATCTTAAAGTAGACTTCTTGATTTGACTTGTTTATTTTGGCCATTTGTGTGTCAGTAGCAGTATTTGTAAAAATGCCTCTTCTACCTAAAAAGCATTGTGACGACGAGGATGGGATTTGAACCCATGCATGCAGAGCACAATGGATTAGCAGTCCATCGCCTTAACCACTCGGCCACCTCGTCTCACTGGTATGCAATATGGCAAACATTCCAACACCACTAGTTATACTTCAAAGTCAATTCTTTATGTTCTTGTAGATTGTGTCATTTTCACAATCACGAGCTTGATAGCAAGTCGACTTTCAACCATCCTTGGCTTTAGGAACATTTATTTAATTTTAACCGAAACTTGTGAACAAATCCACCATCACCCACCTCACAAACAAAAATGATTTTTAATACTTCTGGCCAATAACATGACCTTCTCTGTAAAAGTAATGTATTAATTTTCACTAAATGTGTTCTATGCTTGTCTTTAAGGAAGTGACAGACTATGTTACATGAGTTACAGTAATTTCAAATCTCTGCAAATATTACAAACATCACCATTTAGAGTTTGCTGTCACTGTAATGTAAACAAGAAAATTATGCAGGAATAAGGTTTAACCTATATTAAGGGCTCTGCTGTAAAAAAATTTAACTGCACCCCATATCAGTTTAATAAAGCCCAAGAAATGTCATAGACTTTTTATTATCTAAACATAAATTATTTTAACCTATACTTGTGAGTTAATCCACCATCATGGGGAAATAAAGCATTTGCCAAACAAATTTAAGATAGTAGTATTGACAATGCATGTTCAAATATCAAGACACTTGCTCATGTTTACCATCTTAAAGTAGACTTCTTGATTTGACTTGTTTATTTTGGCCATTTTTGTGTCAGCTTCACTTGCTGGTTTATGAAGCAGTATTTGTAAAAATGCCTCTTCTACCTAAAGAGCATTGTGACGACAAGGATGGGATTTGAACCCATGCGTGCAGAGCACAATGGATTAGCAGTCCATCGCCTTAACCACTCGGCCACCTCGTCTCACTGGTATGCAGTCTGGTAAAATTTCCAACACCACTTGTTATACTTCAAAGTCAATTCTTTATGTTCTTGTAGATTGTGTCATTTTCACAATCACGAGCTTGATAGCAAGTCGACTTTCAACCATCCTTGGCTTTAGGAACATTTATTTAATTTTAACAGAAACTTGTGAACAAATCCACCATCACCCACCTCACAAACAAAAATGATTTTTAATACTTCTGGCCAATAACTTGACCTTCTCTGTAAAAGTAATGTATTAATTTTCACTAAATGTGTTCTATGCTTGTCTTTAATGAAGTGACAGACTGTGTTACATGAGTTACAGTAATTTCAAATCTCTGCAAATATTACAAACATCACCATTTAGAGTTTGCTGTCACTGTAATGTAAACAAGAAAATTATGCAGGAATAAGGTTTAACCTATATTAAGGGCTCTGCTGTAAAAATTTTTTAACTGCATCCCATATCAGTTTAACAAAGCCCAAGAAATGTCATAGACTTTAATTATCTAAACATAAATCATTTTAACCTATACTTGTGAGCTAATCCACCATCATGGGGAATAAAGCATTTGCAAAATAAATTCTAGATAGTAGTATTGACATTGCATGTTCAAATATCAAGACACTTGCTCATGTTTACCATCTTAAAGTAGACTTCTTGATTTGACTTGTTTATTTTGGCCATTTGTGTGTCAGTAGCAGTATTTGTAAAAATGCCTCTTCTACCTAAAAAGTATTGTGACGACAAGGATGGGATTCGAACCCATGCGTGCTGAGCACAATTGATTAGCAGTCCATCGCCTTAACCACTCGGCCACCTCGTCTCTCTGGTATGCAATCTTGCAAACTTTCCAACACCACTTGTAATACTTCAAAGTCAATTCTTTATGTTCTTGTAGATTGTGTCATTTGCACAATCACGAGCTTGATAGCAAGTCGACTTTCAACCATCCTTGGCTTTAGGAACATTTATTTAATTTTAACCAAAACTTGTGAACAAATCCACCATCACCCACCTCACAAACAAAAATGATTTTTAATACTTCTGGCCAATAACATGACCTTCTCTGTAAAAGTAATGTATTAATTTTCACTAAATGTGTTCTATGCTTGTCTTTAATTAAGTGACAGACTATGTTACATGAGTTACAGTAATTTCAAATCTCTGCAAATATTACAAACATCATCATTTAGAGTTTGCTGTCACTGTAATGTAAACAAGAAAATTATGCAGGAATAAGGTTTAACCTATATTAAGGGCTCTGCTGTAAAAATGTTTTAACTGCATCCCATATCAGTTTAACAAAGCCCAAGAAATGTCATAGACTTTAATTATCTAAACATAAATCATTTTAACCTATACGTGTGAGCTAATCCACCATCATGGGGGATAAAGCATTTGCAAAATAAATTCTAGATAGTAGTATTGACATTGCATGTTCAAATATCAAGACACTTGCTCATGTTTACCATCTTAAAGTAGACTTCTTGATTTGACTTGTTTATTTTGGCCATTTGTGTGTCAGTAGCAGTATTTGTAAAAATGCCTCTTCTACCTAAAAAGCATTGTGACGACGAGGATGGGATTTGAACCCATGCGTGCAGAGCACAATGGATTAGCAGTCCATCGCCTTAACCACTCGGCCACCTCGTCTCACTGGTATGCAATATGGCAAACATTCCAACACCACTAGTTATACTTCAAAGTCAATTCTTTATGTTCTTGTAGATTGTGTCATTTTCACAATCACGAGCTTGATAGCAAGTCGACTTTCAACCATCCTTGGCTTTAGGAACATTTATTTAATTTTAACCGAAACTTGTGAACAAATCCACCATCACCCACCTCACAAACAAAAATGATTTTTAATACTTCTGGCCAATAACATGACCTTCTCTGTAAAAGTAATGTATTAATTTTCACTAAATGTGTTCTATGCTTGTCTTTAAGGAAGTGACAGACTATGTTACATGAGTTACAGTAATTTCAAATCTCTGCAAATATTACAAACATCACCATTTAGAGTTTGCTGTCACTGTAATGTAAACAAGAAAATTATGCAGGAATAAGGTTTAACCTATATTAAGGGCTCTGCTGTAAAAAAATTTAACTGCACCCCATATCAGTTTAATAAAGCCCAAGAAATGTCATAGACTTTTTATTATCTAAACATAAATTATTTTAACCTATACTTGTGAGTTAATCCACCATCATGGGGAAATAAAGCATTTGCCAAACAAATTTAAGATAGTAGTATTGACAATGCATGTTCAAATATCAAGACACTTGCTCATGTTTACCATCTTAAAGTAGACTTCTTGATTTGACTTGTTTATTTTGGCCATTTTTGTGTCAGCTTCACTTGCTGGTTTATGAAGCAGTATTTGTAAAAATGCCTCTTCTACCTAAAGAGCATTGTGACGACAAGGATGGGATTTGAACCCATGCGTGCAGAGCACAATGGATTAGCAGTCCATCGCCTTAACCACTCGGCCACCTCGTCTCACTGGTATGCAGTCTGGCAAAATTTCCAACACCACTTGTTATACTTCAAAGTCAATTCTTTATGTTCTTGTAGATTGTGTCATTTTCACAATCACGAGCTTGATAGCAAGTCGACTTTCAACCATCCTTGGCTTTAGGAACATTTATTTAATTTTAACCGAAACTTGTGAACAAATCCACCATCACCCACCTCACAAACAAAAATGATTTTTAATACTTCTGGCCAATAACATGACCTTCTCTGTAAAAGTAATGTATTAATTTTCACTAAATGTGTTCTATGCTTGTCTTTAATGAGGTGACAGACTATGTTACATGAGTTACAGTATTTTCAAATCTCAGCAAATATTACAAACATCACCATTTAGAGTTTGCTGTCAGTGTAATGTAAACAAGAAAATTATGCAGGAATAAGGTTTAACCTATATTAAGGGCTCTGCTGTAAAAAATTTTTAACTGCATCCCATATCAGTTTAACAAAGCCCAAGAAATGTCATAGACTTTAATTATCTAAACATAAATCATTTTAACCTATACTTGTGAGCTAATCCACCATCATGGGGAATAAAGCATTTGCAAAATAAATTCTAGATAGTAGTATTGACATTGCATGTTCAAATATCAAGACACTTGCTCATGTTTACCATCTTAAAGTAGACTTCTTGATTTGACTTGTTTATTTTGGCCATTTGTGTGTCAGTAGCAGTATTTGTAAAAATGCCTCTTCTACCTAAAAAGTATTGTGACGACAAGGATGGGATTCGAACCCAATAGATTAGCAGTCCATCGCCTTAACCACTCAGCAACCTCGTCTCACTGGTATGCAATCTAGCAAACTTTCCAACACCACTTGTAATACTTCAAAGTCAATTCTTTATGTTCTTGTAGATTGTGTCATTTTCACAATCACGAGCTTGATAGCAAGTCGACTTTCAACCATCCTTGGCTTTAGGAACATTTATTTAATTTTAACCAAAATTTGTGAACAAATCCACCATCACCCACCTCACAAACAAAAATGATTTTTAATACTTCTGGCCAATAACATGACCTTCTCTGTAAAAGTAATGTATTCATTTTCACTAAATGTGTTCTATGCTTGTCTTTAAGGAAGTGACAGACTATGTTACATGAGTTACAGTAATTTCAAATCTCTGCAAATATTACAAACATCACCATTTAGAGTTTGCTGTCACTGTAATGTAAACAAGAAAATTATGCAGGAATAAGGTTTAACCTATATTAAGGGCTCTGCTGTAAAAATTTTAACTGCACCCCATATCAGTTTAATAAAGCCCAAGAAATGTCATAGACTTTTTATTATCTAAACATAAATAATTTTAACCTATACTTGTGAGTTAATCCACCATCATGGGGAAATAAAGCATTTGCCAAACAAATTTAAGATAGTAGTATTGACAATGCATGTTCAAATATCAAGACACTTGCTCATGTTTACCATCTCAAAGTAGACTTCTTGATTTGACTTGTTTATTTTGGCCATTTTTGTGTCAGCTTCACTTGTTGGTTCATGAAGCAGTATTTGTAAAAATGCCTCTTCTACCTAAAGAGCATTGTGACGACAAGGATAGGATTTGAACCCATGCGTGCAGAGCACAATGGATTAGCAGTCCATCGCCTTAACCACTCAGCCACCTCGTCTCACTGGTATGCAGTCTGGCAAACATTCCAACACCACTAGTTATACTTCAAAGTCAATTCTTTATGTTCTTGTAGATTGTGTCATTTTCACAATCACGAGCTTGATAGCAAGTCGACTTTCAACCATCCTTGGCTTTAGGAACATTTATTTAATTTTAACCGAAACTTGTGAACAAATCCACCATCACCCACCTCACAAACAAAAATGATTTTTAATACTTCTGGCCAATAACATGACCTTCTCTGTAAAAGTAATGTATTAATTTTCACTAAATGTGTTCTATGCTTGTCTTTAAGGAAGTGACAGACTATGTTACATGAGTTACAGTAATTTCAAATCCCTGCAAATATTACAAACATCACCATTTAGAGTTTGCTGTCACTGTAATGTAAACAAGAAAATTATGCAGGAATAAGGTTTAACCTATATTAAGGGCTCTGCTGTAAAAAAATTTAACTGCACCCCATATCAGTTTAATAAAGCCCAAGAAATGTCATAGACTTTTTATTATCTAAACATAAATTATTTTAACCTATACTTGTGAGTTAATCCACCATCATGGGGAAATAAAGCATTTGCCAAACAAATTTAAGATAGTAGTATTGACAATGCATGTTCAAATATCAAGACACTTGCTCATGTTTACCATCTTAAAGTAGACTTCTTGATTTGACTTGTTTATTTTGGCCATTTTTGTGTCAGCTTCACTTGCTGGTTTATGAAGCAGTATTTGTAAAAATGCCTCTTCTACCTAAAGAGCATTGTGACGACAAGTATGGGATTTGAACCCATGCGTGCAGAGCACAATGGATTAGCAGTCCATCGCCTTAACCACTCGGCCACCTCGTCTCACTGGTATGCAGTCTGGCAAAATTTCCAACACCACTTGTTATACTTCAAAGTCAATTCTTTATGTTCTTGTAGATTGTGTCATTTTCACAATCACGAGCTTGATAGCAAGTCGACTTTCAACCATCCTTGGCTTTAGGAACATTTATTTAATTTTAACCGAAACTTGTGAACAAATCCACCATCACCCACCTCACAAACAAAAATGATTTTTAATACTTCTGGCCAATAACATGACCTTCTCTGTAAAAGTAATGTATTAATTTTCACTAAATGTGTTCTATGCTTGTCTTTAATTAAGTGACAGACTATGTTACATGAGTTACAGTAATTTCAAATCTCTGCAAATATTACAAACATCATCATTTAGAGTTTGCTGTCACTGTAATGTAAACAAGAAAATTATGCAGGAATAAGGTTTAACCTATATTAAGGGCTCTGCTGTAAAAATGTTTTAACTGCATCCCATATCAGTTTAACAAAGCCCAAGAAATGTCATAGACTTTAATTATCTAAACATAAATCATTTTAACCTATACGTGTGAGCTAATCCACCATCATGGGGGATAAAGCATTTGCAAAATAAATTCTAGATAGTAGTATTGACATTGCATGTTCAAATATCAAGACACTTGCTCATGTTTACCATCTTAAAGTAGACTTCTTGATTTGACTTGTTTATTTTGGCCATTTGTGTGTCAGTAGCAGTATTTGTAAAAATGCCTCTTCTACCTAAAAAGCATTGTGACGACGAGGATGGGATTTGAACCCATGCATGCAGAGCACAATGGATTAGCAGTCCATCGCCTTAACCACTCGGCCACCTCGTCTCACTGGTATGCAATATGGCAAACATTCCAACACCACTAGTTATACTTCAAAGTCAATTCTTTATGTTCTTGTAGATTGTGTCATTTTCACAATCACGAGCTTGATAGCAAGTCGACTTTCAACCATCCTTGGCTTTAGGAACATTTATTTAATTTTAACCGAAACTTGTGAACAAATCCACCATCACCCACCTCACAAACAAAAATGATTTTTAATACTTCTGGCCAATAACATGACCTTCTCTGTAAAAGTAATGTATTAATTTTCACTAAATGTGTTCTATGCTTGTCTTTAAGGAAGTGACAGACTATGTTACATGAGTTACAGTAATTTCAAATCTCTGCAAATATTACAAACATCACCATTTAGAGTTTGCTGTCACTGTAATGTAAACAAGAAAATTATGCAGGAATAAGGTTTAACCTATATTAAGGGCTCTGCTGTAAAAAAATTTAACTGCACCCCATATCAGTTTAATAAAGCCCAAGAAATGTCATAGACTTTTTATTATCTAAACATAAATTATTTTAACCTATACTTGTGAGTTAATCCACCATCATGGGGAAATAAAGCATTTGCCAAACAAATTTAAGATAGTAGTATTGACAATGCATGTTCAAATATCAAGACACTTGCTCATGTTTACCATCTTAAAGTAGACTTCTTGATTTGACTTGTTTATTTTGGCCATTTTTGTGTCAGCTTCACTTGCTGGTTTATGAAGCAGTATTTGTAAAAATGCCTCTTCTACCTAAAGAGCATTGTGACGACAAGGATGGGATTTGAACCCATGCGTGCAGAGCACAATGGATTAGCAGTCCATCGCCTTAACCACTCGGCCACCTCGTCTCACTGGTATGCAGTCTGGCAAAATTTCCAACACCACTTGTTATACTTCAAAGTCAATTCTTTATGTTCTTGTAGATTGTGTCATTTTCACAATCACGAGCTTGATAGCAAGTCGACTTTCAACCATCCTTGGCTTTAGGAACATTTATTTAATTTTAACCGAAACTTGTGAACAAATCCACCATCACCCACCTCACAAACAAAAATGATTTTTAATACTTCTGGCCAATAACATGACCTTCTCTGTAAAAGTAATGTATTAATTTTCACTAAATGTGTTCTATGCTTGTCTTTAATGAGGTGACAGACTATGTTACATGAGTTACAGTATTTTCAAATCTCAGCAAATATTACAAACATCACCATTTAGAGTTTGCTGTCAGTGTAATGTAAACAAGAAAATTATGCAGGAATAAGGTTTAACCTATATTAAGGGCTCTGCTGTAAAAATGTTTTAACTGCATCCCATATCAGTTTAACAAAGCCCAAGAAATGTCATAGACTTTAATTATCTAAACATAAATCATTTTAACCTATACTTGTGAGCTAATCCACCATCATGGGGAATAAAGCATTTGCAAAATAAATTCTAGATAGTAGTATTGACATTGCATGTTCAAATATCAAGACACTTGCTCATGTTTACCATCTTAAAGTAGACTTCTTGATTTGACTTGTTTATTTTGGCCATTTGTGTGTCAGTAGCAGTATTTGTAAAAATGCCTCTTCTACCTAAAAAGTATTGTGACGACAAGGATGGGATTCGAACCCAATAGATTAGCAGTCCATCGCCTTAACCACTCAGCAACCTCGTCTCACTGGTATGCAATCTAGCAAACTTTCCAACACCACTTGTAATACTTCAAAGTCAATTCTTTATGTTCTTGTAGATTGTGTCATTTTCACAATCACGAGCTTGATAGCAAGTCGACTTTCAACCATCCTTGGCTTTAGGAACATTTATTTAATTTTAACCAAAATTTGTGAACAAATCCACCATCACCCACCTCACAAACAAAAATGATTTTTAATACTTCTGGCCAATAACATGACCTTCTCTGTAAAAGTAATGTATTCATTTTCACTAAATGTGTTCTATGCTTGTCTTTAAGGAAGTGACAGACTATGTTACATGAGTTACAGTAATTTCAAATCTCTGCAAATATTACAAACATCACCATTTAGAGTTTGCTGTCACTGTAATGTAAACAAGAAAATTATGCAGGAATAAGGTTTAACCTATATTAAGGGCTCTGCTGTAAAAATTTTAACTGCACCCCATATCAGTTTAATAAAGCCCAAGAAATGTCATAGACTTTTTATTATCTAAACATAAATAATTTTAACCTATACTTGTGAGTTAATCCACCATCATGGGGAAATAAAGCATTTGCCAAACAAATTTAAGATAGTAGTATTGACAATGCATGTTCAAATATCAAGACACTTGCTCATGTTTACCATCTCAAAGTAGACTTCTTGATTTGACTTGTTTATTTTGGCCATTTTTGTGTCAGCTTCACTTGTTGGTTCATGAAGCAGTATTTGTAAAAATGCCTCTTCTACCTAAAGAGCATTGTGACGACAAGGATAGGATTTGAACCCATGCGTGCAGAGCACAATGGATTAGCAGTCCATCGCCTTAACCACTCAGCCACCTCGACTCACTGGTATGCAGTCTGGCAAACATTCCAACACCACTAGTTATACTTCAAAGTCAATTCTTTATGTTCTTGTAGATTGTGTCATTTTCACAATCACGAGCTTGATAGCAAGTCGACTTTCAACCATCCTTGGCTTTAGGAACATTTATTTAATTTTAACCGAAACTTGTGAACAAATCCACCATCACCCACCTCACAAACAAAAATGATTTTTAATACTTCTGGCCAATAACATGACCTTCTCTGTAAAAGTAATGTATTAATTTTCACTAAATGTGTTCTATGCTTGTCTTTAAGGAAGTGACAGACTATGTTACATGAGTTACAGTAATTTCAAATCTCTGCAAATATTACAAACATCACCATTTAGAGTTTGCTGTCACTGTAATGTAAACAAGAAAATTATGCAGGAATAAGGTTTAACCTATATTAAGGGCTCTGCTGTAAAAAAATTTAACTGCACCCCATATCAGTTTAATAAAGCCCAAGAAATGTCATAGACTTTTTATTATCTAAACATAAATTATTTTAACCTATACTTGTGAGTTAATCCACCATCATGGGGAAATAAAGCATTTGCCAAACAAATTTAAGATAGTAGTATTGACAATGCATGTTCAAATATCAAGACACTTGCTCATGTTTACCATCTTAAAGTAGACTTCTTGATTTGACTTGTTTATTTTGGCCATTTTTGTGTCAGCTTCACTTGCTGGTTTATGAAGCAGTATTTGTAAAAATGCCTCTTCTACCTAAAGAGCATTGTGACGACAAGGATGGGATTTGAACCCATGCGTGCAGAGCACAATGGATTAGCAGTCCATCGCCTTAACCACTCGGCCACCTCGTCTCACTGGTATGCAGTCTGGCAAAATTTCCAACACCACTTGTTATACTTCAAAGTCAATTCTTTATGTTCTTGTAGATTGTGTCATTTTCACAATCACGAGCTTGATAGCAAGTCGACTTTCAACCATCCTTGGCTTTAGGAACATTTATTTAATTTTAACCGAAACTTGTGAACAAATCCACCATCACCCACCTCACAAACAAAAATGATTTTTAATACTTCTGGCCAATAACATGACCTTCTCTGTAATAGTAATGTATTAATTTTCACTAAATGTGTTCTATGCTTGTCTTTAAGAAAGTGAGTGACTATGTTACATGAGTTACAGTAATTTCAAATCTCTGCAAATATTACAAACATCACCATTTAGAGTTTGCTGTCACTGTAATGTAAACAAGAAAATGATGCAGGAATAAGGTTTAACCTATATTAAGGGCTCTGCTGTAAAAATGTTTTAACTGCATCCCATATCAGTTTAACAAAGCCCAAGAAATGTCATAGACTTTAAATTATCTAAACATAAATAATTTTAACCTATACTTGTGAGCTAATCCACCATCATGGGGGATAAAGCATTTGCAAAATAAATTCTAGATAGTAGTATTGACATTGCATGTTCAAATATCAAGACACTTGCTCATGTTTACCATCTTAAAGTAGACTTCTTGATTTGACTTGTTTATTTTGGCCATTTGTGTGTCAGTAGCAGTATTTGTAAAAATGCCTCTTCTACCTAAAAAGCATTGTGACGACGAGGATGGGATTTGAACCCATGCGTGCAGAGCACAATGGATTAGCAGTCCATCGCCTTAACCACTCGGCCACCTCGTCTCACTGGTATGCAATCTGGCAAACATTCCAACACCACTAGTTATACTTCAAAGTCAATTCTTTATGTTCTTGTAGATTGTGTCATTTTCACAATCACGAGCTAGATAGTAAGTCGACTTTCAACCATCCTTGGCTTTAGGAACATTTATTTAATTTTAACCGATACTTGTGAACAAATCCACCATCATCCACCTCACAAACAAAAATTATTTTTAATACTTCTGGCCAATAACATGACCTTCTCTGTAAAAGTAATGTATTAATTTTCACTAAATGTGTTTTATGCTTGTTTTTAAGGAAGTGACAGACTATGTTACATGAGTTACAGTAATTTCAAATCTCTGCAAATATTACAAACATCACCATTTAGAGTTTGCTGTCACTGTAATGTAAACAAGAAAATTATGCAGGAATAAGGTTTAACCTATATTAAGGGCTCTGCTGTAAAATTTTTTAACTGCACCCCATATCAGTTTAATAAAGCCCAAGAAATGTCATAGACTTTAATTATCTAAACATAAATTATTTTAACCTACACTTGTGAGTTAATCCACCATCATGGGGAAATAAAGCATTTGCCAAACAAATTCAAGATATTAGTATTGACAATGCATGTTCAAATATCAAGACACTTGCTCATGTTTTCCATCTTAAAGTAGACTTCTTGATTTGACTTGTTTATTTTGGCCATTTTTGTGTCAGCTTCACTTGCTGGTTTATGAAACAGTATTTGTAAAAATGCCTCTTCTACCTAAAGAGCATTGTGACGACAAGGATGGGATTTGAACCCATGCGTGCAGAGCACAATGGATTAGCAGTCCATCGCCTTAACCACTCGGCCACCTCGTCTCACTGGTATGCAGTCTGGCAAAATTTCCAACACCACTTGTTATACTTCAAAGTCAATTCTTTATGTTCTTGTAGATTGTGTCATTTTCACAATCACCAGCTTGATAGTAAGTCGACTTTCAACCATCCTTGGCTTTAGGAACATTTATTTAATTTTAACCGATACTTGTGAACAAATCCACCATCATCCACTTCACAAACAAAAATGATTTTTAATACTTCTGGCCAATAACATGACCTTCTCTGTAAAAGTAATGTATTAATTTTCACTAAATGTGTTCTATGCTTGTCTTTAATGAAGTGACAGACTATGTTACATGAGTTACAGTAATTTCAAATCTCTGCAAATATTACAAACATCACCATTTAGAGTTTGCTGTCACTGTAATGTAAACAAGAAAATTATGCAGGAATAAGGTTTAACCTATATTAAGGGCTCTGCTGTAAAAAAATTTAACTGCACCCCATATCAGTTTAATAAAGCCCAAGAAATGTCATAGACTTTAATTATCTAACATAAATTATTTTAACCTATACTTGTGAGTTAATCCACCATCATGGGGAAATAAAGCATTTGCCAAACAAATTCAAGATAGTAGTATTGACAATGCATGTTCAAATATCAAGACACTTGCTCATGTTTACCATCTTAAAGTAGACTTCTTGATTTGACTTGTTTATTTTGGCCATTTTTGTGTCAGCTTCACTTGCTGGTTTATGATGCAGTATTTGTAAAAATGTCTCTTCTACCGAAAGAGCATTGTGACGACGAGGATGGGATTTGAACCCATGCGTGCAGAGCACAATGGATTAGCAGCCCATCGCCTTAACCACTCGGCCACCTCGTCTCACTGGTATGCAATCTGGCAAACTTTCCAACACCACTTGTTATACTTCAAAGTCAATTCTTTATGTTCTTGTAGATTGTGTCATTTTCACAATCACGAGCTTGATAGCAAGTCGACTTTCAACCATCCTTGGCTTTAGGAACATTTATTTAATTTTAACCGAAACTTGTGAACAAATCCACCATCACCCACCTCACAAACAAAAATGATTTTTAATACTTCTGGCCAATAACATGACCTTCTCTGTAAAAGTAATGTATTAATTTTCACTAAATGTGTTCTATGCTTGTCTTTAAGGAAGTGAGTGACTATGTTACATGAGTTACAGTAATTTCAAATCTCTGCAAATATTACAAACATCACCATTTAGAGTTTGCTGTCACTGTAATGTAAACAAGAAAATGATGCAGGAATAAGGTTTAACCTATATTAAGGGCTCTGCTGTAAAAATGTTTTAACTGCATCCCATATCAGTTTAACAAAGCCCAAGAAATGTCATAGACTTTAAATTATCTAAACATAAATAATTTTAACCTATACTTGTGAGCTAATCCACCATCATGGGGGATAAAGCATTTGCAAAATAAATTCTAGATAGTAGTATTGACATTGCATGTTCAAATATCAAGACACTTGCTCATGTTTACCATCTTAAAGTAGACTTCTTGATTTGACTTGTTTATTTTGGCCATTTGTGTGTCAGTAGCAGTATTTGTAAAAATGCCTCTTCTACCTAAAAAGCATTGTGACGACGAGGATGGGATTTGAACCCATGCGTGCAGAGCACAATGGATTAGCAGTCCATCGCCTTAACCACTCAGCCACCTCGTCTCACTGGTATGCAATCTGGCAAACATTCCAACACCACTAGTTATACTTCAAAGTCAATTCTTTATGTTCTTGTAGATTGTGTCATTTTCACAATCACGAGCTAGATAGTAAGTCGACTTTCAACCATCCTTGGCTTTAGGAACATTTATTTAATTTTAACCGAAACTTGTGAACAAATCCACCATCATCCACCTCACAAACAAAAATGATTTTTAATACTTCTGGCCAATAACATGACCTTCTCTGTAAAAGTAATGTATTCATTTTCACTAAATGTGTTCTATGCTTGTCTTTAAGGAAGTGACAGACTATGTTACATGAGTTACAGTAATTTCAAATCTCTGCAAATATTACAAACATCACCATTTAGAGTTTGCTGTCACTGTAATGTAAACAAGAAAATTATGCAGGAATAAGGTTTAACCTATATTAAGGGCTCTGCTGTAAAAAATTTTAACTGCACCCCATATCAGTTTAATAAAGCCCAAGAAATGTCATAGACTTTAATTATCTAAACATAAATTATTTTAACCTACACTTGTGAGTTAATCCACCATCATGGGGAAATAAAGCATTTGCCAAACAAATTCAAGATATTAGTATTGACAATGCATGTTCAAATATCAAGACACTTGCTCATGTTTTCCATCTTAAAGTAGACTTCTTGATTTGACTTGTTTATTTTGGCCATTTTTGTGTCAGCTTCACTTGCTGGTTTATGAAGCAGTATTTGTAATAATGCCTCTTCTACCTAAAGAGCATTGTGACGACAAGGATGGGATTTGAACCCATGCGTGCAGAGCACAATGGATTAGCAGTCCATCGCCTTAACCACTCGGCCACCTCGTCTCACTGGTATGCAGTCTGGCAAAATTTCCAACACCACTTGTTATACTTCAAAGTCAATTCTTTATGTTCTTGTAGATTGTGTCATTTTCACAATCACCAGCTTGATAGTAAGTCGACTTTCAACCATCCTTGGCTTTAGGAACATTTATTTAATTTTAACCGATACTTGTGAACAAATCCACCATCATCCACTTCACAAACAAAAATGATTTTTAATACTTCTGGCCAATAACATGACCTTCTCTGTAAAAGTAATGTATTAATTTTCACTAAATGTGTTCTATGCTTGTCTTTAATGAAGTGACAGACTATGTTACATGAGTTACAGTAATTTCAAATCTCTGCAAATATTACAAACATCACCATTTAGAGTTTGCTGTCACTGTAATGTAAACAAGAAAATTATGCAGGAATAAGGTGTAACCTATATTAAGGGCTCTGCTGTAAAAAAATTTAACTGCACCCCATATCAGTTTAATAAAGCCCAAGAAATGTCATAGACTTTAATTATCTAACATAAATTATTTTAACCTATACTTGTGAGTTAATCCACCATCATGGGGAAATAAAGCATTTGCCAAACAAATTCAAGATAGTAGTATTGACAATGCATGTTCAAATATCAAGACACTTGCTCATGTTTACCATCTTAAAGTAGACTTCTTGATTTGACTTGTTTATTTTGGCCATTTTTGTGTCAGCTTCACTTGCTGGTTTATGATGCAGTATTTGTAAAAATGCCTTTTCTACCGAAAGAGCATTGTGACGACGAGGATGGGATTTGAACCCATGCGTGCAGAGCACAACGGATTAGCAGCCCATTGCCTTAACCACTCGGCCACCTCGTTTCACTGGTATGCAATCTGGCAAACTTTCCAACACCACTTGTTATACTTCAAAGTCAATTCTTTATGTTCTTGTAGATTGTGTCATTTTCACAATCACGAGCTTGATAGCAAGTCGACTTTCAACCATCCTTGGCTTTAGGAACATTTATTTAATTTTAACCGAAACTTGTGAACAAATCCACCATCACCCACCTCACAAACAAAAATGATTTTTAATACTTCTGGCCAATAACATGACCTTCTCTGTAAAAGTAATGTATTAATTTTCACTAAATGTGTTCTATGCTTGTCTTTAAGGAAGTGACAGACTATGTTACATGAGTTACAGTAATTTCAAATCTCTGCAAATATTACAAACATCACCATTTAGAGTTTGCTGTCACTGTAATGTAAACAAGAAAATGATGCAGGAATAAGGTTTAACCTATATTAAGGGCTCTGCTGTAAAAATGTTTTAACTGCATCCCATATCAGTTTAACAAAGCCCAAGAAATGTCATAGACTTTAAATTATCTAAACATAAATCATTTTAACCTATACTTGTGAGCTAATCCACCATCATGGGGAATAAAGCATTTGCAAAATAAATTCTAGATAGTAGTATTGACATTGCATATTCAAATATCTAGACACTTGCTCATGTTTACCATCTTAAAGTAGACTTCTTGATTTGACTTGTTTATTTTGGCCATTTGTGTGTCAGTAGCAGTATTTGTAAAAATGCCTCTTCTACCTAAAAAGCATTGTGACGACGAGGATGGGATTTGAACCCATGCGTGCAGAGCACAATGGATTAGCAGTCCATCGCCTTAACCACTCGGCCACCTCGTCTCACTGGTATGCAATATGGCAAACATTCCAACACCACTAGTTATACTTCAAAGTCAATTCTTTATGTTCTTGTAGATTGTGTCATTTTCACAATCACGAGCTTGATAGCAAGTCGACTTTCAACCATCCTTGGCTTTAGGAACATTTATTTAATTTTAACCGATACTTGTGAACAAATCCACCATCATCCACCTCACAAACAAAAATGATTTTTAATACTTCTGGCCAATAACATGACCTTCTCTGTAAAAGTAATGTATTAATTTTCACTAAATGTGTTCTATGCTTGTCTTTAATGAGGTGACAGACTATGTTACATGAGTTACAGTAATTTCAAATCTCAGCAAATATTACAAACATCACCATTTAGAGTTTGCTGTCAGTGTAATGTAAACAAGAAAATTATGCAGGAATAAGGTTTAACCTATATTAAGGGCTCTGCTGTAAAAATTTTTTAACTGCATCCCATATCAGTTTAACAAAGCCCAAGAAATGTCATAGACTTTAATTATCTAAACATAAATCATTTTAACCTATACTTGTGAGCTAATCCACCATCATGGGGAATAAAGCATTTGCAAAATAAATTCTAGATAGTAGTATTGACATTGCATGTTCAAATATCAAGACACTTGCTCATGTTTACCATCTTAAAGTAGACTTCTTGATTTGACTTGTTTATTTTGGCCATTTGTGTGTCAGTAGCAGTATTTGTAAAAATGCCTCTTCTACCTAAAAAGTATTGTGACAACAAGGATGGGATTCGAACCCATGCGTGCTGAGCACAATGGATTAGCAGCCCATCGCCTTAACCACTCAGCCACCTTGTCTCACTGGTATGCAATCTAGCAAACTTTCCAACACCACTTGTAATACTTCAAAGTCAATTCTTTATGTTCTTGTAGATTGTGTCATTTTCACAATCACGAGCTTGATAGCAAGTCGACTTTCAACCATCCTTGGCTTTAGGAACATTTATTTAATTTTAACCAAAACTTGTGAACAAATCCACCATTACCCACCTCACAAACAAAAATGATTTTTAATACTTCTGGCCAATAACATGACCTTCTCTGTAAAAGTAATGTATTAATTTTCACTAAATGTGTTCTATGCTTGTCTTTAATGAAGTGACAGACTATGTTACATGAGTTACAGTAATTTCAAATCTCTGCAAATATTACAAATATCACCATTTAGATTTTGCTGTCACTGTAATGTAAACAAGAAAATTATGCAGGAAGAAGGTTTAACCTATATTAAGGGCTCTGCTGTAAACAATTTTTAACTGCATCCCATATCAGTTTAACAAAGCCCAAGAAATGTCATAGACTTTAATTATCTAAACATAAATCATTTTAACCTATACTTGTGAGCTAATCCACCATCATGGGGAATAAAGCATTTGCAAAATAAATTCTAGATAGTATTATTGACATTGCATGTTCAAATATCAAGACACTTGCTCATGTTTACTATCTTAAAGTAGACTTCTTGATTTGACTTGTTTATTTTGGCCATTTGTGTGTCAGTAGCAGTATTTGTAAAAATGCCTCTTCTACCTAAAAAGCATTGTGACGACGAGGATGAGCACAATGGATTAGCAGTCCATCGCCTTAACCACTCGGCCACCTCGTCTCACTGGTATGCACTCTGGCAAACTTTCCAACACCACTACTTATACTTCAAAGTCAATTCTTTATGTTCTTGTAGATTGAGTCATTTTCACAATCGCCAGCTTGATAGTAAGTCGACTTTCAACCATCCTTGGCTTTAGGAACATTTATTTAATTTTAACAGATACTTGTGAACAAATCCACCATCATCCACTTCACAAACAAAAATGATTTTTAATACTTCTGGCCAATAACATGACCTTCTCTGTAAAAGTAATGTATTAATTTTCACTAAATGTGTTCTATGCTTGTCTTTAATGAAGTGACAGACTATGTTACATGAGTTACAGTAATTTCAAATCTCTGCAAATATTACAAACATCACCATTTAGAGTTTGCTGTCACTGTAATGTAAACAAGAAAATTATGCAGGAATAAGGTTTAACCTATATTAAGGGCTCTGCTGTAAAAATGTTTTAACTGCATCCCATATCAGTTTAACAAAGCCCAAGAAATGTCATAGACTTTAAATTACCTAAACATAAATCATTTTAACCTATACTAGTGAGCTAATCCACCATCATGGGGAATAAAGCATTTAGAAAATAAATTCTAGATAGTAGTATTGACATTGCATGTTCAAATATCAAGACACTTGCTCATGTTTACCATCTTAAAGTAGACTTCTTGATTTGACTTGTTTATTTTGGCCATTTGTGTGTCAGTAGCAGTATTTGTAAAAATGCCTCTTCTACCTAAAAAGCATTGTGACGACGAGGATGGGATTTGAACCCATGCGTGCAGAGCACAATGGATTAGCAGTCCATCGCCTTAACCACTCGGCCACCTCGTCTCACTGGTATGCAGTATGGCAAACATTCCAACACCACTAGTTATACTTCAAAGTCAATTCTTTATGTTCTTGTAGATTGTGTCATTTTCACAATCACGAGCTTGATAGCAAGTCGACTTTCAACCATCCTTGGCTTTAGGAACATTTATTTAATTTTAACCGAAACTTGTGAACAAATCCACCATCACCCACCTCACAAACAAAAATGATTTTTTAATACTTCTGGCCAATAACATGACCTTCTCTGTAAAAGTAATGTATTAATTTTCACTAAATGTGTTCTATGCTTGTCTTTAAGGAAGTGACAGACTATGTTACATGAGTTACAGTAATTTCAAATCTCTGCAAATATTACAAACATCACCATTTAGAGTTTGCTGTCACTGTAATGTAAACAAGAAAATTATGCAGGAATAAGGTTTAACCTATATTAAGGGCTCTGCTGTAAAAAATGTTAACTGCACCCCATATCAGTTTAATAAAGCCCAAGAAATGTCATAGACTTTTTATTATCTAAACATAAATTATTTTAACCTATACTTGTGAGTTAATCCACCATCATGGGGAAATAAAGCATTTGCCAAACAAATTTAAGATGGTAGTATTGACAATGCATGTTCAAATATCAAGACACTTGCTCATGTTTACCATCTTAAAGTAGACTTCTTGATTTGACTTGTTTATTTTGGCCATTTTTGTGTCAGCTTCACTTGCTGGTTTATGAAGCAGTATTTGTAAAAATGCCTCTTCTACCTAAAGAGCATTGTGACGACAAGGATGGGATTTGAACCCATGCGTGCAGAGCACAATGGATTAGCAGTCCATCGGCTTAACCACTCGGCCACCTCGTCTCACTGGTATGCAGTCTGGCAAAATTTCCAACACCACTTGTTATACTTCAAAGTCAATTCTTTATGTTCTTGTAGATTGTGTCATTTTCACAATCACGAGCTTGATAGCTAGTCGACTTTCAACCATCCTTGGCTTTAGGAACATTTATTTAATTTTAACCGAAACTTGTGAACAAATCCACCATCACCCACCTCACAAACAAAAATGATTTTTTAATACTTCTGGCCAATAACATGACCTTCTCTGTAAAAGTAATGTATTAATTTTCACTAAATGTGTTCTATGCTTGTCTTTAATGAGGTGACAGACTATGTTACATGAGTTACAGTAATTTCAAATCTCAGCAAATATTACAAACATCACCATTTAGAGTTTGCTGTCAGTGTAATGTAAACAAGAAAATTATGCAGGAATAAGGTTTAACCTATATATAGGGCTCTGCTGTAAATTTTTTTTAACTGCATCCCATATCAGTTTAACAAAGCCCAAGAAATGTCATAGACTTTAATTATCTAAACATAAATCATTTTAACCTATACTTGTGAGCTAATCCACCATCATGGGGAATAAAGCATTTGCAAAATAAATTCTAGATAGTAGTATTGACATTGCATGTTCAAATATCAAGACACTTGCTCATGTTTACCATCTTAAAGTAGACTTCTTGATTTGACTTGTTTATTTTGGCCATTTGTGTGTCAGTAGCAGTATTTGTAAAAATGCCTCTTCTACCTAAAAAGCATTGTGACGACGAGGATGAGCACAATGGATTAGCAGTCCATCGCCTTAACCACTCGGCCACCTCGTCTCACTGGTATGCACTCTGGCAAACTTTCCAACACCACTACTTATACTTCAAAGTCAATTCTTTATGTTCTTGTAGATTGTGTCATTTTCACAATCGCCAGCTTGATAGTAAGTCGACTTTCAACCATCCTTGGCTTTAGGAACATTTATTTAATTTTAACAGATACTTGTGAACAAATCCACCATCATCCACTTCACAAACAAAAATGATTTTTAATACTTCTGGCCAATAACATGACCTTCTCTGTAAAAGTAATGTATTAATTTTCACTAAATGTGTTCTATGCTTGTCTTTAATGAAGTGACAGACTATGTTACATGAGTTACAGTAATTTCAAATCTCTGCAAATATTACAAACATCACCATTTAGAGTTTGCTGTCACTGTAATGTAAACAAGAAAATTATGCAGGAATAAGGTTTAACCTATATTAAGGGCTCTGCTGTAAAAATGTTTTAACTGCATCCCATATCAGTTTAACAAAGCCCAAGAAATGTCATAGACTTTAAATTATCTAAACATAAATCATTTTAACCTATACTAGTGAGCTAATCCACCATCATGGGGAATAAAGCATTTAGAAAATAAATTCTAGATAGTAGTATTGACATTGCATGTTCAAATATCAAGACACTTGCTCATGTTTACCATCTTAAAGTAGACTTCTTGATTTGACTTGTTTATTTTGGCCATTTGTGTGTCAGTAGCAGTATTTGTAAAAATGCCTCTTCTACCTAAAAAGCATTGTGACGACGAGGATGGGATTTGAACCCATGCGCGCAGAGCACAATGGATTAGCAGTCCATCGCCTTAACCACTCGGCCACCTCGTCTCACTGGTATGCAATATGGCAAACATTCCAACACCACTAGTTATACTTCAAAGTCAATTCTTTATGTTCTTGTAGATTGTGTCATTTTCACAATCACGAGCTTGATAGCAAGTCGACTTTCAACCATCCTTGGCTTTAGGAACATTTATTTAATTTTAACCGAAACTTGTGAACAAATCCACCATCACCCACCTCACAAACAAAAATGATTTTTTAATACTTCTGGCCAATAACATGACCTTCTCTGTAAAAGTAATGTATTAATTTTCACTAAATGTGTTCTATGCTTGTCTTTAAGGAAGTGACAGACTATGTTACATGAGTTACAGTAATTTCAAATCTCTGCAAATATTACAAACATCACCATTTAGAGTTTGCTGTCACTGTAATGTAAACAAGAAAATTATGCAGGAATAAGGTTTAACCTATATTAAGGGCTCTGCTGTAAAAAATGTTAACTGCACCCCATATCAGTTTAATAAAGCCCAAGAAATGTCATAGACTTTTTATTATCTAAACATAAATTATTTTAACCTATACTTGTGAGTTAATCCACCATCATGGGGAAATAAAGCATTTGCCAAACAAATTTAAGATAGTAGTATTGACAATGCATGTTCAAATATCAAGACACTTGCTCATGTTTACCATCTTAAAGTAGACTTCTTGATTTGACTTGTTTATTTTGGCCATTTTTGTGTCAGCTTCACTTGCTGGTTTATGAAGCAGTATTTGTAAAAATGCCTCTTCTACCTAAAGAGCATTGTGACGACAAGGATGGGATTTGAACCCATGCGTGCAGAGCACAATGGATTAGCAGTCCATCGGCTTAACCACTCGGCCACCTCGTCTCACTGGTATGCAGTCTGGCAAAATTTCCAACACCACTTGTTATACTTCAAAGTCAATTCTTTATGTTCTTGTAGATTGTGTCATTTTCACAATCACGAGCTTGATAGCTAGTCGACTTTCAACCATCCTTGGCTTTAGGAACATTTATTTAATTTTAACCGAAACTTGTGAACAAATCCACCATCACCCACCTCACAAACAAAAATGATTTTTTAATACTTCTGGCCAATAACATGACCTTCTCTGTAAAAGTAATGTATTAATTTTCACTAAATGTGTTCTATGCTTGTCTTTAATGAGGTGACAGACTATGTTACATGAGTTACAGTAATTTCAAATCTCAGCAAAAATTACAAACATCACCATTTAGAGTTTGCTGTCAGTGTAATGTAAACAAGAAAATTATGCAGGAATAAGGTTTAACCTATATATAGGGCTCTGCTGTAAAATTTTTTTAACTGCATCCCATATCAGTTTAACAAAGCCCAAGAAATGTCATAGACTTTAATTATCTAAACATAAATCATTTTAACCTATACTTGTGAGCTAATCCACCATCATGGGGAATAAAGCATTTGCAAAATAAATTCTAAATAGTAGTATTGACATTGCATGTTCAAATATCAAGACACTTGCTCATGTTTACCATCTTAAAGTAGACTTCTTGATTTGACTTGTTTATTTTGGCCATTTGTGTGTCAGTAGCAGTATTTGTAAAAATGCCTCTTCTACCTAAAAAGCATTGTGACGACGAGGATGAGCACAATGGATTAGCAGTCCATCGCCTTAACCACTCGGCCACCTCGTCTCACTGGTATGCACTCTGGCAAACTTTGCAACACCACTACTTATACTTCAAAGTAGAGATGAGCGCCTGAAATTTTTCGGGTTTTGTGTTTTGGTTTTGGGTTCGGTTCCGCGGCCGTGTTTTGGGTTCGAACGCGTTTTGGCAAAACCTCACCGAATTTTTTTTGTCGGATTCGGGTGTGTTTTGGATTCGGGTGTTTTTTTCCAAAAACACTAAAAAACAGCTTAAATCATAGAATTTGGGGGTCATTTTGATCCCAAAGTATTATTAACCTCAAAAACCATAATTTACACTCATTTTCAGTCTATTCTGAATACCTCACACCTCACAATATTATTTTTAGTCCTAAAATTTGCACCGAGGTCGCTGTGTGAGTAAGATAAGCGACCCTAGTGGCCGACACAAACACCGGGCCCATCTAGGAGTGGCACTGCAGTGTCACGCAGGATGTCCCTTCCAAAAAACCCTCCCCAAACAGCACATGACGCAAAGAAAAAAAGAGGCGCAATGAGGTAGCTGTGTGAGTAAGATTAGCGACCCTAGTGGCCGACACAAACACCGGGCCCATCTAGGAGTGGCACTGCAGTGTCACGCAGGATGTCCCTTCCAAAAAACCCTCCCCAAACAGCACATGACGCAAAGAAAAAAAGAGGCGCAATGAGGTAGCTGTGTGAGTAAGATTAGCGACCCTAGTGGCCGACACAAACACCGGGCCCATCTAGGAGTGGCACTGCAGTGTCACGCAGGATGTCCCTTCCAAAAAACCCTCCCCAAACAGCACATGACGCAAAGAAAAAAAGAGGCGCAATGAGGTAGCTGACTGTGTGAGTAAGATTAGCGACCCTAGTGGCCGACACAAACACCGGGCCCATCTAGGAGTGGCACTGCAGTGTCACGCAGGATGTCCCTTCCAAAAAACCCTCCCCAATCAGCACATGATGCAAAGAAAAAGAAAAGAAAAAAGAGGTGCAAGATGGAATTGTCCTTGGGCCCTCCCACCCACCCTTATGTTGTATAAACAAAACAGGACATGCACACTTTAACCAACCCATCATTTCAGTGACAGGGTCTGCCACACGACTGTGACTGATATGACGGGTTGGTTTGGACCCCCCCCAAAAAAGAAGCAATTAATCTCTCCTTGCACAAACTGGCTCTACAGAGGCAAGATGTCCACCTCATCTTCACCCTCCGATATATCACCGTGTACATCCCCCTCCTCACAGATTATCAATTCGTCCCCACTGGAATCCACCATCTCAGCTCCCTGTGTACTTTGTGGAGGCAATTGCTGCTGGTCAATGTCTCCGCGGAGGAATTGATTATAATTCATTTTAATGAACATCATCTTCTCCACATTTTCTGGATGTAACCTCGTACGCCGATTGCTGACAAGGTGAGCGGCGGCACTAAACACTCTTTCAGAGTACACACTTGTGGGAGGGCAACTTAGGTAGAATAAAGCCAGTTTGTGCAAGGGCCTCCAAATTGCCTCTTTTTCCTGCCAGTATAAGTACGGACTGTGTGACGTGCCTACTTGGATGCGGTCACTCATATAATCCTCCACCATTCTATCAATGTTGAGAGAATCATATGCAGTGACAGTAGACGACATGTCCGTAATCGTTGTCAGGTCCTTCAGTCCGGACCAGATGTCAGCATCAGCAGTCGCTCCAGACTGCCCTGCATCACCGCCAGCGGGTGGGCTCAGAATTCTGAGCCTTTTCCTCGCACCCCCAGTTGCGGGAGAATGTGAAGGAGGAGATGTTGACAGGTCGCGTTCCGCTTGACTTGACAATTTTGTCACCAGCAGGTCTTTCAACCCCAGCAGACCTGTGTCTGCCGGAAAGAGAGATCCAAGGTAGGCTCTAAATCTAGGATCGAGCACGGTGGCCAAAATGTAGTCCTCTGATTTCAACAGATTGACCACCCGTGAATCCTTGTTAAGCGAATTAAGGGCTGCATCCACAAGTCCCACATGCCTAGCGGAATCGCTCCCTTTTAGCTCCTTCTTCAATGCCTCCAGCTTCTTCTGCAAAAGCCTGATGAGGGGAATGACCTGACTCAGGCTGGCAGTGTCTGAACTGACTTCACGTGTGGCAAGTTCAAAGGGCATCAGAACCTTGCACAACGTTGAAATCATTCTCCACTGCACTTGAGACAGGTGCATTCCACCTACTATATCGTGCTCAATTGTATAGGCTTGAATGGCCTTTTGCTGCTCCTCCAACCTCTGAAGCATATAGAGGGTTGAATTCCACCTCGTTACCACTTCTTGCTTCAGATGATGGCAGGGCAGGTTCAGTAGTTTTTGGTGGTGCTCCAGTCTTCTGTACGTGGTGCCTGTACGCCGAAAGTGTCCCGCAATTCTTCTGGCCACCGACAGCATCTCTTGCACGCCCCTGTCGTTTTTTAAAAAATTCTGCACCACCAAATTCAAGGTATGTGCAAAACATGGGACGTGCTGGAATTTGCCCATATTTAATGCACACACAATATTGCTGGCGTTGTCCGATGCCACAAATCCACAGGAGAGTCCAATTGGGGTAAGCCATTCCGCGATGATCTTCCTCAGTTGCCGTAAGAGGTTTTCAGCTGTGTGCGTATTCTGGAAAGCGGTGATACAAAGCGTAGCCTGCCTAGGAAAGAGTTGGCGTTTGCGAGATGCTGCTACTGGTGCCGCCGCTGCTGTTCTTGCGGCGGGAGTCCATACATCTACCCAGTGGGCTGTCACAGTCATATAGTCCTGACCCTGCCCTGCTCCACTTGTCCACATGTCCGTGGTTAAGTGGACATTGGGTACAACTGCATTTTTTAGGACACTGGTGAGTCTTTTTCTGACGTCCGTGTACATTCTCGGTATCGCCTGCCTAGAGAAGTGGAACCTAGATGGTATTTGGTAACGGGGGCACACTGCCTCAATAAATTGTCTAGTTCCCTGTGAACTAACGGCGGATACCGGACGCACGTCTAACACCAACATAGTTGTCAAGGACTCAGTTATCCGCTTTGCAGTAGGATGACTGCTGTGATATTTCATCTTCCTCGCAAAGGACTGTTGAACAGTCAATTGCTTACTGGAAGTAGTACAAGTGGGCTTACGACTTCCCCTCTGGGATGACCATCGACTCCCAGCAGCAACAACAGCAGCGCCAGCAGCAGTAGGCGTTACACGCAAGGATGCATCGGAGGAATCCCAGGCAGGAGAGGACTCGTCAGAATTGCCAGTGACATGGCCTGCAGGACTATTGGCATTCCTGGGGAAGGAGGAAATTGACACTGAGGGAGTTGGTGGGGTGGTTTGCGTGAGCTTGGTTACAAGAGGAAGGGATTTACTGGTCAGTGGACTGCTTCCGCTGTCACCCAAAGTTTTTGAACTTGTCACTGACTTATTATGAATGCGCTGCAGGTGACGTATAAGGGAGGATGTTCCGAGGTGGTTAACGTCCTTACCCCTACTTATTACAGCTTGACAAAGGGAACACACGGCTTGACACCTGTTGTCCGCATTTCTGGTGAAATACCTCCACACCGAAGAGCTGATTTTTTTGGTATTTTCACCTGGCATGTCAACGGCCATATTCCTCCCACGGACAACAGGTGTCTCCCCGGGTGCCTGACTTAAACAAACCACCTCACCATCAGAATCCTCCTGGTCAATTTCCTCCCCAGCGCCAGCAACACCCATATCCTCCTCATCCTGGTGTACTTCAACACTGACATCTTCAATCTGACTATCAGGAACTGGACTGTGGGTGCTCCTTCCAGCACTTGCAGGGGGCGTGCAAATGGTGGAAGGCGCATGCTCTTCACGTCCAGTGTTGGGAAGGTCAGGCATCGCAACCGACACAATTGGACTCTCCTTGTGGATTTGGGATTTCAAAGAACGCACAGTTCTTTGTGGTGCTTTTGCCAGCTTGAGTCTTTTCAGTTTTCTAGCGAGAGGCTGAGTGCTTCCATCCTCATGTGAAGCTGAACCACTAGCCATGAACATAGGCCAGGGCCTCAGCCGTTCCTTGCCACTCCGTGTGGTAAATGGCATATTGGCAAGTTTACGCTTCTCCTCCGACAATTTTATTTTAGGTTTTGGAGTCCTTTTTTTACTGATATTTGGTGTTTTGGTTTTGACATGCTCTGTACTATGCCATTGGGCATCGGCCTTGGCAGACGACGTTGCTGGCATTTCATCGTCTCGGCCATGACTAGTGGCAGCAGCTTCAGCACGAGGTGGAAGTGGATCTTGATCTTTCCCTAATTTTGGAACCTCAACATTTTTGTTCTCCATATTTTAATAGGCACAACTAAAAGGCACCTCAGGTAAACAATGGAGATGGATGGATTGGATACTAGTATACAATTATGGACGGGCTGCCGAGTGCCGACACAGAGGTAGCCACAGCCGTGAACTACCGCACTGTACTGTGTCTGCTGCTAATATATAGACTGGTTGATAAAGAGATAGTATACTCGTAACTAGTATGTATGTATAAAGAAAGAAAAAAAAACCACGGTTAGGTGGTATATACAATTATGGACGGGCTGCCGAGTGCCGACACAGAGGTAGCCACAGCCGTGAACTACCGCACTGTACTGTGTCTGCTGCTAATATATAGACTGGTTGATAAAGAGATAGTATACTCGTAACTAGTATGTATGTATAAAGAAAGAAAAAAAAAACCACGGTTAGGTGGTATATACAATTATGGACGGGCTGCCGAGTGCCGACACAGAGGTAGCCACAGCCGTGAACTACCGCACTGTACTGTGTCTGCTGCTAATATATAGACTGGTTGATAAAGAGATAGTATACTCGTAACTAGTATGTATGTATAAAGAAAGAAAAAAAAACCACGGTTAGGTGGTATATACAATTATGGACGGGCTGCCGAGTGCCGACACAGAGGTAGCCACAGCCGTGAACTACCGCACTGTACTGTGTCTGCTGCTAATATATAGACTGGTTGATAAAGAGATAGTATACTCGTAACTAGTATGTATGTATAAAGAAAGAAAAAAAAACCACGGTTAGGTGGTATATACAATTATGGACGGGCTGCCGAGTGCCGACACAGAGGTAGCCACAGCCGTGAACTACCGCACTGTACTGTGTCTGCTGCTAATATATAGACTGGTTGATAAAGAGATAGTATACTCGTAACTAGTATGTATGTATAAAGAAAGAAAAAAAAACCACGGTTAGGTGGTATATACAATTATGGACGGGCTGCCGAGTGCCGACACAGAGGTAGCCACAGCCGTGAACTACCGCACTGTACTGTGTCTGCTGCTAATATAGACTGGTTGATAAAGAGATAGTATACTACTAATATTATATATACTGGTGGTCAGGTCACTGGTCACTAGTCACACTGGCAGTGGCACTCCTGCAGCAAAAGTGTGCACTGTTTTAATATAATATTATGTACTCCTGGCTCCTGCTATAACCTATAACTGGCACTGCAGTAGTGCTCCCCAGTCTCCCCCACAATTATAAGCTGTGTGAGCTGAGCAGTCAGACAGATATATAATATATATTATATAGATGATGCAGCACACTGGCCTGAGCCTGAGCAGTGCACACAGATATGGTATGTGACTGACTGAGTCACTGTGTGTATCGCTTTTTTCAGGCAGAGAACGGATATATTAAATAAACTGCACTGTGTGTCTGGTGGTCACTCACTATATAATATATTATGTACTCCTGGCTCCTGCTATAACCTATAACTGGCACTGCAGTAGTGCTCCCCAGTCTCCCCCACAATTATAAGCTGTGTGAGCTGAGCAGTCAGACAGATATATATAATATTATATATAGATAATAGATGATGCAGCACACTGGCCTGAGCCTGAGCAGTGCACACAGATATGGTATGTGACTGAGTCACTGTGTGCTGTGTATCGCTTTTTTCAGGCAGAGAACGGATTATAAATAAAACTGGTGGTCACTATCAGCAAAACTCTGCACTGTACTGAGTACTCCTAATGCTCCCCAAAATTAGTAAATCAAGTGTCTCTCTAATCTATTCTAAACGGAGAGGACGCCAGCCACGTCCTCTCCCTATCAATCTCAATGCACGTGTGAAAATTAGAGATGAGCGCCTGAAATTTTTCGGGTTTTGTGTTTTGGTTTTGGGTTCGGTTCCGCGGCCGTGTTTTGGGTTCGAACGCGTTTTGGCAAAACCTCACCGAATTTTTTTTGTCGGATTCGGGTGTGTTTTGGATTCGGGTGTTTTTTTCAAAAAACACTAAAAAACAGCTTAAATCATAGAATTTGGGGGTCATTTTGATCCCAAAGTATTATTAACCTCAAAAACCATAATTTACACTCATTTTCAGTCTATTCTGAATACCTCACACCTCACAATATTATTTTTAGTCCTAAAATTTGCACCGAGGTCGCTGTGTGAGTAAGATAAGCGACCCTAGTGGCCGACACAAACACCGGGCCCATCTAGGAGTGGCACTGCAGTGTCACGCAGGATGTCCCTTCCAAAAAACCCTCCCCAAACAGCACATGACGCAAAGAAAAAAAGAGGCGCAATGAGGTAGCTGTGTGAGTAAGATTAGCGACCCTAGTGGCCGACACAAACACCGGGCCCATCTAGGAGTGGCACTGCAGTGTCACGCAGGATGTCCCTTCCAAAAAACCCTCCCCAAACAGCACATGACGCAAAGAAAAAAAGAGGCGCAATGAGGTAGCTGTGTGAGTAAGATTAGCGACCCTAGTGGCCGACACAAACACCGGGCCCATCTAGGAGTGGCACTGCAGTGTCACGCAGGATGTCCCTTCCAAAAAACCCTCCCCAAACAGCACATGACGCAAAGAAAAAAAGAGGCGCAATGAGGTAGCTGACTGTGTGAGTAAGATTAGCGACCCTAGTGGCCGACACAAACACCGGGCCCATCTAGGAGTGGCACTGCAGTGTCACGCAGGATGTCCCTTCCAAAAAACCCTCCCCAATCAGCACATGATGCAAAGAAAAAGAAAAGAAAAAAGAGGTGCAAGATGGAATTGTCCTTGGGCCCTCCCACCCACCCTTATGTTGTATAAACAAAACAGGACATGCACACTTTAACCAACCCATCATTTCAGTGACAGGGTCTGCCACACGACTGTGACTGATATGACGGGTTGGTTTGGACCCCCCCCAAAAAAGAAGCAATTAATCTCTCCTTGCACAAACTGGCTCTACAGAGGCAAGATGTCCACCTCATCTTCACCCTCCGATATATCACCGTGTACATCCCCCTCCTCACAGATTATCAATTCGTCCCCACTGGAATCCACCATCTCAGCTCCCTGTGTACTTTGTGGAGGCAATTGCTGCTGGTCAATGTCTCCGCGGAGGAATTGATTATAATTCATTTTAATGAACATCATCTTCTCCACATTTTCTGGATGTAACCTCGTACGCCGATTGCTGACAAGGTGAGCGGCGGCACTAAACACTCTTTCAGAGTACACACTTGTGGGAGGGCAACTTAGGTAGAATAAAGCCAGTTTGTGCAAGGGCCTCCAAATTGCCTCTTTTTCCTGCCAGTATAAGTACGGACTGTGTGACGTGCCTACTTGGATGCGGTCACTCATATAATCCTCCACCATTCTATCAATGTTGAGAGAATCATATGCAGTGACAGTAGACGACATGTCCGTAATCGTTGTCAGGTCCTTCAGTCCGGACCAGATGTCAGCATCAGCAGTCGCTCCAGACTGCCCTGCATCACCGCCAGCGGGTGGGCTCAGAATTCTGAGCCTTTTCCTCGCACCCCCAGTTGCGGGAGAATGTGAAGGAGGAGATGTTGACAGGTCGCGTTCCGCTTGACTTGACAATTTTGTCACCAGCAGGTCTTTCAACCCCAGCAGACCTGTGTCTGCCGGAAAGAGAGATCCAAGGTAGGCTCTAAATCTAGGATCGAGCACGGTGGCCAAAATGTAGTCCTCTGATTTCAACAGATTGACCACCCGTGAATCCTTGTTAAGCGAATTAAGGGCTGCATCCACAAGTCCCACATGCCTAGCGGAATCGCTCCCTTTTAGCTCCTTCTTCAATGCCTCCAGCTTCTTCTGCAAAAGCCTGATGAGGGGAATGACCTGACTCAGGCTGGCAGTGTCTGAACTGACTTCACGTGTGGCAAGTTCAAAGGGCATCAGAACCTTGCACAACGTTGAAATCATTCTCCACTGCACTTGAGACAGGTGCATTCCACCTACTATATCGTGCTCAATTGTATAGGCTTGAATGGCCTTTTGCTGCTCCTCCAACCTCTGAAGCATATAGAGGGTTGAATTCCACCTCGTTACCACTTCTTGCTTCAGATGATGGCAGGGCAGGTTCAGTAGTTTTTGGTGGTGCTCCAGTCTTCTGTACGTGGTGCCTGTACGCCGAAAGTGTCCCGCAATTCTTCTGGCCACCGACAGCATCTCTTGCACGCCCCTGTCGTTTTTTAAAAAATTCTGCACCACCAAATTCAAGGTATGTGCAAAACATGGGACGTGCTGGAATTTGCCCATATTTAATGCACACACAATATTGCTGGCGTTGTCCGATGCCACAAATCCACAGGAGAGTCCAATTGGGGTAAGCCATTCCGCGATGATCTTCCTCAGTTGCCGTAAGAGGTTTTCAGCTGTGTGCGTATTCTGGAAAGCGGTGATACAAAGCGTAGCCTGCCTAGGAAAGAGTTGGCGTTTGCGAGATGCTGCTACTGGTGCCGCCGCTGCTGTTCTTGCGGCGGGAGTCCATACATCTACCCAGTGGGCTGTCACAGTCATATAGTCCTGACCCTGCCCTGCTCCACTTGTCCACATGTCCGTGGTTAAGTGGACATTGGGTACAACTGCATTTTTTAGGACACTGGTGAGTCTTTTTCTGACGTCCGTGTACATTCTCGGTATCGCCTGCCTAGAGAAGTGGAACCTAGATGGTATTTGGTAACGGGGGCACACTGCCTCAATAAATTGTCTAGTTCCCTGTGAACTAACGGCGGATACCGGACGCACGTCTAACACCAACATAGTTGTCAAGGACTCAGTTATCCGCTTTGCAGTAGGATGACTGCTGTGATATTTCATCTTCCTCGCAAAGGACTGTTGAACAGTCAATTGCTTACTGGAAGTAGTACAAGTGGGCTTACGACTTCCCCTCTGGGATGACCATCGACTCCCAGCGGCAACAACAGCAGCGCCAGCAGCAGTAGGCGTTACACGCAAGGATGCATCGGAGGAATCCCAGGCAGGAGAGGACTCGTCAGAATTGCCAGTGACATGGCCTGCAGGACTATTGGCATTCCTGGGGAAGGAGGAAATTGACACTGAGGGAGTTGGTGGGGTGGTTTGCGTGAGCTTGGTTACAAGAGGAAGGGATTTACTGGTCAGTGGACTGCTTCCGCTGTCACCCAAAGTTTTTGAACTTGTCACTGACTTATTATGAATGCGCTGCAGGTGACGTATAAGGGAGGATGTTCCGAGGTGGTTAACGTCCTTACCCCTACTTATTACAGCTTGACAAAGGGAACACACGGCTTGACACCTGTTGTCCGCATTTCTGGTGAAATACCTCCACACCGAAGAGCTGATTTTTTTGGTATTTTCACCTGGCATGTCAACGGCCATATTCCTCCCACGGACAACAGGTGTCTCCCCGGGTGCCTGACTTAAACAAACCACCTCACCATCAGAATCCTCCTGGTCAATTTCCTCCCCAGCGCCAGCAACACCCATATCCTCCTCATCCTGGTGTACTTCAACACTGACATCTTCAATCTGACTATCAGGAACTGGACTGTGGGTGCTCCTTCCAGCACTTGCAGGGGGCGTGCAAATGGTGGAAGGCGCATGCTATTCACGTCCAGTGTTGGGAAGGTCAGGCATCGCAACCGACACAATTGGACTCTCCTTGTGGATTTGGGATTTCAAAGAACGCACAGTTCTTTGCGGTGCTTTTGCCAGCTTGAGTCTTTTCAGTTTTCTAGCGAGAGGCTGAGTGCTTCCATCCTCATGTGAAGCTGAACCACTAGCCATGAACATAGGCCAGGGCCTCAGCCGTTCCTTGCCACTCCGTGTGGTAAATGGCATATTGGCAAGTTTACGCTTCTCCTCCGACAATTTTATTTTAGGTTTTGGAGTCCTTTTTTTACTGATATTTGGTGTTTTGGTTTTGACATGCTCTGTACTATGCCATTGGGCATCGGCCTTGGCAGACGACGTTGCTGACATTTCATCGTCTCGGCCATGACTAGTGGCAGCAGCTTCAGCACGAGGTGGAAGTGGATCTTGATCTTTCCCTAATTTTGGAACCTCAACATTTTTGTTCTCCATATTTTAATAGGCACAACTAAAAGGCACCTCAGGTAAACAATGGAGATGGATGGATTGGATACTAGTATACAATTATGGACGGGCTGCCGAGTGCCGACACAGAGGTAGCCACAGCCGTGAACTACCGCACTGTACTGTGTCTGCTGCTAATATATAGACTGGTTGATAAAGAGATAGTATACTCGTAACTAGTATGTATGTATAAAGAAAGAAAAAAAAACCACGGTTAGGTGGTATATACAATTATGGACGGGCTGCTGAGTGCCGACACAGAGGTAGCCACAGCCGTGAACTACCGCACTGTACTGTGTCTGCTGCTAATATATAGACTGGTTGATAAAGAGATAGTATACTCGTAACTAGTATGTATGTATAAAGAAAGAAAAAAAAAACACGGTTAGGTGGTATATACAATTATGGACGGGCTGCCGAGTGCCGACACAGAGGTAGCCACAGCCGTGAACTACCGCACTGTACTGTGTCTGCTGCTAATATATAGACTGGTTGATAAAGAGATAGTATACTCGTAACTAGTATGTATGTATAAAGAAAGAAAAAAAAACCACGGTTAGGTGGTATATACAATTATGGACGGGCTGCCGAGTGCCGACACAGAGGTAGCCACAGCCGTGAACTACCGCACTGTACTGTGTCTGCTGCTAATATATAGACTGGTTGATAAAGAGATAGTATACTCGTAACTAGTATGTATGTATAAAGAAAGAAAAAAAAACCACGGTTAGGTGGTATATACAATTATGGACGGGCTGCCGAGTGCCGACACAGAGGTAGCCACAGCCGTGAACTACCGCACTGTACTGTGTCTGCTGCTAATATATAGACTGGTTGATAAAGAGATAGTATACTCGTAACTAGTATGTATGTATAAAGAAAGAAAAAAAAACCACGGTTAGGTGGTATATACAATTATGGACGGGCTGCCGAGTGCCGACACAGAGGTAGCCACAGCCGTGAACTACCGCACTGTACTGTGTCTGCTGCTAATATAGACTGGTTGATAAAGAGATAGTATACTACTAATATTATATATACTGGTGGTCAGGTCACTGGTCACTAGTCACACTGGCAGTGGCACTCCTGCAGCAAAAGTGTGCACTGTTTTAATATAATATTATGTACTCCTGGCTCCTGCTATAACCTATAACTGGCACTGCAGTAGTGCTCCCCAGTCTCCCCCACAATTATAAGCTGTGTGAGCTGAGCAGTCAGACAGATATATAATATATATTATATAGATGATGCAGCACACTGGCCTGAGCCTGAGCAGTGCACACAGATATGGTATGTGACTGACTGAGTCACTGTGTGTATCGCTTTTTTCAGGCAGAGAACGGATATATTAAATAAACTGCACTGTGTGTCTGGTGGTCACTCACTATATAATATATTATGTACTCCTGGCTCCTGCTATAACCTATAACTGGCACTGCAGTAGTGCTCCCCAGTCTCCCCCACAATTATAAGCTGTGTGAGCTGAGCAGTCAGACAGATATATATAATATTATATATAGATAATAGATGATGCAGCACACTGGCCTGAGCCTGAGCAGTGCACACAGATATGGTATGTGACTGAGTTACTGTGTGCTGTGTATCGCTTTTTTCAGGCAGAGAACGGATTATAAATAAAACTGGTGGTCACTATCAGCAAAACTCTGCACTGTACTGAGTACTCCTAATGCTCCCCAAAATTAGTAAATCAAGTGTCTCTCTAATCTATTCTAAACGGAGAGGACGCCAGCCACGTCCTCTCCCTATCAATCTCAATGCACGTGTGAAAATGGCGGCGACGCGCGGCTCCTTATATAGAATCCGAGTCTCGCGATAGAATCCGAGCCTCGCGAGAATCCGACAGCGTCATGATGACGTTCGGGCGCGCTCGGGTTAACCGAGCAAGGCGGGAAGATCCGAGTCGCTCGGACCCGTGAAAAAAAACATGAAGTTCTGGCGGGTTCGGATTCAGAGAAACCGAACCCGCTCATCTCTACTTCAAAGTCAATTCTTTATGTTCTTGTAGATTGTGTCATTTTCACAATCGCCAGCTTGATAGTAAGTCGATTTTCAACCATCCTTGGCTTTAGGAACATTTATTTAATTTTAACCGATACTTGTGAACAAATCCACCATCATCCACTTCACAAACAAAAATGATTTTTAATACTTCTGGCCAATAACATGACCTTCTCTGTAAAAGTAATGTATTAATTTTTTACTAAATGTGTTCTATGCTTGTCTTTAATGAAGTGACAGACTATGTTACATGAGTTACAGTAATTTCAAATCTCTGCAAATATTACAAACATCACCATTTAGAGTTTGCTGTCACTGTAATGTAAACAAGAAAATTATGCAGGAAAAAGGTTTAACCTATATTAAGGGCTCTGCTGTAAAAATGTTTTAGCTGCATCCCATATCAGTTTAACAAAGCCCAAGAAATGTCATAGACTTTAAATTATCTAAACATAAATCATTTTAACCTATACTTGTGAGCTAATCCACCATCATGGGGGATAAAGCATTTAGAAAATAAATTCTAGATAGTAGTATTGACATTGCATGTTCAAATATCAAGACACTTGCTCATGTTTACCATCTTAAAGTTGACTTCTTGATTTGACTTGTTTATTTTGGCCATTTGTGTGTCAGTAGCAGTATTTGTAAAAATGCCTCTTCTACCTTAAAAGCATTGTGACGACGAGGATGAGCACAATGGATTAGCAGTCCATCGCCTTAACCACTCGTCCACCTCGTCTCACTGGTATGCACTCTGGCAAACTTTCCAACACCACTACTTATACTTCAAAGTCAATTCTTTATGTTCTTGTAGATTGTGTCATTTTCACAATCGCCAGCTTGATAGTAAGTCGACTTTCAACCATCCTTTGCTTTAGGAACATTTATTTAATTTTAACAGATACTTGTGAACAAATCCACCATCACCCACCTCACAAACAAAAATGATTTTTTAATACTTCTGGCCAATAACATGACCTTCTCTGTAAAAGTAATGTATTAATTTTCACTAAATGTGTTCTATGCTTTTCTTTAAGGAAGTGACAGACTATGTTACATGAGTTACAGTAATTTCAAATCTCTGCAAATATTACAAACATCACCATTTAGAGTTTGCTGTCACTGTAATGTAAACAAGAAAATTATGCAGGAATAAGGTTTAACCTATATTAAGGGCTCTGCTGTAAAAAATGTTAACTGCACCCCATATCAGTTTAATAAAGCCCAAGAAATGTCATAGACTTTTTATTATCTAAACATAAATTATTTTAACCTATACTTGTGAGTTAATCCACCATCATGGGGAAATAAAGCATTTGCCAAACAAATTTAAGATAGTAGTATTGACAATGCATGTTCAAATATCAAGACACTTGCTCATGTTTACCATCTTAAAGTAGACTTCTTGATTTGACTTGTTTATTTTGGCCATTTTTGTGTCAGCTTCACTTGCTGGTTTATGAAGCAGTATTTGTAAAAATGCCTCTTCTACCTAAAGAGCATTGTGACGACAAGGATGGGATTTGAACCCATGCGTCCAGAGAACAATGGATTAGCAGTCCATCGCCTTAACCACTCGGCCACCTCGTCTCACTGGCATGCAGTCTGGCAAAATTTCCAACACCACTTGTTATACTTCAAAGTCAATTCTTTATGTTCTTGTAGATTGTGTCATTTTCACAATCACCAGCTTGATAGTAAGTCGACTTTCAACCATCCTTGGCTTTAGGAACATTTATTTAATTTTAACCGATACTTGTGAACAAATCCACCATCATCCACTTCACAAACAAAAATGATTTTTAATACTTCTGGCCAATAACATGACCTTCTCTGTAAAAGTAATGTATTAATTTTCACTAAATGTGTTCTATGCTTGTCTTTAATGAAGTGACAGACTATGTTACATGAGTTACAGTAATTTCAAATCTCTGCAAATATTACAAACATCACCATTTAGAGTTTGCTGTCACTGTAATGTAAACAAGAAAATTATGCAGGAATAAGGTTTAACCTATATTAAGGGCTCTGCTGTAAAATTTTTTAACTGCACCCCATATCAGTTTAATAAAGTCCAAGAAATGTCATAGACTTTAATTATCTAACATAAATTATTTTAACCTATACTTGTGAGTTAATCCACCATCATGGGGAAATAAAGCATTTGCCAAACAAATTCAAGATAGTAGTATTGACAATGCATGTTCAAATATCAAGACACTTGCTCATGTTTACCATCTTAAAGTAGACTTCTTGATTTGACTTGTTTATTTTGGCCATTTTTGTGTCAGCTTCACTTGCTGGTTTATGATGCAGTATTTGTAAACATGCCTCTTCTACCGAAAGAGCATTGTGACGACGAGGATGGGATTTGAACCCATGCGTGCAGAGCACAATGGATTAGCAGCCCATCGCCTTAACCACTCGGCCACCTCGTCTCACTGGTATGCACTCTGGCAAACTTTCCAACACCACTTGTTATACTTCAAAGTCAATTCTTTATGTTCTTGTAGATTTTGTCATTTTCACAATCACGAGCTTGATAGCAAGTCGACTTTCAACCATCCTTGGCTTTAGGAACATTTATTTAATTTTAAATGAAACTTGTGAACAAATCCACCATCAGCCACCTCACAAACAAAAATGATTTTTAATACTTCTGGCCAATAACATGACCTTCTCTGTAAAAGTAATGTATTAATTTTCACTAAATGTGTTCTATGCTTGTCTTTAAGGAAGTGACAGACTATGTTACATGAGTTACAGTAATTTCAAATCTCTGCAAATATTACAAACATCACCATTTAGAGTTTGCTGTCACTGTAATGTAAACAAGAAAATTATGCAGGAATAAGGTTTAACCTATATTAAGGGCTCTGCTGTAAAAATGTTTTAACTGCATCCCATATCAGTTTAACAAAGCCCAAGAAATGTCATAGACTTTAAATTATCTAAACATAAATCATTTTAACCTATACTTGTGAGCTAATCCACCATCATGGGGGATAAAGCATTTGCAAAATAAATTCTAGATAGTAGTATTGACATTGCATGTTCAAATATCAAGACACTTGCTCATGTTTACCATCTTAAAGTAGACTTCTTGATTTGACTTGTTTATTTTGGCCATTTTTGTGTCAGCTTCACTTGCTGGTTTATGATGCAGTATTTGTAAACATGCCTCTTCTACCGAAAGAGCATTGTGACGACGAGGATGGGATTTGAACCCATGCGTGCAGAGCACAATGGATTAGCAGTCCATCGCCTAAACCACTCGGCCACCTAGTCTCGCTGGTATGCAATATGGCAAACATTCCAACACCACTAGTTATACTTCAAAGTCAATTCTTTATGTTCTTGTAGATTGTGTCATTTTCACAATCACGAGCTTGATAGCGAGTCGACTTTCAACCATCCTTGGCTTTAGGAACATTTATTTAATTTTAACCGAAACTTGTGAACAAATCCACCATCACCCACCTCACAAACAAAAATGATTTTTAATACTTCTGGCCAATAACATGACCTTCTCTGTAAAAGTAATGTATTAATTTTCACTAAATGTGTTCTATGCTTGTCTTTAAGGAAGTGACAGACTATGTTACATGAGTTACAGTAATTTCAAATCTCTGCAAATATTACAAACATCACCATTTAGAGTTTGCTGTCACTGTAATGTAAACAAGAAAATTATGCAGGAATAAGGTTTAACCTATATTAAGGGCTCTGCTGTAAAAAATTTTAACTGCACCCCATATCAGTTTAATAAAGCCCAAGAAATGTCATAGACTTTAATTATCTAAACATAAATCATTTTAACCTATACTTGTGAGCTAATCCACCATCATGGGGAAATAAAGCATTTGCCAAACAAATTCAAGATAGTAGTATTGACAATGCATGTTCATATATCAAGACACTTGCTCATGTTTACCATCTTAAAGTAGACTTCTTGATTTGACTTGTTTATTTTGGCCATTTTTGTGTCAACTTCACTTGCTGGTTTATGAAGCAGTATTTGTAAAAATGCCTCTTCTACCTAAAGAGCATTGTGACAACAAGGATGGGATTTGAACCCATGCGTGCAGAGCACAATGGATTAGCAGTCTATCGCCTTAACCACTCGGCCACCTCGTCTCACTGGTATGCAGGCTGGCAAAATTTCCAACACCACTTGTTATACTTCAAAGTCAATTCTTTATGTTCTTGTAGATTGTGTCATTTTCACAATCACGAGCTTGATAGCAAGTCGACTTTCAACCATCCTTGGCTTTAGGAACATTTATTTAATTTTAACCGAAACTTGTGAACAAATCCACCATCACCCACCTCACAAACAAAAATGATTTTTAATACTTCTGGCCAATAACATGACCTTCTCTGTAAAAGTAATGTATTAATTTTCACTAAATGTGTTCTATGCTTGTCTTTAATGAGGTGACAGACTATGTTACATGAGTTACAGTAATTTCAAATCTCAGCAAATATTACAAACATCACCATTTAGAGTTTGCTGTCAGTGTAATGTAAACAAGAAAATTATGCAGGAATAAGGTTTAACCTATATTAAGGGCTCTGCTGTAAAAAATTTTTAACTGCATCCCATATCAGTTTAACAAAGCCCAAGAAATGCCATAGACTTTAATTATCTAAACATAAACCATTTTAACCTATACTTGTGAGCTAATCCACCATCATGGGGAATAAAGCATTTGCAAAATAAATTCTAGATAGTAGTATTGACATTGCATGTTCAAATATCAAGACACTTGCTCATGTTTACCATCTTAAAGTAGACTTCTTGATTTGACTTGTTTATTTTGGCCATTTGTGTGTCAGTAGCAGTATTTGTAAAAATGCCTCTTCTACCTAAAAAGTATTGTGACGACAAGGATGGGATTCGAACCCATGCGTGCTGAGCACAATGGATTAGCAGCCCATCGCCTTAACCACTCAGCCACCTCGTCTCACTGATATGCAATCTCGCAAACTTTCCAACACCACTTGTAATACTTCAAAGTCAATTCTTTATGTTCTTGTAGATTGTGTCATTTTCACAATCACGAGCTTGATAGCAAGTCGACTTTCAACCATCCTTGGCTTTAGGAACATTTATTTAATTTTAACCAAAACTTGTGAACAAATCCACCATCACCCACCTCACAAACAAAAATGATTTTTAATACTTCTGGCCAATAACATGACCTTCTCTGTAAAAGTAATGTATTAATTTTCACTAAATGTGTTCTATGCTTGTCTTTAATGAAGTGACAGACTATGTTACATGAGTTACAGTAATTTCAAATCTCTGCAAATATTACAAACATCACCATTTAGAGTTTGCTGTCACTGTAATGTAAACAAGAAAATTATGCAGGAATAAGGTTTAACCTATATTAAGGGCTCTGCTGTAAAAATGTTTTAACTGCATCCCATATCAGTTTAACAAAGCCCAAGAAATGTCATAGACTTTAAATTATCTAAACATAAATCATTTAAACCTATACTTGTGAGCTAATCCACCATCATGGGGGATAAAGCATTTAGAAAATAAATTCTAGATAGTAGTATTGACATTGCATGTTCAAATATCAAGACACTTGCTCATGTTTACCATCTTAAAGTAGACTTCTTGATTTGACTTGTTTATTTTGGCCATTTGTGTGTCAGTAGCAGTATTTGTAAAAATGCCTCTTCTACCTAAAAAGCATTGTGACGACAAGGATGGGATTTGAACCCATGCGTGCAGAGCACAATGGATTAGCAGTCCATCGCCTTAACCACTCGGCCACCTCGTCTCACTGGTATGCAATATGGCAAACATTCCAACACCACTAGTTATACTTCAAAGTCAATTCTTTATGTTCTTGTAGATTGTGTCATTTTCACAATCACGAGCTTGATAGCAAGTCGACTTTCAACCATCCTTGGCTTTAGGAACATTTATTTAATTTTAACCGAAACTTGTGAACAAATCCACCATCACCCACCTCACAAACAAAAATGATTTTTTAATACTTCTGGCCAATAACATGACCTTCTCTGTAAAAGTAATGTATTAATTTTCACTAAATGTGTTCTATGCTTGTCTTTACGGAAGTGACAGACTATGTTACATGAGTTACAGTAATTTCAAATCTCTGCAAATATTACAAACATCACCATTTAGAGTTTGCTGTCACTGTAATGTAAACAAGAAAATTATGCAGGAATAAGGTTTAACCTATATTAAGGGCTCTGCTGTAAAAAATGTTAACTGCACCCCATATCAGTTTAATAAAGCCCAAGAAATGTCATAGACTTTTTATTATCTAAACATAAATTATTTTAACCTATACTTGTGAGTTAATCCACCATCATGGGGAAATAAAGCATTTGCAAAACAAATTTAAGATAGTAGTATTGACAATGCATGTTCAAATATCAAGACACTTGCTCATGTTTACCATCTTAAAGTAGACTTCTTGATTTGACTTGTTTATTTTGGCCATTTTTGTGTCAGCTTCACTTGCTGGTTTATGAAGCAGTATTTGTAAAAATGCCTCTTCTACCTAAAGAGCATTGTGACGACAAGGATGGGATTTGAACCCATGCGTGCAGAGCACAATGGATTAGCAGTCCATCGGCTTAACCACTCGGCCACCTCGTCTCACTGGTATGCAGTCGGGCAAAATTTCCAACACCACTTGTTATACTTCAAAGTCAATTCTTTATGTTCTTGTAGATTGTGTCATTTTCACAATCACGAGCTTGATAGCAAGTCGACTTTCAACCATCCTTGGCTTTAGGAACATTTATTTAATTTTAACCGAAACTTGTGAACAAATCCACCATCACCCACCTCACAAACAAAAATGATTTTTTAATACTTCTGGCCAATAACATGACCTTCTCTGTAAAAGTAATGTATTAATTTTCACTAAATGTGTTCTATGCTTGTCTTTAATGAGGTGACAGACTATGTTACATGAGTTACAGTAATTTCAAATCTCAGCAAATATTACAAACATCACCATTTAAAGTTTGCGGTCAGTGTAATGTAAACAAGAAAATTATGCAGGAATAAGGTTTAACCTATATTAAGGGCTCTGCTGTAAAAAATTTTTAACTGCATCCCATATCAGTTTAACAAAGCCCAAGAAATGTCATAGACTTTAATTATCTAAACATAAATCATTTTAACCTATACTTGTGAGCTAATCCACCATCATGGGGAATAAAGCATTTGCAAAATAAATTCTAGATAGTAGTATTGACATTGCATGTTCAAATATCAAGACACTTGCTCATGTTTACCATCTTAAAGTAGACTTCTTGATTTGACTTGTTTATTTTGGCCATTTGTGTGTCAGTAGCAGTATTTGTAAAAATGCCTCTTCTACCTAAAAAGCATTGTGACGACGAGGATGAGCACAATGGATTAGCAGTCCATCGCCTTAACCACTCGGCCACCTCGTCTCACTGGTATGCACTCTGGCAAACTTTCCAACACCACTACTTATACTTCAAAGTCAATTCTGTATGTTCTTGTAGATTGTGTCATTTTCACAATCGCCAGCTTGATAGTAAGTCGACTTTCAACCATCCTTGGCTTTAGGAACATTTATTTAATTTTAACCGATACTTGTGAACAAATCCACCATCATCCACTTCACAAACAAAAATGATTTTTAATACTTCTGGCCAATAACATGACCTTCTCTGTAAAAGTAATGTATTAATTTTTTACTAAATGTGTTCTATGCTTGTCTTTAATGAAGTGACAGACTATGTTACATGAGTTACAGTAATTTCAAATCTCTGCAAATATTACAAACATCACCATTTAGAGTTTGCTGTCACTGTAATGTAAACAAGAAAATTATGCAGGAATAAGGTTTAACCTATATTAAGGGCTCTGCTGTAAAAATGTTTTAACTGCATCCCATATCAGTTTAACAAAGCCCAAGAAATGTCATAGACTTTAAATTATCTAAACATAAATCATTTTAACCTATACTTGTGAGCTAATCCACCATCATGGGGGATAAAGCATTTGCAAAATAAATACTAGATAGTAGTATTGACATTGCATGTTCAAATATCAAGACACTTGCTCATGTTTACCATCTTAAAGTAGACTTCTTGATTTGACTTGTTTATTTTGGCCATTTTTGTGTCAGTAGCAGTATTTGTAAAAATGCCTCTTCTACCTAAAAAGCATTGTGACGACGAGGATGGGATTTGAACCCATGCGTGCAGAGCACAATGGATTAGCAGTCCATCGCCTTAACCACTCGGCCACCTCGTCTCACTGGTATGCAATCTGGCAAACATTCCAACACCACTAGTTATACTTCAAAGTCAATTCTTTATGTTCTTGTAGATTGTGTCATTTTCACAATCACGAGCTAGATAGTAAGTCGACTTTCAACCATCCTTGGCTTTAGGAACATTTATTTAATTTTAACCGATACTTGTGAACAAATCCACCATCATCCACCTCACAAACAAAAATGATTTTTAATACTTCTGGCCAATAACATGACCTTCTCTGTAAAAGTAATGTATTAATTTTCACTAAATGTGTTCTATGCTTGTCTTTAAGGAAGTGACAGACTATGTTACATGAGTTACAGTAATTTCAAATCTCTGCAAATATTACAAACATCACCATTTAGAGTTTGCTGTCACTGTAATGTAAACAAGAAAATTATGCAGGAATAAGGTTTAACCTATATTAAGGGCTCTGCTGTAAAAAAATTTAACTGCACCCCATATCAGTTTAATAAAGCCCAAGAAATGTCATAGACTTTAATTATCTAAACATAAATTATTTTAACCTACACTTGTGAGTTAATCCACCATCATGGGGAAATAAAGCATTTGCCAAACAAATTCAAGATATTAGTATTGACAATGCATGTTCAAATATCAAGACACTTGCTCATGTTTTCCATCTTAAAGTAGACTTCTTGATTTGACTTGTTTATTTTGGCCATTTTTGTGTCAGCTTCACTTGCTGGTTTATGAATCAGTATTTGTAAAAATTCCTCTTCTACCTAAAGAGCATTGTGACGACAAGGATGGGATTTGAACCTATGCATGCAGAGCACAATGGATTAGCAGTCCATCGCCTTAACAACTCGGCCACCTCGTCTCACTGGTATGCAGTCTGGCAAAATTTCCAACACCACTTGTTATACTTCAAAGTCAATTCTTTATGTTCTTGTAGATTTTGTCATTTTCACATTCACGAGCTTGATAGCAAGTCGACTTTCAACCATCCTTGGCTTTAGGAACATTTATTTAATTTTAAATGAAACTTGTGAACAAATCCACCATCAGCCACCTCACAAACAAAAATGATTTTTAATACTTCTGGCCAATAACATGACCTTCTCTGTAAAAGTAATGTATTAATTTCACTAAATGTGTTCTATGCTTGTCTTTAAGGAAGTGACAGACTATGTTACATGAGTTACAGTAATTTCAAATCTCTGCAAATATTACAAACATCACCATTTAGAGTTTGCTGTCACTGTAATGTAAACAAGAAAATTATGCAGGAATAAGGTTTAACCTATATTAAGGGCTCTGCTGTAAAAATGTTTTTACTGCATCCCATATCAGTTTAACAAAGCCCAAGAAATGTCATAGACTTTAAATTATCTAAACATAAATCATTTTAACCTATACTTGTGAGCTAATCCACCATCATGGGGGATAAAGCATTTGCAAAATAAATTCTAGATAGTAGTATTGACATTGCATGTTCAAATATCAAGACACTTGCTCATGTTTACCATCTTAAAGTAGACTTCTTGATTTGACTTGTTTATTTTGGCCATTTGTGTGTCAGCAGCAGTATTTGAAAAAATGCCTCTTCTACCTAAAAAGCATTGTGACGACGAGGATGGGATTTGAACCCATGCGTGCAGAGCACAATGGATTAGCAGTCCATCGCCTAAACCACTCGGCCACCTCGTCTCACTGGTATGCAATATGGCAAACATTCCAACACCACTAGTTATACTTCAAAGTCAATTCTTTATGTTCTTGTAGATTGTGTCATTTTCACAATCACGAGCTTGATAGCAAGTCGACTTTCAACCATCCTTGGCTTTAGGAACATTTATTTAATTTTAACCGAAACTTGTGAACAAATCCACCATCACCCACCTCACATACAAAAATGATTTTTAATACTTCTGGCCAATAACATGACCTTCTCTGTAAAAGTAATGTATTAATTTTCACTAAATGTGTTCTATGCTTGTCTTTAAGGAAGTGACAGACTATGTTACATGAGTTACAGTAATTTCAAATCTCTGCAAATATTACAAACATCACCATTTAGAGTTTGCTGTCACTGTAATGTAAACAAGAAAATTATGCAGGAATAAGGTTTAACCTATATTAAGGGCTCTGCTGTAAAAAATTTTAACTGCACCCCATATCAGTTTAATAAAGCCCAAGAAATGTCATAGACTTTTTATTATCTAAACATAAATTATTTTAACCTATACTTGTGAGTTAATCCACCATCATGGGGAAATAAAGCATTTGCCAAACAAATTTAAGATAGTAGTATTGACAATGCATGTTCAAATATCAAGACACTTGCTCATGTTTACCATCTTAAAGTAGACTTCTTGATTTGACTTGTTTATTTTGGCCATTTTAGTGTCAGCTTCACTTGCTGGTTCATGAAGCAGTATTTGTAAAAATGCCTCTTCTACCTAAAGAGCATTGTGACGACAAGGATGGGATTTGAACCCATGCATGCAGAGCACAATGGATTAGCAGTCCATCGCCTTAACCACTCGGCCACCTCTTCTCACTGGTATGCAGTCTGGCAAAATTTCCAACACCACTTGTTATACTTCAAAGTCAATTCTTTTTGTTCTTGTAGATTGTGTCATTTTCACAATCACGAGCTTGATAGCAAGTCGACTTTCAACCATCCTTGGCTTTAGGAATATTTATTTAATTTTAACCGAAACTTGTGAACAAATCCACCATCACCCACCTCACAAACAAAAATGATTTTTAATACGTCTGGCCAATAACATGACCTTCTCTGTAAAAGTAATGTATCAATTTTCACTAAATGTGTTCTATGCTTGTCTTTAATGAGGTGACAGACTATGTTACATGAGTTACAGTAATTTCAAATCTCTGCAAATATTACAAACATCACCATTTAGAGTTTGCTGTCACTATAATGTAAACAAATAATTATGCAGGAATAAGGTTTAACCTATATTAAGGGCTCTGCTGTAAAAATTTTTTAACTGCACCCCATATCAGTTTAATAAAGCCCAAGAAATGTCATAGACTTTTTATTATCTAAACATAAATTATTTTAACCTATAGCTGTTAGTTAATCCACCATCATGGGGAAATAAAGCATTTGCCAAACAAATTTAAGATAGTAGTATTGACAATGCATGTTCAAATATCAAGACACTTGCTCATGTTTACCATCTTAAAGTAGACTTCTTGATTTGACTTGTTTATTTTGGCCATTTTTGTGTCAGCTTCACTTGCTGGTTTATGAAGCAGTATTTGTAAAAATGCCTCTTCTACCTAAAGAGCATTGTGACGACAAGGATGGGATTTGAACCTATGCGTGCAGAGCACAATGGATTAGCAGTCCATCGTCTTAACCACTCGGCCACCTCGTCTCACTGGTATGCAGTCTGGCAAAATTTCCAACACCACTTGTTATACTTCAAAGTCAATTCTTTATGTTCTTGTAGATTGTGTCATTTTCACAATCACGAGCTTGATAGCAAGTCGACTTTCAACCATCCTTGGCTTTAGGAACATTTATTTAATTTTAACCGAAACTTGTGAACAAATCCACCATCACCCACCTCACAAACAAAAATGATTTTTAATACTTCTGGCCAATAACATGACCTTCTCTGTAAAAGTAATGTATTAATTTTCACTAAATGTGTTCTATGCTTGTCTTTAATGAGGTGACAGACTATGTTACATGAGTTACAGTAATTTCAAATCTCAGCAAATATTACAAACATCACCATTTAGAGTTTGCTGTCAGTGTAATGTAAACAAGAAAATTATGCAGGAATAAGGTTTAACCTATATTAAGGGCTCTGCTGTAAAAATTTTTTTAACTGCATCCCATATCAGTTTAACAAAGCCCAAGAAATGTCATAGACTTTAATTATCTAAACATAAATCATTTTAACCTATACTTGTGAGCTAAACCACCATCATGGGGAATAAAGCATTTGCAAAATTAATTCTAGATAGTAGTATTGACATTGCATGTTCAAATATCAAGACACTTGCTCATGTTTACCATCTTAAAGTAGACTTCTTAATTTGACTTGTTTATTTTGGCCATTTGTGTGTCAGTAGCAGTATTTGTAAAAATGCCTCTTCTACCTAAAAAGCATTGTGACGACGAGGATGAGCACAATGGATTAGCAGTCCATCGCCTTAACCACTCGGCCACCTCGTCTCACTGGTATGCAATATGGCAAACATTCCAACACCACTAGTTATACTTCAAAGTCAATTCTTTATGTTCTTGTAGATTGTGTCATTTTCACAATCACGAGCTTGATAGCAAGTCGACTTTCAACCATCCTTGGCTTTAGGAACATTTATTTAATTTTAACCGAAACTTGTGAACAAATCCACCATCACCCACCTCACAAACAAAAATGATTTTTAATACTTCTGGCCAATAACATGACCTTCTCTGTAAAAGTAATGTATTAATTTTCACTAAATGTGTTCTATGCTTGTCTTTAAGGAAGTGACAGACTATGTTACATGAGTTACAGTAATTTCAAATCTCTGCAAATATTACAAACATCACCATTTAGAGTTTGCTGTCACTGTAATGTAAACAAGAAAATTATGCAGGAATAAGGTTTAACCTATATTAAGGGCTCTGCTGTAAAAATTTTTAACTGCACCCCATATCAGTTTAATAAAGCCCAAGAAATGTCATAGACTTTTTATTATCTAAACATAAATTATTTTAACCTATACTTGTGAGTTAATCCACCATCATGGGGAAATAAAGCATTTGCCAAACAAATTTAAGATAGTAGTATTGACAATGCATGTTCAAATATCAAGACACTTGCTCATGTTTACCATCTTAAAGTAGACTTCTTGATATGACTTGTTTATTTTGGCCATTTTTGTGTCAGCTTCACTTGCTGGTTCATGAAGCAGTATTTGTAAAAATGCCTCTTCTACCTAAAGAGCATTGTGACGACAAGGATGGGATTTGAACCCATGCGTGCAGAGCACAATGGATTAGCAGTCCATCGCCTTAACCACTCGGCCACCTCTTCTCACTGGTATGCAGTCTGGCAAAATTTCCAACACCACTTGTTATACTTCAAAGTCAATTCTTTATGTTCTTGTAGATTGTGTCATTTTCACAATCACGAGCTTGATAGCAAGTCGACTTTCAACCATCCTTGGCTTTAGGAATATTTATTTAATCTTAACCGAAACTTGTGAACAAATCCACCATCACCCACCTCACAAACAAAAATGATTTTTAATACGTCTGGCCAATAACATGACCTTCTCTGTAAAAGCAATGTATCAATTTTCACTAAATGTGTTCTATGCTTGTCTTTAATGAGGTGACAGACTATGTTACATGAGTTACAGTAATTTCAAATCTCTGCAAATATTACAAACATCACCATTTAGAGTTTGCTGTCACTGTAATGTAAACAAGATAATTATGCAGGAATAAGGTTTAACCTATATTAAGGGCTCTGCTGTAAAAATTTTTTAACTGCACCCCATATCAGTTTAATAAAGCCCAAGAAATGTCATAGACTTTTTATTATCTAAACATAAATTATTTTAACCTATAGCTGTTAGTTAATCCACCATCATGGGGAAATAAAGCATTTGCCAAACAAATTTAAGATAGTAGTATTGACAATGCATGTTCAAATATCAAGACACTTGCTCATGTTTACCATCTTAAAGTAGACTTCTTGATTTGACTTGTTTATTTTGGCCATTTTTGTGTCAGCTTCACTTGCTGGTTTATGAAGCAGTATTTGTAAAAATGCCTCTTCTACCTAAAGAGCATTGTGACGACAATGATGGGATTTGAACCTATGTGTGCAGAGCACAATGGATTAGCAGTCCATCGCCTTAACCACTCGGCCACCTCGTCTCACTGGTATGCAGTCTGGCAAAATTTCCAACACCACTTGTTATACTTCAAAGTCAATTCTTTATGTTCTTGTAGATTGTGTCATTTTCACAATCACGAGCTTGATAGCAAGTCGACTTTCAACCATCCTTGGCTTTAGGAACATTTATTTAATTTTAACCGAAACTTGTGAACAAATCCACCATCACCCACCTCACAAACAAAAATTATTTTTAATACTTCTGGCCAATAACATGACCTTCTCTGTAAAAGTAATGTATTAATTTTCACTAAATGTGTTCTATGCTTGTCTTTAATGAGGTGACAGACTATGTTACATGAGTTACAGTAATTTCAAATCTCAGCAAATATTACAAACATCACCATTTAGAGTTTGCTGTCAGTGTAATGTAAACAAGAAAATTATGCAGGAATAAGGTTTAACCTATATTAAGGGCTCTGCTGTAAAAAATTTTTAACTGCATCCCATATCAGTTTAACAAAGCCCAAGAAATGTCATAGACTTTAATTATCTAAACATAAATCATTTTAACCTATACTTGTGAGCTAAACCACCATCATGGGGAATAAAGCATTTGCAAAATTAATTCTAGATAGTAGTATTGACATTGCATGTTCAAATATCAAGACACTTGCTCATGTTTACCATCTTAAAGTAGACTTCTTAATTTGACTTGTTTATTTTGGCCATTTGTGTGTCAGTAGCAGTATTTGTAAAAATGCCTCTTCTACCTAAAAAGCATTGTGACGACGAGGATGAGCACAATGGATTAGCAGTCCATCGCCTTAACCACTCGGCCACCTCGTCTCACTGGTATGCAATATGGCAAACATTCCAACACCACTAGTTATACTTCAAAGTCAATTCTTTATGTCCTTGTAGATTGTGTCATTTTCACAATCACGAGCTTGATAGCAAGTCGACTTTCAACCATCCTTGGCTTTAGGAACATTTATTTAATTTTAACCGAAACTTGTGAACAAATCCACCATCACCCACCTCACAAACAAAAATGATTTTTAATACTTCTGGCCAATAACATGACCTTCTCTGTAAAAGTAATGTATTAATTTTCACTAAATGTGTTCTATGCTTGTCTTTAAGGAAGTGACAGACTATGTTACATGAGTTACAGTAATTTCAAATCTCTGCAAATATTACAAACATCACCATTTAGAGTTTGCTGTCACTGTAATGTAAACAAGAAAATTATGCAGGAATAAGGTTTAACCTATATTAAGGGCTCTGCTGTAAAAATTTTTAACTGCACCCCATATCAGTTTAATAAAGCCCAAGAAATGTCATAGACTTTTTATTATCTAAACATAAATTATTTTAACCTATACTTGTGAGTTAATCCACCATCATGGGGAAATAAAGCATTTGCCAAACAAATTTAAGATAGTAGTATTGACAATGCATGTTCAAATATCAAGACACTTGCTCATGTTTACCATCTTAAAGTAGACTTCTTGATATGACTTGTTTATTTTGGCCATTTTTGTGTCAGCTTCACTTGCTGGTTCATGAAGCAGTATTTGTAAAAATGCCTCTTCTACCTAAAGAGCATTGTGACGACAAGGATGGGATTTGAACCCATGCGTGCAGAGCACAATGGATTAGCAGTCCATCGCCTTAACCACTCGGCCACCTCTTCTCACTGGTATGCAGTCTGGCAAAATTTCCAACACCACTTGTTATACTTCAAAGTCAATTCTTTATGTTCTTGTAGATTGTGTCATTTTCACAATCACGAGCTTGATAGCAAGTCGACTTTCAACCATCCTTGGCTTTAGGAATATTTATTTAATTTTAACCGAAACTTGTGAACAAATCCACCATCACCCACCTCACAAACAAAAATGATTTTTAATACTTCTGGCCAACAACATGACCTTCTCTGTAAAAGTAATGTATTAATTTTCACTAAATGTGTTCTATGCTTGTCTTTAATGAGGTGACAGACTATGTTACATGAGTTACAGTAATTTCAAATCTCTGCAAATATTACAAACATCACCATTTAGAGTTTGCTGTCACTGTAATGTAAACAAGATAATTATGCAGGAATAAGGTTTAACCTATATTAAGGGCTCTGCTGTAAAAAATTTTTAACTGCACCCCATATCAGTTTAATAAAGCCCAAGAAATGTCATAGACTTTTTATTATCTAAACATAAATTATTTTAACCTATACCTGTTAGTTAATCCACCATCATGGGGAAATAAAGCATTTGCCAAACAAATTTAAGATAGTAGTAATGACAATGCATGTTCAAATATCAAGACACTTGCTCATGTTTACCATCTTAAAGTAGACTTCTTGATTTGACTTGTTTATTTTGGCCATTTTTGTGTCAGCTTCACTTGCTGGTTTATGAAGCAGTATTTGTAAAAATGCCTCTTCTACCTAAAGAGCATTGTGACGACAAGGATGGGATTTGAACCTATGCGTGCAGAGCACAATGGATTAGCAGTCCATCGCCTTAACCACTCGGCCACCTCGTCTCACTGGTATGCAGTCTGGCAAAATTTCCAACACCACTTGTTATACTTCAAAGTCAATTCTTTATGTTCTTGTAGATTGTGTCATTTTCACAATCACGAGCTTGATAGCAAGTCGACTTTCAACCATCCTTGGCTTTAGGAACATTTATTTAATTTTAACCGAAACTTGTGAACAAATCCACCATCACCCACCTCACAAACAAAAATTATTTTTAATACTTCTGGCCAATAACATGACCTTCTCTGTAAAAGTAATGTATTAATTTTCACTAAATGTGTTCTATGCTTGTCTTTAATGAGGTGACAGACTATGTTACATGAGTTACAGTAATTTCAAATCTCAGCAAATATTACAAACATCACCATTTAGAGTTTGCTGTCAGTGTAATGTAAACAAGAAAATGATGCAGGAATAAGGTTTAACCTATATTAAGGGCTCTGCTGTAAAAAATTTTTAACTGCATCCCATATCAGTTTAACAAAGCCCAAGAAATGTCATAGACTTTAATTATCTAAACATAAATCATTTTAACCTATACTTGTGAGCTAAACCACCATCATGGGGAATAAAGCATTTGCAAAATTAATTCTAGATAGTAGTATTGACATTGCATGTTCAAATATCAAGACACTTGCTCATGTTTACCATCTTAAAGTAGACTTCTTGATTTGACTTGTTTATTTTGGCCATTTGTGTGTCAGTAGCAGTATTTGTAAAAATGCCTCTTCTACCTAAAAAGCATTGTGACGACGAGGATGAGCACAATGGATTAGCAGTCCATCGCCTTAACCACTCGGCCACCTCGTCTCACTGGTATGCACTTTAGCAAACTTTCCAACACCACTACTTATACTTCAAAGTCAATTCTTTATGTTCTTGTAGATTGTGTCATTTTCACAATCACGAGCTAGATAGCAAGTCGACTTTCAACCATCCTTGGCTTTAGGAACATTTATTTAATTTTAACCGAAACTTGTGAACAAATCCACCATCACCCACCTCACAAACAAAAATGATTTTTAATACTTCTGGCCAATAACATGACCTTCTCTGTAAAAGTAATGTATTAATTTTCACTAAATGTGTTCTATGCTTGTCTTTAATGAGGTGACAGACTATGTTACATGAGTTACAGTAATTTCAAATCTCAGCAAATATTACAAACATCACCATTTAGAGTTTGCTGTCAGTGTAATGTAAACAAGAAAATTATGCAGGAATAAGGTTTAACCTATATTAAGGGCTCTGCTGTAAAAAATTTTTAACTGCATCCCATATCAGTTTAACAAAGCCCAAGAAATGTCATAGACTTTAATTATCTAAACATAAATCATTTTAACCTATACTTGTGAGCTAAACCACCATCATGGGGAATAAAGCATTTGCAAAATTAATTCTAGATAGTAGTATTGACATTGCATGTTCAAATATCAAGACACTTGCTCATGTTTACCATCTTAAAGTAGACTTCTTGATATGACTTGTTTATTTTGGCCATTTTTGTGTCAGCTTCACTTGCTGGTTCATGAAGCAGTATTTGTAAAAATGCCTCTTCTACCTAAAGAGCATTGTGACGACAAGGATGGGATTTGAACCCATGCGTGCAGAGCACAATGGATTAGCAGTCCATCGCCTTAACCACTCGGCCACCTCTTCTCACAGGTATGCAGTCTGGCAAAATTTCCAACACCACTTGTTATACTTCAAAGTCAATTCTTTATGTTCTTGTAGATTGTGTCATTTTCACAATCACGAGCTTGATAGCAAGTCGACTTTCAACCATCCTTGGCTTTAGGAATATTTATTTAATTTTAACCGAAACTTGTAAACAAATACACCATCACCCACCTCACAAACAAAAATGATTTTTAATACTTCTGGCCAATAACATGACCTTCTCTGTAAAAGTAATGTATTAATTTTCACTAAATGTGTTCTATGCTTGTCTTTAATGAGGTGACAGACTATGTTACATGAGTTACAGTAATTTCAAATCTCTGCAAATATTACAAACATCACCATTTAGAGTTTGCTGTCACTGTAATGTAAACAAGATAATTATGCAGGAATAAGGTTTAACCTATATTAAGGGCTCTGCTGTAAAAAATTTTTAACTGCACCCCATATCAGTTTAATAAAGCCCAAGAAATGTCATAGACTTTTTATTATCTAAACATAAATTATTTTAACCTATACCTGTTAGTTAATCCACCATCATGGGGAAATAAAGCATTTGCCAAACAAATTTAAGATAGTAGTAATGACAATGCATGTTCAAATATCAAGACACTTGCTCATGTTTACCATCTTAAAGTAGACTTCTTGATTTGACTTGTTTATTTTGGCCATTTTTGTGTCAGCTTCACTTGCTGGTTTATGAAGCAGTATTTGTAAAAATGCCTCTTCTACCTAAAGAGCATTGTGACGACAAGGATGGGATTTGAACCTATGCGTGCAGAGCACAATGGATTAGCAGTCCATCGCCTTAACCACTCGGCCACCTCGTCTCACTGGTATTCAATATGGCAAACATTCCAACACCACTTGTTATACTTCAAAGTCAATTCTTTATGTTCTTGTAGATTGTGTCATTTTCACAATCACGAGCTTGATAGCAAGTCGACTTTCAACCATCCTTGGCTTTAGGAACATTTATTTAATTTTAACCGAAACTTGTGAACAAATCCACCATCACCCACCTCACAAACAAAAATGATTTTTAATACTTCTGGCCAATAACATGACCTTCTCTGTAAAAGTAATGTATTCATTTTCACTAAATGTGTTCTATGCTTGTCTTTAAGGAAGTGACAGACTATGTTACATGAGTTACAGTAATTTCAAATCTCTGCAAATATTACAAACATCACCATTTAGAGTTTGCTGTCACTGTAATGTAAACAAGAAAATTATGCAGGAATAAGGTTTAACCTATATTAAGGGCTCTGCTGTAAAAAATTTTAACTGCACCCCATATCAGTTTAATAAAGCCCAAGAAATGTCATAGACTTTTTATTATCTAAACATAAATTATTTTAACCTATACTTGTGAGTTAATCCACCATCATGGGGAAATAAAGCATTTGCCAAACAAATTTAAGATAGTAGTATTGACAATGCATGTTCAAATATCAAGACACTTGCTCATGTTTACCATCTTAAAGTAGACTTCTTGATTTGACTTGTTTATTTTGGCCATTTTTGTGTCAGTTTCACTTGCTGGTTTATGAAGCAGTATTTGTAAAAATGCCTCTTCTACCTAAAGAGCACTGTGACGACAAGGATGGGATTTGAACCTATGCGTGCAGAGCACAATGGATTAGCAGTCTATCGCCTTAACCACTCGGCCACCTCGTCTCACTGGTATGCAGTCTGGCAAAATTTCCAACACCACTTGTTATACTTCAAAGTCAATTCTTTATGTTCTTGTAGATTGTGTCATTTTCACAATCACGAGCTTGATAGCAAGTCGACTTTCAACCATCCTTGGCTTTAGGAACATTTATTTAATTTTAACCGAAACTTGTGAACAAATCCACCATCACCCACCTCACAAACAAAAATGATTTTTAATACTTCTGGCCAATAACATGACCTTCTCTGTAAAAGTAATGTATTAATTTTCACTAAATGTGTTCTATGCTTGTCTTTAATGAGGTGACAGACTATGTTACATGAGTTACAGTAATTTCAAATCTCAGCAAATATTACAAACATCACCATTTAGAGTTTGCTGTCAGTGTAATGTAAACAAGAAAATGATGCAGGAATAAGGTTTAACCTATATTAAGGGCTCTGCTGTAAAAAATTTTTAACTGCTTCCCATATCAGTTTAACAAAGCCCAAGAAATGTCATAGACTTTAATTATCTAAACATAAATCATTTTAACCTATACTTGTGAGCTAAACCACCATCATGGGGAATAAAGCATTTGCAAAATTAATTCTAGATAGTAGTATTGACATTGCATGTTCAAATATCAAGACACTTGCTCATGTTTACCATCTTAAAGTAGACTTCTTGATTTGACTTGTTTATTTTGGCCATTTGTGTGTCAGTATCAGTATTTGTAAAAATGCCTCTTCTACCTAAAAAGCATTGTGACGACGAGGATGAGCACAATGGATTAGCAGTCCATCGCCTTAACCACTCGGCCACCTCGTCTCACTGGTATGCACTTTAGCAAACTTTCCAACACCACTACTTATACTTCAAAGTCAATTCTTTATGTTCTTGTAGATTGTGTCATTTTCACAATCGCCAGCTTGATAGTAAGTCGACTTTCAACCATTCTTGGCTTTAGGAACATTTATTTAATTTTAACCGATACTTGTGAACAAATCCACCATCATCCACTTCACAAACAAAAATGATTTTTAATACTTCTGGCCAATAACATGACCTTCTCTGTAAAAGTAATGTATTAATTTTCACTAAATGTGTTCTATGCTTGTCTTTAATGAAGTGACAGACTATGTTACATGAGTTACAGTAATTTCAAATCTCTGCAAATATTACAAACATCACCATCTAGAGTTTGCTGTCACTGTAATGTAAACAAGAAAATTATGCAGGAATAAGGTTTAACCTATATTAAGGGCTCTGCTGTAAAAATGTTTTAACTGCATCCCATAACAGTTTAACAAAGCCCAAGAAATGTCATAGACTTTAAATTATCTAAACATAAATCATTTTAACCTATACTTGTGAGCTAATCCACCATCATGGGGGATAAAGCATTTGCAAAATAAATTCTAGATAGTAGTATTGACATTGCATGTTCAAATATCAAGACACTTGCTCATGTTTACCATCTTAAAGTAGACTTCTTGATTTGACTTGTTTATTTTGGCCATTTGTGTGTCAGTAGCAGTATTTGTAAAAATGCCTCTTCTACCTAAAAAGCATTGTGACGACGAGGATGGGATTTGAACCCATCCGTGCCGAGCACAATGGATTAGCAGTCCATCGCCTTAACCACTCGGCCACCTCGTCTCACTGGTATTCAATATGGCAAACATTCCAACACCACTAGTTATACTTCAAAGTCAATTCTTTATGTTCTTGTAGATTGTGTCATTTTCACAATCACGAGCTTGATAGCAAGTCGACTTTCAACCATCCTTGGCTTTAGGAACATTTATTTAATTTTAACCGAAACTTGTGAACAAATCCACCATCACCCACCTCACAAACAAAAATGATTTTTAATACTTCTGGCCAATAACATGACCTTCTCTGTAAAAGTAATGTATTAATTTTCACTAAATGTGTTCTATGCTTGTCTTTAAGGAAGTGACAGACTATGTTACATGAGTTACAGTAATTTCAAATCTCTGCAAATATTACAAACATCACCATTTAGAGTTTGCTGTCACTGTAATGTAAACAAGAAAATTATGCAGGAATAAGGTTTAACCTATATTAAGGGCTCTGCTGTAAAAAATTTTAACTGCACCCCATATCAGTTTAATAAAGCCCAAGAAATGTCATAGACTTTTTATTATCTAAACATAAATTATTTTAACCTATACTTGTGAGTTAATCCACCATCATGGGGAAATAAAGCATTTGCCAAACAAATTTAAGATAGTAGTATTGACAATGCATGTTCAAATATCAAGACACTTGCTCATGTTTACCATCTTAAAGTAGACTTCTTGATTTGACTTGTTTATTTTGGCCATTTTTGTGTCAGCTTCACTTGCTGGTTTATGAAGCAGTATTTGTAAAAATGCCTCTTCTACCTAAAGAGCATTGTGACGACAAGGATGGGATTTGAACCCATGCGTGCAGAGCACAATGGATTAGCAGTCAATCGCCTTAACCACTCGGCCACCTCGTCTCACTGGTATGCAGCCTGGCAAAATTTCCAACACCACTTGTTATACTTCAAAGTCAATTCTTTATGTTCTTGTAGATTGTGTCATTTTCACAATCACGAGCTTGATAGCAAGTCGACTTTCAACCATCCTTGGCTTTAGGAACATTTATTTAATTTTAACCGAAACTTGTGAACAAATCCACCATCACCCACCTCACAAACAAAAATGATTTTTAATACTTCTGGCCAATAACATGACCTTCTCTGTAAAATTAATGCATTAATTTTCACTAAATGTGTTCTATGCTTGTCTTTAATGAGGTGACAGACTATGTTACATGAGTTACAGTAATTTCAAATCTCAGCAAATATTACAAACATCACCATTTAGAGTTTGCTGTCAGTGTAATTTAAACAAGAAAATTATGCAGGAATAAGGTTTAACCTATATTAAGGGCTCTGCTGTAAAAAATTTTTAACTGCATCCCATATCAGTTTAACAAAGCCCAAGAAATGTCATAGACTTTAATTATCTAAACATAAATCATTTTAACCTATACTTGTGAGCTAATCCACCATCATGGGGAATAAAGCATTTGCAAAATAAATTCTAGATAGTAGTATTGACATTGCATGTTCAAATATCAAGACACTTGCTCATGTTTACCATCTTAAAGTAGACTTCTTGATTTGACTTGTTTATTTTGGCCATTTGTGTGTCAGTAGCAGTATTTGTAAAAATGCCTCTTCTACCTAAAAAGCATTGTGACGACGAGGATGAGCACAATGGATTAGCAGTCCATCGCCTTAACCACTCGGCCACCTCGTCTCACTGGTATGCAATATAGCAAACTTTCCAACACCACTACTTATACTTCAAAGTCAATTCTTTATGTTCTTGTAGATTGTGTCATTTTCACAATCACGAGCTAGATAGTAAGTCGACTTTCAACCATCCTTGGCTTTAGGAACATTTATTTAATTTTAACCGATACTTGTGAACAAATCCACCATCATCCACCTCACAAACAAAAATGATTTTTAATACTTCTGGCCAATAACATGACCTTCTCTGTAAAAGTAATGTATTCATTTTCACTAAATGTGTTCTATGCTTGTCTTTAAGGAAGTGACAGACTATGTTACATGAGTTACAGTAATTTCAAATCTCTGCAAATATTACAAACATCACCATTTAGAGTTTGCTGTCACTGTAATGTAAACAAGAAAATTATGCAGGAATAAGGTTTAACCTATATTAAGGGCTCTGCTGTAAAAAATTTTAACTGCACCCCATATCAGTTTAATAAAGCCCAAGAAATGTCATAGACTTTAATTATCTAAACATAAATTATTTTAACCTACACTTGTGAGTTAATCCACCATCATGGGGAAATAAAGCATTTGCCAAACAAATTCAAGATATTAGTATTGACAATGCATGTTCAAATATCAAGACACTTGCTCATGTTTACCATCTTAAAGTAGACTTCTTGATTTGACTTGTTTATTTTGGCCATTTTTGTGTCAGCTTCACTTGCTGGTTTATGAAGCAGTATTTGTAAAAATGCCTCTTCTACCTAAAGAGCATTGTGACGACAAGGATGGGATTTGAACCCATGCGTGCAGAGCACAATGGATTAGCAGTCCATCGCCTTAACCACTCGGCCACCTCGTCTCACTGGTATGCAGTCTGGCAAAATTTCCAACACCACTTGTTATACTTCAAAGTCAATTCTTTATGTTCTTGTAGATTGTGTCATTTTCACAATCACCAGCTTGATAGTAAGTCGACTTTCAACCATCCTTGGCTTTAGGAACATTTATTTAATTTTAACCGATACTTGTGAACAAATCCACCATCATCCACTTCACAAACAAAAATGATTTTTAATACTTCTGGCCAATAACATGACCTTCTCTGTAAAAGTAATGCATTAATTTTCACTAAATGTGTTCTATGCTTGTCTTTAATGAGGTGACAGACTATGTTACATGAGTTACAGTAATTTCAAATCTCAGCAAATATTACAAACATCACCATTTAGAGTTTGCTGTCAGTGTAATTTAAACAAGAAAATTATGCAGGAATAAGGTTTAACCTATATTAAGGGCTCTGCTGTAAAAATTTTTTAACTGCATCCCATATCAGTTTAACAAAGCCCAAGAAATGTCATAGACTTTAATTATCTAAACATAAATCATTTTAACCTATACTTGTGAGCTAATCCACCATCATGGGGAATAAAGCATTTGCAAAATAAATTCTAGATAGTAGTATTGACATTGCATGTTCAAATATCAAGACACTTGCTCATGTTTACCATCTTAAAGTAGACTTCTTGATTTGACTTGTTTATTTTGGCCATTTGTGTGTCAGTAGCAGTATTTGTAAAAATGCCTCTTCTACCTAAAAAGCATTGTGACGACGAGGATGAGCACAATGGATTAGCAGTCCATCGCCTTAACCACTCGGCCACCTCGTCTCACTGGTATGCAATATGGCAAACTTTCCAACACCACTACTTATACTTCAAAGTCAATTCTTTATGTTCTTGTAGATTGTGTCATTTTCACAATCACGAGCTAGATAGTAAGTCGACTTTCAACCATCCTTGGCTTTAGGAACATTTATTTAATTTTAACCGATACTTGTGAACAAATCCACCATCATCCACCTCACAAACAAAAATGATTTTTAATACTTCTGGCCAATAACATGACCTTCTCTGTAAAAGTAATGTATTAATTTTCACTAAATGTGTTCTATGCTTGTCTTTAAGGAAGTGACAGACTATGTTACATGAGTTACAGTAATTTCAAATCTCTGCAAATATTACAAACATCACCATTTAGAGTTTGCTGTCACTGTAATGTAAACAAGAAAATTATGCAGGAATAAGGTTTAACCTATATTAAGGGCTCTGCTGTAAAAAAATTTAACTGCACCCCATATCAGTTTAATAAAGCCCAAGAAATGTCATAGACTTTAATTATCTAAACATAAATTATTTTAACCTACACTTGTGAGTTAATCCACCATCATGGGAAATAAAGCATTTGCCAAACAAATTCAAGATATTAGTATTGACAATGCATGTTCAAATATCAAGACACTTGCTCATGTTTACCATCTTAAAGTAGACTTCTTGATTTGACTTGTTTATTTTGGCCATTTTTGTGTCAGCTTCACTTGCTGGTTTATGAAGCAGTATTTGTAAAAATGCCTCTTCTACCTAAAGAGCATTGTGACGACAAGGATGGGATTTGAACCCATGCGTGCAGAGCACAATGGATTAGCAGTCCATCGCCTTAACCACTCGGCCACCTCGTCTCACTGGTATGCAGTCTGGCAAAATTTCCAACACCACTTGTTATACTTCAAAGTCAATTCTTTATGTTCTTGTAGATTGTGTCATTTTCACAATCACCAGCTTGATAGTAAGTCGACTTTCAACCATCCTTGGCTTTAGGAACATTTATTTAATTTTAACCGATACTTGTGAACAAATCCACCATCATCCACTTCACAAACAAAAATGATTTTTAATACTTCTGGCCAATAACATGACCTTCTCTGTAAAAGTAATGTATTAATTTTCACTAAATGTGTTCTATGCTTGTCTTTAATGAAGTGACAGACTATGTTACATGAGTTACAGTAATTTCAAATCTCTGCAAATATTACAAACATCACCATTTAGAGTTTGCTGTCACTGTAATGTAAACAAGAAAATTATGCAGGAATAAGGTTTAACCTATATTAAGGGCTCTGCTGTAAAAAAATTTAACTGCACCCCATATCAGTTTAATAAAGCCCAAGAAATGTCATAGACTTTAATTATCTAACATAAATTATTTTAACCTATACTTGTGAGTTAATCCACCATCATGGGGAAATAAAGCATTTGCCAAACAAATTCAAGATAGTAGTATTGACAATGCATGTTCAAATATCAAGACACTTGCTCAAGTTTACCATCTTAAAGTAGACTTCTTGATTTGACTTGTTTATTTTGGCCATTTTTGTGTCAGCTTCACTTGCTGGTTTATGATGCAGTATTTGTAAAAATGCCTCTTCTACCGAAAGAGCATTGTGACAACGAGGATGGGATTTGAACCCATGCGTGCAGAGCACAATGGATTAGCAGCCCATCGCCTTAACCACTCGGCCACCTCGTCTCACTGGTATGCAATCTGGCAAACTTTCCAACACCACTTGTTATACTTCAAAGTCAATTCTTTATGTTCTTGTAGATTGTGTCATTTTCACAATCACGAGCTTGATAGCAAGTCGACTTTCAACCATCCTTGGCTTTAGGAACATTTATTTAATTTTAACCGAAACTTGTGAACAAATCCACCATCACCCACCTCACAAACAAAAATTATTTTTAATACTTCTGGCCAATAACATGACCTTCTCTGTAAAAGTAATGTATTAATTTTCACTAAATGTGTTCTATGCTTGTCTTTAATGAAGTGACAGACTATGTTACATGAGTTACAGTAATTTCAAATCTCTGCAAATATTGCAAACATCACCATTTAGAGTTTGCTGTCACTGTAATGTAAACAAGAAAATTATGCAGGAATAAGGTTTAACCTATATTAAGGGCTCTGCTGTAAAAAAATTTAACTGCACCCCATATCAGTTTAATAAAGCCCAAGAAATGTCATAGACTTTAATTATCTAACATAAATTATTTTAACCTATACTTGTGAGTTAATCCACCATCATGGGGAAATAAAGCATTTGCCAAACAAATTCAAGATAGTAGTATTGACAATGCATGTTCAAATATCAAGACACTTGCTCATGTTTACCATCTTAAAGTAGACTTCTTGATTTGACTTGTTTATTTTGGCCATTTTTGTGTCAGCTTCACTTGCTGGTTTATGATGCAGTATTTGTAAAATTACCTCTACTACCGAAAGAGCATTGTAACGACGAGGATGGGATTTGAACCCATGCGCGCAGAGCACAATGGATTAGCAGCCCATCGCCTTAACCACTCGGCCACCTCGTCTCACTTGTATGCAATCTGGCAAACTTTCCAACACCACTTGTTATACTTCAAAGTCAATTCTTTATGTTCTTGTAGATTGTGTCATTTTCACAATCACGAGCTTGATAGCAAGTCGACTTTCAACCATCCTTGGCTTTAGGAACATTTATTTAATTTTAACCGAAACTTGTGAACAAATCCACCATCACCCACCTCACAAACAAAAATGATTTTTAATACTTCTGGCCAATAACATGACCTTCTCTGTAAAAATAATGTATTAATTTTCACTAAATGTGTTCTATGCTTGTCTTTAATGAAGTGACAGACTATGTTACATGAGTTACAGTAATTTCAAATCGCTGCAAATATTACAAACATCACCATTTAGAGTTTGCTGTCACTGTAATGTAAACAAGAAAATTATGCAGGAATAAGGTTTAACCTATATTAAGGGCTCTGCTGTAAAAAAAATTTAACTGCATCCCATATCAGTTTAACAAAGCCCAAGAAATGTCATAGACTTTAATTATCTAAACATAAATCATTTTAACCTATACTTGTGAGCTAATCCACCATCATGGGGAATAAAGCATTTGCAAAATAAATTCTAGGTAGTAGTATTGACATTGCATGTTCAAATATCAAGACACTTGCTCATGTTTACCATCTTAAAGAAGACTTCTTGATTTGACTTGTTTATTTTGGCCATTTGTGTGTCAATAGCAGTATTTGTAAAAATGCCTCTTCTACCTAAAAAGTATAGTGACGACTAGGATGGGATTTGAACCTATGCGTGCTGAGCACAATGGATTAGCAGTCCATCGCCTTAACCACTCGGCCACCTCGTCTCACTAGTATGCAATTTGGCAAACATTCCAACACCACTAGTTATACTTCAAAGTCAATTCTTTATGTTCTTGTAGATTGTGTCATTTTCACAATCACGAGCTTAATAGCAAGTCGACTTTCAACCATCCTTGGCTTTAGGAACATTTATTTAATTTTAACCGAAACTTGTGAACAAATCCACCATCACCCACCTCACAAACAAAAATGATTTTTAATACTTCTGGCCAATAACATGACCTTCTCTGTAAAAGTAATGTATTAATTTTCACTAAATGTGTTCTATGCTTGTCTTTAATGAAGTGACAGACTATGTTACATGAGTTACAGTAATTTCAAATCTCTGCAAATATTACAAACATCACCATTTAGAGTTTGCGGTCACTGTAATGTAAACAAGAAAATTATGCAGGAATAAGGTTTAACCTTTATTAAGGGCTCTGCTGTAAAAATGTTTTAACTGCATCCCATATCAGTTTAACAAAGCCCAAGAAATGTCATAGACTTTAAATTATCTAAACATAAATCATTTTAACCTATACTTGTGAGCTAATCCACCATCATGGGGGATAAAGCATTTGCAAAATAAATTCTAGATAGTAGTATTGACATTGCATGTTCAAATATCAAGACACTTGCTCATGTTTACCATCTTAAAGTAGACTTCTTGATTTGACTTGTTTATTTTGGCCATTTGTGTGTCAGTAGCAGTATTTGTAAAAATGCCTCTTCTACCTAAAAAGCATTGTGACGACGAGGATGAGCACAATAGATTAGCAGTCCATCGCCTTAACCACTCGGCCACCTCGTCTCACTGGTATGCAATCTGGCAAACTTTCCAACACCACTTGTTATACTTCAAAGTCAATTCTTTATGTTCTTGTAGATTGTGTCATTTTCACAATCACGAGCTTGATAGCAAGTCGACTTTCAACCATCCTTGGCTTTAGGAACATTTATTTAATTTTAACCGAAACTTGTGAACAAATTCACCATCATCCACCTCACAAACAAAAATGATTTTTAATACTTCTGGCCAATAACATGACCTTCTCTGTAAAAGTAATGTATTAATTTTCACTAAATGTGTTCTATGCTTGTCTTTAATGAGGTGACAGACTATGTTACATGAGTTACAGTAATTTCAAATCTCTGCAAATATTACAAACATCACCATTTAGAGTTTGCTGTCACTGTAATGTAAACAAGAAAATTATGCAGGAATAAGGTTTAACCTATATTAAGGGCTCTGCTGTAAAAATTTTTAACTGCACCCCATATCAGTTTAATAAAGCCCAATAAATGTCATAGACTTTAATTATCTAACATAAATTATTTTAACCTATACTTGTGAGTTAATCCACCATCATGGGGAAATAAAGCATTTGCCAAACAAATTCAAGATAGTAGTATTGACAATGCATGTTCAAATATCAAGACACTTGCTCATGTTTACCATCTTAAAGTAGACTTCTTGATTTGACTTGTTTATTTTGGCCATTTTTGTGTCCGCTTCACTTGCTGGTTTATGATGCAGTATTTATAAAAATGCCTCTTCTACCGAAAGAGCATTGTGACGACGAGAATGGGATTTGAACCCATGCGCGCAGAGCACAATGGATTAGCAGCCCATCGCCTTAACCACTCGACCACCTCGTCTCACTTGTATGCAATCTGGCAAACTTTCCAACACCACTTGTTATACTTCAAAGTCAATTCTTTATGTTCTTGTAGATTGTGTCATTTTCACAATCACGAGCTTGATAGCAAGTCGACTTTCAACCATCCTTGGCTTTAGGAACATTTATTTAATTTTAACCGAAACTTGTGAACAAATCCACCATCACCCACCTCACAAACAAAAATGATTTTTAATACTTCTGGCCAATAACATGACCTTCTCTGTAAAAATAATGTATTAATTTTCACTAAATGTGTTCTATGCTTTTCTTTAATGAAGTGACAGACTATGTTACATGAGTTACAGTAATTTCAAATCGCTGCAAATATTACAAACATCACCATTTAGAGTTTGCTGTCACTGTAATGTAAACAAGAAAATTATGCAGGAATAAGGTTTAACCTATATTAAGGGCTCTGCTGTAAAAAAATTTAACTGCACCCTATATCAGTTTAATAAAGCCCAAGAAATGTCATAGACTTTAATTATCTAAACATAAATTATTTTAACCTATACTTGTGAGTTAATCCACCATCGCGGGGAAATAAAGCATTTGCCAAACAAATTCAAGATAGTAGTATTGACAATGCATGTTCAAATATCAAGACACTTGCTCATGTTTACCATCTTAAAGTAGACTTCTTGATTTGACTTGTTTATTTTGGCCATTTTTGTGTCAGCTTCACTTGCTGGTTTATGAAGCAGTATTTGTAAAAATGCCTCTTCTACCTAAAGAGCATTGTGACGACAAGGATGGGATTTGAACCCATGCGTGCAGAGCACAATGGATTAGCAGTCCATCGCCTTAACCACTCGGCCACCTCGTCTCACTGGTATGCAGTCTGGCAAAATTTCCAACACCACTTGTTATACTTCAAAGTCAATTCTTTATGTTCTTGTAGATTGTGTCATTTTCACAATCACGAGCTTGATAGCAAGTCGACTTTCAACCATCCTTGGCTTTAGGAACATTTATTTAATTTTAACCGAAACTTGTGAACAAATCCACCATCACCCACCTCACAAACAAAAATGATTTTTAATACTTCTGGCCAATAACATGACCTTCTCTGTAAAAGTAATGCATTAATTTTCACTAAATGTGTTCTATGCTTGTCTTTAATGAGGTGACAGACTATGTTACATGAGTTACAGTAATTTCAAATCTCAGCAAATATTACAAACATCACCATTTAGAGTTTGCTGTCAGTGTAATTTAAACAAGAAAATTATGCAGGAATAAGGTTTAACCTATATTAAGGGCTCTGCTGTAAAAATTTTTTAACTGCATCCCATATCAGTTTAACAAAGCCCAAGAAATGTCATAGACTTTAATTATCTAAACATAAATCATTTTAACCTATACTTGTGAGCTAATCCACCATCATGGGGAATAAAGCATTTGCAAAATAAATTCTAGATAGTAGTATTGACATTGCATGTTCAAATATCAAGACACTTGCTCATGTTTACCAGCTTAAAGTAGACTTCTTGATTTGACTTGTTTATTTTGGCCATTTGTGTGTCAGTAGCAGTATTTGTAAAAATGCCTCTTCTACCTAAAAAGCATTGTGACGACGAGGATGAGCACAATGGATTAGCAGTCCATCGCCTTAACCACTCGGCCACCTCGTCTCACTGGTATGCAATCTGGCAAACTTTCCAACACCACTAGTTATACTTCAAAGTCTATTCTTTATGTTCTTGTAGATTGTGTCATTTTCACAATCGCCAGCTTGATAGTAAGTCGACTTTCAACCATCCTTGGCTTTAGGAACATTTATTTAATTTTAACCGATACTTGTGAACAAATCCACCATCATCCACTTCACAAACAAAAATGATTTTTAATACTTCTGGCCAATAACATGACCTTCTCTGTAAAAGTAATGTATTAATTTTCACTAAATGTGTTCTATGCTTGTCTTTAATGAAGTGACAGACTATGTTACATGAGTTACAGTAATTTCAAATCTCTGCAAATATTACAAACATCACCATTTAGAGTTTGCTGTCACTGTAATGTAAACAAGAAAATTATGCAGGAATAAGGTTTAACCTATATTAAGGGCTCTGCTGTAAAAATGTTTTAACTGCATCCCATATCAGTTTAACAAAGCCCAATAAATGTCATAGACTTTAAATTATCTAAACATAAATCATTTTAACCTATACTTGTGAGCTAATCCACCATCATGGGGGATAAAGCATTTGCAAAATAAATTCTAGATAGTAGTATTGACATTGCATGTTCAAATATCAAGACACTTGCTCATGTTTACCATCTTAAAGTAGACTTCTTGATTTGACTTGTTTATTTTGGCCATTTGTGTGTCAGTAGCAGTATTTGTAAAAATGCCTCTTCTACCTAAAAAGCATTGTGACGACGAGGATGAGCACAATGGATTAGCAGTCCATCGCCTTAACCACTCGGCCACCTCGTCTCACTGGTATGCAATATGGCAAACTTTCCAACACTACTACTTATACTTCAAAGTCAATTCTTTATGTTCTTGTAGATTGTGTCATTTTCACAATCACGAGCTAGATAGTAAGTCGACTTTCAACCATCCTTGGCTTTAGGAACATTTATTTAATTTTAACCGATACTTGTGAACAAATCCACCATCATCCACCTCACAAACAAAAATGATTTTTAATACTTCTGGCCAATAACATGACCTTCTCTGTAAAAGTAATGTATTAATTTTCACTAAATGTGTTCTATGCTTGTCTTTAAGGAAGTGACAGACTATGTTACATGAGTTACAGTAATTTCAAATCTCTGCAAATATTACAAACATCACCATTTAGAGTTTGCTGTCACTGTAATGTAAACAAGAAAATTATGCAGGAATAAGGTTTAACCTATATTAAGGGCTCTGCTGTAAAAAAAAATTAACTGCACCCCATATCAGTTTAATAAAGCCCAAGAAATGTCATAGACTTTAATTATCTAAACATAAATTATTTTAACCTACACTTGTGAGTTAATCCACCATCATGGGGAAATAAAGCATTTGCCAAACAAATTCAAGATATTAGTATTGACAATGCATGTTCAAATATCAAGACACTTGCTCATGTTTACCATCTTAAAGTAGACTTCTTGATTTGACTTGTTTATTTTGGCCATTTTTGTGTCAGCTTCACTTGCTGGTTTATGAAGCAGTATTTGTAAAAATGCCTCTTCTACCTAAAGAGCATTGTGACGACAAGGATGGGATTTGAACCCATGCGTGCAGAGCACAATGGATTAGCAGTCCATCGCCTTAACCACTCGGCCACCTCGTCTCACTGGTATGCAGTCTGGCAAAATTTCCAACACCACTTGTTATACTTCAAAGTCAATTCTTTATGTTCTTGTAGATTGTGTCATTTTCACAATCACCAGCTTGATAGTAAGTCGACTTTCAACCATCCTTGGCTTTAGGAACATTTATTTAATTTTAACCGATACTTGTGAACAAATCCACCATCATCCACTTCACAAACAAAAATGATTTTTAATACTTCTGGCCAATAACATGACCTTCTCTGTAAAAGTAATGTATTAATTTTCACTAAATGTGTTCTATGCTTGTCTTTAATGAGGTGACAGACTATGTTACATGAGTTACAGTAATTTCAAATCTCTGCAAATATTACAAACATCACCATTTAGAGTTTGCTGTCACTGTAATGTAAACAAGAAAATTATGCAGGAATAAGGTTTAACCTATATTAAGGGCTCTGCTGTAAAAATTTTTAACTGCACCCCATATCAGTTTAATAAAGCCCAATAAATGTCATAGACTTTAATTATCTAACATAAATTATTTTAACCTATACTTGTGAGTTAATCCACCATCATGGGGAAATAAAGCATTTGCCAAACAAATTCAAGATAGTAGTATTGACAATGCATGTTCAAATATCAAGACACTTGCTCATGTTTACCATCTTAAAGTAGACTTCTTGATTTGACTTGTTTATTTTGGCCATTTTTGTGTCCGCTTCACTTGCTGGTTTATGATGCAGTATTTATAAAAATGCCTCTTCTACCGAAAGAGCATTGTGACGACGAGAATGGGATTTGAACCCATGCGCGCAGAGCACAATGGATTAGCAGCCCATCGCCTTAACCACTCGACCACCTCGTCTCACTTGTATGCAATCTGGCAAACTTTCCAACACCACTTGTTATACTTCAAAGTCAATTCTTTATGTTCTTGTAGATTGTGTCATTTTCACAATCACGAGCTTGATAGCAAGTCGACTTTCAACCATCCTTGGCTTTAGGAACATTTATTTAATTTTAACCGAAACTTGTGAACAAATCCACCATCACCCACCTCACAAACAAAAATGATTTTTAATACTTCTGGCCAATAACATGACCTTCTCTGTAAAAATAATGTATTAATTTTCACTAAATGTGTTCTATGCTTTTCTTTAATGAAGTGACAGACTATGTTACATGAGTTACAGTAATTTCAAATCGCTGCAAATATTACAAACATCACCATTTAGAGTTTGCTGTCACTGTAATGTAAACAAGAAAATTATGCAGGAATAAGGTTTAACCTATATTAAGGGCTCTGCTGTAAAAAAATTTAACTGCACCCTATATCAGTTTAATAAAGCCCAAGAAATGTCATAGACTTTAATTATCTAAACATAAATTATTTTAACCTATACTTGTGAGTTAATCCACCATCGCGGGGAAATAAAGCATTTGCCAAACAAATTCAAGATAGTAGTATTGACAATGCATGTTCAAATATCAAGACACTTGCTCATGTTTACCATCTTAAAGTAGACTTCTTGATTTGACTTGTTTATTTTGGCCATTTTTGTGTCAGCTTCACTTGCTGGTTTATGAAGCAGTATTTGTAAAAATGCCTCTTCTACCTAAAGAGCATTGTGACGACAAGGATGGGATTTGAACCCATGCGTGCAGAGCACAATGGATTAGCAGTCCATCGCCTTAACCACTCGGCCACCTCGTCTCACTGGTATGCAGTCTGGCAAAATTTCCAACACCACTTGTTATACTTCAAAGTCAATTCTTTATGTTCTTGTAGATTGTGTCATTTTCACAATCACGAGCTTGATAGCAAGTCGACTTTCAACCATCCTTGGCTTTAGGAACATTTATTTAATTTTAACCGAAACTTGTGAACAAATCCACCATCACCCACCTCACAAACAAAAATGATTTTTAATACTTCTGGCCAATAACATGACCTTCTCTGTAAAAGTAATGCATTAATTTTCACTAAATGTGTTCTATGCTTGTCTTTAATGAGGTGACAGACTATGTTACATGAGTTACAGTAATTTCAAATCTCAGCAAATATTACAAACATCACCATTTAGAGTTTGCTGTCAGTGTAATTTAAACAAGAAAATTATGCAGGAATAAGGTTTAACCTATATTAAGGGCTCTGCTGTAAAAATTTTTTAACTGCATCCCATATCAGTTTAACAAAGCCCAAGAAATGTCATAGACTTTAATTATCTAAACATAAATCATTTTAACCTATACTTGTGAGCTAATCCACCATCATGGGGAATAAAGCATTTGCAAAATAAATTCTAGATAGTAGTATTGACATTGCATGTTCAAATATCAAGACACTTGCTCATGTTTACCAGCTTAAAGTAGACTTCTTGATTTGACTTGTTTATTTTGGCCATTTGTGTGTCAGTAGCAGTATTTGTAAAAATGCCTCTTCTACCTAAAAAGCATTGTGACGACGAGGATGAGCACAATGGATTAGCAGTCCATCGCCTTAACCACTCGGCCACCTCGTCTCACTGGTATGCAATCTGGCAAACTTTCCAACACCACTAGTTATACTTCAAAGTCTATTCTTTATGTTCTTGTAGATTGTGTCATTTTCACAATCGCCAGCTTGATAGTAAGTCGACTTTCAACCATCCTTGGCTTTAGGAACATTTATTTAATTTTAACCGATACTTGTGAACAAATCCACCATCATCCACTTCACAAACAAAAATGATTTTTAATACTTCTGGCCAATAACATGACCTTCTCTGTAAAAGTAATGTATTAATTTTCACTAAATGTGTTCTATGCTTGTCTTTAATGAAGTGACAGACTATGTTACATGAGTTACAGTAATTTCAAATCTCTGCAAATATTACAAACATCACCATTTAGAGTTTGCTGTCACTGTAATGTAAACAAGAAAATTATGCAGGAATAAGGTTTAACCTATATTAAGGGCTCTGCTGTAAAAATGTTTTAACTGCATCCCATATCAGTTTAACAAAGCCCAATAAATGTCATAGACTTTAAATTATCTAAACATAAATCATTTTAACCTATACTTGTGAGCTAATCCACCATCATGGGGGATAAAGCATTTGCAAAATAAATTCTAGATAGTAGTATTGACATTGCATGTTCAAATATCAAGACACTTGCTCATGTTTACCATCTTAAAGTAGACTTCTTGATTTGACTTGTTTATTTTGGCCATTTGTGTGTCAGTAGCAGTATTTGTAAAAATGCCTCTTCTACCTAAAAAGCATTGTGACGACGAGGATGAGCACAATGGATTAGCAGTCCATCGCCTTAACCACTCGGCCACCTCGTCTCACTGGTATGCAATATGGCAAACTTTCCAACACTACTACTTATACTTCAAAGTCAATTCTTTATGTTCTTGTAGATTGTGTCATTTTCACAATCACGAGCTAGATAGTAAGTCGACTTTCAACCATCCTTGGCTTTAGGAACATTTATTTAATTTTAACCGATACTTGTGAACAAATCCACCATCATCCACCTCACAAACAAAAATGATTTTTAATACTTCTGGCCAATAACATGACCTTCTCTGTAAAAGTAATGTATTAATTTTCACTAAATGTGTTCTATGCTTGTCTTTAAGGAAGTGACAGACTATGTTACATGAGTTACAGTAATTTCAAATCTCTGCAAATATTACAAACATCACCATTTAGAGTTTGCTGTCACTGTAATGTAAACAAGAAAATTATGCAGGAATAAGGTTTAACCTATATTAAGGGCTCTGCTGTAAAAAAAAATTAACTGCACCCCATATCAGTTTAATAAAGCCCAAGAAATGTCATAGACTTTAATTATCTAAACATAAATTATTTTAACCTACACTTGTGAGTTAATCCACCATCATGGGGAAATAAAGCATTTGCCAAACAAATTCAAGATATTAGTATTGACAATGCATGTTCAAATATCAAGACACTTGCTCATGTTTACCATCTTAAAGTAGACTTCTTGATTTGACTTGTTTATTTTGGCCATTTTTGTGTCAGCTTCACTTGCTGGTTTATGAAGCAGTATTTGTAAAAATGCCTCTTCTACCTAAAGAGCATTGTGACGACAAGGATGGGATTTGAACCCATGCGTGCAGAGCACAATGGATTAGCAGTCCATCGCCTTAACCACTCGGCCACCTCGTCTCACTGGTATGCAGTCTGGCAAAATTTCCAACACCACTTGTTATACTTCAAAGTCAATTCTTTATGTTCTTGTAGATTGTGTCATTTTCACAATCACCAGCTTGATAGTAAGTCGACTTTCAACCATCCTTGGCTTTAGGAACATTTATTTAATTTTAACCGATACTTGTGAACAAATCCACCATCATCCACTTCACAAACAAAAATGATTTTTAATACTTCTGGCCAATAACATGACCTTCTCTGTAAAAGTAATGTATTAATTTTCACTAAATGTGTTCTATGCTTGTCTTTAATGAAGTGACAGACTATGTTACATGAGTTACAGTAATTTCAAATCTCTGCAAATATTACAAACATCACCATTTAGAGTTTGCTGTCACTGTAATGTAAACAAGAAAATTATGCAGGAATAAGGTTTAACCTATATTAAGGGCTCTGCTGTAAAAAAATTTAACTGCACCCCATATCAGTTTAATAAAGCCCAAGAAATGTCATAGACTTTAATTATCTAACATAAATTATTTTAACCTATACTTGTGAGTTAATCCACCATCATGGGGAAATAAAGCATTTGCCAAACAAATTCAAGATAGTAGTATTGACAATGCATGTTCAAATATCAAGACACTTGCTCATGTTTACCATCTTAAAGTAGACTTCTTGATTTGACTTGTTTATTTTGGCCATTTTTGTGTCAGCTTCACTTGCTGGTTTATGATGCAGTATTTGTAAAAATGCCTCTTCTACCGAAAGAGCATTGTGACAACGAGGATGGGATTTGAACCCATGCGTGCAGAGCACAATGGATTAGTAGCCCATCGCCTTAACCACTCGGCCACCTCGTCTCACTGGTATGCAATTTGGCAAACTTTCCAACACCACTTGTTATACTTCAAAGTCAATTCTTTATGTTCTTGTAGATTGTGTCATTTTCACAATCACGAGCTTGATAGCAAGTCGACTTTCAACCATCCTTGGCTTTAGGAACATTTATTTAATTTTAACCGAAACTTGTGAACAAATCCACCATCACCCACCTCACAAACAAAAATGATTTTTAATACTTCTGGCCAATAACATGACCTTCTCTGTAAAAGTAATGTATTAATTTTCACTAAATGTGTTCTATGCTTGTCTTTAATGAAGTGACAGACTATGTTACATGAGTTACAGTAATTTCAAATCTCTGCAAATATTACAAACATCACCATTTAGAGTTTGCTGTCACTGTAATGTAAACAAGAAAATTATGCAGGAATAAGGTTTAACCTATATTAAGGGCTCTGCTGTAAAAAAATTTAACTGCACCCCATATCAGTTTAATAAAGCCCAAGAAATGTCATAGACTTTAATTATCTAACATAAATTATTTTAACCTATACTTGTGAGTTAATCCACCATCATGGGGAAATAAAGCATTTGCCAAACAAATTCAAGATAGTAGTATTGACAATGCATGTTCAAATATCAAGACACTTGCTCATGTTTACCATCTTAAAGTAGACTTCTTGATTTGACTTGTTTATTTTGGCCATTTTTGTGTCAGCTTCACTTGCTGGTTTATGATGCAGTATTTGTAAAAATACCTCTTCTACCGAAAGAGCATTGTGACGACGAGGATGGGATTTGAACCCATGCGCGCAGAGCACAATGGATTAGCAACCCATCGCCTTAACCACTCGGCCACCTCGTCTCACTTGTATGCAATCTGGCAAACTTTCCAACACCACTTGTTATACTTCAAAGTCATTTCTTTATGTTCTTGTAGATTGTGTCATTTTCACAATCACGAGCTTGATAGCAAGTCGACTTTCAACCATCCTTGGCTTTAGGAACATTTATTTAATTTTAACCGAAACTTGTGAACAAATCCACCATCACCCACCTCACAAACAAAAATGATTTTTAATACTTCTGGCCAATAACATGACCTTCTCTGTAAAAATAATGTATTAATTTTCACTAAATGTGTTCTATGCTTGTCTTTAATGAAGTGACAGACTATGTTACATGAGTTACAGTAATTTCAAATCGCTGCAAATATTACAAACATCACCATTTAGAGTTTGCTGTCACTGTAATGTAAACAAGAAAATTATGCAGGAATAAGGTTTAACCTATATTAAGGGCTCTGCTGTAAAAAAAATTTAACTGCATCCCATATCAGTTTAACAAAGCCCAAGAAATGTCATAGACTTTAATTATCTAAACATAAATCATTTTAACCTATACTTGTGAGCTAATCCACCATCATGGGGAATAAAGCATTTGCAAAATAAATTCTAGGTAGTAGTATTGACATTGCATGTTCAAATATCAAGACACTTGCTCATGTTTACCATCTTAAAGTAGACTTCTTGATTTGACTTGTTTATTTTGGCCATTTGTGTGTCAGTAGCAGTATTTGTAAAAATGCCTCTTCTACCTAAAAAGTATAGTGACGACTAGGATGGGATTTGAACCTATGCGTGCTGAGCACAATGGATTGGCAGTCCATCGCCTTAACCACTCGGCCACCTCGTCTCACTAGTATGCAATTTGGCAAACATTCCAACACCACTAGTTATACTTCAAAGTCAATTCTTTATGTTCTTGTAGATTGTGTCATTTTCACAATCACGAGCTTAATAGCAAGTCGACTTTCAACCATCCTTGGCTTTAGGAACATTTATTTAATTTTAACCGAAACTTGTGAACAAATCCACCATCACCCACCTCACAAACAAAAATGATTTTTAATACTTCTGGCCAATAACATGACCTTCTCTGTAAAAGTAATGTATTAATTTTCACTAAATGTGTTCTATGCTTGTCTTTAATGAAGTGACAGACTATGTTACATGAGTTACAGTAGTTTCAAATCTCTGCAAATATTACAAACATCACCATTTAGAGTTTGCGGTCACTGTAATGTAAACAAGAAAATTATGCAGGAATAAGGTTTAACCTATATTAAGGGCTCTGCTGTAAAAATGTTTTAACTGCATCCCATATCAGTTTAACAAAGCCCAAGAAATGTCATAGACTTTAAATTATCTAAACATAAATCATTTTAACCTATACTTGTGAGCTAATCCACCATCATGGGGGATAAAGCATTTGCAAAATAAATTCTAGATAGTAGTATTGACATTGCATGTTCAAATATCAAGACACTTGCTCATGTTTACCATCTTAAAGTAGACTTCTTGATTTGACTTGTTTATTTTGGCCATTTGTGTGTCAGTAGCAGTATTTGTAAAAATGCCTCTTCTACCTAAAAAGCATTGTGACGACGAGGATGAGCACAATGGATTAGCAGTCCATCGCCTTAACCACTCGGCCACCTCGTCTCACTGGTATGCAATCTGGCAAACTTTCCAACACCACTTGTTATACTTCAAAGTCAATTCTTTATGTTCTTGTAGATTGTGTCATTTTCACAATCACGAGCTTGATAGCAAGTCGACTTTCAACCATCCTTGGCTTTAGGAACATTTATTTAATTTTAACCGAAACTTGTGAACAAATCCACCATCACCTACCTCACAAACAAAAATGATTTTTAATACTTCTGGCCAATAAAATGACCTTCTCTGTAAAAGTAATGTATTAATTTTCACTAAATGTGTTCTATGCTTGTCTTTAATGTAGTGACAGACTATGTTACATGAGTTACAGTAATTTCAAATCTCTGCAAATATTACAAACATCACCATTTAGAGTTTGCTGTCACTGTAATGTAAACAAGAAAATTGTGCAGGAATAAGGTTTAACCTATATTAAGGGCTCTGCTGTAAAAAAATTTAACTGCACCCCATATCAGTTTAATAAAGCCCAAGAAATGTCATAGACTTTAATTATCTAAACATAAATTATTTTAACCTATACTTGTGAGTTAATCCACCATCGCGGGGAAATAAAGCATTTGCCAAACAAATTCAAGATAGTAGTATTGACAATGCATGTTCAAATATCAAGACACTTGCTCATGTTTACCATCTTAAAGTAGACTTCTTGATTTGACTTGTTTATTTTGGCCATTTTTGTATCAGCTTCACTGGCTGGTTTATGATGCAGTATTTGTAAAAATGCCTCTTCTACCGAAAGAGCATTGTGACGACGAGGATGGGATTTGAACCCATGCGTGCAGAGCACAATGGATTAGCAGTCCATCGCCTTAACCACTCGGCCACCTCGTCTCACTGGTATGCAATCTGGCAAACTTTCCAACACCACTTGTTATACTTCAAAGTCAATTCTTTATGTTCTTGTAGATTGTGTCATTTTCACAATCACGAGCTTGATAGCAAGTCGACTTTCAACCATCCTTGGCTTTAGGAACATTTATTTAATTTTAACCGAAACTTGTGAACAAATTCACCATCATCCACCTCACAAACAAAAATGATTTTTAATACTTCTGGCCAATAACATGACCTTCTCTGTAAAAGTAATGTATTAATTTTCACTAAATGTGTTCTATGCTTGTCTTTAATGAGGTGACAGACTATGTAACATGAGTTACAGTAATTTCAAATCTCTGCAAATATTACAAACATCACCATTTAGAGTTTGCGGTCACTGTAATGTAAACAAGAAAATTATGCAGGAATAAGGTTTAACCTATATTAAGGGCTCTGCTGTAAAAATGTTTTAACTGCATCCCATATCAGTTTAACAAAGCCCAAGAAATGTCATAGACTTTAAATTATCTAAACATAAATCATTTTAACCTATACTTGTGAGCTAATCCACCATCATGGGGAATAAAGCATTTGCAAAATAAATTCTAGATAGTAGTATTGACATTGCATGTTCAAATATCAAGACACTTGCTCATGTTTACCATCTTAAAGTAGACTTCTTGATTTGACTTGTTTATTTTGGCCATTTGTGTGTCAGTAGCAGTATTTGTAAAAATGCCTCTTCTACCTAAAAAGCATTGTGACGACGAGGATGAGCACAATGGATTAGCAGTCCATCGCCTTAACCACTCGGCCACCTCGTCTCACTGGTATGCAATCTGGCAAACTTTCCAACACCACTTGTTATACTTCAAAGTCAATTCTTTATGTTCTTGTAGATTGTGTCATTTTCACAATCACGAGCTTGATAGCAAGTCGACTTTCAACCATCCTTGGCTTTAGGAACATTTATTTAATTTTAACCGAAACTTGTGAACAAATCCACCATCACCCACCTCACAAACAAAAATGATTTTTAATACTTCTGGCCAATAAAATGACCTTCTCTGTAAAAGTAATGTATTAATTTTCACTAAATGTGTTCTATGCTTGTCTTTAATGAAGTGACAGACTATGTTACATGAGTTACAGTAATTTCAAATCTCTGCAAATATTACAAACATCACCATTTAGAGTTTGCTGTCACTGTAATGTAAACAAGAAAATGATGCAGGAATAAGGTTTAACCTATATTAAGGGCTCTGCTGTAAAAAAATTTAACTGCACCCTATATCAGTTTAATAAATCCCAAGAAATGTCATAGACTTTAATTATCTAAACATAAATTATTTTAACCTATACTTGTGAGTTAATCCACCATCGCGGGGAAATAAAGCATTTGCCAAACAAATTCAAGATAGTAGTATTGACAATGCATGTTCAAATATCAAGACACTTGCTCATGTTTACCATCTTAAAGTAGACTTCTTGATTTGACTTGTTTATTTTGGCCATTTTTGTGTCAGCTTCACTGGCTGGTTTATGATGCAGTATTTGTAAAAATGCCTCTTCTACCGAAAGAGCATTGTGACGATGAGGATGGGATTTGAACCCATGCGTGCAGAGTACAATGGATTAGCAGTACATCGCCTTAACCACTCGGCCACCTCGTCTCACTGGTATGCTATCTGGCAAACTTTCCAACACCACTTGTTATACTTCAAAGTCAATTCTTTATGTTCTTGTAGATTGTGTCATTTTCACAATCACGAGCTTGATAGCAAGTCGACTTTCAACCATCCTTGGCTTTAGGAACATTTATTTAATTTTAACCAAAACTTGTGAACAAATCCACCATCACCCACCTCACAAACAAAAATGATTTTTAATACTTCTGGCCAATAACATGACCTTCTCTGTAAAAGTAATGTATTAATTTTCACTAAATGTGTTCTATGCTTGTCTTTAATGAGGTGACAGACTATGTTACATGAGTTACAGTAATTTCAAATCTCTGCAAATATTACAAACATCACCATTTAGAGTTTGCTGTCACTGTAATGTAAACAAGAAAATTATGCAGGAATAAGGTTTAACCTATATTAAGGGCTCTGCTGTAAAAAATTTTAACTGCACCCCATATCAGTTTAATAAAGCCTAATAAATGTCATAGACTTTAATTATCTAACATAAATTATTTTAACCTATACTTGTGAGTTAATCCACCATCATGGGGAAATAAAGCATTTGCCAAACAAATTCAAGATAGTAGTATTGACAATGCATGTTCAAATATCAAGACACTTGCTCATGTTTACCATCTTAAAGTAGACTTCTTGATTTGACTTGTTTATTTTGGCCATTTTTGTGTCCGCTTCACTTGCTGGTTTATGATGCAGTATTTATAAAAATGCCTCTTCTACCGAAAGAGCATTGTGACGACGAGAATGGGATTTGAACCCATGCGCGCAGAGCACAATGGATTAGCAGCCCATCGCCTTAACCACTCGGCCACCTCGTCTCACTTGTATTCAATCTGGCAAACTTTCCAACACCACTTGTTATACTTCAAAGTCAATTCTTTATGTTCTTGTAGATTGTGTCATTTTCACAATCACGAGCTTGATAGCAAGTCGACTTTCAACCATCCTTGGCTTTAGGAACATTTATTTAATTTTAACCGAAACTTGTGAACAAATCCACCATCACCCACCTCACAAACAAAAATGATTTTTAATACTTCTGGCCAATAACATGACCTTCTCTGTAAAAATAATGTATTAATTTTCACTAAATGTGTTCTATGCTTGTCTTTAATGAAGTGACAGACTATGTTACATGAGTTACAGTAATTTCAAATCGCTGCAAATATTACAAACATCACCATTTAGAGTTTGCTGTCACTGTAATGTAAACAAGAAAATTATGCAGGAATAAGGTTTAACCTATATTAAGGGCTCTGCTGTAAAAAAATTTAACTGCACCCTATATCAGTTTAATAAAGCCCAAGAAATGTCATAGACTTTAATTATCTAAACATAAATTATTTTAACCTATACTTGTGAGTTAATCCACCATCGCGGGGAAATAAAGCATTTGCCAAACAAATTCAAGATAGTAGTATTGACAATGCATGTTCAAATATCAAGACACTTGCTCATGTTTACCATCTTAAAGTAGACTTCTTGATTTGACTTGTTTATTTTGGCCATTTTTGTGTCAGCTTCACTGGCTGGTTTATGATGCAGTATTTGTAAAAATGCCTCTTCTACCGAAAGAGCATTGTGACGACGAGGATGGGATTTGAACCCATGCGTGCAGAGCACAATGGATTAGCAGTCCATCGCCTTAACCACTCGGCCACCTCGTCTCACTGGTATGCAATCTGGCAAACTTTCCAACACCACTTGTTATACTTCAAAGTCAATTCTTTATGTTCTTGTAGATTGTGTCATTTTCACAATCACGAGCTTGATAGCAAGTCGACTTTCAACCATCCTTGGCTTTAGGAACATTTATTTAATTTTAACCGAAACTTGTGAACAAATTCACCATCATCCACCTCACAAACAAAAATGATTTTTAATACTTCTGGCCAATAACATGACCTTCTCTGTAAAAGTAATGTATTAATTTTCACTAAATGTGTTCTATGCTTGTCTTTAATGAGGTGACAGACTATGTAACATGAGTTACAGTAATTTCAAATCTCTGCAAATATTACAAACATCACCATTTAGAGTTTGCGGTCACTGTAATGTAAACAAGAAAATTATGCAGGAATAAGGTTTAACCTATATTAAGGGCTCTGCTGTAAAAATGTTTTAACTGCATCCCATATCAGTTTAACAAAGCCCAAGAAATGTCATAGACTTTAAATTATCTAAACATAAATCATTTTAACCTATACTTGTGAGCTAATCCACCATCATGGGGAATAAAGCATTTGCAAAATAAATTCTAGATAGTAGTATTGACATTGCATGTTCAAATATCAAGACACTTGCTCATGTTTACCATCTTAAAGTAGACTTCTTGATTTGACTTGTTTATTTTGGCCATTTGTGTGTCAGTAGCAGTATTTGTAAAAATGCCTCTTCTACCTAAAAAGCATTGTGACGACGAGGATGAGCACAATGGATTAGCAGTCCATCGCCTTAACCACTCGGCCACCTCGTCTCACTGGTATGCAATCTGGCAAACTTTCCAACACCACTTGTTATACTTCAAAGTCAATTCTTTATGTTCTTGTAGATTGTGTCATTTTCACAATCACGAGCTTGATAGCAAGTCGACTTTCAACCATCCTTGGCTTTAGGAACATTTATTTAATTTTAACCGAAACTTGTGAACAAATCCACCATCACCCACCTCACAAACAAAAATGATTTTTAATACTTCTGGCCAATAAAATGACCTTCTCTGTAAAAGTAATGTATTAATTTTCACTAAATGTGTTCTATGCTTGTCTTTAATGAAGTGACAGACTATGTTACATGAGTTACAGTAATTTCAAATCTCTGCAAATATTACAAACATCACCATTTAGAGTTTGCTGTCACTGTAATGTAAACAAGAAAATGATGCAGGAATAAGGTTTAACCTATATTAAGGGCTCTGCTGTAAAAAAATTTAACTGCACCCTATATCAGTTTAATAAATCCCAAGAAATGTCATAGACTTTAATTATCTAAACATAAATTATTTTAACCTATACTTGTGAGTTAATCCACCATCGCGGGGAAATAAAGCATTTGCCAAACAAATTCAAGATAGTAGTATTGACAATGCATGTTCAAATATCAAGACACTTGCTCATGTTTACCATCTTAAAGTAGACTTCTTGATTTGACTTGTTTATTTTGGCCATTTTTGTGTCAGCTTCACTGGCTGGTTTATGATGCAGTATTTGTAAAAATGCCTCTTCTACCGAAAGAGCATTGTGACGATGAGGATGGGATTTGAACCCATGCGTGCAGAGTACAATGGATTAGCAGTACATCGCCTTAACCACTCGGCCACCTCGTCTCACTGGTATGCTATCTGGCAAACTTTCCAACACCACTTGTTATACTTCAAAGTCAATTCTTTATGTTCTTGTAGATTGTGTCATTTTCACAATCACGAGCTTGATAGCAAGTCGACTTTCAACCATCCTTGGCTTTAGGAACATTTATTTAATTTTAACCAAAACTTGTGAACAAATCCACCATCACCCACCTCACAAACAAAAATGATTTTTAATACTTCTGGCCAATAACATGACCTTCTCTGTAAAAGTAATGTATTAATTTTCACTAAATGTGTTCTATGCTTGTCTTTAATGAGGTGACAGACTATGTTACATGAGTTACAGTAATTTCAAATCTCTGCAAATATTACAAACATCACCATTTAGAGTTTGCTGTCACTGTAATGTAAACAAGAAAATTATGCAGGAATAAGGTTTAACCTATATTAAGGGCTCTGCTGTAAAAAATTTTAACTGCACCCCATATCAGTTTAATAAAGCCTAATAAATGTCATAGACTTTAATTATCTAACATAAATTATTTTAACCTATACTTGTGAGTTAATCCACCATCATGGGGAAATAAAGCATTTGCCAAACAAATTCAAGATAGTAGTATTGACAATGCATGTTCAAATATCAAGACACTTGCTCATGTTTACCATCTTAAAGTAGACTTCTTGATTTGACTTGTTTATTTTGGCCATTTTTGTGTCCGCTTCACTTGCTGGTTTATGATGCAGTATTTATAAAAATGCCTCTTCTACCGAAAGAGCATTGTGACGACGAGAATGGGATTTGAACCCATGCGCGCAGAGCACAATGGATTAGCAGCCCATCGCCTTAACCACTCGGCCACCTCGTCTCACTTGTATTCAATCTGGCAAACTTTCCAACACCACTTGTTATACTTCAAAGTCAATTCTTTATGTTCTTGTAGATTGTGTCATTTTCACAATCACGAGCTTGATAGCAAGTCGACTTTCAACCATCCTTGGCTTTAGGAACATTTATTTAATTTTAACCGAAACTTGTGAACAAATCCACCATCACCCACCTCACAAACAAAAATGATTTTTAATACTTCTGGCCAATAACATGACCTTCTCTGTAAAAATAATGTATTAATTTTCACTAAATGTGTTCTATGCTTGTCTTTAATGAAGTGACAGACTATGTTACATGAGTTACAGTAATTTCAAATCGCTGCAAATATTACAAACATCACCATTTAGAGTTTGCTGTCACTGTAATGTAAACAAGAAAATTATGCAGGAATAAGGTTTAACCTATATTAAGGGCTCTGCTGTAAAAAAATTTAACTGCACCCTATATCAGTTTAATAAAGCCCAAGAAATGTCATAGACTTTAATTATCTAAACATAAATTATTTTAACCTATACTTGTGAGTTAATCCACCATCGCGGGGAAATAAAGCATTTGCCAAACAAATTCAAGATAGTAGTATTGACAATGCATGTTCAAATATCAAGACACTTGCTCATGTTTACCATCTTAAAGTAGACTTCTTGATTTGACTTGTTTATTTTGGCCATTTTTGTGTCAGCTTCACTGGCTGGTTTATGATGCAGTATTTGTAAAAATGCCTCTTCTACCGAAAGAGCATTGTGACGACGAGGATGGGATTTGAACCCATGCGTGCAGAGTACAATGGATTAGCAGTACATCGCCTTAACCACTCGGCCAACTCGTCTCACTGGTATGCTATCTGGCAAACTTTCCAACACCACTTGTTATACTTCAAAGTCAATTCTTTATGTTCTTGTAGATTGTGTCATTTTCACAATCACGAGCTTGATAGCAAGTCGACTTTCAACCATCCTTGGCTTTAGGAACATTTATTTAATTTTAACCGAAACTTGTGAACAAATTCACCATCATCCACCTCACAAACAAAAATGATTTTTAATACTTCTGGCCAATAACATGACCTTCTCTGTAAAAGTAATGTATTCATTTTCACTAAATGTGTTCTATGCTTGTCTTTAATGAGGTGACAGACTATGTTACATGAGTTACAGTATTTTCAAATCTCTGCAAATATTACAAACATCACCATTTAGAGTTTGCGGTCACTGTAATGTAAACAAGAAAATTATGCAGGTATAAGGTTTAACCTATATTAAGGGCTCTGCTGTAAAAATGTTTTAACTGCATCCCATATCAGTTTAACAAAGCCCAAGAAATGTCATAGACTTTAAATTATCTAAACATAAATCATTTTAACCTATACTTGTGAGCTAATCCACCATCATGGGGGATAAAGCATTTGCACTATAAATTCTAGATAGTAGTATTGACATTGCATGTTCAAATATCAAGACACTTGCTCATGTTTACCATCTTAAAGTAGACTTCTTGATTTGACTTGTTTATTTTGGCCATTTGTGTGTCAGTAGCAGTATTTGTAAAAATGCCTCTTCTACCTAAAAAGCATTGTGACGACGAGGATGAGCACAATGGATTAGCAGTCCATCGCCTTAACCACTCGGCCACCTCGTCTCACTGGTATGCAATTTGGCAAACTTTCCAACACCACTTGTTATACTTCAAAGTCAATTCTTTATGTTCTTGTAGATTGTGTCATTTTCACAATCACGAGCTTGATAGCAAGTCGACTTTCAACCATCCTTGGCTTTAGGAACATTTATTTAATTTTAACCGAAACTTGTGAACAAATTCACCATCATCCACCTCACAAACAAAAATGATTTTTAATACTTCTGGCCAATAACATGACCTTCTCTGTAAAAGTAATGTATTAATTTTCACTAAATGTGTTCTATGCTTGTCTTTAATGAGGTGACAGACTATGTTACATGAGTTACAGTAATTTCAAATCTCTGCAAATATTACAAACATCACCATTTAGAGTTTGCTGTCACTGTAATGTAAACAAGAAAATTATGCAGGAATAAGGTTTAACCTATATTAAGGGCTCTGCTGTAAAAATTTTTAACTGCACCCCATATCAGTTTAATAAAGCCCAATAAATGTCATAGACTTTAATTATCTAACATAAATTATTTTAACCTATACTTGTGAGTTAATCCACCATCATGGGGAAATAAAGCATTTGCCAAACAAATTCAAGATAGTAGTATTGACAATGCATGTTCAAATATCAAGACACTTGCTCATGTTTACCATCTTAAAGTAGACTTCTTGATTTGACTTGTTTATTTTGGCCATTTTTGTGTCCGCTTCACTTGCTGGTTTATGATGCAGTATTTATAAAAATGCCTCTTCTACCGAAAGAGCATTGTGACGACGAGAATGGGATTTGAACCCATGCGCGCAGAGCACAATGGATTAGCAGCCAATCGCCTTAACCACTCGGCCACCTCGTCTCACTTGTATGCAATCTGGCAAACTTTCCAACACCACTTGTTATACTTCAAAGTCAATTCTTTATGTTCTTGTAGATTGTGTCATTTTCACAATCACGAGCTTGATAGCAAGTCGACTTTCAACCATCCTTGGCTTTAGGAACATTTATTTAATTTTAACCGAAACTTGTGAACAAATCCACCATCACCCACCTCACAAACAAAAATGATTTTTAATACTTCTGGCCAATAACATGACCTTCTCTGTAAAAATAATGTATTAATTTCACTAAATGTGTTCTATGCTTGTCTTTAATGAAGTGACAGACTATGTTACATGAGTTACAGTAATTTCAAATCGCTGCAAATATTACAAACATCACCATTTAGAGTTTGCTGTCACTGTAATGTAAACAAGAAAATTATGCAGGAATAAGGTTTAACCTATATTAAGGGCTCTGCTGTAAAAAAATTTAACTGCACCCTATATCAGTTTAATAAAGCCCAAGAAATGTCATAGACTTTAATTATCTAAACATAAATTATTTTAACCTATACTTGTGAGTTAATCCACCATCGCGGGGAAATAAAGCATTTGCCAAACAAATTCAAGATAGTAGTATTGACAATGCATGTTCAAATATCAAGACACTTGCTCATGTTTACCATCTTAAAGTAGACTTCTTGATTTGACTTGTTTATTTTGGCCATTTTTGTGTCAGCTTCACTGGCTGGTTTATGATGCAGTATTTGTAAAAATGCCTCTTCTACCGAAAGAGCATTGTGACGACGAGGATGGGATTTGAACCCATGCATGCAGAGTACAATGGATTAGCAGTACATCGCCTTAACCACTCGGCCACCTCGTCTCACTGGTATGCTATCTGGCAAACTTTCCAACACCACTTGTTATACTTCAAAGTCAATTCTTTATGTTCTTGTAGATTGTGTCATTTTCACAATCACGAGCTTGATAGCAAGTCGACTTTCAACCATCCTTGGCTTTAGGAACATTTATTTAATTTTAACCGAAACTTGTGAACAAATTCACCATCATCCACCTCACAAACAAAAATTATTTTTAATACTTCTGGCCAATAACATGACCTTCTCTGTAAAAGTAATGTATTAATTTTCACTAAATGTGTTCTATGCTTGTCTTTAATGAGGTGACAGACTATGTTACATGAGTTACAGTAATTTCAAATCTCTGCAAATATTACAAACATCACCATTTAGAGTTTGCGGTCACTGTAATGTAAACAAGAAAATTATGCAGGAATAAGGTTTAACCTATATTAAGGGCTCTGCTGTAAAAATGTTTTAACTGCATCCCATATCAGTTTAACAAAGCCCAAGAAATGTCATAGACTTTAAATTATCTAAACATAAATCATTTTAACCTATACTTGTGAGCTAATCCACCATCATGGGGGATAAAGCATTTGCAAAATAAATTCTAGATAGTAGTATTGACATTGCATGTTCAAATATCAAGACACTTGCTCATGTTTACCATCTTAAAGTAGACTTCTTGATTTGACTTGTTTATTTTGGCCATTTGTGTGTCAGTAGCAGTATTTGTAAAAATGCCTCTTCTACCTAAAAAGCATTGTGACGACGAGGATGGGATTTGAACCCATGCGTGCAGAGCACAATGGATTAGCAGTCCATCGCCTTAACCACTCGGCCACCTCGTCTCACTGGTATGCAATCTGGCAAACATTCCAACACCACTAGTTATACTTCAAAGTGAATTCTTTATGTTCTTGTAGATTGTGTCATTTTCACAATCACGAGCTTGATAGCAAGTCGACTTTCAACCATCCTTGGCTTTAGGAACATTTATTTAATTTTAACCAAAACTTGTGAACAAATCCACCATCACCCACCTCACAAACAAAAATGATTTTTAATACTTCTGGCCAATAACATGACCTTCTCTGTAAAAATAATGTATTAATTTTCACTAAATGTGTTCTATGCTTGTCTTTAATGAAGTGACAGACTATGTTACATGAGTTACAGTAATTTCAAATCGCTGCAAATATTACAAACATCACCATTTAGAGTTTGCTGTCACTGTAATGTAAACAAGAAAATTATGCAGGAATAAGGTTTAACCTATATTAAGGGCTCTGCTGTAAAAAAAAATTAATTGCATCCCATATCAGTTTAACAAAGCCCAAGAAATGTCATAGACTTTAATTATCTAAACATAAATAATTTTAACCTATACTTGTGAGCTAATCCACCATCATGGGGAATAAAGCATTTGCAAAATAAATTCTAGATAGTAGTATTGACATTGCATGTTCAAATATCAAGACACTTGCTCATGTTTACCATCTTAAAGTAGACTTCTTGATTTGACTTGTTTATTTTGGCCATTTTTGTGTCAGCTTCACTGGCTGGTTTATGATGCAGTATTTGTAAAAATGCCTCTTCTACCGAAAGAGCATTGTGACGACGAGGATGGGATTTGAACCCATGCATGCAGAGTACAATGGATTAGCAGTACATCGCCTTAACCACTCGGCCACCTCGTCTCACTGGTATGCTATCTGGCAAACTTTCCAACACCACTTGTTATACTTCAAAGTCAATTCTTTATGTTCTTGTAGATTGTGTCATTTTCACAATCACGAGCTTGATAGCAAGTCGACTTTCAACCATCCTTGGCTTTAGGAACATTTATTTAATTTTAACCGAAACTTGTGAACAAATTCACCATCATCCACCTCACAAACAAAAATGATTTTTAATACTTCTGGCCAATAACATGACCTTCTCTGTAAAAGTAATGTATTAATTTTCACTAAATGTGTTCTATGCTTGTCTTTAATGAGGTGACAGACTATGTTACATGAGTTACAGTAATTTCAAATCTCTGCAAATATTACAAACATCACCATTTAGAGTTTGCGGTCACTGTAATGTAAACAAGAAAATTATGCAGGAATAAGGTTTAACCTATATTAAGGGCTCTGCTGTAAAAATGTTTTAACTGCATCCCATATCAGTTTAACAAAGCCCAAGAAATGTCATAGACTTTAAATTATCTAAACATAAATCATTTTAACCTATACTTGTGAGCTAATCCACCATCATGGGGGATAAAGCATTTGCAAAATAAATTCTAGATAGTAGTATTGACATTGCATGTTCAAATATCAAGACTCTTGCTCATGTTTACCATCTTAAAGTAGACTTCTTGATTTGACTTGTTTATTTTGGCCATTTGTGTGTCAGTAGCAGTATTTGTAAAAATGCCTCTTCTACCTAAAAAGCATTGTGACGACGAGGATGGGATTTGAACCCATGCGTGCAGAGCACAATGGATTAGCAGTCCATCGCCTTAACCACTCGGCCACCTCGTCTCACTGGTATGCAATCTGGCAAACATTCCAACACCACTAGTTATACTTCAAAGTGAATTCTTTATGTTCTTGTAGATTGTGTCATTTTCACAATCACGAGCTTGATAGCAAGTCGACTTTCAACCATCCTTGGCTTTAGGAACATTTATTTAATTTTAACCAAAACTTGTGAACAAATCCACCATCACCCACCTCACAAACAAAAATGATTTTTAATACTTCTGGCCAATAACATGACCTTCTCTGTAAAAATAATGTATTAATTTTCACTAAATGTGTTCTATGCTTGTCTTTAATGAAGTGACAGACTATGTTACATGAGTTACAGTAATTTCAAATCGCTGCAAATATTACAAACATCACCATTTAGAGTTTGCTGTCACTGTAATGTAAACAAGAAAATTATGCAGGAATAAGGTTTAACCTATATTAAGGGCTCTGCTGTAAAAAAAATTAATTGCATCCCATATCAGTTTAACAAAGCCCAAGAAATGTCATAGACTTTAATTATCTAAACATAAATAATTTTAACCTATACTTGTGAGCTAATCCACCATCATGGGGAATAAAGCATTTGCAAAATAAATTCTAGATAGTAGTATTGACATTGCATGTTCAAATATCAAGACACTTGCTCATGTTTACCATCTTAAAGTAGACTTCTTGATTTGACTTGTTTATTTTGGCCATTTGTGTGTCAGTAGCAGTATTTGTAAAAATGCCTCTTCTACCTAAAAAGCATTGTGACGACGAGGATGAGCACAATGGATTAGCAGTCCATCGCCTTAACCACTCGGCCACCTCGTCTCACTGGTATGCAATCTGGCAAACATTCCAACACCACTTGTTATACTTCAAAGTCAATTCTTTATGTTCTTGTAGATTGTGTCATTTTCACAATCACGAGCTTGATAGCAAGTCGACTTTCAACCATCCTTGGCTTTAGGAACATTTATTTAATTTTAACCGAAACTTGTGAACAAATCTACCATCATCCACCTCACAAACAAAAATGATTTTTAATACTTCTGGCCAATAACATGACCTTCTCTGTAAAAGTAATGTATTAATTTTCACTAAATGTGTTCTATGCTTGTCTTTAATGAGGTGACAGACTATGTTACATGAGTTACAGTAATTTCAAATCTCTGCAAATATTACAAACATCACCATTTCGAGTGTGCTGTCACTGTAATGTAAACAAGAAAATTATGCAGGAATAAGGTTTAACCTATATTAAGGGCTCTGCTGTAAAAATGTTTTAACTGCATCCCATATCAGTTTATCAAAGCCCAAGAAATGTCATAGACTTTAAATTATCTAAACATAAATCATTTTAACCTATACTTGTGAGCTAATCCACCATCATGGGGGATAAAGCATTTGCAAAATAAATTCTAGATAGTAGTATTGACATTGCATGTTCAAATATCAAGACACTTGCTCATGTTTACCATCTTAAAGTAGACTTCTTGATTTGACTTGTTTATTTTGGCCATTTGTGTGTCAGTAGCAGTATTTGTAAAAATGCCTCTTCTACCTAAAAAGCATTGTGACGACGAGGATGGGATTTAAACCCATGCGTGCAGAGCACAAAGGATTAGCAGTCCATCGCCTTAACCACTCGGCCATCTCGTCTCACTGGTATGCAATCTGGCAAACATTCCAACACCACTAGTTATACTTCAAAGTCAATTCTTTATGTTCTTGTAGATTGTGTCATTTTCACAATCACGAGCTTGATAGCAAGTCGACTTTCAACCATCCTTGGCTTTAGGAACATTTATTTAATTTTAACCAAAACTTGTGAACAAATCCACCATCACCCACCTCACAAACAAAAATGATTTTTAATACTTCTGGCCAATAACATGACCTTCTCTGTAAAAATAATGTATTAATTTTCACTAAATGTGTTCTATGCTTGTCTTTAATGAAGTGACAGACTATGTTACATGAGTTACAGTAATTTCAAATCGCTGCAAATATTACAAACATCACCATTTAGAGTTTGCTGTCACTGTAATGTAAACAAGAAAATTATGCAGGAATAAGGTTTAACCTATATTAAGGGCTCTGCTGTAAAAAAAAATTAATTGCATCCCATATCAGTTTAACAAAGCCCAAGAAATGTCATAGACTTTAATTATCTAAACATAAATAATTTTAACCTATACTTGTGAGCTAATCCACCATCATGGGGAATAAAGCATTTGCAAAATAAATTCTAGATAGTAGTATTGACATTGCATGTTCAAATATCAAGACACTTGCTCATGTTTACCATCTTAAAGTAGACTTCTTGATTTGACTTGTTTATTTTGGCCATTTGTGTGTCAGTAGCAGTATTTGTAAAAATGCCTCTTCTACCTAAAAAGCATTGTGACGACGAGGATGGGATTTGAACCCATGCGTGCAGAGCACAATGGATTAGCAGTCCATCGCCTTAACCACTCGGCCACCTCGTCTCACTGGTATGCAATCTGGCAAACATTCCAACACCACTAGTTATACTTCAAAGTGAATTCTTTATGTTCTTGTAGATTGTGTCATTTTCACAATCACGAGCTTGATAGCAAGTCGACTTTCAACCATCCTTGGCTTTAGGAACATTTATTTAATTTTAACCAAAACTTGTGAACAAATCCACCATCACCCACCTCACAAACAAAAATGATTTTTAATACTTCTGGCCAATAACATGACCTTCTCTGTAAAAATAATGTATTAATTTTCACTAAATGTGTTCTATGCTTGTCTTTAATGAAGTGACAGACTATGTTACATGAGTTACAGTAATTTCAAATCGCTGCAAATATTACAAACATCACCATTTAGAGTTTGCTGTCACTGTAATGTAAACAAGAAAATTATGCAGGAATAAGGTTTAACCTATATTAAGGGCTCTGCTGTAAAAAAATATTAATTGCATCCCATATCAGTTCAACAAAGCCCAAGAAATGTCATAGACTTTAATTATCTAAACATAAATAATTTTAACCTATACTTGTGAGCTAATCCACCATCATGGGGAATAAAGCATTTGCAAAATAAATTCTAGATAGTAGTATTGACATTGCATGTTCAAATATCAAGACACTTGCTCATGTTTACCATCTTAAAGTAGACTTCTTGATTTGACTTGTTTATTTTGGCCATTTTTGTGTCAGCTTCACTGGCTGGTTTATGATGCAGTATTTGTAAAAATGCCTCTTCTACCGAAAGAGCATTGTGACGACGAGGATGGGATTTGAACCCATGCATGCAGAGTACAATGGATTAGCAGTACAACGCCTTAACCACTCGGCCACCTCGTCTCACTGGTATGCTATCTGGCAAACTTTCCAACACCACTTGTTATACTTCAAAGTCAATTCTTTATGTTCTTGTAGATTGTGTCATTTTCACAATCACGAGCTTGATAGCAAGTCGACTTTCAACCATCCTTGGCTTTAGGAACATTTATTTAATTTTAACCGAAACTTGTGAACAAATTCACCATCATCCACCTCACAAACAAAAATGATTTTTAATACTTCTGGCCAATAACATGACCTTCTCTGTAAAAGTAATGTATTAATTTTCACTAAATGTGTTCTATGCTTGTCTTTAATGAGGTGACAGACTATGTTACATGAGTTACAGTAATTTCAAATCTCTGCAAATATTACAAACATCACCATTTAGAGTTTGCGGTCACTGTAATGTAAACAAGAAAATTATGCAGGAATAAGGTTTAACCTATATTAAGGGCTCTGCTGTAAAAATGTTTTAACTGCATCCCATATCAGTTTAACAAAGCCCAAGAAATGTCATAGACTTTAAATTATCTAAACATAAATCATTTTAACCTATACTTGTGAGCTAATCCACCATCATGGGGGATAAAGCATTTGCAAAATAAATTCTAGATAGTAGTATTGACATTGCATGTTCAAATATCAAAACACTTGCTCATGTTTACCATCTTAAAGTAGACTTCTTGATTTGACTTGTTTATTTTGGCCATTTGTGTGTCAGTAGCAGTATTTGTAAAAATGCCTCTTCTACCTAAAAAGCATTGTGATGACGAGAATGGGATTTGAACCCATGCGTGCAGAGCACAATGGATTAGCAGTCCATCGCCTTAACCACTCGGCCACCTCGTCTCACTGGTATGCAATCTGGCAAACATTCCAACACCACTAGTTATACTTCAAAGTGAATTCTTTATGTTCTTGTAGATTGTGTCATTTTCACAATCACGAGCTTGATAGCAAGTCGACTTTCAACCATCCTTGGCTTTAGGAACATTTATTTAATTTTAACCAAAACTTGTGAACAAATCCACCATCACCCACCTCACAAACAAAAATGATTTTTAATACTTCTGGCCAATAACATGACCTTCTCTGTAAAAATAATGTATTAATTTTCACTAAATGTGTTCTATGCTTGTCTTTAATGAAGTGACAGACTATGTTACATGAGTTACAGTAATTTCAAATCGCTGCAAATATTACAAACATCACCATTTAGAGTTTGCTGTCACTGTAATGTAAACAAGAAAATTATGCAGGAATAAGGTTTAACCTATATTAAGGGCTCTGCTGTAAAAAAAATTAATTGCATCCCATATCAGTTTAACAAAGCCCAAGAAATGTCATAGACTTTAATTATCTAAACATAAATAATTTTAACCTATACTTGTGAGCTAATCCACCATCATGGGGAATAAAGCAGTTGCAAAATAAATTCTAGATAGTAGTATTGACATTGCATGTTCAAATATCAAGACACTTGCTCATGTTTACCATCTTAAAGTAGACTTCTTGATTTGACTTGTTTATTTTGGCCATTTGTGTGTCAGTAGCAGTATTTGTAAAAATGCCTCTTCTACCTAAAAAGCATTGTGACGACGAGGATGAGCACAATGGATTAGCAGTCCATCGCCTTAACCACTCGGCCACCTCGTCTCACTGGTATGCAATCTGGCAAACATTCCAACACCACTTGTTATACTTCAAAGTCAATTCTTTATGTTCTTGTAGATTGTGTCATTTTCACAATCACGAGCTTGATAGCAAGTCGACTTTCAACCATCCTTGGCTTTAGGAACATTTATTTAATTTTAACCGAAACTTGTGAACAAATTCACCATCATCCACCTCACAAACAAAAATGATTTTTAATACTTCTGGCCAATAACATGACCTTCTCTGTAAAAGTAATGTATTAATTTTCACTAAATGTGTTATATGCTTGTCTTTAATGAGGTGACAGACTATGTTACATGAGTTACAGTAATTTCAAATCTCTGCAAATATTACAAACATCACCATTTCGAGTTTGCTGTCACTGTAATGTAAACAAGAAAATTATGCAGGAATAAGGTTTAACCTATATTAAGGGCTCTGCTGTAAAAATGTTTTAACTGCATCCCATATCAGTTTATCAAAGCCCAAGAAATGTCATAGACTTTAAATTATCTAAACATAAATCATTTTAACCTATACTTGTGAGCTAATCCACCATCATGGGGGATAAAGCATTTGCAAAATAAATTCTAGATAGTAGTATTGACATTGCATGTTCAAATATCAAGACACTTGCTCATGTTTACCATCTTAAAGTAGACTTCTTGATTTGACTTGTTTATTTTGGCCATTTGTGTGTCAGTAGCAGTATTTGTAAAAATGCCTCTTCTAACTAAAAATCATTGTGACGACGAGGATGGGATTTGAACCCATGCGTGCAGAGCACAATGGATCAGCAGTCCATCGCCTTAACCACTCGGCCACCTCGTCTCACTGGTATGCAATATGGCAAACATTCCAACACCACTAGTTATACTTCAAAGTCAATTCTTTATGTTCTTGTAGATTGTGTCATTTTCACAATCACGAGCTTGATAGCAAGTCGACTTTCAACCATCCTTGGCTTTAGGAACATTTATTTAATTTTAACCGAAACTTGTGAACAAATTCACCATCATCCACCTCACAAACAAAAATGATTTTTAATACTTCTGGCCAATAACATGACCTTCTCTGTAAAAGTAATGTATTAATTTTCACTAAATGTGTTCTATGCTTGTCTTTAATGAGGTGACAGACTATGTTACATGAGTTACAGTAATTTCAAATCTCTGCAAATATTACAAACATCACCATTTAGAGTTTGCGGTCACTGTAATGTAAACAAGAAAATTATGCAGGAATAAGGTTTAACCTATATTAAGGGCTCTGCTGTAAAAATGTTTTAACTGCATCCCATATCAGTTTAACAAAGCCAAAGAAATGTAATAGACTTTAAATTATCTAAACATAAATCATTTTAACCTATACTTGTGAGCTAATCCACCATCATGGGGGATAAAGCATTTGCAAAATAAATTCTAGATAGTAGTATTGACATTGCATGTTCAAATATCAAGACACTTGCTCATGTTTACCATCTTAAAGTAGACTTCTTGATTTGACTTGTTTATTTTGGCCATTTGTGTGTCAGTAGCAGTATTTGTAAAAATGCCTCTTCTACCTAAAAAGCATTGTGACGACGAGGATGGGATTTAAACCCATGCGTGCAGAGCACAATGGATTAGCAGTCCATCGCCTTAACCACTCGGCCACCTCGTCTCACTGGTATGCAATCTGGCAAATATTCCAACACCACTAGTTATACTTCAAAGTCAATTCTTTATGTTCTTGTAGATTGTGTCATTTTCACAATCACGAGCTTGATAGCAAGTCGACTTTCAACCATCCTTGGCTTTAGGAACATTTATTTAATTTTAACCAAAACTTGTGAACAAATCCACCATCACCCACCTCACAAACAAAAATGATTTTTAATACTTCTGGCCAATAACATGACCTTCTCTGTAAAAATAATGTATTAATTTTCACTAAATGTGTTCTATGCTTGTCTTTAATGAAGTGACAGACTATGTTACATGAGTTACAGTAATTTCAAATCGCTGCAAATATTACAAACATCACCATTTAGAGTTTGCTGTCACTGTAATGTAAACAAGAAAATTATGCAGGAATAAGGTTTAACCTATATTAAGGGCTCTGCTGTAAAAAAAAATTAATTGCATCCCATATCAGTTTAACAAAGCCCAAGAAATGTCATAGACTTTAATTATCTAAACATAAATAATTTTAACCTATACTTGTGAGCTAATCCACCATCATGGGGAATAAAGCATTTGCAAAATAAATTCTAGATAGTAGTATTGACATTGCATGTTCAAATATCAAGACACTTGCTCATGTTTACCATCTTAAAGTAGACTTCTTGATTTGACTTGTTTATTTTGGCCATTTGTGTGTCAGTAGCAGTATTTGTAAAAATGCCTCTTCTACCTAAAAAGCATTGTGACGACGAGGATGAGCACAATGGATTAGCAGTCCATCGCCTTAACCACTCGGCCACCTCGTCTCACTGGTATGCAATCTGGCAAACATTCCAACACCACTTGTTATACTTCAAAGTCAATTCTTTATGTTCTTGTAGATTGTGTCATTTTCACAATCACGAGCTTGATAGCAAGTCGACTTTCAACCATCCTTGGCTTTAGGAACATTTATTTAATTTTAACCGAAACTTGTGAACAAATTCACCATCATCCACCTCACAAACAAAAATGATTTTTAATACTTCTGGCCAATAACATGACCTTCTCTGTAAAAGTAATGTATTAATTTTCACTAAATGTGTTCTATGCTTGTCTTTAATGAGGTGACAGACTATGTTACATGAGTTACAGTAATTTCAAATCTCTGCAAATATTACAAACATCACCATTTCGAGTTTGCTGTCACTGTAATGTAAACAAGAAAATTATGCAGGAATAAGGTTTAACCTATATTAAGGGCTCTGCTGTAAAAATGTTTTAACTGCATCCCATATCAGTTTATCAAAGCCCAAGAAATGTCATAGACTTTAAATTATCTAAACATAAATCATTTTAACCTATACTTGTGAGCTAATCCACCATCATGGGGGATAAAGCATTTGCAAAATAAATTCTAGATAGTAGTATTGACAATGCATGTTCAAATATCAAGACACTTGCTCATGTTTACCATCTTAAAGTAGACTTTTTGATTTGACTTGTTTATTTTGGCCATTTGTGTGTCAGTAGCAGTATTTGTAAAAATGCCTCTTCTACCTAAAAAGCATTGTGACGACGAGGATGGGATTTGATCCCATGCGTGCACAGCACAACGGATTAGCAGTCCATCGCCTTAACCACTCGGCCACCTCGTCTCACTGGTATGCAATATGGCAAACATTCCAACACCACTAGTTATACTTCAAAGTCAATTCTTTATGTTCTTGTAGATTGTGTCATTTTCACAATCACGAGCTTGATAGCAAGTCGACTTTCAACCATCCTTGGCTTTAGGAACATTTATTTAATTTTAACCGAAACTTGTAAACAAATCCACCATCACCCACCTCACAAACAAAAATGATTTTTAATACTTCTGGCCAATAACATGACCTTCTCTGTAAAAGTAATGTATTAATTTTCACTAAATGTGTTCTATGCTTGTCTTTAAGGAAGTGACAGACTATGTTACATGAGTTACAGTAATTTCAAATCTCTGCAAATATTACAAACATCACCATTTAGAGTTTGCTGTCACTGTAATGTAAACAAGAAAATTATGCAGGAATAAGGTTTAACCTATATTAAGGGCTCTGCTGTAAAAATTTTTAACTGCATCCCATATCAGTTTAATAAAGCCCAAGAAATGTCATAGACTTTAATTATCTAAACATAAATTATTTTAACCTATACTTGTGAGTTAATCCACCATCATGGGGAAATAAAGAATTTGCCAAACAAATTCAAGATAGTAGTATTGACAATGCATGTTCAAATATCAAGACACTTGCTCATGTTTACCATCTTAAAGTAGACATCTTGATTTGACTTGTTTATTTTGGCCATTTTTGTGTCAGCTTCACTTGCTGGTTTATGAAGCAGTATTTGTAAAAATGCCTCTTCTACCTAAAGAGCATTGTGACGACAAGGATGGGATTTGAACCCATGCGTGCAGAGCACAATGGATTAGCAGTCCATCGCCTTAACCACTCGGCCACCTCGTCTCACTGGTATGCAATATGGCAAACATTCCAACACCACTAGTTATACTTCAAAGTCAATTCTTTATGTTCTTGTAGATTGTGTCATTTTTACAATCACGAGCTTGATAGCAAGTCGACTTTCAACCATCCTTGGCTTTAGGAACATTTATTTAATTTTAACCGAAACTTGTGAACAAATTCACCATCATCCACCTCACAAACAAAAATGATTTTTAATACTTCTGGCCAATAACATGACCTTCTCTGTAAAAGTAATGTATTAATTTTCACTAAATGTGTTCTATGCTTGTCTTTAATGAGGTGACAGACTATGTTACATGAGTTACAGTAATTTCAAATCTCAGCAAATATTACAAACATCACCATTTAGAGTTTGCTGTCACTGTAATGTAAAGAAGAAAATTATGCAGGAATAAGGTTTAACCTATATTAAGGGCTCTGCTGTAAAAAATTTTTAACTGCATCCCATATCAGTTTAACAAAGCCCAAGAAATGTCATAGACTTTAATTATCTAAACATAAATCATTTTAACCTATCCTTGTGAGCTAATCCACCATCATGGGGAATAAAGCATTTGCAAAATAAATTCTAGATAGTAGTATTGACATTGCATGTTCAAATATCAAGACACTTGCTCATGTTTACCATCTTAAAGTAGACTTCTTGATTTGACTTGTTTATTTTGGCCATTTGTGTGTCAGTAGCAGTATTTGTAAAAATGCCTCTTCTACCTAAAAAGTATTGTGACGACTAGGATGGGATTTGAACCCATGCGTGCTAAGCACAATGGATTAGCAGTCCATCGCCTTAACCACTCGGCCACCTCGTCTCACTGGTATGCAATCTGGCAAACTTTCCAACACCACTTGTAATACTTCAAAGTCAATTCTTTATGTTCTTGTAGATTGTGTCATTTTCACAATCACGAGCTTGATAGCAAGTCGACTTTCAACCATCCTTGGCTTTAGGAACATTTATTTAATTTTAACCTAAACTTGTGAACAAATCCACCATCACCCACCTCACAAACAAAAATGATTTTTAATACTTCTGGCCAATAACATGACCTTCTCTGTAAAAGTAATGTATTAATTTTCACTAAATGTGTTCTATGCTTGTCTTTAATGAAGTGACAGACTATGTTACATGAGTTACAGTAATTTCAAATCTCTGCAAATATTACAAACATCACCATTTAGAGTTTGCTGTCACTGTAATGTAAACAAGAAAATTATGCAGGAATAAGGTTTAACCTATATTAAGGGCTCTGCTGTAAAAATGTTTTAACTGCATCCCATATCAGTTTAACAAAGCCCAAGAAATGTCATAGACTTTAAATTATCTAAACATAAATCATTTTAACCGATACTTGTGAGCTAATCCACCATCATGGGGGTTAAGGCATTTTCAAAATAAATTCTAGATAGTAGTATTGACATTGCATGTTCAAATATCAAGACACTTGCTCATGTTTACCATCTTAAAGTAGACTTTTTGATTTGACTTGTTTATTTTGGCCATTTGGGTGTCAGTAGCAGTATTTGTAAAAATGCCTCTTCTACCTAAAAAGCATTGTGACGACGAGGATGGGATTTGAACCCATACGTGCAGAGCACAACGGATTAGCAGTCCAACGCCTTAACCACTCGGCCACCTCGTCTCACTGGTATTCAATATGGCAAACATTCCAACACCACTAGTTATACTTCAAAGTCAATTCTTTATGTTCTAGTAGATTGTGTCATTTTCACAATCACGAGCTTGATAGCAAGTCGACTTTCAACCATCCTTGGCTTTAGGAACATTTATTTAATTTTAACCGAAACTTGTAAACAAATCCACCATCACCCACCTCACAAACAAAAATGATTTTTAATACTTCTGGCCAATAACATGACCTTCTCTGTAAAAGTAATGTATTAATTTTCACTAAATGTGTTCTATGCTTGTCTTTAAGGAAGTGACAGACTATGTTACATGAGTTACAGTAATTTCAAATCTCTGCAAATATTACAAACATCACCATTTAGAGTTTGCTGTCACTGTAATGTAAACAAGAAAATTATGCAGGAATAAGGTTTAACCTATATTAAGGGCTCTGCTGTAAAAAATTTTAACTGCACCCCATATCAGTTTAATAAAGCCCAAGAAATGTCATAGACTTTAATTATCTAAACATAAATTATTTTAACCTATACTTGTGAGTTAATCCACCATCATGGGAAAATAAAGCATTTGCCAAACAAATTCAAGATAGTAGTATTGACAATGCATGTTCAAATATCAAGACACTTGCTCATGTTTACCATCTTAAAGTAGACTTCTTGATTTGACTTGTTTATTGTGGCCATTTGTGTGTCAGTAGCAGTATTTGTAAAAATGCCTCTTCTACCTAAAAAGTATTGTGATGACAAGGATGGGATTCGAACCCATCGCCTTAACCACTCGGTCACCTCGTCTCACTGGTATGCAATCTAGCAAACTTTCCAACACCACTTGTAATACTTCAAAGTCAATTCTTTATGTTCTTGTAGATTGTGTCATTTTCACAATCACAAGCTTGATAGCAAGTCGACTTTCAACCATCCTTGGCTTTAGGAACATTTATTTAATTTTAACCAAAACTTGTGAACAAATCCACCATCACCCACCTCACAAACAAAAATGATTTTTAATACTTCTGGCCAATAACATGACCTTCTCTGTAAAAGTAATGTATTAATTTTCACTAAATGTGTTCTATGCTTGTCTTTAATGAAGTGACAGACTATGTTACATGAGTTACAGTAATTTCAAATCTCTGCAAATATTACAAACATCACCATTTAGAGTTTGCTGTCACTGTAATGTAAACAAGAAAATTATGCAGGAATAAGGTTTAACCTATATTAAGGGCTCTGCTGTAAAAATGTTTTAACTGCATCCCATATCAGTTTAACAAAGCCCAAGAAATGTCATAGACTTTAAATTATCTAAACATAAATCATTTTAACCTATACTTGTGAGCTAATCCACCATCATGGGGGATAAAGCATTTGCAAAATAAATTCTAGATAGTAGTATTGACATTGCATGTTCAAATATCAAGAGACTTGCTCATATTTACCATCTTAAAGTAGACTTCTTGATTTGACTTGTTTATTTTGGCCATTTGTGTGTCAGTAGCAGTATTTGTAAAAATGCCTCTTCTACCTAAAAAGCATTGTGACGACGAGGAAGGGATTTGAACCCATGCGTGCACAGCACAACGGATTAGCAGTCCATCGCCTTAACCACTCGGCCACCTCGTCTCACTGGTATGCAATATGGCAAACATTCCAACACCACTAGTTATACTTCAAAGTCAATTCTTTATGTTCTTGTAGATTGTGTCATTTTCACAATCACGAGCTTGATAGCAAGTCGACTTTCAACCATCCTTGGCTTTAGGAATATTTATTTAATTTTAACCGAAACTTGTGAACAAATCCACCATCACCCACCTCACAAACAAAAATGATTTTTAATACTTCTGGCCAATAACATGACCTTCTCTGTAAAAGTAATGTATTAATTTTCACTAAATGTGTTCTATGCTTGTCTTTAAGGAAGTGACAGACTATGTTACATGAGTTACAGTAATTTCAAATCTCTGCAAATATTACAAACATCACCATTTAGAGTTTGCTGTCACTGTAATGTAAACAAGAAAATTATGCAGGAATAAGGTTTAACCTATATTAAGGGCTCTGCTGTAAAAAAATTTAACTGCACCCCATATCAGTTTAATAAAGCCCAAGAAATGTCATAGACTTTAATTATCTAAACATAAATCATTTTAACCTATACTTGTGAGCTAATCCACCATCATGGGGAATAAAGCATTTGCAAAATAAATTCTAGATAGTAGTATTGACATTGCATGTTCAAATATCAAGACACTTGCTCATGTTTACCATCTTAAAGTAGACTTCTTGATTTGACTTGTTTATTTTGGCCATTTGTGTGTCAGTAGCAGTATTTGTAAAAATGCCTCTTCTACCTAAAAAGCATTGTGACGACGAGGATGAGCACAATGGATTAGCAGTCCATCGCCTTAACCACTCGGCCACCTCGTCTCACTGGTATGCAATCTGGCAAACATTCCAACACCACTTGTTATACTTCAAAGTCAATTCTTTATGTTCTTGTAGATTGTGTCATTTTCACAATCACGAGCTTGATAGCAAGTCGACTTTCAACCATCCTTGGCTTTAGGAACATTTATTTAATTTTAACCGAAACTTGTGAACAAATTCACCATCATCCACCTCACAAACAAAAATGATTTTTAATACTTCTGGCCAATAACATGACCTTCTCTGTAAAAGTAATGTATTAATTTTCACTAAATGTGTTCTATGCTTGTCTTTAATGAGGTGACAGACTATGTTACATGAGTTACAGTAATTTCAAATCTCTGCAAATATTACAAACATCACCATTTCGAGTTTGCTGTCACTGTAATGTAAACAAGAAAATTATGCAGGAATAAGGTTTAACCTATATTAAGGGCTCTGCTGTAAAAAATTTTAACTGCACCCCATATCAGTTTAATAAAGCCCAAGAAATGTCATAGACTTTAATTATCTAAACATAAATCATTTTAACCTATACTTGTGAGCTAATCCACCATCATGGGGAATAAAGCATTTGCAAAATAAATTCTAGATAGTAGTATTGACATTGCATGTTCAAATATCAAGACACTTGCTCATGTTTACCATCTTAAAGTAGACTTCTTGATTTGACTTGTTTATTTTGGCCATTTGTGTGTCAGTAGCAGTATTTGTAAAAATGCCTCTTCTACCTAAAAAGTATTGTGACGACTAGGATGGGATTTGAACCCATGCGTGCTGATCACAATGGATTAGCAGTCTATCGACTTTACTACTCGACCACCTCGTTTCACTGGTATGCAATCTGGCAAACTTTCCAACACCACTTGTAATACTTCAAAGTCAATTCTTTATGTTCTTGTAGATTGTGTCATTTTCACAATCACGAGCTTGATAGCAAGTGGACTTTCAACCATCCTTGGCTTTAGGAACATTTATTTAATTTTAACCGAAACTTGTGAACAAATCCACCATCACCCACCTCACAAACAAAAATTATTTTTAATACTTCTGGCCAATAACATGACCTTCTCTGTAAAAGTAATGTATTAATTTTCACTAAATGTGTTCTATGCTTGTCTTTAATGAGGTGACAGACTATGTTACATGAGTTACAGTAATTTCAAATCTCAGCAAATATTACAAACATCACCATTTCGAGTTTGCTGTCACTGTAATGTAAACAAGAAAATTATGCAGGAATAAGGTTTAACCTATATTAAGGGCTCTGCTGTAAAAATGTTTTAACTGCATCCCATATCAGTTTAACAAAGCCCAAGAAATGTCATAGACTTTAAATTATCTAAACATAAATCATTTTAACCTATACTTGTGAGCTAATCCACCATCATGGGGGATAAAGCATTTGCAAAATAAATTCTAGATAGTAGTATTGACATTGCATGTTCAAATATCAAGACACTTGCTCATGTTTACCATCTTAAAGTAGACTTCTTGATTTGACTTGTTTATTTTGGCCATTTGTGTGTCAGTAGCAGTATTTGTAAAAATGCCTCTTCTACCTAAAAAGTATTGTGACGACTAGGATGGGATTTGAACCCATGCGTGCTAAGCACAATGGATTAGCAGTCCATCGCCTTAACCACTCGGCCACCTCGTCTCACTGGTATCCAATCTGGCAAACTTTCCAACACCACTTGTAATACTTCAAAGTCAATTCTTTATGTTCTTGTAGATTGTGTCATTTTCACAATCACGAGCTTGATAGCAAGTCGACTTTCAACCATCCTTGGCTTTAGGAACATTTATTTAATTTTAACCTAAACTTGTGAACAAATCCACCATCACCCACCTCACAAACAAAAATGATTTTTAATACTTCTGGCCAATAACATGACCTTCTCTGTAAAAGTAATGTATTAATTTTCACTAAATGTGTTCTATGCTTGTCTTTAATGAAGTGACAGACTATGTTACATGAGTTACAGTAATTTCAAATCTCTGCAAATATTACAAACATCACCATTTAGAGTTTGCTGTCACTGTAATGTAAACAAGAAAATTATGCAGGAATAAGGTTTAACCTATATTAAGGGCTCTGCTGTAAAAATGTTTTAACTGCATCCCATATCAGTTTAACAAAGCCCAAGAAATGTCATAGACTTTAAATTATCTAAACATAAATCATTTTAACCGATACTTGTGAGCTAATCCACCATCATGGGGGTTAAGGCATTTTCAAAATAAATTCTAGATAGTAGTATTGACATTGCATGTTCAAATATCAAGACACTTGCTCATGTTTACCATCTTAAAGTAGACTTTTTGATTTGACTTGTTTATTTTGGCCATTTGTGTGTCAGTAGCAGTATTTGTAAAAATGCCTCTTCTACCTAAAAAGCATTGTGACGACGAGGATGGGATTTGAACCCATACATGCAGAGCACAACGGATTAGCAGTCCAACGCCTTAACCACTCGGCCACCTCGTCTCACTGGTATGCAATATGGCAAACATTCCAACACCACTAGTTATACTTCAAAGTCAATTCTTTATGTTCTAGTAGATTGTGTCATTTTCACAATCACGAGCTTGATAGCAAGTCGACTTTCAACCATCCTTGGCTTTAGGAACATTTATTTAATTTTAACCGAAACTTGTAAACAAATCCACCATCACCCACCTCACAAACAAAAATGATTTTTAATACTTCTGGCCAATAACATGACCTTCTCTGTAAAAGTAATGTATTAATTTTCACTAAATGTGTTCTATGCTTGTCTTTAAGGAAGTGACAGACTATGTTACATGAGTTACAGTAATTTCAAATCTCTGCAAATATTACAAACATCACCATTTAGAGTTTGCTGTCACTGTAATGTAAACAAGAAAATTATGCAGGAATAAGGTTTAACCTATATTAAGGGCTCTGCTGTAAAAAATTTTAACTGCACCCCATATCAGTTTAATAAAGCCCAAGAAATGTCATAGACTTTAATTATCTAAACATAAATTATTTTAACCTATACTTGTGAGTTAATCCACCATCATGGGAAAATAAAGCATTTGCCAAACAAATTCAAGATAGTAGTATTGACAATGCATGTTCAAATATCAAGACACTTGCTCATGTTTACCATCTTAAAGTAGACTTCTTGATTTGACTTGTTTATTGTGGCCATTTGTGTGTCAGTAGCAGTATTTGTAAAAATGCCTCTTCTACCTAAAAAGTATTGTGATGACAAGGATGGGATTCGAACCCATCGCCTTAACCACTCGGTCACCTCGTCTCACTGGTATGCAATCTAGCAAACTTTCCAACACCACTTGTAATACTTCAAAGTCAATTCTTTATGTTCTTGTAGATTGTGTCATTTTCACAATCACAAGCTTGATAGCAAGTCGACTTTCAACCATCCTTGGCTTTAGGAACATTTATTTAATTTTAACCAAAACTTGTGAACAAATCCACCATCACCCACCTCACAAACAAAAATGATTTTTAATACTTCTGGCCAATAACATGACCTTCTCTGTAAAAGTAATGTATTAATTTTCACTAAATGTGTTCTATGCTTGTCTTTAATGAAGTGACAGACTATGTTACATGAGTTACAGTAATTTCAAATCTCTGCAAATATTACAAACATCACCATTTAGAGTTTGCTGTCACTGTAATGTAAACAAGAAAATTATGCAGGAATAAGGTTTAACCTATATTAAGGTCTCTGCTGTAAAAATGTTTTAACTGCATCCCATATCAGTTTAACAAAGCCCAAGAAATGTCATAGACTTTAAATTATCTAAACATAAATCATTTTAACCTATACTTGTGAGCTAATCCACCATCATGGGGGATAAAGCATTTGCAAAATAAATTCTAGATAGTAGTATTGACATTGCATGTTCAAATATCAAGACACTTGCTCATATTTACCATCTTAAAGTAGACTTCTTGATTTGACTTGTTTATTTTGGCCATTTGTGTGTCAGTAGCAGTATTTGTAAAAATGCCTCTTCTACCTAAAAAGCATTGTGACGACGAAGAAGGGATTTGAACCCATGCGTGCACAGCACAACGGATTAGCAGTCCATCGCCTTAACCACTCGGCCACCTCGTCTCACTGGTATGCAATATGGCAAACATTCCAACACCACTAGTTATACTTCAAAGTCAATTCTTTATGTTCTTGTAGATTGTGTCATTTTCACAATCACGAGCTTGATAGCAAGTCGACTTTCAACCATCCTTGGCTTTAGGAATATTTATTTAATTTTAACCGAAACTTGTGAACAAATCCACCATCACCCACCTCACAAACAAAAATGATTTTTAATACTTCTGGCCAATAACATGACCTTCTCTGTAAAAGTAATGTATTAATTTTCACTAAATGTGTTCTATGCTTGTCTTTAAGGAAGTGACAGACTATGTTACATGAGTTACAGTAATTTCAAATCTCTGCAAATATTACAAACATCACCATTTAGAGTTTGCTGTAACTGTAATGTAAACAAGAAAATTATGCAGGAATAAGGTTTAACCTATATTAAGGGCTCTGCTGTAAAAAAAATTAACTGCACCCCATATCAGTTTAATAAAGCCCAAGAAATGTCATAGACTTTAATTATCTAAACATAAATCATTTTAACCTATACTTGTGAGCTAATCCACCATCATGGGGAATAAAGCATTTGCAAAATAAATTCTAGATAGTAGTATTGACATTGCATGTTCAAATATCAAGACACTTGCTCATGTTTACCATCTTAAAGTAGACTTCTTGATTTGACTTGTTTATTTTGGCCATTTGTGTGTCAGTAGCAGTATTTGTAAAAATGCCTCTTCTACCTAAAAAGCATTGTGACGACGAGGATGAGCACAATGGATTAGCAGTCCATCGCCTTAACCACTCGGCCACCTCGTCTCACTGGTATGCAATCTGGCAAACATTCCAACACCACTTGTTATACTTCAAAGTCAATTCTTTATGTTCTTGTAGATTGTGTCATTTTCACAATCACGAGCTTGATAGCAAGTCGACTTTCAACCATCCTTGGCTTTAGGAACATTTATTTAATTTTAACCGAAACTTGTGAACAAATTCACCATCATCCACCTCACAGACAAAAATGATTTTTAATACTTCTGGCCAATAACATGACCTTCTCTGTAAAAGTAATGTATTAATTTTCACTAAATGTGTTCTATGCTTGTCTTTAATGAGGTGACAGACTATGTTACATGAGTTACAGTAATTTCAAATCTCTGCAAATATTACAAACATCACCATTTAGAGTTTGCTGTCACTGTAATGTAAACAAGAAAATTATGCAGGAATAAGGTTTAACCTATATTAAGGGCTCTGCTGTAAAAAATTTTAACTGCACCCCATATCAGTTTAATAAAGCCCAAGAAATGTCATAGACTTTAATTATCTAAACATAAATCATTTTAACCTATACTTGTGAGCTAATCCACCATCATGGGGAATAAAGCATTTGCAAAATAAATTCTAGATAGTAGTATTGACATTGCATGTTCAAATATCAAGACACTTGCTCATGTTTACCATCTTAAAGTAGACTTCTTGATTTGACTTGTTTATTTTGGCCATTTGTGTGTCAGTAGCAGTATTTGTAAAAATGCCTCTTCTACCTAAAAAGTATTGTGACGACTAGGATGGGATTTGAGCCCATGCGTGCTGATCACAATGGATTAGCAGTCTATCGACTTTACTACTCGACCACCTCGTTTCACTGGTATGCAATCTGGCAAACTTTCCAACACCACTTGTAATACTTCAAAGTCAATTCTTTATGTTCTTGTAGATTGTGTCATTTTCACAATCACGAGCTTGATAGCAAGTGGACTTTCAACCATCCTTGGCTTTAGGAACATTTATTTAATTTTAACCGAAACTTGTGAACAAATCCACCATCACCCACCTCACAAACAAAAATTATTTTTAATACTTCTGGCCAATAACATGACCTTCTCTGTAAAAGTAATGTATTAATTTTCACTAAATGTGTTCTATGCTTGTCTTTAATGAGGTGACAGACTATGTTACATGAGTTACAGTAATTTCAAATCTCAGCAAATATTACAAACATCACCATTTCGAGTTTGCTGTCACTGTAATGTAAACAAGAAAATTATGCAGGAATAAGGTTTAACCTATATTAAGGGCTCTGCTGTAAAAATGTTTTAACTGCATCCCATATCAGTTTAACAAAGCCCAAGAAATGTCATAGACTTTAAATTATCTAAACATAAATCATTTTAACCTATACTTGTGAGCTAATCCACCATCATGGGGGATAAAGCATTTGCAAAATAAATTCTAGATAGTAGTATTGACATTGCATGTTCAAATATCAAGACACTTGCTCATGTTTACCATCTTAAAGTAGACTTCTTGATTTGACTTGTTTATTTTGGCCATTTGTGTGTCAGTAGCAGTATTTGTAAAAATGCCTCTTCTACCTAAAAAGCATTGTGACGACGAGGATGGGATTTGAACCCATGCGTGCAGAGCACAACGGATTAGCAGTCCATAGCCTTAACCACTCGGCCACCTCGTCTCACTGGTATGCAATATGGCAAACATTCCAACACCACTAGTTATACTTCAAAATCAATTCTTTATGTTCTTGTAGATTGTGTCATTTTCACAATCACGAGCTTGATAGCAAGTCGACTTTCAACCATCCTTGGCTTTAGGAACATTTATTTAATTTTAACCGAAACTTGTAAACAAATCCACCATCACCCACCTCACAAACAAAAATGATTTTTAATACTTCTGGCCAATAACATGACCTTCTCTGTAAAAGTAATGTATTAATTTTCACTAAATGTGTTCTATGCTTGTCTTTAAGGAAGTGACAGACTATGTTACATGAGTTACAGTAATTTCAAATCTCTGCAAATATTACAAACATCACCATTTAGAGTTTGCTGTCACTGTAATGTAAACAAGAAAATTATGCAGGAATAAGGTTTAACCTATATTAAGGGCTCTGCTGTAAAAATTTTTAACTGCACCCCATATCAGTTTAATAAAGCCCAAGAAATGTCATAGACTTTAATTATCTAAACATAAATTATTTTAACCTATACTTGTGAGTTAATCCACCATCATGGGGAAATAAAGAATTTGCCAAACAAATTCAAGATAGTAGTATTGACAATGCATGTTCAAATATCAAGACACTTGCTCATGTTTTCCATCTTAAAGTAGACTTCTTGATTTGACTTGTTTATTTTGGCCATTTTTGTGTCAGCTTCACTTGCTGGTTTATGAAGCAGTATTTGTAAAAATGCCTCTTCTACCTAAAAAGCATTGTGACGACAAGGATGGGATTTGAACCCATGCGTGCATAGTACAATAGATTAGCAGTCCATCGCCTTAACCACTCGGCCACCTCATCTCACTGGAATTCAATATGGCAAACATTCCAACACCACTAGTTATACTTCAATGTCAATTCTTTATGTTCTTGTAGATTGTGTCATTTTTACAATCACGAGCTTGATAGCAAGTCGACTTTCAACCATCCTTGGCTTTAGGAACATTTATTTAATTTTAACCTAAACTTGTGAACAAATCCACCATCACCCACCTCACAAACAAAAATGATTTTTAATACTTCTGGCCAATAACATGACCTTCTCTGTAAAAGTAATATATTAATTTTCACTAAATGTGTTCTATGCTTGTCTTTAATGAAGTGACAGACTATGTTACATGAGTTACAGTAATTTCAAATCTCTGCAAATATTACAAACATCACCATTTAGAGTTTGCTGTCACTGTAATGTAAACAAGAAAATTATGCAGGAATAAGGTTTAACCTATATTAAGGGCTCTGCTGTAAAAATGTTTTAACTGCATCCCATATCAGTTTAACAAAGCCCAAGAAATGTCATAGACTTTAAATTATCTAAACATAAATCATTTTAACCTATACTTGTGAGCTAATCCACCATCATGGGGGTTAAGGCATTTGCAAAATAAATTCTAGATAGTAGTATTGACATTGCATGTTCAAATATCAAGACACTTGCTCATGTTTACCATCTTAAAGTAGACTTTTTGATTTGACTTGTTTATTTTGGCCATTTGTGTGTCAGTAGCAGTATTTGTAAAAATGCCTCTTCTACCTAAAAAGCATTGTGACGACGAGGATGGGATTTGAACCCATGCGTGCAGAGCACAACGGATTAGCAGTCCATCGCCTTAACCACTCGGCCACCTCGTCTCACTGGTATGCAATAAGGCAAACATTCCAACACCACTAGTTATACTTCAAAGTCAATTCTTTATATTCTAGTAGATTGTGTCATTTTCACAATCACGAGCTTGATAGCAAGTCGACTTTCAACCATCCTTGGCTTTAGGAACATTTATTTAATTTTAACCGAAACTTGTAAACAAATCCACCATCACCCACCTCACAAACAAAAATGATTTTTAATACTTCTGGCCAATAACATGACCTTCTCTGTAAAAGTAATGTATTAATTTTCACTAAATGTGTTCTCTGCTTGTCTTTAAGGAAGTGACAGACTATGTTACATGAGTTACAGTAATTTCAAATCTCTGCAAATATTACAAACATCACCATTTAGAGTTTGCTGTCACTGTAATGTAAACAAGAAAATTATGCAGGAATAAGGTTTAACCTATATTAAGGGCTCTGCTGTAAAAATTTTTAACTGCACCCCATATCAGTTTAATAAAGCCCAAGAAATGTCATAGACTTTAATTATCTAAACATAAATTATTTTAACCTATACTTGTGAGTTAATCCACCATCATGGGGAAATAAAGCATTTGCCAAACAAATTCAAGATAGTAGTATTGACAGTGCATGTTCAAATATCAAGACACTTGCTCATGTTTACCATCTTAAAGTAGACTTCTTGATTTGACTTGTTTATTTTGGCCATTTGTGTGTCAGTAGCAGTATTTGTAAAAATGCCTCTTCTACCTAAAAAGTATTGTGATGACAAGGATGGGATTCGAACCAATGCGTGCTGAGCACAATGGATTAGCAGTCCATCGCCTTAACCACTCGGTCACCTCGTCTCACTGGTATGCAATCTAGCAAACTTTCCAACACCACTTGTAATACTTCAAAGTCAATTCTTTATGTTCTTGTAGATTGTGTCATTTTCACAATCACAAGCTTGATAGCAAGTCGACTTTCAACCATCCTTGGCTTTAGGAACATTTATTTAATTTTAACCAAAACTTGTGAACAAATCCACCATCACCCACCTCACAAACAAAAATGATTTTTAATACTTCTGGCCAATAACATGACCTTCTCTGTAAAAGTAATGTATTAATTTTCACTAAATGTGTTCTATGCTTGTCTTTAATGAAGTGACAGACTATGTTACATGAGTTACAGTAATTTCAAATCTCTGCAAATATTACAAACATCACCATTTAGAGTTTGCTGTCACTGTAATGTAAACAAGAAAATTATGCAGGAATAAGGTTTAACCTATATTAAGGGCTCTGCTGTAAAAATGTTTTAACTGCATCCCATATCAGTTTAACAAAGCCCAAGAAATGTCATAGACTTTAAATTATCTAAACATAAATCATTTTAACCTATACTTGTGAGCTAATCCACCATCATGGGGGATAAAGCATTTGCAAAATAAATTCTAGATAGTAGTATTGACATTGCATGTTCAAATATCAAGACACTTGCTCATGTTTACCATCTTAAAGTAGACTTCTTGATTTGACTTGTTTATTTTGGCCATTTGTGTGTCAGTAGCAGTATTTGTAAAAATGCCTCTTCTACCTAAAAAGCATTGTGACGACGAGGATGGGATTTGAACCCATGCGTGCAGAGCACAACGGATTAGCAGTCCATCGCCTTAACCACTCGGCCACCTCGTCTCACTGGTATGCAATAAGGCAAACATTCCAACACCACTAGTTATACTTCAAAGTCAATTCTTTATGTTCTAGTAGATTGTGTCATTTTCACAATCACGAGCTTGATAGCAAGTCGACTTTCAACCATCCTTGGCTTTAGGAACATTTATTTAATTTTAACCGAAACTTGTAAACAAATCCACCATCACCCACCTCACAAACAAAAATGATTTTTAATACTTCTGGCCAATAACATGACCTTCTCTGTAAAAGTAATGTATTAATTTTCACTAAATGTGTTCTCTGCTTGTCTTTAAGGAAGTGACAGACTATGTTACATGAGTTACAGTAATTTCAAATCTCTGCAAATATTACAAACATCACCATTTAGAGTTTGCTGTCACTGTAATGTAAACAAGAAAATTATGCAGGAATAAGGTTTAACCTATATTAAGGGCTCTGCTGTAAAAAATTTTAACTGCACCCCATATCAGTTTAATAAAGCCCAAGAAATGTCATAGACTTTAATTATCTAAACATAAATTATTTTAACCTATACTTGTGAGTTAATCCACCATCATGGGGAAATAAAGCATTTGCCAAACAAATTCAAGATAGTAGTATTGACAATGCATGTTCAAATATCAAGACACTTGCTCATGTTTACCATCTTAAAGTAGACTTCTTGATTTGACTTGTTTATTTTGGCCATTTGTGTGTCAGTAGCAGTATTTGTAAAAATGCCTCTTCTACCTAAAAAGTATTGTGATGACAAGGATGGGATTCGAACCAATGCGTGCTGAGCACAATGGATTAGCAGTCCATCGCCTTAACCACTCGGTCACCTCGTCTCACTGGTATGCAATCTAGCAAACTTTCCAACACCACTTGTAATACTTCAAAGTCAATTCTTTATGTTCTTGTAGATTGTGTCATTTTCACAATCACAAGCTTGATAGCAAGTCGACTTTCAACCATCCTTGGCTTTAGGAACATTTATTTAATTTTAACCAAAACTTGTGAACAAATCCACCATCACCCACCTCACAAACAAAAATGATTTTTAATACTTCTGGCCAATAACACGACATTCTCTGTAAAAGTAATGTATTAATTTTCACTAAATGTGTTCTATGCTTGTCTTTAATGAAGTGACAGACTATGTTACATGAGTTACAGTAATTTCAAATCTCTGCAAATATTACAAACATCACCATTTAGAGTTTGCTGTCACTGTAATGTAAACAAGAAAATTATGCAGGAATAAGGTTTAACCTATATTAAGGGCTCTGCTGTAAAAATGTTTTAACTGCATCCCATATCAGTTTAACAAAGCCCAAGAAATGTCATAGACTTTAAATTATCTAAACATAAATCATTTTAACCTATACTTGTGAGCTAATCCACCATCATGGGGGATAAAGCATTTGCAAAATAAATTCTAGATAGTAGTATTGACATTGCATGTTCAAATATCAAGACACTTGCTCATGTTTACCATCTTAAAGTAGACTTCTTGATTTGACTTGTTTATTTTGGCCATTTGTGTGTCAGTAGCAGTATTTGTAAAAATGCCTCTTCTACCTAAAAAGCATTGTGACGACGAGGAAGGGATTTGAACCCATGCGTGCAGAGCACAATGGATTAGCAATCCATCGCCCTAACCACTCGGCCACCTCGTCTCACTGGTATGCAATATAGCAAACATTCCAACACCACTAGTTATACTTCAAAGTCAATTCTTTATGTTCTTGTAGATTGTGTCATTTTCACAATCACGAGCTTGATAGCAAGTCGACTTTCAACCATCCTTGGCTTTAGGAATATTTATTTAATTTTAACCGAAACTTGTGAACAAATCCACCATCACCCACCTCACAAACAAAAATGATTTTTAATACTTCTGGCCAATAACATGACCTTCTCTGTAAAAGTAATGTATTAATTTTCACTAAATGTGTTCTATGCTTGTCTTTAAGGAAGTGACAGACTATGTTACATGAGTTACAGTAATTTCAAATCTCTGCAAATATTACAAACATCACCATTTAGAGTTTGCTGTCACTGTAATGTAAACAAGAAAATTATGCAGGAATAAGGTTTAACCTATATTAAGGGCTCTGCTGTAAAAAAATTTAACTGCACCCCATATCAGTTTAATAAAGCCCAAGAAATGTCATAGACTTTAATTATCTAAACATAAATTATTTTAACCTATACTTGTGAGTTAATCCACCATCATGGGGAAATAAAGAATTTGCCAAACAAATTCAAGATAGTAGTATTGACAATGCATGTTCAAATATCAAGACACTTGCTCATGTTTTCCATCTTAAAGTAGACTTCTTGATTTGACTTGTTTATTTTGGCCATTTTTGTGTCAGCTTCACTTGCTGGTTTATGAAGCAGTATTTGTAAAAATGCCTCTTCTACCTAAAGAGCATTGTGACGACAAGGATGGGATTTGAACCCATGCGTGCATAGTACAATGGATTAGCAGTCCATCGCCTTAACCACTCGGCCACCTCGTCTCACTGGAATTCAATATGGCAAACATTCCAACACCACTAGTTATACTTCAATGTCAATTCTTTATGTTCTTGTAGATTGTGTCATTTTTACAATCACGAGCTTGATAGCAAGTCGACTTTCAACCATCCTTGGCTTTAGGAACATTTATTTAATTTTAACCTAAACTTGTGAACAAATCCACCATCACCCACCTCACAAACAAAAATGATTTTTAATACTTCTGGCCAATAACATGACCTTCTCTGTAAAAGTAATATATTAATTTTCACTAAATGTGTTCTATGCTTGTCTTTAATGAAGTGACAGACTATGTTACATGAGTTACAGTAATTTCAAATCTCTGCAAATATTACAAACATCACCATTTAGAGTTTGCTGTCACTGTAATGTAAACAAGAAAATTATGCAGGAATAAGGTTTAACCTATATTAAGGGCTCTGCTGTAAAAATGTTTTAACTGCATCCCATATCAGTTTAACAAAGCCCAAGAAATGTCATAGACTTTAAATTATCTAAACATAAATCATTTTAACCTATACTTGTGAGCTAATCCACCATCATGGGGGTTAAGGCATTTGCAAAATAAATTCTAGATAGTAGTATTGACATTGCATGTTCAAATATCAAGACACTTGCTCATGTTTACCATCTTAAAGTAGACTTCTTGATTTGACTTGTTTATTTTGGCCATTTGTGTGTCAGTAGCAGTATTTGTAAAAATGCCTCTTCTACCTAAAAAGTATTGTGATGACAAGGATGGGATTCGAACCAATGCGTGCTGAGCACAATGGATTAGCAGTCCATCGCCTTAACCACTCGGTCACCTCGTCTCACTGGTATGCAATCTAGCAAACTTTCCAACACCACTTGTAATACTTCAAAGTCAATTCTTTATGTTCTTGTAGATTGTGTCATTTTCACAATCACAAGCTTGATAGCAAGTCGACTTTCAACCATCCTTGGCTTTAGGAACATTTATTTAATTTTAACCAAAACTTGTGAACAAATCCACCATCACCCACCTCACAAACAAAAATGATTTTTAATACTTCTGGCCAATAACACGACCTTCTCTGTAAAAGTAATGTATTAATTTTCACTAAATGTGTTCTATGCTTGTCTTTAATGAAGTGACAGACTATGTTACATGAGTTACAGTAATTTCAAATCTCTGCAAATATTACAAACATCACCATTTAGAGTTTGCTGTCACTGTAATGTAAACAAGAAAATTATGCAGGAATAAGGTTTAACCTATATTAAGGGCTCTGCTGTAAAAATGTTTTAACTGCATCCCATATCAGTTTAACAAAGCCCAAGAAATGTCATAGACTTTAAATTATCTAAACATAAATCATTTTAACCTATACTTGTGAGCTAATCCACCATCATGGGGGATAAAGCATTTGCAAAATAAATTCTAGATAGTAGTATTGACATTGCATGTTCAAATATCAAGACACTTGCTCATGTTTACCATCTTAAAGTAGACTTCTTGATTTGACTTGTTTATTTTGGCCATTTGTGTGTCAGTAGCAGTATTTGTAAAAATGCCTCTTCTACCTAAAAAGCATTGTGACGACGAGGAAGGGATTTGAACCCATGCGTGCAGAGCACAATGGATTAGCAGTCCATCGCCCTAACCACTCGGCCACCTCGTCTCACTGGTATGCAATATGGCAAACATTCCAACACCACTAGTTATACTTCAAAGTCAATTCTTTATGTTCTTGTAGATTGTGTCATTTTCACAATCACGAGCTTGATAGCAAGTCGACTTTCAACCATCCTTGGCTTTAGGAATATTTATTTAATTTTAACCGAAACTTGTGAACAAATCCACCATCACCCACCTCACAAACAAAAATGATTTTTAATACTTCTGGCCAATAACATGACCTTCTCTGTAAAAGTAATGTATTAATTTTCACTAAATGTGTTCTATGCTTGTCTTTAAGGAAGTGACAGACTATGTTACATGAGTTACAGTAATTTCAAATCTCTGCAAATATTACAAACATCACCATTTAGAGTTTGCTGTCACTGTAATGTAAACAAGAAAATTATGCAGGAATAAGGTTTAACCTATATTAAGGGCTCTGCTGTAAAAAAATTTAACTGCACCCCATATCAGTTTAATAAAGCCCAAGAAATGTCATAGACTTTAATTATCTAAACATAAATTATTTTAACCTATACTTGTGAGTTAATCCACCATCATGGGGAAATAAAGAATTTGCCAAACAAATTCAAGATAGTAGTATTGACAATGCATGTTCAAATATCAAGACACTTGCTCATGTTTTCCATCTTAAAGTAGACTTCTTGATTTGACTTGTTTATTTTGGCCATTTTTGTGTCAGCTTCACTTGCTGGTTTATGAAGCAGTATTTGTAAAAATGCCTCTTCTACCTAAAGAGCATTGTGACGACAAGGATGGGATTTGAACCCATGCGTGCATAGTACAATGGATTAGCAGTCCATCGCCTTAACCACTCGGCCACCTCGTCTCACTGGAATTCAATATGGCAAACATTCCAACACCACTAGTTATACTTCAATGTCAATTCTTTATGTTCTTGTAGATTGTGTCATTTTTACAATCACGAGCTTGATAGCAAGTCGACTTTCAACCATCCTTGGCTTTAAGAACATTTATTTAATTTTAACCTAAACTTGTGAACAAATCCACCATCACCCACCTCACAAACAAAAATGATTTTTAATACTTCTGGCCAATAACATGACCTTCTCTGTAAAAGTAATATATTAATTTTCACTAAATGTGTTCTATGCTTGTCTTTAATGAAGTGACAGACTATGTTACATGAGTTACAGTAATTTCAAATCTCTGCAAATATTACAAACATCACCATTTAGAGTTTGCTGTCACTGTAATGTAAACAAGAAAATTATGCAGGAATAAGGTTTAACCTATATTAAGGGCTCTGCTGTAAAAATGTTTTAACTGCATCCCATATCAGTTTAACAAAGCCCAAGAAATGTCATAGACTTTAAATTATCTAAACATAAATCATTTTAACCTATACTTGTGAGCTAATCCACCATCATGGGGGTTAAGGCATTTGCAAAATAAATTCTAGATAGTAGTATTGACATTGCATGTTCAAATATCAAGACACTTGCTCATGTTTACCATCTTAAAGTAGACTTTTTGATTTGACTTGTTTATTTTGGCCATTTGTGTGTCAGTAGCAGTATTTGTAAAAATGCCTCTTCTACCTAAAAAGCATTGTGACGACGAGGATGGGATTTGAACCCATGCGTGCAGAGCACAACGGATTAGCAGTCCACCGCCTTAACCACTCGGCCACCTCGTCTCACTGGTATGCAATAAAGCAAACATTCCAACACCACTAGTTATACTTCAAAGTCAATTCTTTATGTTCTAGTAGATTGTGTCATTTTCACAATCACGAGCTTGATAGCAAGTCGACTTTCAACCATCCTTGGCTTTAGGAACATTTATTTAATTTTAACCGAAACTTGTAAACAAATCCACCATCACCCACCTCACAAACAAAAATGATTTTTAATACTTCTGGCCAATAACATGACCTTCTCTGTAAAAGTAATGTATTAATTTTCACTAAATGTGTTCTCTGCTTGTCTTTAAGGAAGTGACAGACTATGTTACATGAGTTACAGTAATTTCAAATCTCTGCAAATATTACAAACATCACCATTTAGAGTTTGCTGTCACTGTAATGTAAACAAGAAAATTATGCAGGAATAAGGTTTAACCTATATTAAGGGCTCTGCTGTAAAAAATTTTAACTGCACCCCATATCAGTTTAATAAAGCCCAAGAAATGTCATAGACTTTAATTATCTAAACATAAATTATTTTAACCTATACTTGTGAGTTAATCCACCATCATGGGGAAATAAAGCATTTGCCAAACAAATTCAAGATAGTAGTATTGACAATGCATGTTCAAATATCAAGACACTTGCTCATGTTTACCATCTTAAAGTAGACTTCTTGATTTGACTTGTTTATTTTGGCCATTTGTGTGTCAGTAGCAGTATTTGTAAAAATGCCTCTTCTACCTAAAAAGTATTGTGATGACAAGGATGGGATTCGAACCAATGCGTGCTGAGCACAATGGATTAGCAGTCCATCGCCTTAACCACTCGGTCACCTCGTCTCACTGGTATGCAATCTAGCAAACTTTCCAACACCACTTGTAATACTTCAAAGTCAATTCTTTATGTTCTTGTAGATTGTGTCATTTTCACAATCACAAGCTTGATAGCAAGTCGACTTTCAACCATCCTTGGCTTTAGGAACATTTATTTAATTTTAACCAAAACTTGTGAACAAATCCACCATCACCCACCTCACAAACAAAAATGATTTTTAATACTTCTGGCCAATAACATGACCTTCTCTGTAAAAGTAATGTATTAATTTTCACTAAATGTGTTCTATGCTTGTCTTTAATGAAGTGACAGACTATGTTACATGAGTTACAGTAATTTCAAATCTCTGCAAATATTACAAACATCACCATTTAGAGTTTGCTGTCACTGTAATGTAAACAAGAAAATTATGCAGGAATAAGGTTTAACCTATATTAAGGGCTCTGCTGTAAAAATGTTTTAACTGCATCCCATATCAGTTTAACAAAGCCCAAGAAATGTCATAGACTTTAAATTATCTAAACATAAATCATTTTAACCTATACTTGTGAGCTAATCCACCATCATGGGGGATAAAGCATTTGCAAAATAAATTCTAGATAGTAGTATTGACATTGCATGTTCAAATATCAAGACACTTGCTCATGTTTACCATCTTAAAGTAGACTTCTTGATTTGACTTGTTTATTTTGGCCATTTGTGTGTCAGTAGCAGTATTTGTAAAAATGCCTCTTCTACCTAAAAAGCATTGTGACGACGAGGAAGGGATTTGAACCCATGCGTGCAGAGCACAATGGATTAGCAGTCCATCGCCCTAACCACTCGGCCACCTCGTCTCACTGGTATGCAATATGGCAAACATTCCAACACCACTAGTTATACTTCAAAGTCAATTCTTTATGTTCTTGTAGATTGTGTCATTTTCACAATCACGAGCTTGATAGCAAGTCGACTTTCAACCATCCTTGGCTTTAGGAATATTTATTTAATTTTAACCGAAACTTGTGAACAAATCCACCATCACCCACCTCACAAACAAAAATGATTTTTAATACTTCTGGCCAATAACATGACCTTCTCTGTAAAAGTAATGTATTAATTTTCACTAAATGTGTTCTATGCTTGTCTTTAAGGAAGTGACAGACTATGTTACATGAGTTACAGTAATTTCAAATCTCTGCAAATATTACAAACATCACCATTTAGAGTTTGCTGTCACTGTAATGTAAACAAGAAAATTATGCAGGAATAAGGTTTAACCTATATTAAGGGCTCTGCTGTAAAAAAATTTAACTGCACCCCATATCAGTTTAATAAAGCCCAAGAAATGTCATAGACTTTAATTATCTAAACATAAATCATTTTAACCTATACTTGTGAGCTAATCCACCATCATGGGGAATAAAGCATTTGCAAAATAAATTCTAGATAGTAGTATTGACATTGCATGTTCAAATATCAAGACACTTGCTCATGTTTACCATCTTAAAGTAGACTTCTTGATTTGACTTGTTTATTTTGGCCATTTGTGTGTCAGTAGCAGTATTTGTAAAAATGCCTCTTCTACCTAAAAAGCATTGTGACGACAAGGATAGGATTTGAACCCATGCGTGCAGAGCACAATGGATTAGCAGTCCACCGCCTTAACCACTCGGCCACCTCGTCTCACTGGTATACAATATGGCAAACATTCCAACACCACTAGTTATACTTCAAAGTCAATTCTTTATGTTCTTGTAGATTGTGTCATTTTCACAATCACGAGCTTGATAGCAAGTCGACTTTCAACCATCCTTGGCTTTAGGAACATTTATTTAATTTTAACCGAAACTTGTGAACAAATCCACCATCACCCACCTCACAAACAAAAATGATTTTTAATACTTCTGGCCAATAACATGACCTTCTCTGTAAAAGTAATGTATTCATTTTCACTAAATGTGTTCTATGCTTGTCTTTAAGGAAGTGACAGACTATGTTACATGAGTTACAGTAATTTCAAATCTCTGCAAATATTACAAACATCACCATTTAGAGTTTGCTGTCACTGTAATGTAAACAAGAAAATTATGCAGGAATAAGGTTTAACCTATATTAAGGGCTCTGCTGTAAAAAAATTTTAACTGCACCCCATATCAGTTTAATAAAGCCCAAGAAATGTCATAGGCTTTAATTATCTAAACATAAATCATTTTAAAATATAATTGTGAGCTAATCCACCATCATGGGGAATAAAGCATTTGCAAAATAAATTCTAGATAGTAGTATTGACATTGCATGTTCAAATATCAAGACACTTGCTCATGTTTACCATCTTAAAGTAGACTTCTTGATTTGACTTGTTTATTTTGGCCATTTGTGTGTCAGTAGCAGTATTTGTAAAAATGCCTCTTCTACCTAAAAAGCATTGTGACGACGAGGAAGGGATTTGAACCCATGCGTGCAGAGCACAATGGATTAGCAGTCCATCGCCTTAACCACTCGGCCACCTCGTCTCACTGGTATGCAATATGGCAAACATTCCAACACCACTAGTTATACTTCAAAGTCAATTCTTTATGTTCTTGTAGATTGTGTCATTTTCACAATCACGAGCTTGATAGCAAGTCGACTTTCAACCATCCTTGGCTTTAGGAATATTTATTTAATTTTAACCGAAACTTGTGAACAAATCCACCATCACCCACCTCACAAACAAAAATGATTTTTAATACTTCTGGCCAATAACATGACCTTCTCTGTAAAAGTAATGTATTAATTTTCACTAAATGTGTTCTATGCTTGTCTTTAAGGAAGTGACAGACTATGTTACATGAGTTACAGTAATTTCAAATCTCTGCAAATATTACAAACATCACCATTTAGAGTTTGCTGTCACTGTAATGTAAACAAGAAAATTATGCAGGAATAAGGTTTAACCTATATTAAGGGCTCTGCTGTAAAAATGTTTAACTGCACCCCATATCAGTTTAATAAAGCCCAAGAAATGTCATAGACTTTAATTATCTAAACATAAATCATTTTAACCTATACTTGTGAGCTAATCCACCATCATGGGGAATAAAGCATTTGCAAAATAAATTCTAGATAGTAGTATTGACATTGCATGTTCAAATATCAAGACACTTGCTCATGTTTACCATCTTAAAGTAGACTTCTTGATTTGACTTGTTTATTTTGGCCATTTGTGTGTCAGTAGCAGTATTTGTAAAAATGCCTCTTCTACCTAAAAAGTATTGTGACGACTAGGATGGGATTTGAACCCATGCGTGCTGATCACAATGGATTAGCAGTCTATCGCCTTAACTACTCGACCACCTCGTCTCACTGGTATGCAATCTGGCAAACTTTCCAACACCACTTGTAATACTTCAAAGTCAATTCTTTATGTTCTTGTAGATTGTGTCATTTTCACAATCACGAGCTTGATAGCAAGTCGACTTTCAACCATCCTTGGCTTTAGGAACATTTATTTAATTTTAACCGAAACTTGTGAACAAATCCACCATCACCCACCTCACAAACAAAAATGATTTTTAATACTTCTGGTCAATAACATGACCTTCTCTGTAAAAGTAATGTATTAATTTTCACTAAATGTGTTCTATGCTTGTCTTTAATGAGGTGACAGACTATGTTATATGAGTTACAGTAATTTCAAATCTCAGCAAATATTACAAACATCACCATTTAGAGTTTGCTGTCACTGTAATGTAAACAAGAAAATTATGCAGGAATAAGGTTTAACCTATATTAAGGGCTCTGCTGTAAAAATGTTTTAACTGCATCCCATATCAGTTTAACAAAGCCCAAGAAATGTCATAGACTTTAAATTATCTAAACATAAATCATTTTAACCTATACTTGTGAGCTAATCCACCATCATGGGGGATAAAGCATTTGCAAAATAAATTCTAGATAGTAGTATTGACATTGCATGTTCAAATATCAAGACACTTGCTCATGTTTACCATCTTAAAGTAGACTTCTTGATTTGACTTGTTTATTTTGGCCATTTGTGTTTCAGTAGCTGTATTTGTAAAAATGCCTCTTCTACCTAAAAAGCATTGTGACGACGAGGATAGGATTTGAACCCATGCGTGCAAAGCACAATGGATTAGCAGTCCATCGCCTTAACCACTCGGCCACCTCGTCTCACTGGTATACAATATGGCAAACATTCCAACACCACTAGTTATACTTCAAAGTCAATTCTTTATGTTCTTGTAGATTGTGTCATTTTCACAATCACGAGCTTGATAGCAAGTCGACTTTCAACCATCCTTGGCTTTAGGAACATTTATTTAATTTTAACCGAAACTTGTGAACAAATCCACCATCACCCACCTCACAAACAAAAATGATTTTTAATACTTCTGGCCAATAACATGACCTTCTCTGTAAAAGTAATGTATTAATTTTCACTAAATGTGTTCTATGCTTGTCTTTAAGGAAGTGACAGACTATGTTACATGAGTTACAGTAATTTCAAATCTCTGCAAATATTACAAACATCACCATTTAGAGTTTGCTGTCACTGTAATGTAAACAAGAAAATTATGCAGGAATAAGGTTTAACCTATATTAAGGGCTCTGCTGTAAAATTTTTTAACTGCACCCCATATCAGTTTAATAAAGCCCAAGAAATGTCATAGACTTTAATTATCTAAACATAAATCATTTTAAAATATACTTGTGAGCTAATCCACCATCATGGGGAATAAAGCATTTGCAAAATAAATTCTAGATAGTAGTATTGACATTGCATGTTCAAATATCAAGACACTTGCTCATGTTTACCATCTTAAAGTAGACTTCTTGATTTGACTTGTTTATTTTGGCCATTTGTGTGTCAGTAGCAGTATTTGTAAAAATGCCTCTTCTACCTAAAAAGCATTGTGACGACGAGGAAGGGATTTGAACCCATGCGTGCAGAGCACAATGGATTAGCAGTCCATCGCCTTAACCACTCGGCCACCTCGTCTCACTGGTATGCAATATGGCAAACATTCCAACACCCGTAGTTATACTTCAAAGTCAATTCTTTATGTTCTTGTAGATTGTGTCATTTTCACAATCACGAGCTTGATAGCAAGTCGACTTTCAACCATCCTTGGCTTTAGGAATATTTATTTAATTTTAACCGAAACTTGTGAACAAATCCACCATCACCCACCTCACAAACAAAAATGATTTTTAATACTTCTGGCCAATAACATGACCTTCTCTGTAAAAGTAATGTATTCATTTTCACTAAATGTGTTCTATGCTTGTCTTTAAGGAAGTGACAGACTATGTTACATGAGTTACAGTAATTTCAAATCTCTGCAAATATTACAAACATCACCATTTAGAGTTTGCTGTCACTGTAATGTAAACAAGAAAATTATACAGGAATAAGGTTTAACCTATATTAAGGGCTCTGCTGTAAAAATTTTTAACTGCACCCCATATCAGTTTAATAAAGCCCAAGAAATGTCATAGACTTTAATTATCTAAACATAAATCATTTTAACCTATACTTGTGAGCTAATCCACCATCATGGGGAATAAAGCATTTGCAAAATAAATTCTAGATAGTAGTATTGACATTGCATGTTCAAATATCAAGACACTTGCTCATGTTTACCATCTTAAAGTAGACTTCTTGATTTGACTTGTTTATTTTGGCCATTTGTGTGTCAGTAGCAGTATTTGTAAAAATGCCTCTTCTACCTAAAAAGTATTGTGATGACTAGGATGGGATTTGAACCCATGCGTGCTGATCACAATGGATTATCAGTCTATCGCCTTAACTACTCGACCACCTCGTCTCACTGGTATGCAATCTGGCAAACTTTCCAACACCACTTGTAATACTTCAAAGTCAATTCTTTATGTTCTTGTAGATTGTGTCATTTTCACAATCACGAGCTTGATAGCAAGTCGACTTTCAACCATCCTTGGCTTTAGGAACATTTATTTAATTTTAACCGAAACTTGTGAACAAATCCACCATCACCCACCTCACAAACAAAAATGATTTTTAATACTTCTGGCCAATAACATGACCTTCTCTGTAAAAGTAATGTATTAATTTTCACTAAATGTGTTCTATGCTTGTCTTTAATGAGGTGACAGACTATGTTATATGAGTTACAGTAATTTCAAATCTCAGCAAATATTACAAACATCACCATTTAGAGTTTGCTGGCACTGTAATGTAAACAAGAAAATTATGCAGGAATAAGGTTTAACCTACATTAAGGGCTCTGCTGTAAAAATGTTTTAACTGCATCCCATATCAGTTTAACAAAGCCCAAGAAATGTCATAGACTTTAAATTATCTAAACATAAATCATTTTAACCTATACTTTTGAGCTAATCCACCATCATGGGGGATAAAGCATTTGCAAAATAAATTCTAGATAGTAGTATTGACATTGCATGTTCAAATATCAAGACACTTGCTCATGTTTACCATCTTAAAGTAGACTTCTTGATTTGACTTGTTTATTTTGGCCATTTGTGTGTCAGTAGCAGTATTTGTAAAAATGCCTCTTCTACCTAAAAAGCATTGTGACGACGAGGATAGGATTTGAACCCATGCGTGCAGAGCACAATGGATTAGCAGTCCATCGCCTTAACCACTCGGCCACCTCGTCTCACTGGTATACAATATGGCAAACATTCCAACACCACTAGTTATACTTCAAAGTCAATTCTTTATGTTCTTGTAGATTGTGTCATTTTCACAATCACGAGCTTGATAGAAAGTCGACTTTCAACCATCCTTGGCTTTAGGAACATTTATTTAATTTTAACCGAAACTTGTGAACAAATCCACCATCACCCACCTCACAAACAAAAATGATTTTTAATACTTCTGGCCAATAACATGACCTTCTCTGTAAAAGTAATGTATTCATTTTCACTAAATGTGTTCTATGCTTGTCTTTAAGGAAGTGACAGACTATGTTACATGAGTTACAGTAATTTCAAATCTCTGCAAATATTATAAACATCACCATTTAGAGTTTGCTGTCACTGTAATGTAAACAAGAAAATTATGCAGGAATAAGGTTTAACCTATATTAAGGGCTCTGCTGTAAAAATTTTTAACTGCACCCCATATCAGTTTAATAAAGCCCAAGAAATGTCATAGACTTTAATTATCTAAACATAAATCATTTTAAAATATACTTGTGAGCTAATCCACCATCATGGGGAATAAAGCATTTGCAAAATAAATTCTAGATAGTAGTATTGACATTGCATGTTCAAATATCAAGACACTTGCTCATGTTTACCATCTTAAAGTAGACTTCTTGATTTGACTTGTTTATTTTGGCCATTTGTGTGTCAGTAGCAGTATTTGTAAAAATGCCTCTTCTACCTAAAAAGCATTGTGACGACAAGGAAGGGATTTGAACCCATGCGTGCAGAGCACAATGGATTAGCAGTCCATCGCCTTAACCACTCGGCCACCTCATCTCACTGGTATGCAATATGGCAAACATTCCAACACCACTAGTTATACTTCAAAGTCAATTCTTTATGTTCTTGTAGATTGTGTCATTTTCACAATCACGAGCTTGATAGCAAGTCGACTTTCAACCATCCTTGGCTTTAGGAATATTTATTTAATTTTAACCGAAACTTGTGAACAAATCCACCATCACCCACCTCACAAACAAAAATGATTTTTAATACTTCTGGCCAATAACATGACCTTCTCTGTAAAAGTAATGTATTAATTTTCACTAAATGTGTTCTCTGCTTGTCTTTAAGGAAGTGACAGACTATGTTACATGAGTTACAGTAATTTCAAATCTCTGCAAATATTACAAACATCACCATTTAGAGTTTGCTGTCACTGTAATGTAAACAAGAAAATTATGCAGGAATAAGGTTTAACCTATATTAAGGGCTCTGCTGTAAAAAATTTTAACTGCACCCCATATCAGTTTAATAAAGCCCAAGAAATGTCATAGACTTTAATTATCTAAACATAAATTATTTTAACCTATACTTGTGAGTTAATCCACCATCATGGGGAAATAAAGCATTTGCCAAACAAATTCAAGATAGTAGTATTGACAATGCATGTTCAAATATCAAGACACTTGCTCATGTTTACCATCTTAAAGTAGACTTCTTGATTTGACTTGTTTATTTTGGCCATTTGTGTGTCAGTAGCAGTATTTGTAAAAATGCCTCTTCTACCTAAAAAGTATTGTGATGACAAGGATGGGATTCGAACCAATGCGTGCTGAGCACAATGGATTAGCAGTCCATCGCCTTAACCACTCGGTCACCTCGTCTCACTGGTATGCAATCTAGCAAACTTTCCAACACCACTTGTAATACTTCAAAGTCAATTCTTTATGTTCTTGTAGATTGTGTCATTTTCACAATCACAAGCTTGATAGCAAGTCGACTTTCAACCATCCTTGGCTTTAGGAACATTTATTTAATTTTAACCAAAACTTGTGAACAAATCCACCATCACCCACCTCACAAACAAAAATGATTTTTAATACGTCTGGCCAATAACACGACCTTCTCTGTAAAAGTAATGTATTAATTTTCACTAAATGTGTTCTATGCTTGTCTTTAATGAAGTGACAGACTATGTTACATGAGTTACAGTAATTTCAAATCTCTGCAAATATTACAAACATCACCATTTAGAGTTTGCTGTCACTGTAATGTAAACAAGAAAATTATGCAGGAATAAGGTTTAACCTATATTAAGGGCTCTGCTGTAAAAATGTTTTAACTGCATCCCATATCAGTTTAACAAAGCCCAAGAAATGTCATAGACTTTAAATTATCTAAACATAAATCATTTTAACCTATACTTGTGAGCTAATCCACCATCATGGGGGATAAAGCATTTGCAAAATAAATTCTAGATAGTAGTATTGACATTGCATGTTCAAATATCAAGACACTTGCTCATGTTTACCATCTTAAAGTAGACTTCTTGATTTGACTTGTTTATTTTGGCCATTTGTGTGTCAGTAGCAGTATTTGTAAAAATGCCTCTTCTACCTAAAAAGCATTGTGACGACGAGGAAGGGATTTGAACCCATGCGTGCAGAGCACAATGGATTAGCAGTCCATCGCCCTAACCACTCGGCCACCTCGTCTCACTGGTATGCAATATGGCAAACATTCCAACACCACTAGTTATACTTCAAAGTCAATTCTTTATGTTCTTGTAGATTGTGTCATTTTCACAATCACGAGCTTGATAGCAAGTCGACTTTCAACCATCCTTGGCTTTAGGAATATTTATTTAATTTTAACCGAAACTTGTGAACAAATCCACCATCACCCACCTCACAAACAAAAATGATTTTTAATACTTCTGGCCAATAACATGACCTTCTCTGTAAAAGTAATGTATTAATTTTCACTAAATGTGTTCTATGCTTGTCTTTAAGGAAGTGACAGACTATGTTACATGAGTTACAGTAATTTCAAATCTCTGCAAATATTACAAACATCACCATTTAGAGTTTGCTGTCACTGTAATGTAAACAAGAAAATTATGCAGGAATAAGGTTTAACCTATATTAAGGGCTCTGCTGTAAAAAAATTTAACTGCACCCCATATCAGTTTAATAAAGCCCAAGAAATGTCATAGACTTTAATTATCTAAACATAAATCATTTTAACCTATACTTGTGAGCTAATCCACCATCATGGGGAATAAAGCATTTGCAAAATAAATTCTAGATAGTAGTATTGACATTGCATGTTCAAATATCAAGACACTTGCTCATGTTTACCATCTTAAAGTAGACTTCTTGATTTGACTTGTTTATTTTGGCCATTTGTGTGTCAGTAGCAGTATTTGTAAAAATGCCTCTTCTACCTAAAAAGCATTGTGACGACAAGGATAGGATTTGAACCCATGCGTGCAGAGCACAATGGATTAGCAGTCCACCGCCTTAACCACTCGGCCACCTCGTCTCACTGGTATACAATATGGCAAACATTCCAACACCACTAGTTATACTTCAAAGTCAATTCTTTATGTTCTTGTAGATTGTGTCATTTTCACAATCACGAGCTTGATAGCAAGTCGACTTTCAACCATCCTTGGCTTTAGGAACATTTATTTAATTTTAACCGAAACTTGTGAACAAATCCACCATCACCCACCTCACAAACAAAAATGATTTTTAATACTTCTGGCCAATAACATGACCTTCTCTGTAAAAGTAATGTATTCATTTTCACTAAATGTGTTCTATGCTTGTCTTTAAGGAAGTGACAGACTATGTTACATGAGTTACAGTAATTTCAAATCTCTGCAAATATTACAAACATCACCATTTAGAGTTTGCTGTCACTGTAATGTAAACAAGAAAATTATGCAGGAATAAGGTTTAACCTATATTAAGGGCTCTGCTGTAAAAAATTTTTAACTGCACCCCATATCAGTTTAATAAAGCCCAAGAAATGTCATAGGCTTTAATTATCTAAACATAAATCATTTTAAAATATAATTGTGAGCTAATCCACCATCATGGGGAATAAAGCATTTGCAAAATAAATTCTAGATAGTAGTATTGACATTGCATGTTCAAATATCAAGACACTTGCTCATGTTTACCATCTTAAAGTAGACTTCTTGATTTGACTTGTTTATTTTGGACATTTGTGTGTCAGTAGCAGTATTTGTAAAAATGCCTCTTCTACCTAAAAAGCATTGTGACGACGAGGAAGGGATTTGAACCCATGCGTGCAGAGCACAATGGATTAGCAGTCCATCGCCTTAAACACTCGGCCACCTCGTCTCACTGGTATGCAATATGGCAAACATTCCAACACCACTAGTTATACTTCAAAGTCAATTCTTTATGTTCTTGTAGATTGTGTCATTTTCACAATCACGAGCTTGATAGCAAGTCGACTTTCAACCATCCTTGGCTTTAGGAATATTTATTTAATTTTAACCGAAACTTGTGAACAAATCCACCATCACCCACCTCACAAACAAAAATGATTTTTAATACTTCTGGCCAATAACATGACCTTCTCTGTAAAAGTAATGTATTAATTTTCACTAAATGTGTTCTATGCTTGTCTTTAAGGAAGTGACAGACTATGTTACATGAGTTACAGTAATTTCAAATCTCTGCAAATATTACAAACATCACCATTTAGAGTTTGCTGTCACTGTAATGTAAACAAGAAAATTATGCAGGAATAAGGTTTAACCTATATTAAGGGCTCTGCTGTAAAAATGTTTAACTGCACCCCATATCAGTTTAATAAAGCCCAAGAAATGTCATAGACTTTAATTATCTAAACATAAATCATTTTAACCTATACTTGTGAGCTAATCCACCATCATGGGGAATAAAGCATTTGCAAAATAAATTCTAGATAGTAGTATTGACATTGCATGTTCAAATATCAAGACACTTGCTCATGTTTACCATCTTAAAGTAGACTTCTTGATTTGACTTGTTTATTTTGGCCATTTGTGTGTCAGTAGCAGTATTTGTAAAAATGCCTCTTCTACCTAAAAAGTATTGTGACGACTAGGATGGGATTTGAACCCATGCGTGCTGATCACAATGGATTAGCAGTCTATCGCCTTAACTACTCGACCACCTCGTCTCACTGGTATGCAATCTGGCAAACTTTCCAACACCACTTGTAATACTTCAAAGTCAATTCTTTATGTTCTTGTAGATTGTGTCATTTTCACAATCACGAGCTTGATAGCAAGTCGACTTTCAACCATCCTTGGCTTTAGGAACATTTATTTAATTTTAACCGAAACTTGTGAACAAATCCACCATCACCCACCTCACAAACAAAAATGATTTTTAATACTTCTGGTCAATAACATGACCTTCTCTGTAAAAGTAATGTATTAATTTTCACTAAATGTGTTCTATGCTTGTCTTTAATGAGGTGACAGACTATGTTATATGAGTTACAGTAATTTCAAATCTCAGCAAATATTACAAACATCACCATTTAGAGTTTGCTGTCACTGTAATGTAAACAAGAAAATTATGCAGGAATAAGGTTTAACCTATATTAAGGGCTCTGCTGTAAAAATGTTTTAACTGCATCCCATATCAGTTTAACAAAGCCCAAGAAATGTCATAGACTTTAAATTATCTAAACATAAATCATTTTAACCTATACTTGTGAGCTAATCCACCATCATGGGGGATAAAGCATTTGCAAAATAAATTCTAGATAGTAGTATTGACATTGCATGTTCAAATATCAAGACACTTGCTCATGTTTACCATCTTAAAGTAGACTTCTTGATTTGACTTGTTTATTTTGGCCATTTGTGTTTCAGTAGCTGTATTTGTAAAAATGCCTCTTCTACCTAAAAAGCATTGTGACGACGAGGATAGGATTTGAACCCATGCGTGCAAAGCACAATGGATTAGCAGTCCATCGCCTTAACCACTCGGCCACCTCGTCTCACTGGTATACAATATGGCAAACATTCCAACACCACTAGTTATACTTCAAAGTCAATTCTTTATGTTCTTGTAGATTGTGTCATTTTCACAATCACGAGCTTGATAGCAAGTCGACTTTCAACCATCCTTGGCTTTAGGAACATTTATTTAATTTTAACCGAAACTTGTGAACAAATCCACCATCACCCACCTCACAAACAAAAATGATTTTTAATACTTCTGGCCAATAACATGACCTTCTCTGTAAAAGTAATGTATTAATTTTCACTAAATGTGTTCTATGCTTGTCTTTAAGGAAGTGACAGACTATGTTACATGAGTTACAGTAATTTCAAATCTCTGCAAATATTACAAACATCACCATTTAGAGTTTGCTGTCACTGTAATGTAAACAAGAAAATTATGCAGGAATAAGGTTTAACCTATATTAAGGGCTCTGCTGTAAAATTTTTTAACTGCACCCCATATCAGTTTAATAAAGCCCAAGAAATGTCATAGACTTTAATTATCTAAACATAAATCATTTTAAAATATACTTGTGAGCTAATCCACCATCATGGGGAATAAAGCATTTGCAAAATAAATTCTAGATAGTAGTATTGACATTGCATGTTCAAATATCAAGACACTTGCTCATGTTTACCATCTTAAAGTAGACTTCTTGATTTGACTTGTTTATTTTGGCCATTTGTGTGTCAGTAGCAGTATTTGTAAAAATGCCTCTTCTACCTAAAAAGCATTGTGACGACGAGGAAGGGATTTGAACCCATGCGTGCAGAGCACAATGGATTAGCAGTCCATCGCCTTAACCACTCGGCCACCTCGTCTCACTGGTATGCAATATGGCAAACATTCCAACACCCGTAGTTATACTTCAAAGTCAATTCTTTATGTTCTTGTAGATTGTGTCATTTTCACAATCACGAGCTTGATAGCAAGTCGACTTTCAACCATCCTTGGCTTTAGGAATATTTATTTAATTTTAACCGAAACTTGTGAACAAATCCACCATCACCCACCTCACAAACAAAAATGATTTTTAATACTTCTGGCCAATAACATGACCTTCTCTGTAAAAGTAATGTATTCATTTTCACTAAATGTGTTCTATGCTTGTCTTTAAGGAAGTGACAGACTATGTTACATGAGTTACAGTAATTTCAAATCTCTGCAAATATTACAAACATCACCATTTAGAGTTTGCTGTCACTGTAATGTAAACAAGAAAATTATACAGGAATAAGGTTTAACCTATATTAAGGGCTCTGCTGTAAAAATTTTTAACTGCACCCCATATCAGTTTAATAAAGCCCAAGAAATGTCATAGACTTTAATTATCTAAACATAAATCATTTTAACCTATACTTGTGAGCTAATCCACCATCATGGGGAATAAAGCATTTGCAAAATAAATTCTAGATAGTAGTATTGACATTGCATGTTCAAATATCAAGACACTTGCTCATGTTTACCATCTTAAAGTAGACTTCTTGATTTGACTTGTTTATTTTGGCCATTTGTGTGTCAGTAGCAGTATTTGTAAAAATGCCTCTTCTACCTAAAAAGTATTGTGATGACTAGGATGGGATTTGAACCCATGCGTGCTGATCACAATGGATTATCAGTCTATCGCCTTAACTACTCGACCACCTCGTCTCACTGGTATGCAATCTGGCAAACTTTCCAACACCACTTGTAATACTTCAAAGTCAATTCTTTATGTTCTTGTAGATTGTGTCATTTTCACAATCACGAGCTTGATAGCAAGTCGACTTTCAACCATCCTTGGCTTTAGGAACATTTATTTAATTTTAACCGAAACTTGTGAACAAATCCACCATCACCCACCTCACAAACAAAAATGATTTTTAATACTTCTGGCCAATAACATGACCTTCTCTGTAAAAGTAATGTATTAATTTTCACTAAATGTGTTCTATGCTTGTCTTTAATGAGGTGACAGACTATGTTATATGAGTTACAGTAATTTCAAATCTCAGCAAATATTACAAACATCACCATTTAGAGTTTGCTGGCACTGTAATGTAAACAAGAAAATTATGCAGGAATAAGGTTTAACCTACATTAAGGGCTCTGCTGTAAAAATGTTTTAACTGCATCCCATATCAGTTTAACAAAGCCCAAGAAATGTCATAGACTTTAAATTATCTAAACATAAATCATTTTAACCTATACTTTTGAGCTAATCCACCATCATGGGGGATAAAGCATTTGCAAAATAAATTCTAGATAGTAGTATTGACATTGCATGTTCAAATATCAAGACACTTGCTCATGTTTACCATCTTAAAGTAGACTTCTTGATTTGACTTGTTTATTTTGGCCATTTGTGTGTCAGTAGCAGTATTTGTAAAAATGCCTCTTCTACCTAAAAAGCATTGTGACGACGAGGATAGGATTTGAACCCATGCGTGCAGAGCACAATGGATTAGCAGTCCATCGCCTTAACCACTCGGCCACCTCGTCTCACTGGTATACAATATGGCAAACATTCCAACACCACTAGTTATACTTCAAAGTCAATTCTTTATGTTCTTGTAGATTGTGTCATTTTCACAATCACGAGCTTGATAGAAAGTCGACTTTCAACCATCCTTGGCTTTAGGAACATTTATTTAATTTTAACCGAAACTTGTGAACAAATCCACCATCACCCACCTCACAAACAAAAATGATTTTTAATACTTCTGGCCAATAACATGACCTTCTCTGTAAAAGTAATGTATTCATTTTCACTAAATGTGTTCTATGCTTGTCTTTAAGGAAGTGACAGACTATGTTACATGAGTTACAGTAATTTCAAATCTCTGCAAATATTACAAACATCACCATTTAGAGTTTGCTGTCACTGTAATGTAAACAAGAAAATTATGCAGGAATAAGGTTTAACCTATATTAAGGGCTCTGCTGTAAAAATTTTTAACTGCACCCCATATCAGTTTAATAAAGCCCAAGAAATGTCATAGACTTTAATTATCTAAACATAAATCATTTTAAAATATACTTGTGAGCTAATCCACCATCATGGGGAATAAAGCATTTGCAAAATAAATTCTAGATAGTAGTATTGACATTGCATGTTCAAATATCAAGACACTTGCTCATGTTTACCATCTTAAAGTAGACTTCTTGATTTGACTTGTTTATTTTGGCCATTTGTGTGTCAGTAGCAGTATTTGTAAAAATGCCTCTTCTACCTAAAAAGCATTGTGACGACAAGGAAGGGATTTGAACCCATGCGTGCAGAGCACAATGGATTAGCAGTCCATCGCCTTAACCACTCGGCCACCTCATCTCACTGGTATGCAATATGGCAAACATTCCAACACCACTAGTTATACTTCAAAGTCAATTCTTTATGTTCTTGTAGATTGTGTCATTTTCACAATCACGAGCTTGATAGCAAGTCGACTTTCAACCATCCTTGGCTTTAGGAATATTTATTTAATTTTAACCGAAACTTGTGAACAAATCCACCATCACCCACCTCACAAACAAAAATGATTTTTAATACTTCTGGCCAATAACATGACCTTCTCTGTAAAAGTAATGTATTCATTTTCACTAAATGTGTTCTATGCTTGTCTTTAAGGAAGTGACAGACTATGTTACATGAGTTACAGTAATTTCAAATCTCTGCAAATATTACAAACATCACCATTTAGAGTTTGCTGTCACTGTAATGTAAACAAGAAAATTATGCAGGAATAAGGTTTAACCTATATTAAGGGCTCTGCTGTAAAAATTTTTAACTGCACCCCATATCAGTTTAATAAAGCCCAAGAAATGTCATAGACTTTAATTATCTAAACATAAATCATTTTAACCTATACTTGTGAGCTAATCCACCATCATGGGGAATAAAGCATTTGCAAAATAAATTCTAGATAGTAGTATTGACATTGCATGTTCAAATATCAAGACACTTGCTCATGTTTACCATCTTAAAGTAGACTTCTTGATTTGACTTGTTTATTTTGGCCATTTGTGTGTCAGTAGCAGTATTTGTAAAAATGCCTCTTCTACCTAAAAAGTATTGTGACGACTAGGATGGGATTTGAACCCATGCGTGCTGATCACAATGGATTAGCAGTCTATCGCCTTAACTACTCGACCACCTCGTCTCACTGGTATGCAATCTGGCAAACTTTCCAACACCACTTGTAATACTTCAAAGTCAATTCTTTATGTTCTTGTAGATTGTGTCATTTTCACAATCACGAGCTTGATAGCAAGTCGACTTTCAACCATCCTTGGCTTTAGGAACATTTATTTAATTTTAACCGAAACTTGTGAACAAATCCACCATCACCCACCTCACAAACAAAAATGATTTTTAATACTTCTGGCCAATAACATGACCTTCTCTGTAAAAGTAATGTATTAATTTTCACTAAATGTGTTCTATGCTTGTCTTTAATGAGGTGACAGACTATGTTATATGAGTTACAGTAATTTCAAATCTCAGCAAATATTACAAACATCACCATTTAGAGTTTGCTGTCACTGTAATGTAAACAAGAAAATTATGCAGGAATAAGGTTTAACCTATATTAAGGGCTCTGCTGTAAAAATGTTTTAACTGCATCCCATATCAGTTTAACAAAGCCCAAGAAATGTCATAGACTTTAAATTATCTAAACATAAATCATTTTAACCTATACTTGTGAGCTAATCCACCATCATGGGGGATAAAGCATTTGCAAAATAAATTCTAGATAGTAGTATTGACATTGCATGTTCAAATATCAAGACACTTGCTCATGTTTACCATCTTAAAGTAGACTTCTTGATTTGACTTGTTTATTTTGGCCATTTGTGTGTCAGTAGCAGTATTTGTAAAAATGCCTCTTCTACCTAAAAAGCATTGTGACGACGAGGATAGGATTTGAACCCATGCGTGCAGAGCACAATGGATTAGCAGTCCATCGCCTTAACCACTCGGCCACCTCGTCTCACTGGTATACAATATGGCAAACATTCCAACACCACTAGTTATACTTCAAAGTCAATTCTTTATGTTCTTGTAGATTGTGTCATTTTCACAATCACGAGCTTGATAGCAAGTCGACTTTCAACCATCCTTGGCTTTAGGAACATTTATTTAATTTTAACCGAAACTTGTGAACAAATCCACCATCACCCACCTCACAAACAAAAATGATTTTTAATACTTCTGGCCAATAACATGACCTTCTCTGTAAAAGTAATGTATTAATTTTCACTAAATGTGTTCTATGCTTGTCTTTAAGGAAGTGACAGACTATGTTACATGAGTTACAGTAATTTCAAATCTCTGCAAATATTACAAACATCACCATTTAGAGTTTGCTGTCACTGTAATGTAAACAAGAAAATTATGCAGGAATAAGGTTTAACCTATATTAAGGGCTCTGCTGTAAAAATTTTTAACTGCACCCCATATCAGTTTAATAAAGCCCAAGAAATGTCATAGACTTTAATTATCTAAACATAAATCATTTTAACCTATACTTGTGAGCTAATCCACCATCATGGGGAATAAAGCATTTGCAAAATAAATTCTAGATAGTAGTATTGACATTGCATGTTCAAATATCAAGACACTTGCTCATGTTTACCATCTTAAAGTAGACTTCTTGATTTGACTTGTTTATTTTGGCCATTTGTGTGTCAGTAGCAGTATTTGTAAAAATGCCTCTTCTACCTAAAAAGTATTGTGACGACTAGGATGGGATTTGAACCCATGCGTGCTGATCACAATGGATTAGCAGTCTATCGCCTTAACTACTCGACCACCTCGTCTCACTGGTATGCAATCTGGCAAACTTTCCAACACCACTTGTAATACTTCAAAGTCAATTCTTTATGTTCTTGTAGATTGTGTCATTTTCACAATCACGAGCTTGATAGCAAGTCGACTTTCAACCACCCTTGGCTTTAGGAACATTTATTTAATTTTAACCGAAACTTGTGAACAAATCCACCATCACCCACCTCACAAACAAAAATGATTTTTAATACTTCTGGCCAATAACATGACCTTCTCTGTAAAAGTAATGTATTAATTTTCACTAAATGTGTTCTATGCTTGTCTTTAATGAGGTGACAGACTATGTTATATGAGTTACAGTAATTTCAAATCTCAGCAAATATTACAAACATCACCATTTAGAGTTTGCTGTCACTGTAATGTAAACAAGAAAATTATGCAGGAATAAGGTTTAACCTATATTAAGGGCTCTGCTGTAAAAATGTTTTAACTGCATCCCATATCAGTTTAACAAAGCCCAAGAAATGTCATAGACTTTAAATTATCTAAACATAAATCATTTTAACCTATACTTGTGAGCTAATCCACCATCATGGGGGATAAAGCATTTGCAAAATAAATTCTAGATAGTAGTATTGACATTGCATGTTCAAATATCAAGACACTTGCTCATGTTTACCATCTTAAAGTAGACTTCTTGATTTGACTTGTTTATTTTGGCCATTTGTGTGTCAGTAGCAGTATTTGTAAAAATGCCTCTTCTACCTAAAAAGCATTGTGACGACGAGGATGGGATTTGAACCCATGCGTGCAGAGCACAATGGATTAGCAGTCCATCGCCTTAACCACTCGGCCACCTCGTCTCACTGGTATGCAATATTGCAAACATTCCAACACCACTAGTTATACTTCAAAGTCAATTCTTTATGTTCTTGTAGATTGTGTCATTTTCACAATCACGAGCTTGATAGCAAGTCGACTTTCAACCATCCTTGGCTTTAGGAACATTTATTTAATTTTAACCGAAACTTGTGAACAAATCCACCATCACCCACCTCACAAACAAAAATGATTTTTAATACTTCTGGCCAATAACATGACCTTCTCTGTAAAAGTAATGTATTAATTTTCACTAAATGTGTTCTATGCTTGTCTTTAAGGAAGTGACAGACTATGTTACATGAGTTACAGTAATTTCAAATCTCTGCAAATATTACAAACATCACCATTTAGAGTTTGCTGTCACTGTAATGTAAACAAGAAAATTATGCAGGAATAAGGTTTAACCTATATTAAGGGCTCTGCTGTAAAAAATTTTAACTGCACCCCATATCAGTTTAATAAAGCCCAAGAAATGTCATAGACTTTAATTAGTTAAAAATAAATCATTTTAACCTATACTTGTGAGCTAATCCACCATCATGGGGAATAAAGCATTTGCAAAATAAATTCTAGATAGTAGTATTGACATTGCATGTTCAAATATCAAGACACTTGCTCATGTTTACCATCTTAAAGTAGACTTCTTGATTTGACTTGTTTATTTTGACCATTTGTGTGTCAGTAGCAGTATTTGTAAAAATGCCTCTTCTACCTAAAAGGTATTGTGACGACAAGGATGGGATTCGAACCCATGCGTGCTGAGCACAATGGATTAGCAGTCCATCGCCTTAACCACTCGGTCACCTCGTCTCACTGGTATGCAATCTAGCAAACTTTCCAACACCACTTGTAATACTTCAAAGTCAATTCTTTATGTTCTTGTAGATTGTGTCATTTTCACAATCACGAGCTTGATAGCAAGTCGACTTTCAACCATCCTTGGCTTTAGGAACATTTATTTAATTTTAACCAAAACTTGTGAACAAATCCACCATCACCCACCTCACAAACAAAAATGATTTTTAATACTTCTGGCCAATAACATGACCTTCTCTGTAAAAGTAATGTATTAATTTTCACTAAATGTGTTCTATGCTTGTCTTTAATGAAGTGACAGACTATGTTACATGAGTTACAGTAATTTCAAATCTCTGCAAATATTACAAACATCACCACTTAGAGTTTGCTGTCACTGTAATGTAAACAAGAAAATTATGCAGTAATAAGGTTTAACCTATATTAAGGGCTCTGCTGTAAGAATGTTTTAACTGCATCCCATATCAGTTTAACAAAGCCCAAGAAATGTCATAGACTTTAAATTATCTAAACATAAATCATTTTAACCTATACTTGTGAGCTAATCCACCATCATGGGGGATAAAGCATTTGCAAAATAAATTCTAGATAGTAGTATTGACATTGCATGTTCAAATATCAAGACACTTGCTCATGTTTACCATCTTAAAGTAGACTTCTTGATTTGACTTGTTTATTTTGGCCATTTGTGTGTCAGTATCAGTATTTGTAAAAATGCCTCTTCTACCTAAAAAGCATTGTGACGACGAGGATGGGATTTGAACCCATGCGTGCAGAGCACAATGGATTAGCAGTCCATCGCCTTAACCACTCGGCCACCTCGTCTCACTGGTATGCAATATGGCAAACATTCCAACACCACTAGTTATACTTCAAAGTCAATTCTTTATGTTCTTGTAGATTGTGTCATTTTCACAATCACGAGCTTGATAGCAAGTCGACTTTCAACCATCCTTGGCTTTAGGAACATTTATTTAATTTTAACCGAAACTTGTGAACAAATCCACCATCACCCACCTCACAAACAAAAATGATTTTTAATACTTCTGGCCAATAACATGATCTTCTCTGTAAAAGTAATGTATTAATTTTCACTAAATGTGTTCTATACTTGTCTTTAAGGAAGTGACAGACTATGTTACATGAGTTACAGTAATTTCAAATCTCTGCAAATATTACAAACATCACCATTTAGAGTTTGCTGTCACTGTAATGTAAACAAGAAAATTATGCAGGAATAATGTTTAACCTATATTAAGGGCTCTGCTGTAAAACATTTTAACTGCACCCCATATCAGTTTAATAAAGCCCAAGAAATGTCATAGACTTTAATTATCTAAACATAAATCATTTTAACCTATACTTGTGAGCTAATCCACCATCATGGGGAAATAAAGCATTTGCCAAACAAATTCAAGATAGTAGTATTGACAATACATGTTCAAATATCAAGACACTTGCTCATGTTTACCATCTTAAAGTAGACTTCTTGATTTGACTTGTTTATTTTGGCCATTTGTGTGTCAGTAGCAGTATTTGTAAAAATGCCTCTTCTACCTAAAAAGTATTGTGACGACAAGGATGGGATTCAAACCCATGCGTGCTGAGCACAATGGATTAGCAGTCCATCGCCTTAACCACTCGGTCACCTCGTCTCACTGGTATGCAATCTAGCAAACTTTCCAACACCACTTGTAATACTTCAAAGTCAATTCTTTATGTTCTTGTAGATTGTGTCATTTTCACAATTACGAGCTTGATAGCAAGTCGACTTTCAACCATTCTTGGCTTTAGGAACATTTATTTAATTTTAACCAAAACTTGTGAACAAATCCACCATCACCCACCTCACAAACAAAAATGATTTTTAATACTTCTGGCCAATAACATGACCTTCTCTGTAAAAGTAATGTATTAATTTTCACTAAATGTGTTCTATGCTTGTCTTTAATGAAGTGACAGACTATGTTACATGAGTTACAGTAATTTCAAATCTCTGCAAATATTACAAACATCACCACTTAGAGTTTGCTGTCACTGTAATGTAAACAAGAAAATTATGCAGTAATAAGGTTTAACCTATATTAAGGGCTCTGCTGTAAAAATGTTTTAACTGCATCCCATATCAGTTTAACAAAGCCCAAGAAATGTCATAGACTTTAAATTATCTAAACATAAATCATTTTAACCTATACTTGTGAGCTAATCCACCATCATGGGGGATAAAGCATTTGCAAAATAAATTCTAGATAGTAGTATTGACATTGCATGTTCAAATATCAAGACACTTGCTCATGTTTACCATCTTAAAGTAGACTTCTTGATTTGACTTGTTTATTTTGGCCATTTGTGTGTCAGTAGCAGTATTTGTAAAAATGCCTCTTCTACCTAAAAAGCATTGTGACGACGAGGATGGGATTTGAACCCATGCATGCAGAGCACAATGGATTAGCAGTCCATCGCCTTAACCACTCGGCCACCTCGTCTCACTGGTATGCAATCTGGCAAAATTTCCAACACTACTAGTTATACTTCAAAGTCAATTCTTTATGTTCTTGTAGATTGTGTCATTTTCACAATCACGAGCTTGATAGCAAGTCGACTTTCAACCATCCTTGGCTTTAGGAACATTTATTTAATTTTAACCGAAACTTGTGAACAAATCCACCATCACCCACCTCACAAACAAAAATGATTTTTAATACTTCTGGCCAATAACATGACCTTCTCTGTAAAAGTAATGTATTCATTTTCACTAAATGTGTTCTATGCTTGTCTTTAATGAGGTGACAGACTATGTTACATGAGTTATAGTAATTTCAAATCTCAGCAAATATTACAAACATCACCATTTAGAGTTTGCTGTCACTGTAATGTAAACAAGAAAATTATGCAGGGATAAGGTTTAACCTATATTAAGGGCTCTGCTATAAAAAAATTAAACTGCACCCCATATCAGTTTAATAAAGCCCAAGAAATGTCATAGACTTTAATTATCTAAACATAAATCATTTTAACCTATACTTGTGAGCTAATCCACCATCATGGGGAAATAAAGCATTTGCCAAACAAATTCAAGATAGTAGTATTGACAATGCATGTTCAAATATCAAGACACTTGCTCATGTTTACCATCTTAAAGTAGACTTCTTGATTTGACTTGTTTATTTTGGCCATTTTTGTGTCAGCTTCACTTGCTGATTTATGAAGCAGTATTTGTAAAAATGCCTCTTCTACCTAAAGAGCATTGTGACGACAAGGATGGGATTTGAACCCATGCGTGCAGAGCACAATGGATTAGCAGTCCATCGCCTTAACCACTCGGCCACCTCGTCTCACTGGTATGCAGTCTGGCAAAATTTCAAACACCACTTGTTATACTTCAAAGTCAATTCTTTATGTTCTTGTAGATTGTGTCATTTTCACAATCACGAGCTTGATAGCAAGTCGACTTTCAACCATCCTTGGCTTTAGGAACATTTATTTAATTTTAACCGAAACTTGTGAACAAATCCACCATCACCCACCTCACAAACAAAAATGATTTTTAATACTTCTGGCCAATAACATGACCTTCTCTGTAAAAGTAATGTATTAATTTTCACTAAATGTGTTCTATGCTTGTCTTTAATGAGGTGACAGACTATGTTACATGAGTTACAGTAATTTCAAATCTCAGCAAATATTACAAACATCACCATTTAGAGTTTGCTGTCACTGTAATGTAAACAAGAAAATTATGCAGGAATAAGGTTTAACCTATATTAAGGGCTCTGCTGTAAAAAAATTTAACTGCACCCCATATCAGTTTAATAAAGCCCAAGAAATGTCATAGACTTTAATTATCTAAATATAAATCATTTTAACCTATACTTGTGAGCTAATCCACCATCATGGGGAAATAAAGCATTTGCCAAACAAATTTAAGATAGTAGTATTGACAATGCATGTTCAAATATCAAGACACTTACTCATGTTTACCATCTTAAAGTAGACTTCTTGATTTGACTTGTTTATTTTGGCCATTTTTGTGTCAGCTTCACTTGCTGGTTTATGAAGCAGTATTTGTAAAAATGCCTCTTCTACCTAAAGAGCATTGTGACGACAAGGATGGTATTTGAACCCATGCGTGCAGAGCACAATGGATTAGCAGTCCATCGCCTTAACCACTCGGTCACCTCGTCTCACTGGTATGCAATCTAGCAAACTTTCCAACACCACTTGTAATACTTCAAAGTCAATTCTTTATGTTCTTGTAGATTGTGTCATTTTCACAATCACGAGCTTGATAGCAAGTCGACTTTCAACCATCCTTGGCTTTAGGAACATTTATTTAATTTTAACCAAAACTTGTGAACAAATCCACCATCACCCACCTCACAAACAAAAATGATTTTTAATACTTCTGGCCAATAACATGACCTTCTCTGTAAAAGTAATGTATTAATTTTCACTAAATGTGTTCTATGCTTGTCTTTAATGAAGTGACAGACTATGTTACATGAGTTACAGTAATTTCAAATCTCTGCAAATATTACAAACATCACCACTTAGAGTTTGCTGTCACTGTAATGTAAACAAGAAAATTATGCAGGAATAAGGTTTAACCTATATTAAGGGCTCTGCTGTAAAAATGTTTTAACTGCATCCCATATCAGTTTAACAAAGCCCAAGAAATGTCATAGACTTTAAATTATCTAAACATAAATCATTTTAACCTATACTTGTGAGCTAATCCACCATCATGGGGGATAAAGCATTTGCAAAATAAATTCTAGATAGTAGTATTGACATTGCATGTTCAAATATCAAGACACTTGCTCATGTTTACCATCTTAAAGTAGACTTCTTGATTTGACTTGTTTATTTTGGCCATTTGTGTGTCAGTAGCAGTATTTGTAAAAATGCCTCTTCTACCTAAAAAGCATTGTGACGACGAGGATGGGATTTGAACCCATGCATGCAGAGCACAATGGATTAGCAGTCCATCGCCTTAACCACTCGGCCACCTCGTCTCACTGGTATGCAATCTGGCAAAATTTCCAACACTACTAGTTATACTTCAAAGTCAATTCTTTATGTTCTTGTAGATTGTGTCATTTTCACAATCACGAGCTTGATAGCAAGTCGACTTTCAACCATCCTTGGCTTTAGGAACATTTATTTAATTTTAACCGAAACTTGTGAACAAATCCACCATCACCCACCTCACAAACAAAAATGATTTTTAATACTTCTGGCCAATAACATGACCTTCTCTGTAAAAGTAATGTATTAATTTTCACTAAATGTGTTCTATGCTTGTCTTTAATGAGGTGACAGACTATGTTACATGAGTTACAGTAATTTCAAATCTCAGCAAATATTACAAACATCACCATTTAGAGTTTGCTGTCACTGTAATGTAAACAAGAAAATTATGCAGGAATAAGGTTTAACCTATATTAAGGGCTCTGCTGTAAAAAAATTTAACTGCACCCCATATCAGTTTAATAAAGCCCAAGAAATGTCATAGACTTTAATTATCTAAATATAAATCATTTTAACCTATACTTGTGAGCTAATCCACCATCATGGGGAAATAAAGCATTTGCCAAACAAATTTAAGATAGTAGTATTGACAATACATGTTCAAATATCAAGACACTTACTCATGTTTACCATCTTAAAGTAGACTTCTTGATTTGACTTGTTTATTTTGGCCATTTTTGTGTCAGCTTCACTTGCTGGTTTATGAAGCAGTATTTGTAAAAATGCCTCTTCTACCTAAAGAGCATTGTGACGACAAGGATGGGATTTGAACCCATGCGTGCAGAGCACAATGGATTAGCAGTCCATCGCCTTAACCACTCGGTCACCTCGTCTCACTGGTATGCAATCTAGCAAACTTTCCAACACCACTTGTAATACTTCAAAGTCAATTCTTTATGTTCTTGTAGATTGTGTCATTTTCACAATCACGAGCTTGATAGCAAGTCGACTTTCAACCATCCTTGGCTTTAGGAACATTTATTTAATTTTAACCAAAACTTGTGAACAAATCCACCATCACCCACCTCACAAACAAAAATGATTTTTAATACTTCTGGCCAATAACATGACCTTCTCTGTAAAAGTAATGTATTAATTTTCACTAAATGTGTTCTATGCTTGTCTTTAATGAAGTGACAGACTATGTTACATGAGTTACAGTAATTTCAAATCTCAGCAAATATTACAAACATCACCATTTAGAGTTTGCTGTCACTGTAATGTAAACAAGAAAATTATGCAGGAATAAGGTTTAACCTATATTAAGGGCTCTGCTGTAAAAAAATTTAACTGCACCCCATATCAGTTTAATAAAGCCCAAGAAATGTCATAGACTTTAATTATCTAAATATAAATCATTTTAACCTATACTTGTGAGCTAATCCACCATCATGGGGAAATAAAGCATTTGCCAAACAAATTTAAGATAGTAGTATTGACAATACATGTTCAAATATCAAGACACTTACTCATGTTTACCATCTTAAAGTAGACTTCTTGATTTGACTTGTTTATTTTGGCCATTTTTGTGTCAGCTTCACTTGCTGGTTTATGAAGCAGTATTTGTAAAAATGCCTCTTCTACCTAAAGAGCATTGTGACGACAAGGATGGGATTTGAACCCATGCGTGCAGAGCACAATGGATTAGCAGTCCATCGCCTTAACCACTCGGTCACCTCGTCTCACTGGTATGCAATCTAGCAAACTTTCCAACACCACTTGTAATACTTCAAAGTCAATTCTTTATGTTCTTGTAGATTGTGTCATTTTCACAATCACGAGCTTGATAGCAAGTCGACTTTCAACCATCCTTGGCTTTAGGAACATTTATTTAATTTTAACCAAAACTTGTGAACAAATCCACCATCACCCACCTCACAAACAAAAATGATTTTTAATACTTCTGGCCAATAACATGACCTTCTCTGTAAAAGTAATGTATTAATTTTCACTAAATGTGTTCTATGCTTGTCTTTAATGAAGTGACAGACTATGTTACATGAGTTACAGTAATTTCAAATCTCTGCAAATATTACAAACATCACCACTTAGAGTTTGCTGTCACTGTAATGTAAACAAGAAAATTATGCAGGAATAAGGTTTAACCTATATTAAGGGCTCTGCTGTAAAAATGTTTTAACTGCATCCCATATCAGTTTAACAAAGCCCAAGAAATGTCATAGACTTTAAATTATCTAAACATAAATCATTTTAACCTATACTTGTGAGCTAATCCACCATCATGGGGGATAAAGCATTTGCAAAATAAATTCTAGATAGTAGTATTGACATTGCATGTTCAAATATCAAGACACTTGCTCATGTTTACCATCTTAAAGTAGACTTCTTGATTTGACTTGTTTATTTTGGCCATTTGTGTGTCAGTAGCAGTATTTGTAAAAATGCCTCTTCTACCTAAAAAGCATTGTGACGACGAGGATGGGATTTGAACCCATGCATGCAGAGCACAATGGATTAGCAGTCCATCGCCTTAACCACTCGGCCACCTCGTCTCACTGGTATGCAATCTGGCAAAATTTCCAACACTACTAGTTATACTTCAAAGTCAATTCTTTATGTTCTTGTAGATTGTGTCATTTTCACAATCACGAGCTTGATAGCAAGTCGACTTTCAACCATCCTTGGCTTTAGGAACATTTATTTAATTTTAACCGAAACTTGTGAACAAATCCACCATCACCCACCTCACAAACAAAAATGATTTTTAATACTTCTGGCCAATAACATGACCTTCTCTGTAAAAGTAACGTATTCATTTTCACTAAATGTGTTCTATGCTTGTCTTTAATGAGGTGACAGACTATGTTACATGAGTTATAGTAATTTCAAATTTCAGCAAATATTACAAACATCACCATTTAGAGTTTGCTGTCACTGTAATGTAAACAAGAAAATTATGCAGGAATAAGGTTTAACCTATATTAAGGGCTCTGCTGTAAAAAAATTTAACTGCACCCCATATCAGTTTAATAAAGCCCAAGAAATGTCATAGACTTTAATTATCTAAACATAAATCATTTTAACCTATACTTGTGAGCTAATCCACCATCATGGGGAAATAAAGCATTTGCCAAACAAATTCAAGATATTAGTATTGACAATGCATGTTCAAATATCAAGACACTTGCTCATGTTTACCATCTTAAAGTAGACTTCTTGATTTGACTTGTTTATTTTGGCCATTTTTGTGTCAGCTTCACTTGCTGATTTATGAAGCAGTATTTGTAAAAATGCCTCTTCTACCTAAAGAGCATTGTGACGACAAGGATGGGATTTGAACCCATGCGTGCTGAGCACAATGGATTAGCAGTCCATCGCCTTAACCACTCGGCCACCTCGTCTCACTGGTATGCAATCTAGCAAACTTTCCAACACCACTTGTAATACTTCAAAGTCAATTCTTTATGTTCTTGTAGATTGTGTCATTTTCACAATCACGAGCTTGATAGCAAGTCGACTTTCAACCATCCTTGGCTTTAGGAACATTTATTTAATTTTAACCAAAACTTGTGAACAAATCCACCATCACCCACCTCACAAACAAAAATGATTTTTAATACTTCTGGCCAATAACATGACCTTCTCTGTAAAAGTAATGTATTAATTTTCACTAAATGTGTTCTATGCTTGTCTTTAATGAAGTGACAGACTATGTTACATGAGTTACAGTAATTTCAAATCTCTGCAAATATTACAAACATCACCATTTAGAGTTTGCTGTCACTGTAATGTAAACAAGAAAATTATGCAGGAATAAGGTTTAACCTATATTAAGGGCTCTGCTGTAAAAAATTTTTTAACTGCATCCCATATCAGTTTAACAAAGCCCAAGAAATGTCATAGACTTTAATTATCTAAACATAAATCATTTTAACCTTTACTTGTGAGCTAATCCACCATCATGGGGAATAAAGCATTTGCAAAATAAATTCTAGATAGTAGTATTGACATTGCATGTTCAAATATCAAGACACTTGCTCATGTTTACCATCTTAAAGTAGACTTCTTGATTTGACTTGTTTATTTTGGCCATTTGTGTGTCAGTAGCAGTATTTGTAAAAATGCCTCTTCTACCTAAAAAGTATTGTGACGACAAGGATGGGATTCGAACCCATGCGTGCTGAGCATAATGGATTAGCAGTCCATCGCCTTAACCACTCGGTCACCTCGTCTCACTGGTATGCAATCTAGCAAACTTTCCAACACCACTTGTAATACTTCAAAGTCAATTCTTTATGTTCTTGTAGATTGTGTCATTTTCACAATCACGAGCTTGATAGCAAGTCGACTTTCAACCATCCTTGGCTTTAGGAACATTTATTTAATTTTAACCAAAACTTGTGAACAAATCCACCATCACCCACCTCACAAACAAAAATGATTTTTAATACTTCTGGCCAATAACATGACCTTCTCTGTAAAAGTAATGTATTCATTTTCACTAAATGTGTTCTATGCTTGTCTTTAATGAAGTGACAGACTATGTTACATGAGTTACAGTAATTTCAAATCTCTGCAAATATTACAAACATCACCATTTAGAGTTTGCTGTCACTGTAATGTAAACAAGAAAATTATGCAGGAATAAGGTTTAACCTATATTAAGGGCTCTGCTGTAAAAAAAATTTTAACTGCATCCCATATCAGTTTAACAAAGCCCAAGAAATGTCATAGACTTTAATTATCTAAACATAAATCATTTTAACCTTTACTTGTGAGCTAATCCACCATCATGGGGAATAAAGCATTTGCAAAATAAATTCTAGATAGTAGTATTGACATTGCATGTTCAAATATCAAGACACTTGCTCATGTTTACCATCTTAAAGTAGACTTCTTGATTTGACTTGTTTATTTTGGCCATTTGTGTGTCAGTAGCAGTATTTGTAAAAATGCCTCTTCTACCTAAAAAGTATTGTGACGACAAGGATGGGATTCGAACCCATGCGTGCTGAGCATAATGGATTAGCAGTCCATCGCCTTAACCACTCGGTCACCTCGTCTCACTGGTATGCAATCTAGCAAACTTTCCAACACCACTTGTAATACTTCAAAGTCAATTCTTTATGTTCTTGTAGATTGTGTCATTTTCACAATCACGAGCTTGATAGCAAGTCGACTTTCAACCATCCTTGGCTTTAGGAACATTTATTTAATTTTAACCAAAACTTGTGAACAAATCCACCATCACCCACCTCACAAACAAAAATGATTTTTAATACTTCTGGCCAATAACATGACCTTCTCTGTAAAAGTAATGTATTCATTTTCACTAAATGTGTTCTATGCTTGTCTTTAATGAAGTGACAGACTATGTTACATGAGTTACAGTAATTTCAAATCTCTGCAAATATTACAAACATCACCATTTAGAGTTTGCTGTCACTGTAATGTAAACAAGAAAATTATGCAGGAATAAGGTTTAACCTATATTAAGGGCTCTGCTGTAAAAAATGTTTTAACTGCATCCCATATCAGTTTAACAAAGCCCAAGAAATGTCATAGACTTTAAATTATCTAAACATAAATCATTTTAACCTATACTTGTGAGCTAATCCACCATCATGGGGGATAAAGCATTTGCAAAATAAATTCTAGATAGTAGTATTGACATTGCATGTTCAAATATCAAGACACTTGCTCATGTTTACCATCTTAAAGTAGACTTCTTGATTTGACTTGTTTATTTTGGCCATTTGTGTGTCAGTAGCAGTATTTGTAAAAATGCCTCTTCTACCTAAAAAGCATTGTGACGACGAGGATGGGATTTGAACTCATGCGTGCAGAGCACAATGGATTAGCAGTCCATCGCCTTAACCACTCGGCCACCTCGTCTCACTGGTATGGAATATGGCAAACATTCCAACACCACTAGTTATACTTCAAAGTCAATTCTTTATGTTCTTGTAGATTGTGTCATTTTCACAATCACGAGCTTGATAGCATGTCGACTTTAAACCATCCTTGGCTTTTGGAACATTTATTTAATTTTAACCGAAACTTGTGAACAAATCCACCATCACCCACCTCACAAACAAAAATGATTTTTAATACTTCTGGCCAATAACATGACCTTCTCTGTAAAAGTAATGTATTAATTTTCACTAAATGTGTTCTATGCTTGTCTTTAATAAGGTGACAGACTATGTTACATGAGTTACAGTAATTTCAAATCTCAGCAAATATTACAAACATCACCATTTAGAGTTTGCTGTCACTGTAATGTAAACAAGAAAATTATGCAGGAATAAGGTTTAACCTATATTAAGGGCTCTGCTATTAAATTTTTTTTAACTGCATCCCATATCAGTTTAACAAAGCCCAAGAAATGTCATAGACTTTAATTATCTAAACATAAATCATTTTAACCTATACTTGTGAGCTAATCCACCATCATGGGGAATAAAGCATTTGCAAAATTAATTCTAGATAGTAGTATTGACATTGCATGTTCAAATATCAAGACACTTGCTCATGTTTACCATCTTAAAGTAGACTTCTTGATTTGACTTGTTTATTTTGGCCATTTGTGTGTCAGTAGCAGTATTTGTAAAAATGCCTCTTCTACCTAAAAAGTATTGTGACGACAAGGATGGGATTCGAACCAATGCGTGCTGAGCACAATGGATTAGCAGTCCATCGCCTTAACCACTCGGCCAACTCTTCTCACTAGTATGCAATCTAGCAAACTTTCCAACACCACTTGTAATACTTCAAAGTCAATTCTTTATGTTCTTGTAGATTGTGTCATTTTCACAATCACGAGCTTGATAGCAAGTCGACTTTCAACCATCCTTGGCTTTAGGAACATTTATTTAATTTTAACCAAAACTTGTGAACAAATCCACCATCACCCACCTCACAAACAAAAATGATTTTTAATACTTCTGGCCAATAACATGACCTTCTCTGTAAAAGTAATGTATTAATTTTCACTAAATGTGTTCTATGCTTGTCTTTAATGAAGTGACAGACTATGTTACATGAGTTACAGTAATTTCAAATCTCTGCAAATATTACAAACATCACCATTTAGAGTTTGCTGTCACTGTAATGTAAACAAGAAAATTATGCAGGAATAAGGTTTAACCTATATTAAGGGCTCTGCTGTAAAAATTTTTTAACTGCATCCCATATCAGTTTAACAAAGCCCAAGAAATGTCATAGACTTTAATTATCTAAACATAAATCATTTTAACCTTTACTTGTGAGCTAATCCACCATCATGGGGAATAAAGCATTTGCAAAATAAATTCTAGATAGTAGTATTGACATTGCATGTTCAAATATCAAGACACTTGCTCATGTTTACCATCTTAAAGTAGACTTCTTGATTTGACTTGTTTATTTTGGCCATTTGTGTGTCAGTAGCAGTATTTGTAAAAATGCCTCTTCTACCTAAAAAATATTGTGACGACAAGGATGGGATTCGAACCCATGCGTGCTGAGCACAAAGGATTAGCAGTCCATCGCCTTAACCACTCGGTCACCTCGTCTCACTGGTATGCAATCTAGCAAACTTTCCAACACCACTTGTAATACTTCAAAGTCAATTCTTTATGTTCTTGTAGATTGTGTCATTTTCACAATCACGAGCTTGATAGCAAGTCGACTTTCAACCATCCTTGGCTTTAGGAACATTTATTTAATTTTAACCAAAACTTGTGAACAAATCCACCATCACCCACCTCACAAACAAAAATGATTTTTAATACTTCTGGCCAATAACATGACCTTCTCTGTAAAAGTAATGTATTCATTTTCACTAAATGTGTTCTATGCTTGTCTTTAATGAAGTGACAGACTATGTTACATGAGTTACAGTAATTTCAAATCTCTGCAAATATTACAAACATCACCATTTAGAGTTTGCTGTCACTGTAATGTAAACAAGAAAATTATGCAGGAATAAGGTTTAACCTATATTAAGGGCTCTGCTGTAAAAATGTTTTAACTGCATCCCATATCAGTTTAACAAAGCCCAAGAAATGTCATAGACTTTAAATTATCTAAACATAAATCATTTTAACCTATACTTGTGAGCTAATCCACCATCATGGGGGATAAAGCATTTGCAAAATAAATTCTAGATAGTAGTATTGACATTGCATGTTCAAATATCAAGACACTTGCTCATGATTACCATCTTAAAGTAGACTTCTTGATTTGACTTGTTTATTTTGGCCATTTGTGTGTCAGTAGCAGTATTTGTAAAAATGCCTCTTCTACCTAAAAAGCATTGTGACGACGAGGATGGGACTTGAACCCATGCGTGCTGAGCACAATGGATTAGCAGTCCATCGCCTTAACCACTTGGTCACCTCGTCTCACTGGTATGCAATCTAGCAAACTTTCCAACACCACTTGTAATACTTCAAAGTCAATTCTTTATGTTCTTGTAGATTGTGTCATTTTCACAATCACGAGCTTGATAGCAAGTCGACTTTCAACCATCCTTGGCTTTAGGAACATTTATTTAATTTTAACCAAAACTTGTGAACAAATCCACCATCACCCACCTCACAAACAAAAATGATTTTTAATACTTCTGGCCAATAACATGACCTTCTCTGTAAAAGTAATGTATTCATTTTCACTAAATGTGTTCTATGCTTGTCTTTAATGAAGAGACAGACTATGTTACATGAGTTACAGTAATTTCAAATCTCTGCAAATATTACAAACATCACCATTTAGAGTTTGCTGTCACTGTAATGTAAACAAGAAAATTATGCAGGAATAAGGTTTAACCTATATTAAGGGCTCTGCTGTAAAAATGTTTTAACTGCATCCCATATCAGTTTAACAAAGCCCAAGAAATGTCATAGACTTTAAATTATCGAAACATAAATCATTTTAACCTATACTTGTGAGCTAATCCACCATCATGGGGGATAAAGCATTTGCAAAATAAATTCTAGATAGTAGTATTGACATTGCATGTTCAAATATCAAGACACTTGCTCATGTTTACCATCTTAAAGTAGACTTCTTGATTTGACTTGTTTATTTTGGCCATTTGTGTGTCAGTAGCAGTATTTGTAAAAATGCCTCTTCTACCTAAAAAGCATTGTGACGACGAGGATGGGATTTGAACCCATGCGTGCAGAGCACAATGGATTAGCAGTCCATCGCCTTAACCACTCGGCCACCTCGTCTCACTGGAATGGAATATGGCAAACATTCCAACACCACTAGTTATACTTCAAAGTCAATTCTTTATGTTCTTGTCGATTGTGTCATTTTCACAATCACGAGCTTGATAGCAAGTCGACTTTCAACCATCCTTGGCTTTAGGAACATTTATTTAATTTTAACCGAAACTTGTGAACAAATCCACCATCACCCACCTCACAAACAAAAATGATTTTTAATACTTCTGGCCAATAACATGACCTTCTCTGTAAAAGTAATGTATTAATTTTCACTAAATGTGTTCTATGCTTGTCTTTAATGAGGTGACAGACTATGTTACATGAGTTACAGTAATTTCAAATCTCAGCAAATATTACAAACATCACCATTTAGAGTTTGCTGTCACTGTAATGTAAACAAGAAAATTATGCAGGAATAAGGTTTAACCTATATTAAGGGCTCTGCTGTAAAAAAATTTAACTGCACCCCATATCAGTTTAATAAAGCCCAAGAAATGTCATAGACTTTAATTATCTAAACATAAATTATTTTAACCTATACTTGTGAGTTAATCCACCATCATGGGGAAATAAAGCATTTGCCAAACAAATTCAAGATAGTAGTATTGACAATACATGTTCAAATATCAAGACACTTGCTCATGTTTACCATCTTAAAGTAGACTTCTTGATTTGACTTGTTTATTTTGGCCATTTTTGTGTCAGCTTCACTTGCTGGTTTATGAAGCAGTATTTGTAAAAATGCCTCTTCTACCTAAAAAGCATTGTGACGACGAGGATGGGATTTGAACCCATGCGTGCAGAGCACAATGGATTAGCAGTCCATCGCCTTAACCATTCGGCCACCTCGTCTCACTGGTATGCAGTCTGGCAAAATTTCCAACTCCACTTGTTAAACTTCAAAGTCATTTCTTTATGTTCTTGTAGATTGTGTCATTTTCACAATCACGAGCTTGATAGTAAGTCGACTTTCAACCATCCTTGGCTTTAGGAACATTTATTTAATTTTAACCGATACTTGTGAACAAATCCACCATCATCCACCTCACAAACAAAAATGATTTTTAATACTTCTGGCCAATAACATGACCTTCTCTGTAAAAGTAATGTATTAATTTTCACTAAATGTGTTCTATGCTTGTCTTTAATGAAGTGACAGACTATGTTACATGAGTTACAGTAATTTCAAATCTCTGCAAATATTACAAACATCACCATTTAGAGTTTGCTGTCACTGTAATGTAAACAAGAAAATTATGCAGGAATAAGGTTTAACCTATATTAAGGGCTCTGCTGTAAAAATGTTTTAACTGCATCCCATATCAGTTTAACAAAGCCCAAGAAATGTCATAGACTTTAAATTATCTAAACATAAATCATTTTAACCTATACTTGTGAGCTAATCCACCATCATGGGGGATAAAGCATTTGCAAAATAAATTCTAGATAGTAGTATTGACATTGCATGTTCAAATATCAAGACACTTGCTCATGTTTACCATCTTAAAGTAGACTTCTTGATTTGACTTGTTTATTTTGGCCATTTGTGTGTCAGTAGCAGTATTTGTAAAAATTCCTCTTCTACCTAAAAAGCATTGTGACGACGAGGATGGGATTTGAACCCATGCGTGCAGAGCACAATGGATTAGCAGTCCATCGCCTTAACCACTCGGCCACCTCGTCTCACTGGAATAGAATATGGCAAACATTCCAACACCACTAGTTATACTTCAAAGTCAATTCTTTATGTTCTTGTCGATTGTGTCATTTTCACAATCACGAGCTTGATAGCAAGTCGACTTTCAACCATCCTTGGCTTTAGGAACATTTATTTAATTTTAACCGAAACTTGTGAACAAATCCACCATCACCCACCTCACAAACAAAAATGATTTTTAATACTTCTGGCCAATAACATGACCTTCTCTGTAAAAGTAATGTATTAATTTTCACTAAATGTGTTCTATGCTTGTCTTTAATGAGGTGACAGACTATGTTACATGAGTTACAGTAATTTCAAATCTCAGCAAATATTACAAACATCACCATTTAGAGTTTGCTGTCACTGTAATGTAAACAAGAAAATTATGCAGGAATAAGGTTTAACCTATATTAAGGGCTCTGCTGTAAAAAAATTTAACTGCACCCCATATCAGTTTAATAAAGCCCAAGAAATGTCATAGACTTTAATTATCTAAACATAAATTATTTTAACCTATACTTGTGAGTTAATCCACCATCATGGGGAAATAAAGCATTTGCCAAACAAATTCAAGATAGTAGTATTGACAATGCATGTTCAAATATCAAGACACTTGCTCATGTTTACCATCTTAAAGTAGACTTCTTGATTTGACTTGTTTATTTTGGCCATTTTTGTGTCAGCTTCACTTGCTGGTTTATGAAGCAGTATTTGTAAAAATGCCTCTTCTACCTAAAAAGCATTGTGACGACGAGGATGGGATTTGAACCCATGCGTGCAGAGCACAATGGATTAGCAGTCCATCGCCTTAACCATTCGGCCACCTCGTCTCACTGGTATGCAGTCTGGCAAAATTTCCAACTCCACTTGTTAAACTTCAAAGTCATTTCTTTATGTTCTTGTAGATTGTGTCATTTTCACAATCACGAGCTTGATAGTAAGTCGACTTTCAACCATCCTTGGCTTTAGGAACATTTATTTAATTTTAACCGATACTTGTGAACAAATCCACCATCATCCACCTCACAAACAAAAATGATTTTTAATACTTCTGGCCAATAACATGACCTTCTCTGTAAAAGTAATGTATTAATTTTCACTAAATGTGTTCTATGCTTGTCTTTAATGAAGTGACAGACTATGTTACATGAGTTACAGTAATTTCAAATCTCTGCAAATATTACAAACATCACCATGTAGAGTTTGCTGTCACTGTAATGTAAACAAGAAAATTATGCAGGAATAAGGTTTAACCTATATTAAGGGCTCTGCTGTAAAAAAAATTAACTGCACCCCATATCAGTTTAATAAAGCCCAAGAAATGTCATAGACTTTAATTATCTAAACATAAATTATTTTAACCTATACTTGTGAGTTAATCCACCATCACGGGGAAATAAAGCATTTGCCAAACAAATTCAAGATAGTAGTATTGACAATGCATGTTCAAATATCAAGACACTTGCTCATGTTTACCATCTTAAAGTAGACTTCTTGATTTGACTTGTTTATTTTGGCCATTTTTGTGTCAGCTTCACTTGCTGGTTTATGATGCAGTATTTGTAAAAATACCTCTTCTACCGAAAGAGCATTGTGACGACGAGGATGGGATTTGAACCCATGCGTGCAGAGCACAATGGATTAGCAGTCCATCACCTTAACCACTCGGCCTACTCGTCTCGCTGGTATGCAATTTGGCAAACTTTCCAACACCACTTGTTATACTTCAAAGTCATTTCTTTATGTTCTTGTAGATTGTGTCATTTTCACAATCACAAGCTTGATAGCAAGTCGACTTTCAACCATCCTTGGCTTTAGGAACATTTATTTAATTTTAACCGAAACTTGTGAACAAATCCACCATCACCCACCTCACAAACAAAAATGATTTTTAATACTTCTGGCCAATAACATGACCTTCTCTGTAAAAGTAATGTATTAATTTTCACTAAATGTGTTCTATGCTTGTCTTTAATGAGGTGATAGACTATGTTACATGAGTTACAGTAATTTCAAATCTCTGCAAATATTACAAACATCACCATTTAGAGTTTGCTGTCACTGTAATGTAAACAAGAAAATTATGCAGGAATAAGGTTTAACCTATATTAAGGGCTCTGCTGTAAAAATGTTTTAACTGCATCCCATATCAGTTTAACAAAGCCCAAGAAATGTCATAGACTTTAAATTATCTAAACATAAATCATTTTAACCTATACTTGTGAGCTAATCCACCATCATGGGGGATAAAGCATTTGCAAAATAAATTCTAGATAGTAGTATTGACATTGCATGTTCAAATATCAAGACACTTGCTCATGTTTACCATCTTAAAGTAGACTTCTTGATTTGACTTGTTTATTTTGGCCATTTGTGTGTCAGTAGCAGTATTTGTAAAAATGCCTCTTCTACCTAAAAAGCATTGTGACGACGAGGATGGGATTTGAACCCATGCGTGCAGAGCACAATGGATTAGCAGTCCATCGCCTTAACCACTCGGCCACCTCGTCTCACTGGAATGGAATATGGCAAACATTCCAACACCACTAGTTATACTTCAAAGTCAATTCTTTATGTTCTTGTCGATTGTGTCATTTTCACAATCACGAGCTTGATAGCAAGTCGACTTTCAACCATCCTTGGCTTTAGGAACATTTATTTAATTTTAACCGAAACTTGTGAACAAATCCACCATCACCCACCTCACAAACAAAAATGATTTTTAATACTTCTGGCCAATAACATGACCTTCTCTGTAAAAGTAATGTATTAATTTTCACTAAATGTGTTCTATGCTTGTCTTTAATGAGGTGACAGACTATGTTACATGAGTTACAGTAATTTCAAATCTCAGCAAATATTACAAACATCACCATTTAGAGTTTGCTGTCACTGTAATGTAAACAAGAAAATTATGCAGGAATAAGGTTTAACCTATATTAAGGGCTCTGCTGTAAAAAAATTTAACTGCACCCCATATCAGTTTAATAAAGCCCAAGAAATGTCATAGACTTTAATTATCTAAACATAAATTATTTTAACCTATACTTGTGAGTTAATCCACCATCATGGGGAAATAAAGCATTTGCCAAACAAATTCAAGATAGTAGTATTGACAATGCATGTTCAAATATCAAGACACTTGCTCATGTTTACCATCTTAAAGTAGACTTCTTGATTTGACTTGTTTATTTTGGCCATTTTTGTGTCAGCTTCACTTGCTGGTTTATGAAGCAGTATTTGTAAAAATGCCTCTTCTACCTAAAAAGCATTGTGACGACGAGGATGGGATTTGAACCCATGCGTGCAGAGCACAATGGATTAGCAGTCCATCGCCTTAACCATTCGGCCACCTCGTCTCACTGGTATGCAGTCTGGCAAAATTTCCAACTCCACTTGTTAAACTTCAAAGTCATTTCTTTATGTTCTTGTAGATTGTGTCATTTTCACAATCACGAGCTTGATAGTAAGTCGACTTTCAACCATCCTTTGCTTTAGGAACATTTATTTAATTTTAACCGATACTTGTGAACAAATCCACCATCATCCACCTCACAAACAAAAATGATTTTTAATACTTCTGGCCAATAACATGACCTTCTCTGTAAAAGTAATGTATTAATTTTCACTAAATGTGTTCTATGCTTGTCTTTAATGAAGTGACAGACTATGTTACATGAGTTACAGTAATTTCAAATCTCTGCAAATATTACAAACATCACCATGTAGAGTTTGCTGTCACTGTAATGTAAACAAGAAAATTATGCAGGAATAAGGTTTAACCTATATTAAGGGCTCTGCTGTAAAAAAAATTAACTGCACCCCATATCAGTTTAATAAAGCCCAAGAAATGTCATAGACTTTAATTATCTAAACATAAATTATTTTAACCTATACTTGTGAGTTAATCCACCATCACGGGGAAATAAAGCATTTGCCAAACAAATTCAAGATAGTAGTATTGACAATGCATGTTCAAATATCAAGACACTTGCTCATGTTTACCATCTTAAAGTAGACTTCTTGATTTGACTTGTTTATTTTGGCCATTTTTGTGTCAGCTTCACTTGCTGGTTTATGATGCAGTATTTGTAAAAATACCTCTTCTACCGAAAGAGCATTGTGACGACGAGGATGGGATTTGAACCCATGCGTGCAGAGCACAATGGATTAGCAGTCCATCACCTTAACCACTCGGCCTACTCGTCTCGCTGGTATGCAATTTGGCAAACTTTCCAACACCACTTGTTATACTTCAAAGTCATTTCTTTATGTTCTTGTAGATTGTGTCATTTTCACAATCACAAGCTTGATAGCAAGTCGACTTTCAACCATCCTTGGCTTTAGGAACATTTATTTAATTTTAACCGAAACTTGTGAACAAATCCACCATCACCCACCTCACAAACAAAAATGATTTTTAATACTTCTGGCCAATAACATGACCTTCTCTGTAAAAGTAATGTATTAATTTTCACTAAATGTGTTCTATGCTTGTCTTTAATGAGGTGACAGACTATGTTACATGAGTTACAGTAATTTCAAATCTCTGCAAATATTACAAACATCACCATTTAGAGTTTGCTGTCACTGTAATGTAAACAAGAAAATTATGCAGGAATAAGGTTTAACCTATATTAAGGGCGCTGCTGTAAAAAATTTTTAACTGCATCCCATATCAGTTTAACAAAGCCCAAGAAATGTCATAGACTTTAATTATCTAAACATAAATCATTTTAACCTATACTTGTGAGCTAATCCACCATCATGGGGAATAAAGCATTTGCAAAATAAATTCTAGATAGTAGTATTGACATTGCATGTTCAAATATCAAGACACTTGCTCATGTTTACCATCTTAAAGTAGACTTCTTGATTTGACTTGTTTAATTTGGCCATTTGTGTGTCAGTAGCAGTATTTGTAAAAATGCCTCTTCTACCTAAAAAGTATTGTGACGACTAGGATGGGATTTGAACCCATGCGTGCTGAGCACAATGGATTAGCAGTCCATCACCTTAACCACTCGGCCACCTCGTCTCACTGGTATGCAATCTGGCAAACTTTCCAACACCACTTGTAATACTTCAAAGTCAATTCTTTATGTTTTTGTAGATTGTGTCATTTTCACAATCACGAGCTTGATAGCAAGTCGACTTTCAACCATCCTTGGCTTTAGGAACATTTATTTAATTTTAACCGAAACTTGTGAACAAATCCACCATCACCCACCTCACAAACAAAAATTATTTTTAATACTTCTGGCCAATAACATGACCTTCTCTGTAAAAGTAATGTATTAATTTTCACTAAATGTGTTCTATGCTTGTCTTTAATGAAGTGACAGACTATGTTACATGAGTTACAGTAATTTCAAATCTCTGCAAATATTACAAACATCACCATTTAGAGTTTGCTGTCACTGTAATGTAAACAAGAAAATTATGCAGGAATAAGGTTTAACCTATATTAAGGGCTCTGCTGTAAAAATGTTTTAACTGCATCCCATATCAGTTTAACAGAGCCCAAGAAATGTCATAGACTTTAAATTATCTAAACATAAATCATTTTAACCTATACTTGTGAGCTAATCCACCATCATGGGGAAATAAAGCATTTGCCAAACAAATTTAAGATAGTAGTATTGACAATGCATGTTCAAATATCAAGACACTTGCTCATGTTTACCATCTTAAAGTAGACTTCTTGATTTGACTTGTTTCTTTTGGCCATTTTTGTGTCAGCTTCACTTGCTGGTTTATGAAGCAGTATTTGTAAAAATTCCTCTTCTACCTAAAGAGCATTGTGACGACAAGGATGGGATTTGAACCCATGCGTGCAGAGCACAATGGATTAGCAGTCCATCGCCTTAACCACTCAGCCACCTCGTCTCACTGGTATGTAGTCTGGCAAAATTTCAAACACCACTTGTTATACTTCAAAGTCAATTCTTTATGTTCTTGTAGATTGTGTCATTTTCACAATAACGAGCTTGATAGCAAGTCGACTTTCAACCATCCTTGGCTTTAGGAACATTTATTTAATTTTAACCGAAACTTGTGAACAAATCCACCATCACCCACCTCACAAACAAAAATGATTTTTAATACTTCTGGCCAATAACATGACCTTCTCTGTAAAAGTAATGTATTAATTTTCACTAAATGTGTTCTATGCTTGTCTTTAATGAGGTGACAGACTATGTTACATGAGTTACAGTAATTTCAAATCTCAGCAAATATTACAAACATCACCATTTAGAGTTTGCTGTCACTGTAATGTAAACAAGAAAATTATGCAGGAATAAGGTTTAACCTATATTAAGGGCTCTGCTGTAAAAAATTTTTAACTGCATCCCATATCAGTTTAACAAAGCCCAAGAAATGTCATAGACTTTAATTATCTAAACATAAATCATTTTAACCTATACTTGTGAGCTAATCCACCATCATGGGGAATAAAGCATTTGCAAAATAAATTCTAGATAGTAGTATTGACATTGCATGTTCAAATATCAAGACACTTGCTCATGTTTACCATCTTAAAGTAGACTTCTTGATTTGACTTGTTTATTTTGGCAATTTGTGTGTCAGTAGCAGTATTTGTAAAAATGCCTCTTCTACCTAAAAAGCATTGTGACGACGAGGATGGGATTTGAACCCATGCGTGCAGAGCACAATGGATTAGCAGTCTATCGCTTTAACCACTCAGCCACCTCGTCTCACTGGTATGCAATCTGGCAAACATTCCAACACCACTAGTTATACTTCAAAGTCAATTCTTTATGTTCTTGTAGATTGTGTCATTTTCACAATCACGAGCTTGATAGCAAGTCGACTTTCAACCATCCTTGGCTTTAGGAACATTTATTTAATTTTAACCGAAACTTGTGAACAAATCCACCATCACCCACCTCACAAACAAAAATGATTTTTAATACTTCTGGCCAATAACATGACCTTCTCTGTAAAAGTAATGTATTAATTTTCACTAAATGTGTTCTATGCTTGTCTTTAAGGAAGTGACAGACTATGTTACATGAGTTACAGTAATTTCAAATCTCTGCAAATATTACAAACATCACCATTTAGAGTTTGCTGTCACTGTAATGTAAACAAGAAAATTATGCAGGAATAAGGTTTAACCTATATTAAGGGCTCTGCTGTAAAAAAATTTAACTGCACCCCATATCAGTTTAATAAAGCCCAAGAAATGTCATAGACTTTAATTATCTAAACATAAATTATTTTAACCTATACTTGTGAGTTAATCCACCATCATGGGGAAATAAAGCATTTGCCAAACAAATTCAAGATAGTAGTATTGACAATGCATGTTCAAATATCAAGACACTTGCTCATGTTTACCATCTTAAAGTAGACTTCTTGATTTGACTTGTTTATTTTGGCCATTTTTGTGTCAGCTTCACTTGCTGGTTTATGAAGCAGTATTTGTAAAAATGCCTCTTCTACCTAAAAAGCATTGTGACGACAAGGATGGGATTTGAACCCATGCGTGCAGAGCACAATGGATTAGCAGTCCATCGCCTTAACCATTCGGCCACCTCGTCTCACTGGTATGCAGTCTGGCAAAATTTCCAACACCACTTGTTAAACTTCAAAGTCAATTCTTTATGTTCTTGTAGATTGTGTCATTTTCACAATCACGAGCTTGATAGTAAGTCGACTTTCAACCATCCTTGGCTTTAGGAACATTTATTTAATTTTAACCGATACTTGTGAACAAATCCACCATCATCCACCTCACAAACAAAAATGATTTTTAATACTTCTGGCCAATAACATGACCTTCTCTGTAAAAGTAATGTATTAATTTTCACTAAATGTGTTCTATGCTTGTCTTTAATGAGGTGACAGACTATGTTACATGAGTTACAGTAATTTCAAATCTCAGCAAATATTACAAACATCACCATTTAGAGTTTGCTGTCACTGTAATGTAAACAAGAAAATTATGCAGGAATAAGGTTTAACCTATATTAAGGGCTCTGCTGTAAAAATTTTTTAACTGCATCCCATATCAGTTTAACAAAGCCCAAGAAATGTCATAGACTTTAATTATCTAAACATAAATCATTTTAACCTATACTTGTGAGCTAATCCACCATCATGGGGAATAAAGCATTTGCAAAATAAATTCTAGATAGTAGTATTGACATTGCATGTTCAAATATCAAGACACTTGCTCATGTTTACCATCTTAAAGTAGACTTCTTGATTTGACTTGTTTATTTTGGCAATTTGTGTGTCAGTAGCAGTATTTGTAAAAATGCCTCTTCTACCTAAAAAGCATTGTGACGACGAGGATGGGATTTGAACCCATGCGTGCAGAGCACAATGGATTAGCAGTCTATCGCCTTAACCACTCAGCCACCTCGTCTCACTGGTATGCAATCTGGCAAACATTCCAACACCACTAGTTATACTTCAAAGTCAATTCTTTATGTTCTTGTAGATTGTGTCATTTTCACAATCACGAGCTTGATAGCAAGTCGACTTTCAACCATCCTTGGCTTTAGGAACATTTATTTAATTTTAACCGAAACTTGTGAACAAATCCACCATCACCCACCTCACAAACAAAAATGATTTTTAATACTTCTGGCCAATAACATGACCTTCTCTGTAAAAGTAATGTATTAATTTTCACTAAATGTGTTCTATGCTTGTCTTTAAGGAAGTGACAGACTATGTTACATGAGTTACAGTAATTTCAAATCTCTGCAAATATTACAAACATCACCATTTAGAGTTTGCTGTCACTGTAATGTAAACAAGAAAATTATGCAGGAATAAGGTTTAACCTATATTAAGGGCTCTGCTGTAAAAAAATTTAACTGCACCCCATATCAGTTTAATAAAGCCCAAGAAATGTCATAGACTTTAATTATCTAAACATAAATTATTTTAACCTATACTTGTGAGTTAATCCACCATCATGGGGAAATAAAGCATTTGCCAAACAAATTCAAGATAGTAGTATTGACAATGCATGTTCAAATATCAAGACACTTGCTCATGTTTACCATCTTAAAGTAGACTTCTTGATTTGACTTGTTTATTTTGGCCATTTTTGTGTCAGCTTCACTTGCTGGTTTATGAAGCAGTATTTGTAAAAATGCCTCTTCTACCTAAAAAGCATTGTGACGACAAGGATGGGATTTGAACCCATGCGTGCAGAGCACAATGGATTAGCAGTCCATCGCCTTAACCATTCGGCCACCTCGTCTCACTGGTATGCAGTCTGGCAAAATTTCCAACACCACTTGTTAAACTTCAAAGTCAATTCTTTATGTTCTTGTAGATTGTGTCATTTTCACAATCACGAGCTTGATAGTAAGTCGACTTTCAACCATCCTTGGCTTTAGGAACATTTATTTAATTTTAACCGATACTTGTGAACAAATCCACCATCATCCACCTCACAAACAAAAATGATTTTTAATACTTCTGGCCAATAACATGACCTTCTCTGTAAAAGTAATGTATTAATTTTCACTAAATGTGTTCTATGCTTGTCTTTAATGAAGTGACAGACTATGTTACATGAGTTACAGTAATTTCAAATCTCTGCAAATATTACAAACATCACCATGTAGAGTTTGCTGTCACTGTAATGTAAACAAGAAAATTATGCAGGAATAAGGTTTAACCTATATTAAGGGCTCTGCTGTAAAAAAAATTAACTGCACCCCATATCAGTTTAATAAAGCCCAAGAAATGTCATAGACTTTAATTATCTAAACATAAATTATTTTAACCTATACTTGTGAGTTAATCCACCATCACGGGGAAATAAAGCATTTGCCAAACAAATTCAAGATAGTAGTATTGACAATGTATGTTCAAATATCAAGACACTTGCTCATGTTTACCATCTTAAAGTAGACTTCTTGATTTGACTTGTTTATTTTGGCCATTTTTGTGTCAGCTTCACTTGCTGGTTTATGATGCAGTATTTGTAAAAATACCTCTTCTACCGAAAGAGCATTGTGACGACGAGGATGGGATTTGAACCCATGCGTGCAGAGCACAATGGATTAGCAGTCCATCACCTTAACCACTCGGCCTACTCGTCTCGCTGGTATGCAATTTGGCAAACTTTCCAACACCACTTGTTATACTTCAAAGTCATTTCTTTATGTTCTTGTAGATTGTGTCATTTTCACAATCACGAGCTTGATAGCAAGTCGACTTTCAACCATCCTTGGCTTTAGGAACATTTATTTAATTTTAACCGAAACTTGTGAACAAATCCACCATCACCCACCTCACAAACAAAAATGATTTTTAATACTTCTGGCCAATAACATGACCTTCTCTGTAAAAGTAATGTATTAATTTTCACTAAATGTGTTCTATGCTTGTCTTTAATGAGGTGACAGACTATGTTACATGAGTTACAGTAATTTCAAATCTCAGCAAATATTACAAACATCACCATTTAGAGTTTGCTGTCACTGTAATGTAAACAAGAAAATTATGCAGGAATAAGGTTTAACCTATATTAAGGGCGCTGCTGTAAATTTTTTTTAACTGCATCCCATATCAGTTTAACAAAGCCCAAGAAATGTCATAGACTTTAATTATCTAAACATAAATCATTTTAACCTATACTTGTGAGCTAATCCACCATCATGGGGAATAAAGCATTTGCAAAATAAATTCTAGATAGTAGTATTTACATTGCATGTTCAAATATCAAGACACTTGCTCATGTTTACCATCTTAAAGTAGACTTCTTGATTTGACTTGTTTATTTTGGCCATTTGTGTGTCAGTAGCAGTATTTGTAAAAATGCCTCTTCTACCTAAAAAGTATTGTGACGCCTAGGATGGGATTTGAACCCATGCGTGCTGAGCACAATGGATTAGCAGTCCATCACCTTAACCACTCGGCCACCTCGTCTCACTGGTATGCAAGCTGGCAAACTTTCCAACACCACTTGTAATACTTCAAAGTCAATTCTTTATGTTCTTGTAGATTGTGTCATTTTCACAATCACGAGCTTGATAGCAAGTCGACTTTCAACCATCCTTGGCTTTAGGAACATTTATTTAATTTTAACCGAAACTTGTGAACAAATCCACCATCACCCACCTCACAAACAAAAATTATTTTTAATACTTCTGGCCAATAACATGACCTTCTCTGTAAAAGTAATGTATTAATTTTCACTAAATGTGTTCTATGCTTGTCTTTAATGAAGTGACAGACTATGTTACATGAGTTACAGTAATTTCAAATCTCTGCAAATATTACAAACATCACCATTTAGAGTTTGCTGTCACTGTAATGTAAACAAGAAAATTATGCAGGAATAAGGTTTAACCTATATTAAGGGCTCTGCTGTAAAAATGTTTTAACTGCATCCCCTATCAGTTTAACAGAGCCCAAGAAATGTCATAGACTTTAAATTATCTAAACATAAATCATTTTAACCTATACTTGTGAGCTAATCCACCATCATGGGGAAATAAAGCATTTGCCAAACAAATTTAAGATAGTAGTATTGACAATGCATGTTCAAATATCAAGACACTTGCTCATGTTTACCATCTTAAAGTAGACTTCTTGATTTGACTTGTTTATTTTGGCCATTTTTGTGTCAGCTTCACTTGCTGGTTTATGAAGCAGTATTTGTAAAAATGCCTCTTCTACCTAAAGAGCATTGTGACGACAAGGATGGGATTTGAACCCATGCGTGCAGAGCACAATGGATTAGCAGTCCATCGCCTTAACCACTCAGCCACCTCGTCTCACTGGTATGTAGTCTGGCAAAATTTCAAACACCACTTGTTATACTTCAAAGTCAATTCTTTATGTTCTTGTAGATTGTGTCATTTTCACAATCACGAGCTTGATAGCAAGTCGACTTTCAACCATCCTTGGCTTTAGGAACATTTATTTAATTTTAACCGAAACTTGTGAACAAATCCACCATCACCCACCTCACAAACAAAAATGATTTTTAATACTTCTGGCCAATAACATGACCTTCTCTGTAAAAGTAATGTATTAATTTTCACTAAATGTGTTCTATGCTTGTCTTTAATGAGGTGACAGACTATGTTACATGAGTTACAGTAATTTCAAATCTCAGCAAATATTACAAACATCACCATTTAGAGTTTGCTGTCACTGTAATGTAAACAAGAAAATTATGCAGGAATAAGGTTTAACCTATATTAAGGGCTCTGCTGTAAAAAATTTTTAACTGCATCCCATATCAGTTTAACAAAGCCCAAGAAATGTCATAGACTTTAATTATCTAAACATAAATCATTTTAACCTATACTTGTGAGCTAATCCACCATCATGGGGAATAAAGCATTTGCAAAATAAATTCTAGATAGTAGTATTGACATTGCATGTTCAAATATCAAGACACTTGCTCATGTTTACCATCTTAAAGTAGACTTCTTGATTTGACTTGTTTATTTTGGCAATTTGTGTGTCAGTAGCAGTATTTGTAAAAATACCTCTTCTACCTAAAAAGCATTGTGACGACAAGGATGGGATTTGAACCCATGCGTGCAGAGCACAATGGATTAGCAGTCTATCGCCTTAACCACTCAGCCACCTCGTCTCACTGGTATGCAATCTGGCAAACATTCCAACACCACTAGTTATACTTCAAAGTCAATTCTTTATGTTCTTGTAGATTGTGTCATTTTCACAATCACGAGCTTGATAGCAAGTCGACTTTCAACCATCCTTGGCTTTAGGAACATTTATTTAATTTTAACCGAAACTTGTGAACAAATCCACCATCACCCACCTCACAAACAAAAATGATTTTTAATACTTCTGGCCAATAACATGACCTTCTCTGTAAAAGTAATGTATTAATTTTCACTAAATGTGTTCTATGCTTGTCTTTAAGGAAGTGACAGACTATGTTACATGAGTTACAGTAATTTCAAATCTCTGCAAATATTACAAACATCACCATTTAGAGTTTGCTGTCACTGTAATGTAAACAAGAAAATTATGCAGGAATAAGGTTTAACCTATATTAAGGGCTCTGCTGTAAAAAAAATTAACTGCACCCCATATCAGTTTAATAAAGCCCAAGAAATGTCATAGACTTTAATTATCTAAACATAAATTATTTTAACCTATACTTGTGAGTTAATCCACCATCATGGGGAAATAAAGCATTTGCCAAACAAATTCAAGATAGTAGTATTGACAATGCATGTTCAAATATCAAGACACTTGCTCATGTTTACCATCTTAAAGTAGACTTCTTGATTTGACTTGTTTATTTTGGCCATTTTTGTGTCAGCTTTACTTGCTGGTTTATGAAGCAGTATTTGTAAAAATGCCTCTTCTACCTAAAGAGCATTGTGACGACAAGGATGAGATTTGAACCCATGCGTGCAGAGCACAATGGATTAGCAGTCCATCGCCTTAACCACTCGGCCACCTCGTCTCACTGGTATGCAGTCTGGCAAAATTTCCAACACCACTTGTTATTCTTTAAAGTCAATTCTTTATGTTCTTGTAGATTGTGTCATTTTCACAATCACGAGCTTGATAGTAAGTCGACTTTCAACCATCCTTGGCTTTAGGAACATTTATTTATTTTAACCGATACTTGTGAACAAATCCACCATCATCCACCTCACAAACAAAAATGATTTTTAATACTTCTGGCCAATAACATGACCTTCTCTGTAAAAGTAATGTATTAATTTTCACTAAATGTGTTCTATGCTTGTCTTTAAGGAAGTGACAGACTATGTTACATGAGTTACAGTAATTTCAAATCTCTGCAAATATTACAAACATCACCATTTAGAGTTTGCTGTCACTGTAATGTAAACAAGAAAATTATGCAGGAATAAGGTTTAACCTATATTAAGGGCTCTGCTGTAAAAATGTTTTAACTGCATCCCATATCAGTTTAACAAAGCCCAAGAAATGTCATAGACTTTAAATTATCTAAACATAAATAATTTTAACCTATACTTGTGAGCTAATCCACCATCATGGGGGATAAAGCATTTGCAAAATAAATTCTAGATAGTAGTATTGACATTGCATGTTCAAATATCAAGACACTTGCTCATGTTTACCATCTTAAAGTAGACTTCTTGATTTGACTTGTTTATTTTGGCAATTTGTGTGTCAGTAGCAGTATTTGTAAAAATGCCTCTTCTACCTAAAAAGCATTGTGACGACGAGGATGGGATTTGAACCCATGCGTGCAGAGCACAATGGATTAGCAGTCCATCACCTTAACCACTCAGCCACCTCGTCTCACTGGTATGCAATCTGGCAAACATTCCAACACCACTAGTTATACTTCATAGTCAATTCTTTATGTTCTTGTAGATTGTGTCATTTTCACAATCACGAGCTTGATAGCAAGTCGACTTTCAACCATCCTTGGCTTTAGGAACATTTATTTAATTTTAACCGAAACTTGTGAACAAATCCACCATCACCCACCTTACAAACAAAAATGATTTTTAATACTTCTGGCCAATAACATGACCTTCTCTGTAAAAGTAATGTATTAATTTTCACTAAATGTGTTCTATGCTTGTCTTTAAGGAAGTGACAGACTATGTTACATGAGTTACAGTAATTTCAAATCTCTGCAAATATTACAAACATCACCATTTAGAGTTTGCTGTCACTGTAATGTAAACAAGAAAATTATGCAGGAATAAGGTTTAACCTATATTAAGGGCTCTGCTGTAAAAATGTTTTAACTGCATCCCATATCAGTTTAAAAAAGCCCAAGAAATGTCATAGACTTTAAATTATCTAAACATAAATCATTTTAACCTATACTTGTGAGCTAATCCACCATCATGGGGGATAAAGCATTTGCAAAATAAATTCTAGATAGTAGTATTGACATTGCATGTTCAAATATCAAGACACTTGCTCATGTTTACCATCTTAAAGTAGACTTCTTGATTTGACTTGTTTATTTTGGCAATTTGTGTGTCAGTATTTGTAAAAATGCCTCTTCTACCTAAAAAGCATTGTGACGACGAGGATGGGATTTGAACCCATGCGTGCAGAGCACAATGGTTTAGCAGTCCATCGCCTTAACCACTCAGCCACCTCGTCTCACTGGTATGCAATCTGGCAAACATTCCAACACCACTTGTTATACTTCAAAGTCAATTCTTTATGTTCTTGTAGATTGTGTCATTTTCACAATCACGAGCTTGATAGCAAGTCGACTTTCAACCATCCTTGGCTTTAGGAACATTTATTTAATTTTAACCGAAACTTGTGAACAAATCCACCATCACCCACCTCACAAACAAAAATTATTTTTAATATTTCTGGCCAATAACATGACCTTCTCTGGAAAAGTAATGTATTAATTTTCAATAAATGTGTTCTATGCTTGTCTTTAAGGAAGTGACAGACTATGTTACATGAGTTACAGTAATTTCAAATCTCTGCAAATATTACAAACATCACCATTTAGAGTTTGCTGTCACTGTAATGTAAACAAGACAATTATGCAGGAATAAGGTTTAACCTATATTAAGGGCTCTGCTGTAAAAAAATTTAACTGCATCCCATATCAGTTTAACAAAGCCCAAGAAATGTCATAGACTTTAAATTATCTAAACATAAATAATTTTAACCTATACTTGTGAGCTAATCCACCATCATGGGGGATAAAGCATTTGCAAAATAAATTCTAGATAGTAGTATTGACATTGCATGTTCAAATATCAAGACACTTGCTCATGTTTACCATCTTAAAGTAGACTTCTTGATTTGACTTGTTTATTTTGGCCATTTGTGTGTCAGTAGCAGTATTTGTAAAAATGCCTCCTCTACCTAAAAAGCATTGTGACGACGAGGATGGGATTTGAACCCATGCGTGCAGAGCACAATGGATTAGCAGTCCATCGCCTTAACCACTCGGCCACCTCGTCTCACTTATATGCAATCTGGCAAACTTTCCAACACCACTTGTAATACTTCAAAGTCAATTCTTTATGTTCTTGTAGATTGTGTCATTTTCACAATCACGAGCTTGATAGCAAGTCGACTTTCAACCATCCTTGGCTTTAGGAACATTTATTTAATTTTAACCGAAACTTGTGAACAAATCCACCATTACCCACATCACAAACAAAAATGATTTTTAATACTTCTGGCCAATAACATGACCTTCTCTGTAAAAGTAATGTATTAATTTTCACTAAATGTGTTCTATGCTTGTCTTTAATGAATTGACAGACTATGTTACATGAGTTACAGTAATTTCAAATCTCTGCAAATATTACAAACATCACCATTTAGAGTTTGCTGTCACTGTAATGTAAACAAGAAAATTATGCAGGAATAAGGTTTAACCTATATTAAGGGCTCTGCTGTAAAAATGTTTTAACTGCATCCCAGATCAGTTTAACAAAGCCCAAGAAATGTCATAGACTTTAAATTATCTAAACATAAATCATTTTAACCTATACTTGTGAGCTAATCCACCATCATGGGGGATAAAGCATTTGCAAAATAAATTCTAGAGTATTGACATTGCATGTTCAAATATCAAGGCACTTGCTCATGTTTACCATCTTAAAGTAGACTTCTTGATTTGACTTGTTTATTTTGGCCATTTTTGTGTCAGATTTACTTGCTGGTTTATGAAGCAGTATTTGTAAAAATGCCACTTCTACCTAAAGAGCATTGTGACGACAAGGATGGGATTTGAACCCATGCGTGCAGAGCACAATGGATTAGTAGTCCATTGCCTTAACCACTCGGCCACCTCGTCTCACTGGTATGCAGTCTGGCAAAATTTCCAACACCACTTGTTATTCTTTAAAGTCAATTCTTTATGTGCTTGTAGATTGTGTCATTTTCACAATCACGAGCTTGATAGTAAGTCGACTTTCAACAATCCTTGGCTTTAGGAACATTTATTTAATTTTAACCGATACTTGTGAACAAATCCACCATCATCCACCTCACAAACAAAAATGATTTTTAATACTTCTGACCAATAATATGACCTTCTCTATAAAAGTAATGTGTTAATTTTCACTAAATGTGTTCTATGCTTGTCTTTAATGAAGTGACAGACTATGTTACATGAGTTACAGTAATTTCAAATCTCTGCAAATATTACAAACATCACCATTTAGAGTTTGCTGTCACTGTAATGTAAACAAGAAAATTATGCAGGAATAAGGTTTAACCTATATTAAGGGCTCTGCTGTAAAAAAATTTAACTGCACCCCATATCAGTTTAATAAAGCCCAAGAAATGTCATAGACTTTAACTATCTAAACATAAATTATTTTAACCTATACTTGTGAGCTAATCCACCATCATGTGGAAATAAAGCATTTGCCAAACAAATTCAAGATAGTAGTATTGACAATGCATGTTCAAATATCAAGACACTTGCTCATGTTTATCATCTTAAAGTAGACTTCTTGATTTGACTTGTTTATTTTGGCCATTTTTGTGGTCAGCTTCACTTGCTGGTTTATGATGCAGTATTTGTAAAAATGCCTCTTCTACAGAAAGAGCATTGTGACGACGAGGATGGGATTTGAACCCATGCGTGCAGAGAACAATGGATTAGCAGTCCATCACCTTAACCACTCGGCCACCTCGTCTCACTGGTATGCAATCTGGCAAACTTTCCAACACCACTTGTTATACTTCAAAGTCAATTCTTTATGTTCTTGTAGATTGTGTCATTTTCACAATCACGAGCTTGATAGTAAGTCGACTTTCAACCATCCTTGGCTTTAGGAACATTTATTTAATTTTAACCGATACTTGTGAACAAATCCACCATCATCCACCTCACAAACAAAAATGATTTTTAATACTTCTGGCCAATAACATGACCTTCTCTGTAAAAGTAATGTATTAATTTTCACTAAATGTGTTCTATGCTTGTCTTTAATGAAGTGACAGACTATGTTACATGAGTTACAGTAATTTCAAATCTCTGCAAATATTACAAACATCACCATTTAGAGTTTGCTGTCACTGTAATGTAAACAAGAAAATTATGCAGGAATACGGTTTAACCTATATTAAGGGCTCTGCTGTAAAAAATTTCAACTGCACCCCATATCAGTTTAATAAAGCCCAAGAAATGTCATAGACTTTAATTATCTAAACATAAATTATTTTAACCTATACTTGTGAGTTAATCCACCATCATGGGGAAATAAAGCATTTGCCAAACAAATTCAAGATAGTAGTATTGACAATGCATGTTCAAATATCAAGACACTTGCTCATGTTTACCATCTTAAAGTAGACTTCTTGATTTGACTTGTTTATTTTGGCCATTTTTGTGTCAGCTTCACTTGCTGGTTTATGATGCAGTATTTGTAAAAATGCCTCTTCTGCCGAAAGAGCATTGTGATGACGAGTATGGGATTTGAACACATGCGTGCAGAGCACAATGGATTAGCAGACCATGGCCTTAACCACTCGGCCACCTCATCTCACTGGTATGCAATCTGGCAAACTTTCCAACACCACTTTTTATACTTCAAAGTCAATTCTTTATGTTCTTGTAGATTGTGTCATTTTCACAATCACGAGCTTGATAGCAAGTCGACTTTTAACCATCCTTGGCTTTAGGAACATTTATTTAATTTTAACCGAAACTTGTGAACAAATCCACCATCACCCACCTCACAAACAAAAATGATTTTTAATACTTCTGGCCAATAACATGACCTTCTCTGTAAAAGTAATGTATTAATTTTCACTAAATGTGTTCTATGCTTGTCTTTAATAAGGTGACAGACTATGTTACATGAGTTACAGTAATTTCAAATCTCAGCAAATATTACAAACATTACCATTTAGAGTTTGCTGTCACTGTAATGTAAACAAGAAAATTATGCAGGAATAAGGTTTAACCTATATTAAGGGCTCTGCTGTAAAAATGTTTTAACTGCATCCCATATCAGTTTAACAAAGCCCAAGAAATGTCATAGACTTTAAATTATCTAAACATAAATCATTTTAACCTATACTTGTGAGCTAATCCACCATCATGGGGGATAAAGCATTTGCAAAATAAATTCTAGATAGTAGTATTGACATTGCATGTTCAAATATCAAGACACTTGCGCATGTTTACCATCTTAAAGTAGACTTATTGATTTGACTTGTTTATTTTGGCCATTTTTGTGTCAGCTTCACTTTCTGGTTTATGAAGCAGTATTTGTAAAAATGCCTCTTCTACCTAAAGAGTATTGTGACGACAAGGATGGGATTTGAACCCATGCATGCAGAGCACAATGGATTAGCAGTCCATCGCCTTAACCACTCGGCCACCCCGTTTCACTGGTATGCAGTCTGGCAAAATTTCCAACACCACTTGTTATTCTTCAAAGTCAATTCTTTATGTTCTTGTAGATTGTGTCATTTTCACAATCACGAGCTTGATAGTAAGTCGACTTTCAACCATCCTTGGCTTTAGGAACATTTATTTAATTTTAACCGATACTTGTGAACAAATCCACCATCATCCACCTCACAAACAAAAATGATTTTTAATACTTCTGGCCAATAACATGACCTTCTCTGTAAAAGTAATGTATTAATTTTCACTAAATGTGTTCTATGCTTGTCTTTAATGAAGTGACAGACTATGTTTCATGAGTTACAGTAATTTGAAATCTCTGCAAATATTACAAACATCACCATTTCGAGTTTGCTGTCACTGTAATGTAAACAAGAAAATTATGCAGGAATAAGGTTTAACCTATATTAAGGGCTTTTCTCTGCTGTAAATTTTTTTAACTGCACCCCATATCAGTTTAACAAAGCCCAAGAAATGTCATAGACTTTAATTATCTAAACATAAATTATTTTAACCTATACTTGTGAGCTAATCCACCATCATGGGGAAATAAAGCATTTGCAAAATAAATTCTAGATAGTAGTATTGACATTGCATGTTCAAATATCAAGACACTTGCTCATGTTTACCATCTTAAAGTAGACTTCTTGATTTGACTTGTTTATTTAGGCAATTTTTGTGTCAGCTTCACTTGCTGGTTTATGAAGCAGTATTTGTAAAAATGCCTCTTCTACCTAAAGAGCATTGTGACGACGAGGATGGGATTTGAACCCATGCATGCAGAGCACAATGGATTAGCAGTCCATCGCCTTAACCACTCGGCCACCTTGTCTCACTGGTATGCAATCTGGCAAACTTTCAAACACCACTTGTTATACTTCAAAGTCAATTCTTTATGTTCTTGTAGATTGTGTCATTTTCACAATCACGAGCTTGATAGTAAGTCGACTTTCAACCATCCTTGGCTTTAGGAACATTTATTTAATTTTAACCGATACTTGTGAACAAATCCACCATCATCCACCTCACAAACAAAAATTGTTTTTAATACTTCTGGCCAATAACATGACCTTCTCTGTAAAAGTAATGTATTAATTTTCACTAAATGTGTTCTATGCTTGTCTTTAATGAAGTGACAGACTATTTTTCATGAGTTACAGTAATTTGAAATCTCTGCAAATATTACAAACATCACCATTTCGAGTTTGCTGTCACTGTAATGTAAACAAGAAAATTATGCAGGAATAAGGTTTAACCTATATTAAGGGCTCTGCTGTAAAAATGTTTTAACTGCATCCCATATCAGTTGAAAAAAGCCCAAGAAATGTCATAGACTTTAAATTATCTAAACATAAATCATTTTAACCTATACTTGTGAGCTAATCCACCATCATGGGGGGATAAAGCATTTGCAAAATAAATTCTAGATAGTAGTATTGACATTGCATGTTCAAATATCAAGACACTTGCTCATGTTTACCATCTTAAAGTAGACTTCTTGATTTGACTTGTTTATTTTGGCAATTTGTGTGTCAGTATTTGTAAAAATGCCTCTTCTACGTAAAAAGCATTGTGACGACGAGGATGGGATTTGAACCCATGCGTGCAGAGCACAATGGATTAGCAGTCCATCGCCTTAACCACTCAGCCACCTCGTCTCACTGGTATGCAAACTGGCAAACATTCCAACACCACTAGTTATACTTCAAAGTCAATTCTTTATGTTCTTGTAGATTGTGTCATTTTCACAATCACGAGCTTGATAGCAAGTCGACTTTCAACCATCCTTGGCTTTAGGAACATTTATTTAATTTTAACCGAAACTTGTGAACAAATCCACCATCACCCACCTCACAAACAAAAATTATTTTTAATACTTCTGGCCAATAACATGACCTTCTCTGGAAAAGTAATGTATTAATTTTCACTAAATGTGTTCTATGCTTGTCTTTAAGGAAGTGACAGACTATGTTACATGAGTTACAGTAATTTCAAATCTCTGCAAATATTACAAACATCACCATTTAGAGTTTGCTGTCACTGTAATGTAAACAAGACAATTATGCAGGAATAAGGTTTAACCTATATTAAGGGCTCTGCTGTAAAAAAATTTAACTGCATCCCATATCAGTTTAACAAAGCCCAAGAAATGTCATAGACTTTAAATTATCTAAACATAAATAATTTTAACCTATACTTGTGAGCTAATCCACCATCATGGGGGATAAAGCATTTGCAAAATAAATTCTAGATAGTAGTATTGACATTGCATGTTCAAATATCAAGACACTTGCTCATGTTTACCATCTTAAAGTAGACTTCTTGATTTGACTTGTTTATTTTGGCCATTTGTGTGTCAGTAGCAGTATTTGTAAAAATGCCTCTTCTACCTAAAAAGCATTGTGACGACGAGGATGGGATTTGAACCCATGCGTGCAGAGCACAATGGATTAGCAGTCCATCGCCTTAACCACTCGGCCACCTCGTCTCACTTGTATGCAATCTGGCAAACTTTCCAACACCACTAGTTATACTTCAAAGTCAATTCTTTATGTTCTTGTAGATTGTGTCATTTTCACAATCACGAGCTTGATAGCAAGTCGACTTTCAACCATCCTTGGCTTTAGGAACATTTATTTAATTTTAACCGAAACTTGTGAACAAATCCACCATCACCCACCTCACAAACAAAAATTATTTTTAATACTTCTGGCCAATAACATGACCTTCTCTGTAAAAGTAATGTATTAATTTTCACTAAATGTGTTCTATGCTTGTCTTTAAGGAAGTGACAGACTATGTTACATGAGTTACAGTAATTTCAAATCTCTGCAAATATTACAAACATCACCATTTAGAGTTTGCTGTCACTGTAATGTAAACAAGAAAATTATGCAGGAATAAGGTTTAACCTATATTAAGGGCTCTGCTGTAAAAATGTTTTAACTGCATCCCATATCAGTTTAACAAAGCCCAAGAAATGTCATAGACTTTAAATTATCTAAACATAAATCATTTTAACCTATACTTGTGAGCTAATCCACCATCATGGGGGATAAAGCATTTGCAAAATAAATTCTATATAGTAGTATTGACATTGCATGTTCAAATATCAAGACACTTGCTCATGTTTACCATCTTAAAGTAGACTTCTTGATTTGACTTGTTTATTTTGGCAATTTGTGTGTCAGTAGCAGTATTTGTAAAAATGCCTCTTCTACCTAAAAAGCATTGTGACGACGAGGATGGGATTTGAACCTATGCGTGCAGAGCACAATGGATTAGCAGTCCATCACCTTAACCACTCAGCCACCTCGTCTCACTGGTATGCAATCTGGCAAACATTCCAACACCACTAGTTATACTTCAAAGTCAATTCTTTATGTTCTTGTAGATGGTGTCATTTTCACAATCACGAGCTTGATAGCAAGTCGACTTTCAACCATCCTTGGCTTTAGGAACATTTATTTAATTTTAACCGAAACTTGTGAACAAATCCACCATCACCCACCTCACAAACAAAAATGATTTTTAATACTTCTGGCCAATAACATGACCTTCTCTGTAAAAGTAATGTATTAATTTTCACTAAATGTGTTCTATGCTTGTCTTTAAGGAAGTGACAGACTATGTTACATGAGTTACAGTAATTTCAAATCTCTGCAAATATTACAAACATCACCATTTAGAGTTTGCTGTCACTGTAATGTAAACAAGAAAATTATGCAGGAATAAGGTTTAACCTATATTAAGGGCTCTGCTGTAAAAATGTTTTAACTGCATCCCATATCAGTTTAAAAAAGCCCAAGAAATGTCATAGACTTTAAATTATCTAAACATAAATCATTTTAACCTATACTTGTGAGCTAATCCACCATCATGGGGGATAAAGCATTTGCAAAATAAATTCTAGATAGTAGTATTGACATTGCATGTTCAAATATCAAGACACTTGCTCATGTTTACCATCTTAAAGTAGACTTCTTGATTTGACTTGTTTATTTTGGCAATTTGTGTGTCAGTATTTGTAAAAATGCCTCTTCTACCTAAAAAGCATTGAGACAACGAGGATGGGATTTGAACCAATGCGTGCAGAGCACAATGGATTAGCAGTCCATCGCCTTAACCACTCAGCCACCTCGTCTCACTGGTATGCAATCTGGCAAACATTCCAACACCACTAGTTATACTTCAAAGTCAATTCTTTATGTTCTTGTAGATTGTGTCATTTTCACAATCACGAGCTTGATAGCAAGTCGACTTTCAACCATCCTTGGCTTTAGGAACATTTATTTAATTTTAACCGAAACTTGTGAACAAATACACCATTACCCACATCACAAACAAAAATTATTTTTAATATTTCTGGCCAATAACATGACCTTCTCTGGAAAAGTAATGTATTAATTTTCACTAAATGTGTTCTATGCTTGTCTTTAAGGAAGTGACAGACTATGTTACATGAGTTACAGTAATTTCAAATCTCTGCAAATATTACAAACATTACCATTTAGAGTTTGCTGTCACTGTAATGTAAACAAGAAAATTATGCAGGAATAAGGTTTAACCTATATTAAGGGCTCTGCTGTAAAAATGTTTTAACTGCATCCCAGATCAGTTTAACAAAGCCCAAGAAATGTCATAGACTTTAAATTATCTAAACATAAATCATTTTAACCTATACTTGTGAGCTAATCCACCATCATGGGGGATAAAGCATTTGCAAAATAAATTCTAGAGTATTGACATTGCATGTTCAAATATCAAGGCACTTGCTCATGTTTACCATCTTAAAGTAGACTTCTTGATTTGACTTGTTTATTTTGGCCATTTTTGTGTCAGATTCACTTGCTGGTTTATGAAGCAGTATTTGTAAAAATGCCACTTCTACCTAAAGAGCATTGTGACGACAAGGATGGGATTTGAACCCATGCGTGCAGAGCACAATGGATTAGCAGTCCATCGCCTTAACCACTCGGCCACCACGTCTCACTGGTATGCAGTCTGGCAAAATTTCCAACACCACTTGTTATTCTTTAAAGTCAATTCTTTATGTGCTTGTAGATTGTGTCATTTTCACAATCACGAGCTTGATAGTAAGTCGACTTTCAACCATCCTTGGCTTTAGGAACATTTATTTAATTTTAACCGATACTTGTGAACAAATCCACCATCATCCACCTCACAAACAAAAATGATTTTTAATACTTCTGGCCAATAACATGACCTTCTCTGTAAAAGTAATGTATTAATTTTCACTAAATGTGTTCTATGCTTGTCTTTAATGAAGTGACAGACTATGTTACATGAGTTACAGTAATTTCAAATCTCTGCAAATATTACAAACATCACCATTTAGAGTTTGCTGTCACTGTAATGTAAACAAGAAAATTATGCAGGAATAAGGTTTAACCTATATTAAGGGCTCTGCTGTAAAAAAATTTAACTGCACCCCATATCAGTTTAATAAAGCCCAAGAAATGTCATAGACTTTAACTATCTAAACATAAATTATTTTAACCTATACTTGTGAGCTAATCCACCATCATGTGGAAATAAAGCATTTGCCAAACAAATTCAAGATAGTAGTATTGACAATGCATGTTCAAATATCAAGACACTTGCTCATGTTTATCATCTTAAAGTAGACTTCTTGATTTGACTTGTTTATTTTGGCCATTTTTGTGTCAGCTTCACTTGCTGGTTTATGATGCAGTATTTGTAAAAATGCCTCTTCTACAGAAAGAGCATTGTGACGACGAGGATGGGATTTGAACCCATGCGTGCAGAGAACAATGGATTAGCAGTCCATCACCTTAACCACTCGGCCACCTCGTCTCACTGGTATGCAATCTGGCAAACTTTCCAACACCACTTGTTATACTTCAAAGTCAATTCTTTATGTTCTTGTAGATTGTGTCATTTTCACAATCACGAGCTTGATAGTAAGTCGACTTTCAACCATCCTTGGCTTTAGGAACATTTATTTAATTTTAACCGATACTTGTGAACAAATCCACCATCATCCACCTCACAAACAAAAATGATTTTTAATACTTCTGGCCAATAACATGACCTTCTCTGTAAAAGTAATGTATTAATTTTCACTAAATGTGTTCTATGCTTGTCTTTAATGAAGTGACAGACTATGTTACATGAGTTACAGTAATTTCAAATCTCTGCAAATATTACAAACATCACCATTTAGAGTTTGCTGTCACTGTAATGTAAACAAGAAAATTATGCAGGAATACGGTTTAACCTATATTAAGGGCTCTGCTGTAAAAAATTTCAACTGCACCCCATATCAGTTTAATAAAGCCCAAGAAATGTCATAGACTTTAATTATCTAAACATAAATTATTTTAACCTATACTTGTGAGTTAATCCACCATCATGGGGAAATAAAGCATTTGCCAAACAAATTCAAGATAGTAGTATTGACAATGCATGTTCAAATATCAAGACACTTGCTCATGTTTACCATCTTAAAGTAGACTTATTGATTTGACTTGTTTATTTTGGCCATTTTTGTGTCAGCTTCACTTGCTGGTTTATGATGCAGTATTTGTAAAAATGCCTCTTCTGCCGAAAGAGCATTGTGATGACGAGTATGGGATTTGAACACATGCGTGCAGAGCACAATGGATTAGCAGACCATCGCCTTAACCACTCGGCCACCTCATCTCACTGGTATGCAATCTGGCAAACTTTCCAACACCACTTTTTCTACTTCAAAGTCAATTCTTTATGTTCTTGTAGATTGTGTCATTTTCACAATCACGAGCTTGATAGCAAGTCGACTTTCAACCATCCTTGGCTTTAGGAACATTTATTTAATTTTAACCGAAACTTGTGAACAAATCCACCATCACCCACCTCACAAACAAAAATGATTTTTAATACTTCTGGCCAATAACATGACCTTCTCTGTAAAAGTAATGTATTAATTTTCACTAAATGTGTTCTATGCTTGTCTTTAATAAGGTGACAGACTATGTTACATGAGTTACAGTAATTTCAAATCTCAGCAAATATTACAAACATTACCATTTAGAGTTTGCTGTCACTGTAATGTAAACAAGAAAATTATGCAGGAATAAGGTTTAACCTATATTAAGGGCTCTGCTGTAAAAAATTTTTAACTGCATCCAATATCAGTTTAACAAAGCCCAAGAAATGTCATAGACTTTAATTATCTAAACATAAATCATTTTAACCTATACTTGTGAGCTAATCCACCATCATGGGGGATAAAGCATTTGCAAAATAAATTCTAGATAGTAGTATTGACATTGCATGTTCAAATATCAAGACACTTGCTCATGTTTACCATCTTAAAGTAGACTTCTTGATTTGACTTGTTTATTTAGGCAATTTTTGTGTCAGCTTCACTTGCTGGTTTATGAAGCAGTATTTGTAAAAATGCCTCTTCTACCTAAAGAGCATTGTGACGACGAGGATGGGATTTGAACCCATGCATGCAGAGCACAATGGATTAGCAGTCCATCGCCTTAACCACTCGGCCACCTCGTCTCACTGGTATGCAGTCTGGCAAACTTTCCAACACCACTTGTTATACTTCAAAGTCAATTCTTTATGTTCTTGTAGATTGTGTCATTTTCACAATCACGAGCTTGATAGTAAGTCGACTTTCAACCATCCTTGGCTTTAGGAACATTTATTTAATTTTAACCGATACTTGTGAATAAATCCACCATCATCCACCTCACAAACAAAAATGATTTTTAATACTTCTGGCCAATAACATGACCTTCTCTGTAAAATTAATGTATTAATTTTCACTAAATGTGTTCTATGCTTGTCTTTAATGAAGTGACAGACTATGTTACATGAGTTACAGTAATTTCAAATCTCTGCAAATATTACAAACATCACCATTTAGAGTTTGCTGTCACTGTAATGTAAACAAGAAAATTATGCAGGAATACGGTTTAACCTATATTAAGGGCTCTGCTGTAAAAAATTTCAACTGCACCCCATATCAGTTTAATAAAGCCCAAGAAATGTCATAGACTTTAATTATCTAAACATAAATTATTTTAACCTATACTTGTGAGTTAATCCACCATCATGGGGAAATAAAGCATTTGCCAAACAAATTCAAGATAGTAGTATTGACAATGCATGTTCAAATATCAAGACACTTGCTCATGTTTACCATCTTAAAGTAGACTTCTTGATTTGACTTGTTTATTTTGGCCATTTTTGTGTCAGCTTCACTTGCTGGTTTATGATGCAGTATTTGTTAAAATGCCTCTTCTGCCGAAAGAGCATTGTGATGACGAGTATGGGATTTGAACACATGCGTGCAGAGCACAATGGATTAGCAGACCATCGCCTTAACCACTCGGCCACCTCATCTCACTGGTATGCAATCTGGCAAACTTTCCAACACCACTTTTTATACTTCAAAGTCAATTCTTTATGTTCTTGTAGATTGTGTCATTTTCACAATCACGAGCTTGATAGCAAGTCGACTTTCAACCATCCTTGGCTTTAGGAACATTTATTTAATTTTAACCGAAACTTGTGAACAAATCCACCATCACCCACCTCACAAACAAAAATGATTTTTAATACTTCTGGCCAACAACATGACCTTCTCTGTAAAAGTAATGTATTAATTTTCACTAAATGTGTTCTATGCTTGTCTTTAATAAGGTGACAGACTATGTTACATGAGTTACAGTAATTTCAAATCTCAGCAAATATTACAAACATTACCATTTAGAGTTTGCTGTCACTGTAATGTAAACAAGAAAATTATGCAGGAATAAGGTTTATCCTATATTAAGGGCTCTGCTGTAAAAATTTTTTAACTGCATCCAATATCAGTTTAACAAAGCCCAAGAAATGTCATAGACTTTAATTATCTAAACATAAATCATTTTAACCTATACTTGTGAGCTAATCCACCATCATGGGGGATAAAGCATTTGCAAAATAAATTCTAGATAGTAGTATTGACATTGCATGTTCAAATATCAAGACACTTGCTCATGTTTACCATCTTAAAGTAGACTTCTTGATTTGACTTGTTTATTTTGGCCATTTGTGTGTCAGTAGCAGTATTTGTAAAAATGCCTCTTCTACCTAAAAAGCATTGTGACGACGAGGATGGGATTTGAACCCATGCGTACAGAGCATAATGGATTAGCAGTCCATCGCCTTAACCACTCGGCCACCTCGTCTCACTTGTAGGCAATCTGGCAAACTTTCCAACACCACTAGTTATACTTCAAAGTCAATTCTTTATGTTCTTGTAGATTGTGTCATTTTCACAATCACGAGCTTGATAGCAAGTCGACTTTCAACCATCCTTGGCTTTAGGAACATTTATTTAATTTTAACCGAAACTTGTGAACAAATCCACCATCACCCACCTCACAAACAAAAATGATTTTTAATACTTCTGGCCAATAACATGACCTTCTCTGTAAAAGTAATGTATTAATTTTCACTAAATGTGTTCTATGCTTGTCTTTAAGGAAGTGACAGACTATGTTACATGAGTTACAGTAATTTCAAATCTCTGCAAATATTACAAACATCACCATTTAGAGTTTGCTGTCACTGTAATGTAAACAAGAAAATTATGCAGGAATAAGGTTTAACCTATATTAAGGGCTCTGCTGTAAAAATGTTTTAACTGCATCCCATATCAGTTTAACAAAGCCCAAGAAATGTCATAGACTTTAAATTATCTAAACATAAATCATTTTAACCTATACTTGTGAGCTACAGTAATCCACCATCATGGGGGATAAAGCATTTGCAAAATAAATTCTAGATAGTAGTATTGACATTGCATGTTCAAATATCAAGACACTTGCGCATGTTTACCATCTTAAAGTAGACTTCTTGATTTGACTTGTTTATTTTGGCCATTTTTGTGTCAGCTTCACTTGCTGGTTTATGAAGCAGTATTTGTAAAAATGCCTCTTCTACCTAAAGAGTATTGTGACGACAAGGATGGGATTTGAACCCATGCATGCAGAGCACAATGGATTAGCAGTCCATCGCCTTAACCACTCGGCCACCCCGTCTCACTGGTATGCAGTATGGCAAAATTTCCAACACCACTTGTTATTCTTCAAAGTCAATTCTTTATGTTCTTGTAGATTGTGTCATTTTCACAATCACGAGCTTGATAGTAAGTCGACTTTCAACCATCCTTGGCTTTAGGAACATTTATTTAATTTTAACCGATACTTGTGAACAAATCCACCATCATCCACCTCACAAACAAAAATGATTTTTAATACTTCTGGCCAATAACATGACCTTCTCTGTAAAAGTAATGTATTAATTTTCACTAAATGTGTTCTATGCTTGTCTTTAATGAAGTGACAGACTATGTTTCATGAGTTACAGTAATTTGAAATCTCTGCAAATATTACAAACATCACCATTTCGAGTTTGCTGTCACTGTAATGTAAACAAGAAAATTATGCAGGAATAAGGTTTAACCTATATTAAGGGCTTTTCTCTGCTGTAAATTTTTTTAACTGCACCCCATATCAGTTTAACAAAGCCCAAGAAATGTCATAGACTTTAATTATCTAAACATAAATTATTTTAACCTATACTTGTGAGCTAATCCACCATCATGGGGAAATAAAGCATTTGCAAAATAAATTCTAGATAGTAGTATTGACATTGCATGTTCAAATATCAAGACACTTGCTCATGTTTACCATCTTAAAGTAGACTTCTTGATTTGACTTGTTTATTTAGGCAATTTTTGTGTCAGCTTCACTTGCTGGTTTATGAAGCAGTATTTGTAAAAATGCCTCTTCTACCTAAAGAGCATTGTGACGACGAGGATGGGATTTGAACCCATGCATGCAGAGCACAATGGATTAGCAGTCCATCGCCTTAATCACTCGGCCACCTCGTCTCACTGGTATGCAGTCTGGCAAACTTTCCAACACCACTTGTTATACTTCAAAGTCAATTCTTTATGTTCTTGTAGATTGTGTCATTTTCACAATCACGAGCTTGATAGTAAGTCGACTTTCAACCATCCTTGGCTTTAGGAACATTTATTTAATTTTAACCGATACTTGTGAATAAATCCACCATCATCCACCTCACAAACAAAAATGATTTTTAATACTTCTGGCCAATAACATGACCTTCTCTGTAAAAGTAATGTATTAATTTTCACTAAATGTGTTCTATGCTTGTCTTTAATGAAGTGACAGACTATGTTACATGAGTTACAGTAATTTCAAATCTCTGCAAATATTACAAACATCACCATTTAGAGTTTGCTGTCACTGTAATGTAAACAAGAAAATTATGCAGGAATAAGGTTTAACCTATATTAAGGGCTCTGCTGTAAAAAATTTCAACTGCACCCCATATCAGTTTAATAAAGCCCAAGAAATGTCATAGACTTTAATTATCTAAACATAAATTATTTTAACCTATACTTGTGAGTTAATCCACCATCATGGGGAAATAAAGCATTTGCCAAACAAATTCAAGATAGTAGTATTGACAATGCATGTTCAAATATCAAGACACTTGCTCATGTTTACCATCTTAAAGTAGACTTCTTGATTTGACTTGTTTATTTTGGCCATTTGTGTGTCAGTAGCAGTATTTGTAAAAATGCCTCTTCTACCTAAAAAGCATTGTGACGACGAGGATGGGATTTGAACCCATGCGTGCAGAGCACAATGGATTAGCAGTCCATCGCTTTAACCACTCGGCCACCTCGTCTCACTTGTATGTAATCTGGCAAACTTTCCAACACCACTAGTTATACTTCAAAGTCAATTCTTTATGTTCTTGTAGATTGTGTCATTTTCACAATCACGAGCTTGATAGCAAGTCGACTTTCAACCATCCTTGGCTTTAGGAACATTTATTTAATTTTAACCGAAACTTGTGAACAAATCCACCATCACCCACCTCACAAACAAAAATGATTTTTAATACTTCTGGCCAATAACATGACCTTCTCTGTAAAAGTAATGTATTAATTTTCACTAAATGTGTTCTATGCTTGTCTTTAAGGAAGTGACAGACTATGTTACATGAGTTACAGTAATTTCAAATCTCTGCAAATATTACAAACATCACCATTTCGAGTTTGCTGTCACTGTAATGTAAACAAGAAAATTATGCAGGAATAAGGTTTAACCTATATTAAGGGCTTTTCTCTGCTGTAAATTTTTTTAACTGCACCCCATATCAGTTTAACAAAGCCCAAGAAATGTCATAGACTTTAATTATCTAAACATAAATTATTTTAACCTATACTTGTGAGCTAATCCACCATCATGGGGAAATAAAGCATTTGCAAAATAAATTCTAGATAGTAGTATTGACATTGCATGTTCAAATATCAAGACACTTGCTCATGTTTACCATCTTCAAGTAGACTTCTTGATTTGACTTGTTTATTTAGGCAATTTTTGTGTCAGCTTCACTTGCTGGTTTATGAAGCAGTATTTGTAAAAATGCCTCTTCTACCTAAAGAGCATTGTGACGACGAGGATGGGATTTGAACCCATGCATGCAGAGCACAATGGATAAGCAGTCCATCGCCTTAACCACTCGGCCACCTCGTCTCACTGGTATGCAGTCTGGCAAACTTTCCAACACCACTTGTTATATTTCAAAGTCAATTCTTTATGTTCTTGTAGATTGTGTCATTTTCACAATCACGAGCTTGATAGTAAGTCGACTTTCAACCATCCTTGGCTTTAGGAACATTTATTTAATTTTAACCGATACTTGTGAATAAATCCACCATCATCCACCTCACAAACAAAAATTATTTTTAATACTTCTGGCCAATAACATGACCTTATCTGTAAAAGTAATGTATTAATTTTCACTAAATGTGTTCTATGCTTGTCTTTAATGAAGTGACAGACTATTTTTCATGAGTTACAGTAATTTGAAATCTCTGCAAATATTACAAACATCACCATTTCGAGTTTGCTGTCACTGTAATGTAAACAAGAAAATTATGCAGGAATAAGGTTTAACCTATGTTAAGGGCTTTTCTCTGCTGTAAATTTTTTTAACTACACCCCATATCAGTTTAACAAAGCCCAAGAAATGTCATAGACTTTAATTATCTAAACATAAATTATTTTAACCTATACTTGTGAGCTAATCCACCATCATGGGGAAATAAAGCATTTGCAAAATAAATTCTAGATAGTAGTATTGACATTGCATGTTCAAATATCAAGACACTTGCTCATGTTTACCATCTTAAAGTAGACTTCTTGATTTAGGCCATTTTTGTGTCAGCTTCACTTGCTGGTTTATGAAGCAGTATTTGTAAAAATGCCTCTTCTACCTAAAGAGCATTGTGACGAGGAGGATGGGATTCGAACCCATGCGTGCAGAGCACAATGGATTAGCAGTCCATCGCCTTAACCACTCGGCCACCTTGTCACACTGGTATGCAATCTGGCAAACTTTCCAACACCACTTGTTATACTTCAAAGTCAATTCTTTATGTTCTTGTAGATTGTGTCATTTTCACAATCACGAGCTTGATAGTAAGTCGACTTTCAACCATCCTTGGCTTTAGGAACATTTATTTAATTTTAACCGATACTTGTGAACAAATCCACCATCATCCACCTCACAAACAAAAATGATTTTTAATACTTCTGGCCAATAACATGACCTTCTCTGTAAAAGTAATGTATTAATTTTCACTAAATGTGTTCTATGCTTGTCTTTAATAAGGTGACAGACTATGTTACATGAGTTACAGTAATTTCAAATCTCAGCAAATATTACAAACATTACCATTTAGAGTTTGCTGTCACTGTAATGTAAACAAGAAAATTATGCAGGAATAAGGTTTAACCTATATTAAGGGCTCTGCTGTAAAATTTTTTTAACTGCATCCCATATCAGTTTAACAAAGCCCAAGAAATGTCATAGACTTTAATTATCTAAACATAAATCATTTTAACCTATACTTGTGAGCTAATCCACCATCATGGGGGATAAAGCATTTGCAAAATAAATTCTAGATAGTAGTATTGACATTGCATGTTCAAATATCAAGACACTTGCTCATGTTTACCATCTTAAAGTAGACTTCTTGATTTGACTTGTTTATTTTGGCCATTTGTGTGTCAGTAGCAGTATTTGTAAAAATGCCTCTTCTACCTAAAAAGCATTGTGACGACGAGGATGGGATTTGAACCCATGCGTGCAGAGCACAATGGATTAGCAGTCCATCGCCTTAACCACTCGGCCACCTCGTCTCACTTGTATGCAATCAGGCAAACTTTCCAACACCACTAGTTATACTTCAAAGTCAATTCTTTATGTTCTTGTAGATTGTGTCATTTTCACAATCACGAGCTTGATAGCAAGTCGACTTTCAACCATCCTTGGCTTTAGGAACATTTATTTAATTTTAACCGAAACTTGTGAACAAATCCACCATCACCCACCTCACAAACAAAAAATGATTTTTAATACTTCTGGCCAATAACATGACCTTCTCTGTAAAAGTAATGTATTAATTTTCACTAAATGTGTTCTATGCTTGTCTTTAAGGAAGTGACAGACTATGTTACATGAGTTACAGTAATTTCAAATCTCTGCAAATATTACAAACATCACCATTTAGAGTTTGCTGTCACTGTAATGTAAACAAGAAAATTATGCAGGAATAAGGTTTAACCTATATTAAGGGCTCTGCTGTAAAAATGTTTTAACTGCATCCCATATCAGTTTAACAAAGCCCAAGAAATGTCATAGACTTTAAATTATCTAAACATAAATCATTTTAACCTATACTTGTGAGCTAATCCACCATCATGGGGGATAAAGCATTTGCAAAATAAATTCTAGATAGTAGTATTGACATTGCATGTTCAAATATCAAGACACTTGCGCATGTTTACCATCTTAAAGTAGACTTCTTGATTTGACTTGTTTATTTTGGCCATTTTTGTGTCAGCTTCACTTGCTGGTTTATGAAGCAGTATTTGTAAAAATGCCTCTTCTACCTAAAGAGTATTGTGACGACAAGGATGGGATTTGAACCCATGCATGCAGAGCACAATGGATTAGCAGTCCATCGCCTTAACCACTCGGCCACCCCGTCTCACTGGTATGTAGTCTGGCAAAATTTCCAACACCACTTGTTATTCTTCAAAGTCAATTCTTTATGTTCTTGTAGATTGTGTCATTTTCACAATCACGAGCTTGATAGTAAGTCGACTTTCAACCATCCTTGGCTTTAGGAACATTTATTTAATTTTAACCGATACTTGTGAACAAATCCACCATCATCCACCTCACAAACAAAAATGATTTTTAATACTTCTGGCCAATAACATGACCTTCTCTGTAAAAGTAATGTATTAATTTTCACTAAATGTGTTCTATGCTTGTCTTTAATGAAGTGACAGACTATGTTACATGAGTTACAGTAATTTCAAATCTCTGCAAATATTACAAACATCACCATTTAGAGTTTGCTGTCACTGTAATGTAAACAAGAAAATTATGCAGGAATACGGTTTAACCTATATTAAGGGCTCTGCTGTAAAAAATTTCAACTGCACCCCATATCAGTTTAATAAAGCCCAAGAAATGTCATAGACTTTAATTATCTAAACATAAATTATTTTAACCTATACTTGTGAGTTAATCCACCATCATGGGGAAATAAAGCATTTGCCAAACAAATTCAAGATAGTAGTATTGACAATGCATGTTCAAATATCAAGACACTTGCTCATGTTTACCATCTTAAAGTAGACTTATTGATTTGACTTGTTTATTTTGGCCATTTTTGTGTCAGCTTCACTTGCTGGTTTATGATGCAGTATTTGTAAAAATGCCTCTTCTGCCGAAAGAGCATTGTGATGACGAGTATGGGATTTGAACACATGCGTGCAGAGCACAATGGATTAGCAGACCATCGCCTTAACCACTCGGCCACCTCATCTCACTGGTATGCAATCTGGCAAACTTTCCAACACCACTTTTTCTACTTCAAAGTCAATTCTTTATGTTCTTGTAGATTGTGTCATTTTCACAATCACGAGCTTGATAGCAAGTCGACTTTCAACCATCCTTGGCTTTAGGAACATTTATTTAATTTTAACCGAAACTTGTGAACAAATCCACCATCACCCACCTCACAAACAAAAATGATTTTTAATACTTCTGGCCAATAACATGACCTTCTCTGTAAAAGTAATGTATTAATTTTCACTAAATGTGTTCTATGCTTGTCTTTAATAAGGTGACAGACTATGTTACATGAGTTACAGTAATTTCAAATCTCAGCAAATATTACAAACATTACCATTTAGAGTTTGCTGTCACTGTAATGTAAACAAGAAAATTATGCAGGAATAAGGTTTAACCTATATTAAGGGCTCTGCTGTAAAAAATTTTTAACTGCATCCAATATCAGTTTAACAAAGCCCAAGAAATGTCATAGACTTTAATTATCTAAACATAAATCATTTTAACCTATACTTGTGAGCTAATCCACCATCATGGGGGATAAAGCATTTGCAAAATAAATTCTAGATAGTAGTATTGACATTGCATGTTCAAATATCAAGACACTTGCTCATGTTTACCATCTTAAAGTAGACTTCTTGATTTGACTTGTTTATTTAGGCAATTTTTGTGTCAGCTTCACTTGCTGGTTTATGAAGCAGTATTTGTAAAAATGCCTCTTCTACCTAAAGAGCATTGTGACGACGAGGATGGGATTTGAACCCATGCATGCAGAGCACAATGGATTAGCAGTCCATCGCCTTAACCACTCGGCCACCTCGTCTCACTGGTATGCAGTCTGGCAAACTTTCCAACACCACTTGTTATACTTCAAAGTCAATTCTTTATGTTCTTGTAGATTGTGTCATTTTCACAATCACGAGCTTGATAGTAAGTCGACTTTCAACCATCCTTGGCTTTAGGAACATTTATTTAATTTTAACCGATACTTGTGAATAAATCCACCATCATCCACCTCACAAACAAAAATGATTTTTAATACTTCTGGCCAATAACATGACCTTCTCTGTAAAATTAATGTATTAATTTTCACTAAATGTGTTCTATGCTTGTCTTTAATGAAGTGACAGACTATGTTACATGAGTTACAGTAATTTCAAATCTCTGCAAATATTACAAACATCACCATTTAGAGTTTGCTGTCACTGTAATGTAAACAAGAAAATTATGCAGGAATACGGTTTAACCTATATTAAGGGCTCTGCTGTAAAAAATTTCAACTGCACCCCATATCAGTTTAATAAAGCCCAAGAAATGTCATAGACTTTAATTATCTAAACATAAATTATTTTAACCTATACTTGTGAGTTAATCCACCATCATGGGGAAATAAAGCATTTGCCAAACAAATTCAAGATAGTAGTATTGACAATGCATGTTCAAATATCAAGACACTTGCTCATGTTTACCATCTTAAAGTAGACTTCTTGATTTGACTTGTTTATTTTGGCCATTTTTGTGTCAGCTTCACTTGCTGGTTTATGATGCAGTATTTGTTAAAATGCCTCTTCTGCCGAAAGAGCATTGTGATGACGAGTATGGGATTTGAACACATGCGTGCAGAGCACAATGGATTAGCAGACCATCGCCTTAACCACTCGGCCACCTCATCTCACTGGTATGCAATCTGGCAAACTTTCCAACACCACTTTTTATACTTCAAAGTCAATTCTTTATGTTCTTGTAGATTGTGTCATTTTCACAATCACGAGCTTGATAGCAAGTCGACTTTCAACCATCCTTGGCTTTAGGAACATTTATTTAATTTTAACCGAAACTTGTGAACAAATCCACCATCACCCACCTCACAAACAAAAATGATTTTTAATACTTCTGGCCAACAACATGACCTTCTCTGTAAAAGTAATGTATTAATTTTCACTAAATGTGTTCTATGCTTGTCTTTAATAAGGTGACAGACTATGTTACATGAGTTACAGTAATTTCAAATCTCAGCAAATATTACAAACATTACCATTTAGAGTTTGCTGTCACTGTAATGTAAACAAGAAAATTATGCAGGAATAAGGTTTAACCTATATTAAGGGCTCTGCTGTAAAAAATTTTTAACTGCATCCAATATCAGTTTAACAAAGCCCAAGAAATGTCATAGACTTTAATTATCTAAACATAAATCATTTTAACCTATACTTGTGAGCTAATCCACCATCATGGGGGATAAAGCATTTGCAAAATAAATTCTAGATAGTAGTATTGACATTGCATGTTCAAATATCAAGACACTTGCTCATGTTTACCATCTTAAAGTAGACTTCTTGATTTGACTTGTTTATTTTGGCCATTTGTGTGTCAGTAGCAGTATTTGTAAAAATGCCTCTTCTACCTAAAAAGCATTGTGACGACGAGGATGGGATTTGAACCCATGCGTACAGAGCATAATGGATTAGCAGTCCATCGCCTTAACCACTCGGCCACCTCGTCTCACTTGTAGGCAATCTGGCAAACTTTCCAACACCACTAGTTATACTTCAAAGTCAATTCTTTATGTTCTTGTAGATTGTGTCATTTTCACAATCACGAGCTTGATAGCAAGTCGACTTTCAACCATCCTTGGCTTTAGGAACATTTATTTAATTTTAACCGAAACTTGTGAACAAATCCACCATCACCCACCTCACAAACAAAAATGATTTTTAATACTTCTGGCCAATAACATGACCTTCTCTGTAAAAGTAATGTATTAATTTTCACTAAATGTGTTCTATGCTTGTCTTTAAGGAAGTGACAGACTATGTTACATGAGTTACAGTAATTTCAAATCTCTGCAAATATTACAAACATCACCATTTAGAGTTTGCTGTCACTGTAATGTAAACAAGAAAATTATGCAGGAATAAGGTTTAACCTATATTAAGGGCTCTGCTGTAAAAATGTTTTAACTGCATCCCATATCAGTTTAACAAAGCCCAAGAAATGTCATAGACTTTAAATTATCTAAACATAAATCATTTTAACCTATACTTGTGAGCTACAGTAATCCACCATCATGGGGGATAAAGCATTTGCAAAATAAATTCTAGATAGTAGTATTGACATTGCATGTTCAAATATCAAGACACTTGCGCATGTTTACCATCTTAAAGTAGACTTCTTGATTTGACTTGTTTATTTTGGCCATTTTTGTGTCAGCTTCACTTGCTGGTTTATGAAGCAGTATTTGTAAAAATGCCTCTTCTACCTAAAGAGTATTGTGACGACAAGGATGGGATTTGAACCCATGCATGCAGAGCACAATGGATTAGCAGTCCATCGCCTTAACCACTCGGCCACCCCGTCTCACTGGTATGCAGTATGGCAAAATTTCCAACACCACTTGTTATTCTTCAAAGTCAATTCTTTATGTTCTTGTAGATTGTGTCATTTTCACAATCACGAGCTTGATAGTAAGTCGACTTTCAACCATCCTTGGCTTTAGGAACATTTATTTAATTTTAACCGATACTTGTGAACAAATCCACCATCATCCACCTCACAAACAAAAATGATTTTTAATACTTCTGGCCAATAACATGACCTTCTCTGTAAAAGTAATGTATTAATTTTCACTAAATGTGTTCTATGCTTGTCTTTAATGAAGTGACAGACTATGTTTCATGAGTTACAGTAATTTGAAATCTCTGCAAATATTACAAACATCACCATTTCGAGTTTGCTGTCACTGTAATGTAAACAAGAAAATTATGCAGGAATAAGGTTTAACCTATATTAAGGGCTTTTCTCTGCTGTAAATTTTTTTAACTGCACCCCATATCAGTTTAACAAAGCCCAAGAAATGTCATAGACTTTAATTATCTAAACATAAATTATTTTAACCTATACTTGTGAGCTAATCCACCATCATGGGGAAATAAAGCATTTGCAAAATAAATTCTAGATAGTAGTATTGACATTGCATGTTCAAATATCAAGACACTTGCTCATGTTTACCATCTTAAAGTAGACTTCTTGATTTGACTTGTTTATTTAGGCAATTTTTGTGTCAGCTTCACTTGCTGGTTTATGAAGCAGTATTTGTAAAAATGCCTCTTCTACCTAAAGAGCATTGTGACGACGAGGATGGGATTTGAACCCATGCATGCAGAGCACAATGGATTAGCAGTCCATCGCCTTAATCACTCGGCCACCTCGTCTCACTGGTATGCAGTCTGGCAAACTTTCCAACACCACTTGTTATACTTCAAAGTCAATTCTTTATGTTCTTGTAGATTGTGTCATTTTCACAATCACGAGCTTGATAGTAAGTCGACTTTCAACCATCCTTGGCTTTAGGAACATTTATTTAATTTTAACCGATACTTGTGAATAAATCCACCATCATCCACCTCACAAACAAAAATGATTTTTAATACTTCTGGCCAATAACATGACCTTCTCTGTAAAAGTAATGTATTAATTTTCACTAAATGTGTTCTATGCTTGTCTTTAATGAAGTGACAGACTATGTTACATGAGTTACAGTAATTTCAAATCTCTGCAAATATTACAAACATCACCATTTAGAGTTTGCTGTCACTGTAATGTAAACAAGAAAATTATGCAGGAATAAGGTTTAACCTATATTAAGGGCTCTGCTGTAAAAAATTTCAACTGCACCCCATATCAGTTTAATAAAGCCCAAGAAATGTCATAGACTTTAATTATCTAAACATAAATTATTTTAACCTATACTTGTGAGTTAATCCACCATCATGGGGAAATAAAGCATTTGCCAAACAAATTCAAGATAGTAGTATTGACAATGCATGTTCAAATATCAAGACACTTGCTCATGTTTACCATCTTAAAGTAGACTTCTTGATTTGACTTGTTTATTTTGGCCATTTGTGTGTCAGTAGCAGTATTTGTAAAAATGCCTCTTCTACCTAAAAAGCATTGTGACGACGAGGATGGGATTTGAACCCATGCGTGCAGAGCACAATGGATTAGCAGTCCATCGCTTTAACCACTCGGCCACCTCGTCTCACTTGTATGTAATCTGGCAAACTTTCCAACACCACTAGTTATACTTCAAAGTCAATTCTTTATGTTCTTGTAGATTGTGTCATTTTCACAATCACGAGCTTGATAGCAAGTCGACTTTCAACCATCCTTGGCTTTAGGAACATTTATTTAATTTTAACCGAAACTTGTGAACAAATCCACCATCACCCACCTCACAAACAAAAATGATTTTTAATACTTCTGGCCAATAACATGACCTTCTCTGTAAAAGTAATGTATTAATTTTCACTAAATGTGTTCTATGCTTGTCTTTAAGGAAGTGACAGACTATGTTACATGAGTTACAGTAATTTCAAATCTCTGCAAATATTACAAACATCACCATTTCGAGTTTGCTGTCACTGTAATGTAAACAAGAAAATTATGCAGGAATAAGGTTTAACCTATATTAAGGGCTTTTCTCTGCTGTAAATTTTTTTAACTGCACCCCATATCAGTTTAACAAAGCCCAAGAAATGTCATAGACTTTAATTATCTAAACATAAATTATTTTAACCTATACTTGTGAGCTAATCCACCATCATGGGGAAATAAAGCATTTGCAAAATAAATTCTAGATAGTAGTATTGACATTGCATGTTCAAATATCAAGACACTTGCTCATGTTTACCATCTTCAAGTAGACTTCTTGATTTGACTTGTTTATTTAGGCAATTTTTGTGTCAGCTTCACTTGCTGGTTTATGAAGCAGTATTTGTAAAAATGCCTCTTCTACCTAAAGAGCATTGTGACGACGAGGATGGGATTTGAACCCATGCATGCAGAGCACAATGGATAAGCAGTCCATCGCCTTAACCACTCGGCCACCTCGTCTCACTGGTATGCAGTCTGGCAAACTTTCCAACACCACTTGTTATATTTCAAAGTCAATTCTTTATGTTCTTGTAGATTGTGTCATTTTCACAATCACGAGCTTGATAGTAAGTCGACTTTCAACCATCCTTGGCTTTAGGAACATTTATTTAATTTTAACCGATACTTGTGAATAAATCCACCATCATCCACCTCACAAACAAAAATTATTTTTAATACTTCTGGCCAATAACATGACCTTATCTGTAAAAGTAATGTATTAATTTTCACTAAATGTGTTCTATGCTTGTCTTTAATGAAGTGACAGACTATTTTTCATGAGTTACAGTAATTTGAAATCTCTGCAAATATTACAAACATCACCATTTCGAGTTTGCTGTCACTGTAATGTAAACAAGAAAATTATGCAGGAATAAGGTTTAACCTATGTTAAGGGCTTTTCTCTGCTGTAAATTTTTTTAACTACACCCCATATCAGTTTAACAAAGCCCAAGAAATGTCATAGACTTTAATTATCTAAACATAAATTATTTTAACCTATACTTGTGAGCTAATCCACCATCATGGGGAAATAAAGCATTTGCAAAATAAATTCTAGATAGTAGTATTGACATTGCATGTTCAAATATCAAGACACTTGCTCATGTTTACCATCTTAAAGTAGACTTCTTGATTTAGGCCATTTTTGTGTCAGCTTCACTTGCTGGTTTATGAAGCAGTATTTGTAAAAATGCCTCTTCTACCTAAAGAGCATTGTGACGAGGAGGATGGGATTCGAACCCATGCGTGCAGAGCACAATGGATTAGCAGTCCATCGCCTTAACCACTCGGCCACCTTGTCACACTGGTATGCAATCTGGCAAACTTTCCAACACCACTTGTTATACTTCAAAGTCAATTCTTTATGTTCTTGTAGATTGTGTCATTTTCACAATCACGAGCTTGATAGTAAGTCGACTTTCAACCATCCTTGGCTTTAGGAACATTTATTTAATTTTAACCGATACTTGTGAACAAATCCACCATCATCCACCTCACAAACAAAAATGATTTTTAATACTTCTGGCCAATAACATGACCTTCTCTGTAAAAGTAATGTATTAATTTTCACTAAATGTGTTCTATGCTTGTCTTTAATAAGGTGACAGACTATGTTACATGAGTTACAGTAATTTCAAATCTCAGCAAATATTACAAACATTACCATTTAGAGTTTGCTGTCACTGTAATGTAAACAAGAAAATTATGCAGGAATAAGGTTTAACCTATATTAAGGGCTCTGCTGTAAAATTTTTTTAACTGCATCCCATATCAGTTTAACAAAGCCCAAGAAATGTCATAGACTTTAATTATCTAAACATAAATCATTTTAACCTATACTTGTGAGCTAATCCACCATCATGGGGGATAAAGCATTTGCAAAATAAATTCTAGATAGTAGTATTGACATTGCATGTTCAAATATCAAGACACTTGCTCATGTTTACCATCTTAAAGTAGACTTCTTGATTTGACTTGTTTATTTTGGCCATTTGTGTGTCAGTAGCAGTATTTGTAAAAATGCCTCTTCTACCTAAAAAGCATTGTGACGACGAGGATGGGATTTGAACCCATGCGTGCAGAGCACAATGGATTAGCAGTCCATCGCCTTAACCACTCGGCCACCTCGTCTCACTTGTATGCAATCAGGCAAACTTTCCAACACCACTAGTTATACTTCAAAGTCAATTCTTTATGTTCTTGTAGATTGTGTCATTTTCACAATCACGAGCTTGATAGCAAGTCGACTTTCAACCATCCTTGGCTTTAGGAACATTTATTTAATTTTAACCGAAACTTGTGAACAAATCCACCATCACCCACCTCACAAACAAAAAATGATTTTTAATACTTCTGGCCAATAACATGACCTTCTCTGTAAAAGTAATGTATTAATTTTCACTAAATGTGTTCTATGCTTGTCTTTAAGGAAGTGACAGACTATGTTACATGAGTTACAGTAATTTCAAATCTCTGCAAATATTACAAACATCACCATTTAGAGTTTGCTGTCACTGTAATGTAAACAAGAAAATTATGCAGGAATAAGGTTTAACCTATATTAAGGGCTCTGCTGTAAAAATGTTTTAACTGCATCCCATATCAGTTTAACAAAGCCCAAGAAATGTCATAGACTTTAAATTATCTAAACATAAATCATTTTAACCTATACTTGTGAGCTAATCCACCATCATGGGGGATAAAGCATTTGCAAAATAAATTCTAGATAGTAGTATTGACATTGCATGTTCAAATATCAAGACACTTGCGCATGTTTACCATCTTAAAGTAGACTTCTTGATTTGACTTGTTTATTTTGGCCATTTTTGTGTCAGCTTCACTTGCTGGTTTATGAAGCAGTATTTGTAAAAATGCCTCTTCTACCTAAAGAGTATTGTGACGACAAGGATGGGATTTGAACCCATGCATGCAGAGCACAATGGATTAGCAGTCCATCGCCTTAACCACTCGGCCACCCCGTCTCACTGGTATGTAGTCTGGCAAAATTTCCAACACCACTTGTTATTCTTCAAAGTCAATTCTTTATGTTCTTGTAGATTGTGTCATTTTCACAATCACGAGCTTGATAGTAAGTCGACTTTCAACCATCCTTGGCTTTAGGAACATTTATTTAATTTTAACCGATACTTGTGAACAAATCCACCATCATCCACCTCACAAACAAAAATTATTTTTAATACTTCTGGCCAATAACATGACCTTCTCTGTAAAAGTAATGTATTAATTTTCACTAAATGTGTTCTATGCTTGTCTTTAATGAAGTGACAGACTATGTTACATGAGTTACAGTAATTTCAAATCTCTGCAAATATTACAAACATCACCATTTAGAGTTTGCTGTCACTGTAATGTAAACAAGAAAATTATGCAGGAATAAGGTTTAACCTATATTAAGGGCTTTGCTGTAGAAAAATTTAACTGCACCCCATATCAGTTTAATAAAGCCCAAGAAATGTCATAGACTTTAATTATCTAAACATAAATTATTTTAACCTATACTTGTGAGTTAATCCACCATCATGGGGAAATAAAGCATTTGCAAAATAAATTCTAGATAGTAGTATTGACATTGCATGTTCAAATATCAAGACACTTGCTCATGTTTACCATCTTAAAGTAGACTTCTTGATGTGACTTGTTTATTTAGGCCATTTTTGTGTCAGCTTCACTTGTTGGTTTATGAAGCAGTATTTGTAAAAATGCCTCTTCTACCTAAAGAGCATTGTGATGACAAGGATGGGATTTGAACCCATGCATGCAGAGCACAATGGATTAGCAAGCCATCGCCTTAACCACTCGGCCACCACGTCTCATTGGTATGCAATGTGGCAAACTTTCCAACACCACTTGTAATACTTCAAAGTCAATTCTTTATGTTCTTGTAGATTGTGTCATTTTCACAATCACGAGCTTGATAGTAAGTCGACTTTCAACCATCCTTGGCTTTAGGAACATTTATTTAATTTTAACCGATACTTGTGAACAAATCCACCATCATCCACCTCACAAACAAAAATGATTTTTAATACTTCTGGCCAATAACATGACCTTCTCTGTAAAAGTAATGTATTAATTTTCACTAAATGTGTTCTATGCTTGTCTTTAATGAAGTGACAGACTATGTTTCATGAGTTACAGTAATTTGAAATCTCTGCAAATATTACAAACATCACCATTTCGAGTTTGCTGTCACTGTAATGTAAACAAGAAAATTATGCAGGAATAAGGTTTAACCTATATTAAGGGCTTTTCTCTGCTGTAAATTTTTTTAACTGCACCCCATATCAGTTTAACAAAGCCCAAGAAATGTCATAGACTTTAATTATCTAAACATAAATTATTTTAACCTATACTTGTGAGCTAATCCACCATCATGGGGAAATAAAGCATTTGCAAAATAAATTCTAGATAGTAGTATTGACATTGCATGTTCAAATATCAAGACACTTGCTCATGTTTACCATCTTAAAGTAGACTTCTTGATTTGACTTGTTTATAAAGGCAATTTTTGTGTCAGCTTCACTTGCTGGTTTATGAAGCAGTATTTGTAAAAATGCCTCTTCTACCTAAAGAGCATTGTGACGACGAGGATGGGATTTGAACCCATGCATGCAGAGCACAATGGATTAGCAGTCCATCGCCTTAACCACTCAGCCACCTCGTCTCACTGGTATGCAGTCTGGCAAACTTTCCAACACCACTTGTTATACTTCAAAGTCAATTCTTTATGTTCTTGTAGATTGTGTCATTTTCACAATCACGAGCTTGATAGTAAGTCGACGTTCAACCATCCTTGGCTTTAGGAACATTTATTTAATTTTAACCGATACTTGTGAATAAATCCACCATTATCCACCTCACAAACAAAAATTATTTTTAATACTTCTGGCCAATAACATGACCTTATCTGTAAAAGTAATGTATTAATTTTCACTAAATGTGTTCTATGCTTGTCTTTAATGAAGTGACAGACTATTTTTCATGAGTTACAGTAATTTGAAATCTCTGCAAATATTACAAACATCACCATTTCGAGTTTGCTGTCACTGTAATGTAAACAAGAAAATTATGCAGGAATAAGGTTTAACCTATGTTAAGGGCTTTTCTCTGCTGTAAATTTTTTTAACTACACCCCATATCAGTTTAACAAAGCCCAAGAAATGTCATAGACTTTAATTATCTAAACATAAATTATTTTAACCTATACTTGTGAGCTAATCCACCATCATGGGGAAATAAAGCATTTGCAAAATAAATTCTAGATAGTAGTATTGACATTGCATGTTCAAATATCAAGACACTTGCTCATGTTTACCATCTTAAAGTAGACTTCTTGATTTGACTTGTTTATTTTGGCCATTTGTGTGTCAGTAGCAGTATTTGTAAAAATGCCTCTTCTACCTAAAAAGCATTGTGACGACGAGGATGGGATTTGAACCCATGCGTGCAGAGCACAATGGATTAGCAGTCCATCGCCTTAACCACTCGGCCACCTCGTCTCACTTGTATGCAATCTGGCAAACTTTCCCACACCACTAGTTATACTTCAAAGTCAATTCTTTATGTTCTTGTAGATTGTGTCATTTTCACAATCACGAGCTTGATAGCAAGTCGACTTTCAACCATCCTTGGCTTTAGGAACATTTATTTAATTTTAACCGAAACTTGTGAACAAATCCACCATCACCCACCTCACAAACAAAAATGATTTTTAATACTTCTGGCCAATAACATGACCTTCTCTGTAAAAGTAATGTATTCATTTTCACTAAATGTGTTCTATGCTTGTCTTTAAGGAAGTGACAGACTATGTTACATGAGTTACAGTAATTTCAAATCTCTGCAAATATTACAAACATCACCATTTAGAGTTTGCTGTCACTGTAATGTAAACAAGAAAATTATGCAGGAATAAGGTTTAACCTATATTAAGGGCTCTGCTGTAAAAATGTTTTAACTGCATCCCATATCAGTTTAACAAAGCCCAAGAAATGTCATAGACTTTAAATTATCTAAACATAAATCATTTTAACCTATACTTGTGAGCTAATCCACCTTCATGGGGGATAAAGCATTTGCAAAATAAATTCTAGATAGTAGTATTGACATTGCATGTTCAAATATCAAGACACTTGCTCATGTTTACCATCTTAAAGTAGACTTCTTGATTTGACTTGTTTATTTTGGCAATTTGTGTGTCAGTAGCAGTATTTGTAAAAATGCCTCTTCTACCTAAAAAGCATTGTGACGACGAGGATGGGATTTGAACCCATGCGTGCAGAGCACAATGGATTAGCAGTCCATCACCTTAACCACTCAGCCACCTCGTCTCACTGGTATGCAATCTGGCAAACATTCCAACACCACTAGTTATACTTCAAAGTCAATTCTTTATGTTCTTGTAGATGGTGTCATTTTCACAATCACGAGCTTGATAGCAAGTCGACTTTCAACCATCCTTGGCTTTAGGAACATTTATTTAATTTTAACCGAAACTTGTGAACAAATCCACCATCACCCACCTCACAAACAAAAATGATTTTTAATACTTCTGGCCAATAACATGACCTTCTCTGTAAAAGTAATGTATTAATTTTCACTAAATGTGTTCTATGCTTGTCTTTAAGGAAGTGACAGACTATGTTACATGAGTTACAGTAATTTCAAATCTCTGCAAATATTACAAACATCACCATTTAGAGTTTGCTGTCACTGTAATGTAAACAAGAAAATTATGCAGGAATAAGGTTTAACCTATATTAAGGGCTCTGCTGTAAAAATGTTTTAACTGCATCCCATATCAGTTTAAAAATGCCCAAGAAATGTCATAGACTTTAAATTATCTAAACATAAATCATTTTAACCTATACTTGTGAGCTAATCCACCATCATGGGGGATAAAGCATTTGCAAAATAAATTCTAGATAGTAGTATTGACATTGCATGTTCAAATATCAAGACACTTGCTCATGTTTACCATCTTAAAGTAGACTTCTTGATTTGACTTGTTTATTTTGGCCATTTGTGTGTCAGTAGCAGTATTTGTAAAAATGCCTCTTCTACCTAAAAAGCATTGTGACGACGAGGATGGGATTTGAACCCATGCGTGCAGAGCACAATGGATTAGCAGTCCATCGCCTTAACCACTCAGCCACCTCGTCTCACTGGTATGCAATCTGGCAAACATTCCAACACCACTAGTTATACTTCAAAGTCAATTCTTTATGTTCTTGTAGATTGTGTCATTTTCACAATCACGAGCTTGATAGCAAGTCGACTTTCAACCATCCTTGGCTTTAGGAACATTTATTTAATTTTAACCGAAACTTGTGAACAAATCCACCATTACCCACATCACAAACAAAAATGATTTTTAATATTTCTGGCCAATAACATGACCTTCTCTGGAAAAGTAATGTATTAATTTTCACTAAATGTGTTCTATGCTTGTCCTTAAGGAAGTGACAGACTATGTTACATGAGTTACAGTAATTTCAAATCTCTGCAAATATTACAAACATCACCATTTAGAGTTTGCTGTCACTGTAATGTAAACAAGAAAATTATGCAGGAATAAGGTTTAACCTATATTAAGGGCTCTGCTGTAAAAATGTTTTAACTGCATCCCAGATCAGTTTAACAAAGCCCAAGAAATGTCATAGACTTTAAATTATCTAAACATAAATCATTTTAACCTATACTTGTGAGCTAATCCACCATCATGGGGGATAAAGCATTTGCAAAATAAATTCTAGAGTATTGACATTGCATGTTCAAATATCAAGGCACTTGCTCATGTTTACCATCTTAAAGTAGACTTCTTGATTTGACTTGTTTATTTTGGCCATTTTTGTGTCAGATTCACTTGCTGGTTTATGAAGCAGTATTTGTAAAAATGCCACTTCTACCTAAAGAGCATTGTGACGACAAGGATGGTATTTGAACCCATGCATGCAGAGCACAATGGATTAGCAGTCCATCGCCTTAACCACTCGGCCACCTCGTCTCACTGGTATGCAGTCTGGCAAAATTTCCAACACCACTTGTTATTCTTTAAAGTCAATTCTTTATGTGCTTGTAGATTGTGTCATTTTCACAATCACGAGCTTGATAGTAAGTCGACTTTCAACCATCCTTGGCTTTAGGAACATTTATTTAATTTTAACCGATACTTGTGAACAAATCCACCATCATCCACCTCACAAACAAAAATTATTTTTAATACTTCTGGCCAATAACATGACCTTCTCTGTAAAAGTAATGTATTAATTTTCACTAAATGTGTTCTATGCTTGTCTTTAATGAAGTGACAGACTATGTTACATGAGTTACAGTAATTTCAAATCTCTGCAAATATTACAAACATCACCATTTAGAGTTTGCTGTCACTGTAATGTAAACAAGAAAATTATGCAGGAATAAGGTTTAACCTATATTAAGGGCTCTGCTGTAAAAAAATTTAACTGCACCCCATATCAGTTTAATAAAGCCCAAGAAATGTCATAGACTTTAATTATCTAAACATAAATTATTTTAACCTATACTTGTGAGTTAATCCACCATCATGGGGAAATAAAGCATTTGCAAAATAAATTCTAGATAGTAGTATTGACATTGCATGTTCAAATATCAAGACACTTGCTCATGTTTACCATCTTAAAGTAGACTTCTTGATGTGACTTGTTTATTTAGGCCATTTTTGTGTCAGCTTCACTTGTTGGTTTATGAAGCAGTATTTGTAAAAATGCCTCTTCTACCTAAAGAGCATTGTGATGACAAGGATGGGATTTGAACCCATGCATGCAGAGCACAATGGATTAGCAAGCCATCGCCTTAACCACTCGGCCACCTCGTCTCATTGGTATGCAATGTGGCAAACTTTCCAACACCACTTGTAATACTTCAAAGTCAATTCTTTATGTTCTTGTAGATTGTGTCATTTTCACAATCACGAGCTTGATAGTAAGTCGACTTTCAACCATCCTTGGCTTTAGGAACATTTATTTAATTTTAACCGATACTTGTGAACAAATCCACCATCATCCACCTCACAAACAAAAATGATTTTTAATACTTCTGGCCAATAACATGACCTTCTCTGTAAAAGTAATGTATTAATTTTCACTAAATGTGTTCTATGCTTGTCTTTAATGAAGTGACAGACTATGTTTCATGAGTTACAGTAATTTGAAATCTCTGCAAATATTACAAACATCACCATTTCGAGTTTGCTGTCACTGTAATGTAAACAAGAAAATTATGCAGGAATAAGGTTTAACCTATGTTAAGGGCTTTTCTCTGCTGTAAATTTTTTTAACTACACCCCATATCAGTTTAACAAAGCCCAAGAAATGTCATAGACTTTAATTATCTAAACATAAATTATTTTAACCTATACTTGTGAGCTAATCCACCATCATGGGGAAATAAAGCATTTGCAAAATAAATTCTAGATAGTAGTATTGACATTGCATGTTCAAATATCAAGACACTTGCTCATGTTTACCATCTTAAAGTAGACTACTTGATTTGACTTGTTTATTTTGGCCATTTGTGTGTCAGTAGCAGTATTTGTAAAAATGCCTCTTCTACCTAAAAAGCATTGTGACGACGAGGATGGGATTTGAACCCATGCGTGCAGAGCACAATGGATTAGCAGTCCATCGCCTTAACCACTCGGCCACCTCGTCTCACTTGTATGCAATCTGGCAAACTTTCCCACACCACTAGTTATACTTCAAAGTCAATTCTTTATGTTCTTGTAGATTGTGTCATTTTCACAATCACGAGCTTGATAGCAAGTCGACTTTCAACCATCCTTGGCTTTAGGAACATTTATTTAATTTTAACCGAAACTTGTGAACAAATCCACCATCACCCACCTCACAAACAAAAATTATTTTTAATACTTCTGGCCAATAACATGACCTTCTCTGTAAAAGTAATGTATTAATTTTCACTAAATGTGTTCTATGCTTGTCTTTAAGGAAGTGACAGACTATGTTACATGAGTTACAGTAATTTCAAATCTCTGCAAATATTACAAACATCACCATTTAGAGTTTGCTGTCACTGTAATGTAAACAAGAAAATTATGCAGGAATAAGGTTTAACCTATATTAAGGGCTCTGCTGTAAAAATGTTTTAACTGCATCCCATATCAGTTTAACAAAGCCCAAGAAATGTCATAGACTTTAATTATCTAAACATAAATCATTTTAACCTATACTTGTGAGCTAATCCACCATCATGGGGGATAAAGCATTTGCAAAATAAATTCTAGATAGTAGTATTGACATTGCATGTTCAAATATCAAGACACTTGCTCATGTTTACCATCTTAAAGTAGACTTCTTGATTTGACTTGTTTATTTGGCCATTTGTGTGTCAGTAGCAGTATTTGTAAAAATGACTCTTCTACCTAAAAAGCATTGTGACGACGAGGATGGGATTTGAACCCATGCGTGCAGAGCACAATGGATTAGCAGTCCATCGCCTTAACCACTCGGCCACCTCGTCTCACTTGTATGCAATCTGGCAAACTTTCCAACACCACTAGTTATACTTCAAAGTCAATTCTTTATGTTCTTGTAGATTGTGTCATTTTCACAATCACGAGCTTGATAGCAAGTCGACTTTCAACCATCCTTGGCTTTAGGAACATTTATTTAATTTTAACCGAAACTTGTGAACAAATCCACCATCACCCACCTCACAAACAAAAAATGATTTTTAATACTTCTGGCCAATAACATGACCTTCTCTGTAAAAGTAATGTATTAATTTTCACTAAATGTGTTCTATGCTTGTCTTTAAGGAAGTGACAGACTATGTTACATGAGTTACAGTAATTTCAAATCTCTGCAAATATTACAAACATCACCATTTAGAGTTTGCTGTCACTGTAATGTAAACAAGAAAATTATGCAGGAATAAGGTTTAACCTATATTAAGGGCTCTGCTGTAAAAATGTTTTAACTGCATCCCATATCAGTTTAACAAAGCCCAAGAAATGTCATAGACTTTAAATTATCTAAACATAAATCATTTTAACCTATACTTGTGAGCTAATCCACCATCATGGGGGATAAAGCATTTGCAAAATTAATTCTAGATAGTAGTATTGACATTGCATGTTCAAATATCAAGACACTTGCGCATGTTTACCATCTTAAAGTAGACTTCTTGATTTGACTTGTTTATTTTGGCCATTTTTGTGTCAGCTTCACTTGCTGGTTTATGAAGCAGTATTTGTAAAAATGCCTCTTCTACCTAAAGAGTATTGTGACGACAAGAATGGGATTTGAACCCATGCATGCAGAGCACAATGGATTAGCAGTCCATCGCCTTAACCACTCGGCCACCCCGTCTCACTGGTATGCAGTCTGGCAAAATTTCCAACACAACTTGTTATTCTTCAAAGTCAATTCTTTATGTTCTTGTAGATTGTGTCATTTTCACAATCACGAGCTTGATAGTAAGTCGACGTTCAACCATCCTTGGCTTTAGGAACATTTATTTAATTTTAACCGATACTTGTGAACAAATCCACCATCATCCACCTCACAAACAAAAATTATTTTTAATACTTCTGGCCAATAACATGACCTTCTCTGTAAAAGTAATGTATTAATTTTCACTAAATGTGTTCTATGCTTGTCTTTAATGAAGTGACAGACTATGTTACATGAGTTACAGTAATTTCAAATCTCTGCAAATATTACAAACATCACCATTTAGAGTTTGCTGTCACTGTAATGTAAACAAGAAAATTATGCAGGAATAAGGTTTAACCTATATTAAGGGCTCTGCTGTAAAAAAATTTAACTGCACCCCATATCAGTTTAATAAAGCCCAAGAAATGTCATAGACTTTAATTATCTAAACATAAATTATTTTAACCTATACTTGTGAGTTAATCCACCATCATGGGGAAATAAAGCATTTGCAAAATAAATTCTAGATAGTAGTATTGACATTGCATGTTCAAATATCAAGACACTTGCTCATGTTTACCATCTTAAAGTAGACTTCTTGATTTGACTTGTTTATAAAGGCAATTTTTGTGTCAGCTTCACTTGCTGGTTTATGAAGCAGTATTTGTAAAAATGCCTCTTCTACCTAAAGAGCATTGTGACGACGAGGATGGGATTTGAACCCATGCATGCAGAGCACAATGGATTAGCAGTCCATCGCCTTAACCACTCAGCCACCTCGTCTCACTGGTATGCAGTCTGGCAAACTTTCCAACACCACTTGTTATACTTCAAAGTCAATTCTTTATGTTCTTGTAGATTGTGTCATTTTCACAATCACGAGCTTGATAGTAAGTCGACGTTCAACCATCCTTGGCTTTAGGAACATTTATTTAATTTTAACCGATACTTGTGAATAAATCCACCATCATCCACCTCACAAACAAAAATTATTTTTAATACTTCTGGCCAATAACATGACCTTATCTGTAAAAGTAATGTATTAATTTTCACTAAATGTGTTCTATGCTTGTCTTTAATGAAGTGACAGACTATTTTTCATGAGTTACAGTAATTTGAAATCTCTGCAAATATTACAAACATCACCATTTCGAGTTTGCTGTCACTGTAATGTAAACAAGAAAATTATGCAGGAATAAGGTTTAACCTATGTTAAGGGCTTTTCTCTGCTGTAAATTTTTTTAACTACACCCCATATCAGTTTAACAAAGCCCAAGAAATGTCATAGACTTTAATTATCTAAACATAAATTATTTTAACCTATACTTGTGAGCTAATCCACCATCATGGGGAAATAAAGCATTTGCAAAATAAATTCTAGATAGTAGTATTGACATTGCATGTTCAAATATCAAGACACTTGCTCATGTTTACCATCTTAAAGTAGACTACTTGATTTGACTTGTTTATTTTGGCCATTTGTGTGTCAGTAGCAGTATTTGTAAAAATGCCTCTTCTACCTAAAAAGCATTGTGACGACGAGGATGGGATTTGAACCCATGCGTGCAGAGCACAATGGATTAGCAGTCCATCGCCTTAACCACTCGGCCACCTCGTCTCACTTGTATGCAATCTGGCAAACTTTCCCACACCACTAGTTATACTTCAAAGTCAATTCTTTATGTTCTTGTAGATTGTGTCATTTTCACAATCACGAGCTTGATAGCAAGTCGACTTTCAACCATCCTTGGCTTTAGGAACATTTATTTAATTTTAACCGAAACTTGTGAACAAATCCACCATCACCCACCTCACAAACAAAAATGATTTTTAATACTTCTGGCCAATAACATGACCTTCTCTGTAAAAGTAATGTATTAATTTTCACTAAATGTGTTCTATGCTTGTCTTTAAGGAAGTGACAGACTATGTTACATGAGTTACAGTAATTTCAAATCTCTGCAAATATTACAAACATCACCATTTAGAGTTTGCTGTCACTGTAATGTAAACAAGAAAATTATGCAGGAATAAGGTTTAACCTATATTAAGGGCTCTGCTGTAAAAATGTTTTAACTGCATCCCATATCAGTTTAACAAAGCCCAAGAAATGTCATAGACTTTAATTATCTAAACATAAATCATTTTAACCTATACTTGTGAGCTAATCCACCATCATGGGGGATAAAGCATTTGCAAAATAAATTCTAGATAGTAGTATTGACATTGCATGTTCAAATATCAAGACACTTGCTCATGTTTACCATCTTAAAGTAGACTTCTTGATTTGACTTGTTTATTTGGCCATTTGTGTGTCAGTAGCAGTATTTGTAAAAATGCCTCTTCTACCTAAAAAGCATTGTGACGACGAGGATGGGATTTGAACCCATGCGTGCAGAGCACAATGGATTAGCAGTCCATCGCCTTAACCACTCGGCCACCTCGTCTCACTTGTATGCAATCCGGCAAACTTTCCAACACCACTAGTTTTACTTCAAAGTCAATTCTTTATGTTCTTGTAGATTGTGTCATTTTCACAATCACGAGCTTGATAGCAAGTCGACTTTCAACCATCCTTGGCTTTAGGAACATTTATTTAATTTTAACCGAAACTTGTGAACAAATCCACCATCACCCACCTCACAAACAAAAAATGATTTTTAATACTTCTGGCCAATAACATGACCTTCTCTGTAAAAGTAATGTATTAATTTTCACTAAATGTGTTCTATGCTTGTCTTTAAGGAAGTGACAGACTATGTTACATGAGTTACAGTAATTTCAAATCTCTGCAAATATTACAAACATCACCATTTAGAGTTTGCTGTCACTGTAATGTAAACAAGAAAATTATGCAGGAATAAGGTTTAACCTATATTAAGGGCTCTGCTGTAAAAATGTTTTAACTGCATCCCATATCAGTTTAACAAAGCCCAAGAAATGTCATAGACTTTAAATTATCTAAACATAAATCATTTTAACCTATACTTGTGAGCTAATCCACCATCATGGGGGATAAAGCATTTGCAAAATAAATTCTAGATAGTAGTATTGACATTGCATGTTCAAATATCAAGACACTTGCGCATGTTTACCATCTTAAAGTAGACTTCTTGATTTGACTTGTTTATTTTGGCCATTTTTGTGTCAGCTTCACTTGCTGGTTTATGAAGCAGTATTTGTAAAAATGCCTCTTCTACCTAAAGAGTATTGTGACGACAAGGATGGGATTTGAACCCATGCATGCAGAGCACAATGGATTAGCAGTCCATCGCCTTAACCACTCGGCCACCCCGTCTCACTGGTATGCAGTCTGGCAAAATTTCCAACACAACTTGTTATTCTTCAAAGTCAATTCTTTATGTTCTTGTAGATTGTGTCATTTTCACAATCACGAGCTTGATAGTAAGTCGACGTTCAACCATCCTTGGCTTTAGGAACATTTATTTAATTTTAACCGATACTTGTGAACAAATCCACCATCATCCACCTCACAAACAAAAATTATTTTTAATACTTCTGGCCAATAACATGACCTTCTCTGTAAAAGTAATGTATTAATTTTCACTAAATGTGTTCTATGCTTGTCTTTAATGAAGTGACAGACTATGTTACATGAGTTACAGTAATTTCAAATCTCTGCAAATATTACAAACATCACCATTTAGAGTTTGCTGTCACTGTAATGTAAACAAGAAAATTATGCAGGAATAAGGTTTAACCTATATTAAGGGCTCTGCTGTAAAAAAATTTAACTGCACCCCATATCAGTTTAATAAAGCCCAAGAAATGTCATAGACTTTAATTATCTAAACATAAATTATTTTAACCTATACTTGTGAGTTAATCCACCATCATGGGGAAATAAAGCATTTGCAAAATAAATTCTAGATAGTAGTATTGACATTGCATGTTCAAATATCAAGACACTTGCTCATGTTTACCATCTTAAAGTAGACTTCTTGATGTGACTTGTTTATTTAGGCCATTTTTGTGTCAGCTTCACTTGTTGGTTTATGAAGCAGTATTTGTAAAAATGCCTCTTCTACCTAAAGAGCATTGTGATGACAAGGATGGGATTTGAACCCATGCATGCAGAGCACAATGGATTAGCAAGCCATCGCCTTAACCACTCGGCCACCTCGTCTCATTGGTATGCAATGTGGCAAACTTTCCAACACCACTTGTAATTCTTCAAAGTCAATTCTTTATGTTCTTGTAGATTGTGTCATTTTCACAATCACGAGCTTGATAGTAAGTCGACTTTCAACCATCCTTGGCTTTAGGAACATTTATTTAATTTTAACCGATACTTGTGAACAAATCCACCATCATCCACCTCACAAACAAAAATGATTTTTAATACTTCTGGCCAATAACATGACCTTCTCTGTAAAAGTAATGTATTAATTTTCACTAAATGTGTTCTATGCTTGTCTTTAATGAAGTGACAGACTATGTTTCATGAGTTACAGTAATTTGAAATCTCTGCAAATATTACAAACATCACCATTTCGAGTTTGCTGTCACTGTAATGTAAACAAGAAAATTATGCAAGAATAAGGTTTAACCTATATTAAGGGCTTTTCTCTGCTGTAAATTTTTTTAACTGCACCCCATATCAGTTTAACAAAGCCCAAGAAATGTCATAGACTTTAATTATCTAAACATAAATTATTTTAACCTATACTTGTGAGCTAATCCACCATCATGGGGAAATAAAGCATTTGCAAAATAAATTCTAGATAGTAGTATTGACATTGCATGTTCAAATATCAAGACACTTGATCATGGTTACCATCTTAAAGTAGACTTCTTGATTTGACTTGTTTATTTTGGCCATTTGATTTGAACCCATGCGTGCAGAGCACAATGGATTAGCAATCCATCGCCTTAACCACTCGGCCACCTCGTCTCACTTGTATGCAATCTGGCAAACTTTCCCACACCACTAGTTATACTTCAAAGTCAATTCTTTATGTTCTTGTAGATTGTGTCATTTTCACAATCACGAGCTTGATAGCAAGTCGACTTTCAACCATCCTTGGCTTTAGGAACATTTATTTAATTTTAACCGAAACTTGTGAACAAATCCACCATCACCCACCTCACAAACAAAAAATGATTTTTAATACTTCTGGCCAATAACATGACCTTCTCTGTAAAAGTAATGTATTAATTTTCACTAAATGTGTTCTATGCTTGTCTTTAAGGAAGTGACAGACTATGTTACATGAGTTACAGTAATTTCAAATCTCTGCAAATATTACAAACATCACCATTTAGAGTTTGCTGTCACTGTAATGTAAACAAGAAAATTATGCAGGAATAAGGTTTAACCTATATTAAGGGCTCTGCTGTAAAAATGTTTTAACTGCATCCCATATCAGTTTAACAAAGCCCAAGAAATGTCATAGACTTTAAATTATCTAAACATAAATCATTTTAACCTATACTTGTGAGCTAATCCACCTTCATGGGGGATAAAGCATTTGCAAAATAAATTCTAGATAGTAGTATTGACATTGCATGTTCAAATATCAAGACACTTGCTCATGTTTACCATCTTAAAGTAGACTTCTTGATTTGACTTGTTTATTTTGGCAATTTGTGTGTCAGTAGCAGTATTTGTAAAAATGCCTCTTCTACCTAAAAAGCATTGTGACGACGAGGATGGGATTTGAACCCATGCGTGCAGAGCACAATGGATTAGCAGTCCATCACCTTAACCACTCAGCCACCTCGTCTCACTGGTATGCAATCTGGCAAACATTCCAACACCACTAGTTATACTTCAAAGTCAATTCTTTATGTTCTTGTAGATGGTGTCATTTTCACAATCACGAGCTTGATAGCAAGTCGACTTTCAACCATCCTTGGCTTTAGGAACATTTATTTAATTTTAACCGAAACTTGTGAACAAATCCACCATCACCCACCTCACAAACAAAAATGATTTTTAATACTTCTGGCCAATAACATGACCTTCTCTGTAAAAGTAATGTATTAATTTTCACTAAATGTGTTCTATGCTTGTCTTTAAGGAAGTGACAGACTATGTTACATGAGTTACAGTAATTTCAAATCTCTGCAAATATTACAAACATCACCATTTAGAGTTTGCTGTCACTGTAATGTAAACAAGAAAATTATGCAGGAATAAGGTTTAACCTATATTAAGGGCTCTGCTGTAAAAATGTTTTAACTGCATCCCATATCAGTTTAAAAAAGCCCAAGAAATGTCATAGACTTTAAATTATCTAAACATAAATCATTTTAACCTATACTTGTGAGCTAATCCACCATCATGGGGGATAAAGCATTTGCAAAATAAATTCTAGAGTATTGACATTGCATGTTCAAATATCAAGGCACTTGCTCATGTTTACCATCTTAAAGTAGACTTCTTGATTTGACTTGTTTATTTTGGCCATTTTTGTGTCAGATTCACTTGCTGGTTTATGAAGCAGTATTTGTAAAAATGCCTTGTGACGACAAGGATGGGATTTGAACCCATGCATGCAGAGCACAATGGATTAGCAGTCCATCGCCTTAACCACTCGGCCACCTCGTCTCACTGGTATGCTGTCTGGCAAAATTTCCAACACCACTTGTTATTCTTTAAAGTCAATTCTTTATGTGCTTGTAGATTGTGTCATTTTCACAATCACGAGCTTGATAGTAAGTCGACTTTCAACCATCCTTGGCTTTAGGAACATTTATTTAATTTTAACCGATACTTGTGAACAAATCCACCATCATCCACCTCACAAACAAAAATTATTTTTAATACTTCTGGCCAATAACATGACCTTCTCTGTAAAAGTAATGTATTAATTTTCACTAAATGTGTTCTATGCTTGTCTTTAATGAAGTGACAGACTATGTTACATGAGTTACAGTAATTTCAAATCTCTGCAAATATTACAAACATCACCATTTAGAGTTTGCTGTCACTGTAATGTAAACAAGAAAATTATGCAGGAATAAGGTTTAACCTATATTAAGGGCTCTGCTGTAAAAAAATTTAACTGCACCCCATATCAGTTTAATAAAGCCCAAGAAATGTCATAGACTTTAATTATCTAAACATAAATTATTTTAACCTATACTTGTGAGTTAATCCACCATCATGGGGAAATAAAGCATTTGCAAAATAAATTCTAGATAGTAGTATTGACATTGCATGTTCAAATATCAAGACACTTGCTCATGTTTACCATCTTAAAGTAGACTTCTTGATGTGACTTGTTTATTTAGGCCATTTTTGTGTCAGCTTCACTTGTTGGTTTATGAAGCAGTATTTGTAAAAATGCCTCTTCTACCTAAAGAGCATTGTGATGACAAGGATGGGATTTGAACCCATGCATGCAGAGCACAATGGATTAGCAAGCCATCGCCTTAACCACTCGGCCACCTCGTCTCATTGGTATGCAATGTGGCAAACTTTCCAACACCACTTGTAATACTTCAAAGTCAATTCTTTATGTTCTTGTAGATTGTGTCATTTTCACAATCACGAGCTTGATAGTAAGTCGACTTTCAACCATCCTTGGCTTTAGGAACATTTATTTAATTTTAACCGATACTTGTGAACAAATCCACCATCATCCACCTCACAAACAAAAATGATTTTTAATACTTCTGGCCAATAACATGACCTTCTCTGTAAAAGTAATGTATTAATTTTCACTAAATGTGTTCTATGCTTGTCTTTAATGAAGTGACAGACTATGTTTCATGAGTTACAGTAATTTGAAATCTCTGCAAATATTACAAACATCACCATTTCGAGTTTGCTGTCACTGTAATGTAAACAAGAAAATTATGCAGGAATAAGGTTTAACCTATATTAAGGGCTTTTCTCTGCTGTAAATTTTTTTAACTGCACCCCATATCAGTTTAACAAAGCCCAAGAAATGTCATAGACTTTAATTATCTAAACATAAATTATTTTAACCTATACTTGTGATCTAATCCACCATCATGGGGAAATAAAGCATTTGCAAAATAAATTCTAGATAGTAGTATTGACATTGCATGTTCAAATATCAAGACACTTGCTCATGTTTACCATCTTAAAGTAGACTTCTTGATTTGACTTGTTTATAAAGGCAATTTTTGTGTCAGCTTCACTTGCTGGTTTATGAAGCAGTATTTGTAAAAATGCCTCTTCTACCTAAAGAGCATTGTGACGACGAGGATGGGATTTGAACCCATGCATGCAGAGCACAATGGATTAGCAGTCCATCGCCTTAACCACTCAGCCACCTCGTCTCACTGGTATGCAGTCTGGCAAACTTTCCAACACCACTTGTTATACTTCAAAGTCAATTCTTTATGTTCTTGTAGATTGTGTCATTTTCACAATCACAAGCTTGATAGTAAGTCGACGTTCAACCATCCTTGGCTTTAGGAACATTTATTTAATTTTAACCGATACTTGTGAATAAATCCACCATCATCCACCTCACAAACAAAAATTATTTTTAATACTTCTGGCCAATAACATGACCTTATCTGTAAAAGTAATGTATTAATTTTCACTAAATGTGTTCTATGCTTGTCTTTAATGAAGTGACAGACTATTTTTCATGAGTTACAGTAATTTGAAATCTCTGCAAATATTACAAACATCACCATTTCGAGTTTGCTGTCACTGTAATGTAAACAAGAAAATTATGCAGGAATAAGGTTTAACCTATGTTAAGGGCTTTTCTCTGCTGTAAATTTTTTTAACTACACCCCATATCAGTTTAACAAAGCCCAAGAAATGTCATAGACTTTAATTATCTAAACATAAATTATTTTAACCTATACTTGTGAGCTAATCCACCATCATGGGGAAATAAAGCATTTGCAAAATCAATTCTAGATAGTAGTATTGACATTGCATGTTCAAATATCAAGACACTTGCTCATGTTTACCATCTTAAAGTAGACTTCTTGATTTGACTTGTTTATTTTGGCCATTTGTGTGTCAGTAGCAGTATTTGTAAAAATGCCTCTTCTACCTAAAAAGCATTGTGACGACGAGGATGGGATTTGAACCCATGCGTGCAGAGCACAATGGATTAGCAGTCCATCGCCTTAACCACTCGGCCACCTCGTCTCACTTGTATGCAATCTGGCAAACTTTCCCACACCACTAGTTATACTTCAAAGTCAATTCTTTATGTTCTTGTAGATTGTGTCATTTTCACAATCACGAGCTTGATAGCAAGTCGACTTTCAACCATCCTTGGCTTTAGGAACATTTATTTAATTTTAACCGAAACTTGTGAACAAATCCACCATCACCCACCTCACAAACAAAAATTATTTTTAATACTTCTGGCCAATAACATGACCTTCTCTGTAAAAGTAATGTATTAATTTTCACTAAATGTGTTCTATGCTTGTCTTTAAGAAAGTGACAGACTATGTTACATGAGTTACAGTAATTTCAAATCTCTGCAAATATTACAAACATCACCATTTAGAGTTTGCTGTCACTGTAATGTAAACAAGAAAATTATGCAGGAATAAGGTTTAACCTATATTAAGGGCTCTGCTGTAAAAATGTTTTAACTGCATCCCATATCAGTTTAACAAAGCCCAAGAAATGTCATAGACTTTAAATTATCTAAACATAAATCATTTTAACCTATACTTGTGAGCTAATCCACCTTCATGGGGGATAAAGCATTTGCAAAATAAATTCTAGATAGTAGTATTGACATTGCATGTTCAAATATCAAGACACTTGCTCATGTTTACCATCTTAAAGTAGACTTCTTGATTTGACTTGTTTATTTTGGCAATTTGTGTGTCAGTAGCAGTATTTGTAAAAATGCCTCTTCTACCTAAAAAGCATTGTGACGACGAGGATGGGATTTGAACCCATGCGTGCAGAGCACAATGGATTAGCAGTCCATCGCCTTAACCACTCAGCCACCTCGTCTCACTGGTATGCAATCTGGCAAACATTCCAACACCACTAGTTATACTTCAAAGTCAATTCTTTATGTTCTTGTAGATTGTGTCATTTTCACAATCACGAGCTTGATAGCAAGTCGACTTTCAACCATCCTTGGCTTTAGGAACATTTATTTAATTTTAACCGAAACTTGTGAACAAATCCACCATTACCCACATCACAAACAAAAATGATTTTTAATATTTCTGGCCAATAACATGACCTTCTCTGGAAAAGTAATGTATTAATTTTCACTAAATGTGTTCTATGCTTGTCTTTAAGGAAGTGACAGACTATGTTACATGAGTTACAGTAATTTCAAATCTCTGCAAATATTACAAACATCACCATTTAGAGTTTGCTGTCACTGTAATGTAAACAAGAAAATTATGCAGGAATAAGGTTTAACCTATATTAAGGGCTCTGCTGTAAAAATGTTTTAACTGCATCCCAGATCAGTTTAACAAAGCCCAAGAAATGTCATAGACTTTAAATTATCTAAACATAAATCATTTTAACCTATACTTGTGAGCTAATCCACCATCATGTGGAAATAAAGCATTTGCCAAACAAATTCAAGATAGTAGTATTGACAATGCATGTTCAAATATCAAGACACTTGCTCATGTTTATCATCTTAAAGTAGACTTCTTGATTTGACTTGTAAATTTTGGCCATTTTTGTGTCAGCTTCACTTGCTGGTTTATGATGCAGTATTTGTAAAAATGCCTCTTCTACAGAAAGAGCATTGTGACGACGAGGATGGGATTTGAACCCATGCGTGCAGAGAACAATGGATTAGCAGTCCATCACCTTAACCACTCGGCCACCTCGTCTCACTGGTATGCAATCTGGCAAACTTTCCAACACCACTTGTTATACTTCAAAGTCAATTCTTTATGTTCTTGTAGATTGTGTCATTTTCACAATCACGAGCTTGATAGTAAGTCGACTTTCAACCATCCTTGGCTTTAGGAACATTTATTTAATTTTAACCGATACTTGTGAACAAATCCACCATCATCCACCTCACAAACAAAAATGATTTTTAATACTTCTGGCCAATAACATGACCTTCTCTGTAAAAGTAATGTATTAATTTTCACTAAATGTGTTCTATGCTTGTCTTTAATGAAGTGACAGACTATGTTACATGAGTTACAGTAATTTCAAATCTCTGCAAATATTACAAACATCACCATTTAGAGTTTGCTGTCACTGTAATGTAAACAAGAAAATTATGCAGGAATACGGTTTAACCTATATTAAGGGCTCTGCTGTAAAAAAATTTCAACTGCACCCCATATCAGTTTAATAAAGCCCAAGAAATGTCATAGACTTTAATTATCTAAACATAAATTATTTTAACCTATACTTGTGAGTTAATCCACCATCATGGGGAAATAAAGCATTTGCCAAACAAATTCAAGATAGTAGTATTGACAATGCATGTTCAAATATCAAGACACTTGCTCATGTTTACCATCTTAAAGTAGACTTCTTGATTTGACTTGTTTATTTTGGCCATTTTTGTGTCAGCTTCACTTGCTGGTTTATGATGCAGTATTTGTAAAAATGCCTCTTCTGCCGAAAGAGCATTGTGATGACGAGTATGGGATTTGAACACATGCGTGCAGAGCACAATGGATTAGCAGACCATCGCCTTAACCACTCGGCCACCTCATCTCACTGGTATGCAATCTGGCAAACTTTCCAACACCACTTTTTATACTTCAAAGTCAATTCTTTATGTTCTTGTAGATTGTGTCATTTTCACAATCACGAGCTTGATAGCAAGTCGACTTTCAACCATCCTTGGCTTTAGGAACATTTATTTAATTTTAACCGAAACTTGTGAACAAATCCACCATCACCCACCTCACAAACAAAAATGATTTTTAATACTTCTGGCCAATAACATGACCTTCTCTGTAAAAGTAATGTATTAATTTTCACTAAATGTGTTCTATGCTTGTCTTTAATAAGGTGACAGACTATGTTACATGAGTTACAGTAATTTCAAATCTCAGCAAATATTACAAACATTACCATTTAGAGTTTGCTGTCACTGTAATGTAAACAAGAAAATTATGCAGGAATAAGGTTTAACCTTTATTAAGGGCTCTGCTGTAAAAATGTTTTAACTGCATCCCATATCAGTTTAACAAAGCCCAAGAAATGTTATAGACTTTAAATTATCTAAACATAAATCATTTTAACCTATACTTGTGAGCTAATCCACCATCATGGGGGATAAAGCATTTGCAAAATAAATTCTAGAGTATTGACATTGCATGTTCAAATATCAAGGCACTTGCTCATGTTTACCATCTTAAAGTAGACTTCTTGATTTGACTTGTTTATTTTGGCCATTTTTGTGTCAGATTCACTTGCTGGTTTATGAAGCAGTATTTGTAAAAATGCCACTTCTACCTAAAGAGCATTGTGTCGACAAGGATGGGATTTGAACCCATGCGTGCAGAGCACAATGGATTAGCAGTCCATCGCCTTAACCACTCGGCCACCTCGTCTCACTGGTATGCAGTCTGGCAAAATTTCCAACACCACTTGTTATTCTTTAAAGTCAATTCTTTATGTGCTTGTAGATTGTGTCATTTTCACAATCACGAGCTTGATAGTAAGTCGACTTTCAACCATCCTTGGCTTTAGGAACATTTATTTAATTTTAACCGATACTTGTGAACAAATCCACCATCATCCACCTCACAAACAAAAATGATTTTTAATACTTCTGACCAATAACATGACCTTCTCTGTAAAAGTAATGTATTAATTTTCACTAAATGTGTTCTATGCTTGTCTTTAATGAAGTGACAGACTATGTTACATGAGTTACAGTAATTTCAAATCTCTGCAAATATTACAAACATCACCATTTAGAGTTTGCTGTCACTGTAATGTAAACAAGAAAATTATGCAGGAATAAGGTTTAACCTATATTAAGGGCTCTGCTGTAAAAAAATTTAACTGCACCCCATATCAGTTTAATAAAGCCCAAGAAATGTCATAGACTTTAACTATCTAAACATAAATTATTTTAACCTATACTTGTGAGCTAATCCACCATCATGTGGAAATAAAGCATTTGCCAAACAAATTCAAGATAGTAGTATTGACAATGCATGTTCAAATATCAAGACACTTGCTCATGTTTATCATCTTAAAGTAGACTTCTTGATTTGACTTGTTTATTTTGGCCATTTTTGTGTCAGCTTCACTTGCTGGTTTATGATGCAGTATTTGTAAAAATGCCTCTTCTGCCGAAAGAGCATTGTGATGACGAGTATGGGATTTGAACACATGCGTGCAGAGCACAATGGATTAGCAGACCATCGCCTTAACCACTCGGCCACCTCATCTCACTGGTATGCAATCTGGCAAACTTTCCAACACCACTTTTTATACTTCAAAGTCAATTCTTTATGTTCTTGTAGATTGTGTCATTTTCACAATCACGAGCTTGATAGCAAGTCGACTTTCAACCATCCTTGGCTTTAGGAACATTTATTTAATTTTAACCGAAACTTGTGAACAAATCCACCATCACCCACCTCACAAACAAAAATGATTTTTAATACTTCTGGCCAATAACATGACCTTCTCTGTAAAAGTAATGTATTAATTTTCACTAAATGTGTTCTATGCTTGTCTTTAATAAGGTGACAGACTATGTTACATGAGTTACAGTAATTTCAAATCTCAGCAAATATTACAAACATTACCATTTAGAGTTTGCTGTCACTGTAATGTAAACAAGAAAATTATGCAGGAATAAGGTTTAACCTTTATTAAGGGCTCTGCTGTAAAAATGTTTTAACTGCATCCCATATCAGTTTAACAAAGCCCAAGAAATGTTATAGACTTTAAATTATCTAAACATAAATCATTTTAACCTATACTTGTGAGCTAATCCACCATCATGGGGGATAAAGCATTTGCAAAATAAATTCTAGAGTATTGACATTGCATGTTCAAATATCAAGGCACTTGCTCATGTTTACCATCTTAAAGTAGACTTCTTGATTTGACTTGTTTATTTTGGCCATTTTTGTGTCAGATTCACTTGCTGGTTTATGAAGCAGTATTTGTAAAAATGCCACTTCTACCTAAAGAGCATTGTGTCGACAAGGATGGGATTTGAACCCATGCGTGCAGAGCACAATGGATTAGCAGTCCATCGCCTTAACCACTCGGCCACCTCGTCTCACTGGTATGCAGTCTGGCAAAATTTCCAACACCACTTGTTATTCTTTAAAGTCAATTCTTTATGTGCTTGTAGATTGTGTCATTTTCACAATCACGAGCTTGATAGTAAGTCGACTTTCAACCATCCTTGGCTTTAGGAACATTTATTTAATTTTAACCGATACTTGTGAACAAATCCACCATCATCCACCTCACAAACAAAAATGATTTTTAATACTTCTGACCAATAACATGACCTTCTCTGTAAAAGTAATGTATTAATTTTCACTAAATGTGTTCTATGCTTGTCTTTAATGAAGTGACAGACTATGTTACATGAGTTACAGTAATTTCAAATCTCTGCAAATATTACAAACATCACCATTTAGAGTTTGCTGTCACTGTAATGTAAACAAGAAAATTATGCAGGAATAAGGTTTAACCTATATTAAGGGCTCTGCTGTAAAAAAATTTAACTGCACCCCATATCAGTTTAATAAAGCCCAAGAAATGTCATAGACTTTAACTATCTAAACATAAATTATTTTAACCTATACTTGTGAGCTAATCCACCATCATGTGGAAATAAAGCATTTGCCAAACAAATTCAAGATAGTAGTATTGACAATGCATGTTCAAATATCAAGACACTTGCTCATGTTTATCATCTTAAAGTAGACTTCTTGATTTGACTTGTTTATTTTGGCCATTTTTGTGTCAGCTTCACTTGCTGGTTTATGATGCAGTATTTGTAAAAATGCCTCTTCTGCCGAAAGAGCATTGTGATGACGAGTATGGGATTTGAACACATGCGTGCAGAGCACAATGGATTAGCAGACCATCGCCTTAACCACTCGGCCACCTCATCTCACTGGTATGCAATCTGGCAAACTTTCCAACACCACTTTTTATACTTCAAAGTCAATTCTTTATGTTCTTGTAGATTGTGTCATTTTCACAATCACGAGCTTGATAGCAAGTCGACTTTCAACCATCCTTGGCTTTAGGAACATTTATTTAATTTTAACCGAAACTTGTGAACAAATCCACCATCACCCACCTCACAAACAAAAATGATTTTTAATACTTCTGGCCAATAACATGACCTTCTCTGTAAAAGTAATGTATTAATTTTCACTAAATGTGTTCTATGCTTGTCTTTAATAAGGTGACAGACTATGTTACATGAGTTACAGTAATTTCAAATCTCAGCAAATATTACAAACATTACCATTTAGAGTTTGCTGTCACTGTAATGTAAACAAGAAAATTATGCAGGAATAAGGTTTAACCTTTATTAAGGGCTCTGCTGTAAAAATGTTTTAACTGCATCCCATATCAGTTTAACAAAGCCCAAGAAATGTTATAGACTTTAAATTATCTAAACATAAATCATTTTAACCTATACTTGTGAGCTAATCCACCATCATGGGGGATAAAGCATTTGCAAAATAAATTCTAGAGTATTGACATTGCATGTTCAAATATCAAGGCACTTGCTCATGTTTACCATCTTAAAGTAGACTTCTTGATTTGACTTGTTTATTTTGGCCATTTTTGTGTCAGATTCACTTGCTGGTTTATGAAGCAGTATTTGTAAAAATGCCACTTCTACCTAAAGAGCATTGTGTCGACAAGGATGGGATTTGAACCCATGCGTGCAGAGCACAATGGATTAGCAGTCCATCGCCTTAACCACTCGGCCACCTCGTCTCACTGGTATGCAGTCTGGCAAAATTTCCAACACCACTTGTTATTCTTTAAAGTCAATTCTTTATGTGCTTGTAGATTGTGTCATTTTCACAATCACGAGCTTGATAGTAAGTCGACTTTCAACCATCCTTGGCTTTAGGAACATTTATTTAATTTTAACCGATACTTGTGAACAAATCCACCATCATCCACCTCACAAACAAAAATGATTTTTAATACTTCTGACCAATAACATGACCTTCTCTGTAAAAGTAATGTATTAATTTTCACTAAATGTGTTCTATGCTTGTCTTTAATGAAGTGACAGACTATGTTACATGAGTTACAGTAATTTCAAATCTCTGCAAATATTACAAACATCACCATTTAGAGTTTGCTGTCACTGTAATGTAAACAAGAAAATTATGCAGGAATAAGGTTTAACCTATATTAAGGGCTCTGCTGTAAAAAAATTTAACTGCACCCCATATCAGTTTAATAAAGCCCAAGAAATGTCATAGACTTTAACTATCTAAACATAAATTATTTTAACCTATACTTGTGAGCTAATCCACCATCATGTGGAAATAAAGCATTTGCCAAACAAATTCAAGATAGTAGTATTGACAATGCATGTTCAAATATCAAGACACTTGCTCATGTTTATCATCTTAAAGTAGACTTCTTGATTTGACTTGTTTATTTTGGCAATTTTTGTGTCAGCTTCACTTGCTGGTTTATGATGCAGTATTTGTAAAAATGCCTCTTCTACAGAAGGAGCATTGTGACGACGAGGATGGGATTTGAACCCATGCGTGCAGAGAACAATGGATTAGCAGTCCATCACCTTAACCACTCGGCCACCTCGTCTCACTGGTATGCAATCTGGCAAACTTTCCAACACCACTTGTTATACTTCAAAGTCAATTCTTTATGTTCTTGTAGATTGTGTCATTTTCACAATCACGAGCTTGATAGTAAGTCGACTTTCAACCATCCTTGGCTTTAGGAACATTTATTTAATTTTAACCGATACTTGTGAACAAATCCACCATCATCCACCTCACAAACAAAAATGATTTTTAATACTTCTGGCCAATACCATGACCTTCTCTGTAAAAGTAATGTATTAATTTTCACTAAATGTGTTCTATGCTTGTCTTTAATGAAGTGACAGACTATGTTACATGAGTTACAGTAATTTCAAATCTCTGCAAATATTACAAACATCACCATTTAGAGTTTGCTGTCACTGTAATGTAAACAAGAAAATTATGCAGGAATACGGTTTAACCTATATTAAGGGCTCTGCTGTAAAAAATTTCAACTGCACCCCATATCAGTTTAATAAAGCCCAAGAAATGTCATAGACTTTAATTATCTAAACATAAATTATTTTAACCTATACTTGTGAGTTAATCCACCATCATGGGGAAATAAAGCATTTGCCAAACAAATTCAAGATAGTAGTATTGACAATGCATGTTCAAATATCAAGACACTTGCTCATGTTTACCATCTTAAAGTAGACTTCTTGATTTGACTTGTTTATTTTGGCCATTTTTGTGTCAGCTTCACTTGCTGGTTTATGATGCAGTATTTGTAAAAATGCCTCTTCTGCCGAAAGAGCATTGTGATGACGAGTATGGGATTTGAACACATGCGTGCAGAGCACAATGGATTAGCAGACCATCGCCTTAACCACTCGGCCACCTCATCTCACTGGTATGCAATCTGGCAAACTTTCCAACACCACTTTTTATACTTCAAAGTCAATTCTTTATGTTCTTGTAGATTGTGTCATTTTCACAATCACGAGCTTGATAGCAAGTCGACTTTCAACCATCCTTGGCTTTAGGAACATTTATTTAATTTTAACCGAAACTTGTGAACAAATCCACCATCACCCACCTCACAAACAAAAATGATTTTTAATACTTCTGGCCAATAACATGACCTTCTCTGTAAAAGTAATGTATTAATTTTCACTAAATGTGTTCTATGCTTGTCTTTAATAAGGTGACAGACTATGTTACATGAGTTACAGTAATTTCAAATCTCAGCAAATATTACAAACATTACCATTTAGAGTTTGCTGTCACTGTAATGTAAACAAGAAAATTATGCAGGAATAAGGTTTAACCTATATTAAGGGCTCTGCTGTAAAAAAAAATTAACTGCATCCAATATCAGTTTAACAAAGCCCAAGAAATGTCATAGACTTTAATTATCTAAACATAAATCATTTTAACCTATACTTGTGAGCTAATCCACCATCATGGGGGATAAAGCATTTGCAAAATAAATTCTAGATAGTAGTATTGACATTGCATGTTCAAATATCAAGACACTTGCTCATGTTTACCATCTTAAAGTAGACTTCTTGATTTGACTTATTTATTTTGGCAATTTGTGTGTCAGTAGCAGTATTTGTAAAAATGCCTCTTCTACCTAAAAAGCATTGTGACGACGAGGATGGGATTTGAACCCATGCGTGCAGAGAACAATGGATTAGCAGTCCATCGCCTTAACCACTCGGCCACCTCGTCTCACTTGTATGCAATCTGGCAAACTTTCCAACACCACTAGTTATACTTCAAAGTCAATTCTTTATGTTCTTGTAGATTGTGTCATTTTCACAATCACGAGCTTGATAGCAAGTCGACTTTCAACCATCCTTGGCTTTAGGAACATTTATTTAATTTTAACCGAAACTTGTGAACAAATCCACCATCACCCACCTCACAAACAAAAATGATTTTTAATACTTCTGGCCAATAACATGACCTTCTCTGTAAAAGTAATGTATTAATTTTCACTAAATGTGTTCTATGCTTGTCTTTAAGGAAGTGACAGACTATGTTACATGAGTTACAGTAATTTCAAATCTCTGCAAATATTACAAACATCACCATTTAGAGTTTGCTGTCACTGTAATGTAAACAAGAAAATTATGCAGGAATAAGGTTTAACCTATATTAAGGGCTCTGCTGTAAAAATGTTTTAACTGCATCCCATATCAGTTTAACAAAGCCCAAGAAATGTCATAGACTTTAAATTATCTAAACATAAATCATTTTAACCTATACTTGTTAGCTACAGTAATCCACCATCATGGGGGATAAAGCATTTGCAAAATAAATTCTAGATAGTAGTATTGACATTGCATGTTCAAATATCAAGACACTTGCGCATGTTTACCATCTTAAAGTAGACTTCTTGATTTGACTTGTTTATTTTGGCCATTTTTGTGTCAGCTTCACTTGCTGGTTTATGAAGCAGTATTTGTAAAAATGCCTCTTCTACCTAAAGAGTATTGTGACGACAAGGATGGGATTTGAACCCATGCATGCAGAGCACAATGGATTAGCAGTCCATCGCCTTAACCACTCGGCCACCCCGTCTCACTGGTATGCAGTCTGGCAAAATTTCCAACACCACTTGTTATTCTTCAAAGTCAATTCTTTATGTTCTTGTAGATTGTGTCATTTTCACAATCACGAGCTTGATAGTAAGTCGACTTTCAACCATCCTTGGCTTTAGGAACATTTATTTAATTTTAACCGATACTTGTGAACAAATCCACCATCATCCACCTCACAAACAAAAATGATTTTTAATACTTCTGGCCAATAACATGACCTTCTCTGTAAAAGTAATGTATTAATTTTCACTAAATGTGTTCTATGCTTGTCTTTAATGAAGTGACAGACTATGTTTCATGAGTTACAGTAATTTGAAATCTCTGCAAATATTACAAACATCACCATTTCGAGTTTGCTGTCACTGTAATGTAAACAAGAAAATTATGCAGGAATAAGGTTTAACCTATATTAAGGGCTCTGCTGTAAAAATGTTTTAACTGCATCCCATATCAGTTTAACAAAGCCCAAGAAATGTTATAGACTTTAAATTATCTAAACATAAATCATTTTAACCTATACTTGTGAGCTAATCCACCATCATGGGGGATAAAGCATTTGCAAAATTAATTCTAGAGTATTGACATTGCATGTTCAAATATCAAGGCACTTGCTCATGTTTACCATCTTAAAGTAGACTTCTTGATTTGACTTGTTTATTTAGGCAATTTTTGTGTCAGCTTCACTTGCTGGTTTATGAAGCAGTATTTGTAAAAATGCCTTTTCTACCTAAAGAGCATTGTGACGACGAGGATGGGATTTGAACCCATGCATGCAGAGCACAATGGATTAGCAGTCCATCGCCTTAACCACTCGGCCACCTCGTCTCACTGGTATGCAGTCTGGCAAACTTTCCAACACCACTTGTTATACTTCAAAGTCAATTCTTTATGTTCTTGTAGATTGTGTCATTTTCACAATCACGAGCTTGATAGTAAGTCGACTTTCAACCATCCTTGGCTTTAGGAACATTTATTTAATTTTAACCGATACTTGTGAATAAATCCACCATCATCCACCTCACAAACAAAAATGATTTTTAATACTTCTGGCCAATAACATGACCTTCTCTGTAAAAGTAATGTATTAATTTTCACTAAATGTGTTCTATGCTTGTCTTTAAGGAAGTGACAGACTATGTTACATAAGTTACAGTAATTTCAAATCTCTGCAAATATTACAAACATCACCATTTAGAGTTTGCTGTCACTGTAATGTAAACAAGAAAATTATGCAGGAATAAGGTTTAACCTATATTAAGGGCTCTGCTGTAAAAATGTTTTAACTGCATCCCATATCAGTTTAACAAAGCCCAAGAAATGTCATAGACTTTAAATTATCTAAACATAAATCATTTTAACCTATACTTGTTAGCTACAGTAATCCACCATCATGGGGGATAAAGCATTTGCAAAATAAATTCTAGATAGTAGTATTGACATTGCATGTTCAAATATCAAGACACTTGCGCATGTTTACCATCTTAAAGTAGACTTCTTGATTTGACTTGTTTATTTTGGCCATTTTTGTGTCAGCTTCACTTGCTGGTTTATGAAGCAGTATTTGTAAAAATGCCTCTTCTACCTAAAGAGTATTGTGACGACAAGGATGGGATTTGAACCCATGCATGCAGAGCACAATGGATTAGCAGTCCATCGCCTTAACCACTCGGCCACCCCGTCTCACTGGTATGCAGTCTGGCAAAATTTCCAACACCACTTGTTATTCTTCAAAGTCAATTCTTTATGTTCTTGTAGATTGTGTCATTTTCACAATCACGAGCTTGATAGTAAGTCGACTTTCAACCATCCTTGGCTTTAGGAACATTTATTTAATTTTAACCGATACTTGTGAACAAATCCACCATCATCCACCTCACAAACAAAAATGATTTTTAATACTTCTGGCCAATAACATGACCTTCTCTGTAAAAGTAATGTATTAATTTTCACTAAATGTGTTCTATGCTTGTCTTTAATGAAGTGACAGACTATGTTTCATGAGTTACAGTAATTTGAAATCTCTGCAAATATTACAAACATCACCATTTCGAGTTTGCTGTCACTGTAATGTAAACAAGAAAATTATGCAGGAATAAGGTTTAACCTATATTAAGGGCTCTGCTGTAAAAATGTTTTAACTGCATCCCATATCAGTTTAACAAAGCCCAAGAAATGTTATAGACTTTAAATTATCTAAACATAAATCATTTTAACCTATACTTGTGAGCTAATCCACCATCATGGGGGATAAAGCATTTGCAAAATAAATTCTAGAGTATTGACATTGCATGTTCAAATATCAAGGCACTTGCTCATGTTTACCATCTTAAAGTAGACTTCTTGATTTGACTTGTTTATTTAGGCAATTTTTGTGTCAGCTTCACTTGCTGGTTTATGAAGCAGTATTTGTAAAAATGCCTTTTCTACCTAAAGAGCATTGTGACGACGAGGATGGGATTTGAACCCATGCATGCAGAGCACAATGGATTAGCAGTCCATCGCCTTAACCACTCGGCCACCTCGTCTCACTGGTATGCAGTCTGGCAAACTTTCCAACACCACTTGTTATACTTCAAAGTCAATTCTTTATGTTCTTGTAGATTGTGTCATTTTCACAATCACGAGCTTGATAGTAAGTCGACTTTCAACCATCCTTGGCTTTAGGAACATTTATTTAATTTTAACCGATACTTGTGAATAAATCCACCATCATCCACCTCACAAACAAAAATGATTTTTAATACTTCTGGCCAATAACATGACCTTCTCTGTAAAAGTAATGTATTAATTTTCACTAAATGTGTTCTATGCTTGTCTTTAATGAAGTGACAGACTATGTTACATGAGTTACAGTAATTTCAAATCTCTGCAAATATTACAAACATCACCATTTAGAGTTTGCTGTCACTGTAATGTAAACAAGAAAATTATGCAGGAATACGGTTTAACCTATATTAAGGGCTCTGCTGTAAAAAAATTTCAACTGCACCCCATATCAGTTTAATAAAGCCCAAGAAATGTCATAGACTTTAATTATCTAAACATAAATTATTTTAACCTATACTTGTGAGTTAATCCACCATCATGGGGAAATAAAGCATTTGCCAAACAAATTCAAGATAGTAGTATTGACAATGCATGTTCAAATATCAAGACACTTGCTCATGTTTACCATCTTAAAGTAGACTTCTTGATTTGACTTGTTTATTTTGGCCATTTTTGTGTCAGCTTCACTTGCTGGTTTATGATGCAGTATTTGTAAAAATGCCTCTTCTGCCGAAAGAGCATTGTGATGACGAGTATGGGATTTGAACACATGCGTGCAGAGAACAATGGATTAGCAGACCATCGCCTTAACCACTCGGCCACCTCATCTCACTGGTATGCAATCTGGCAAACTTTCCAACACCACTTTTTATACTTCAAAGTCAATTCTTTATGTTCTTGTAGATTGTGTCATTTTCACAATCACGAGCTTGATAGCAAGTCGACTTTCAACCATCCTTGGCTTTAGGAACATTTATTTAATTTTAACCGAAACTTGTGAACAAATCCACCATCACCCACCTCACAAACAAAAATGATTTTTAATACTTCTGGCCAATAACATGACCTTCTCTGTAAAAGTAATGTATTAATTTTCACTAAATGTGTTCTATGCTTGTCTTTAATAAGGTGACAGACTATGTTACATGAGTTACAGTAATTTCAAATCTCAGCAAATATTACAAACATTACCATTTAGAGTTTGCTGTCACTGTAATGTAAACAAGAAAATTATGCAGGAATAAGGTTTAACCTTTATTAAGGGCTCTGCTGTAAAAATGTTTTAACTGCATCCCATATCAGTTTAACAAAGCCCAAGAAATGTTATAGACTTTAAATTATCTAAACATAAATCATTTTAACCTATACTTGTGAGCTAATCCACCATCATGGGGGATAAAGCATTTGCAAAATAAATTCTAGAGTATTGACATTGCATGTTCAAATATCAAGGCACTTGCTCATGTTTACCATCTTAAAGTAGACTTCTTGATTTGACTTGTTTATTTTGGCCATTTTTGTGTCAGATTCACTTGCTGGTTTATGAAGCAGTATTTGTAAAAATGCCACTTCTACCTAAAGAGCATTGTGTCGACAAGGATGGGATTTGAACCCATGCGTGCAGAGCACAATGGATTAGCAGTCCATCGCCTTAACCACTCGGCCACCTCGTCTCACTGGTATGCAGTCTGGCAAAATTTCCAACACCACTTGTTATTCTTTAAAGTCAATTCTTTATGTGCTTGTAGATTGTGTCATTTTCACAATCACGAGCTTGATAGTAAGTCGACTTTCAACCATCCTTGGCTTTAGGAACATTTATTTAATTTTAACCGATACTTGTGAACAAATCCACCATCATCCACCTCACAAACAAAAATGATTTTTAATACTTCTGACCAATAACATGACCTTCTCTGTAAAAGTAATGTATTAATTTTCACTAAATGTGTTCTATGCTTGTCTTTAATGAAGTGACAGACTATGTTACATGAGTTACAGTAATTTCAAATCTCTGCAAATATTACAAACATCACCATTTAGAGTTTGCTGTCACTGTAATGTAAACAAGAAAATTATGCAGGAATAAGGTTTAACCTATATTAAGGGCTCTGCTGTAAAAAAATTTAACTGCACCCCATATCAGTTTAATAAAGCCCAAGAAATGTCATAGACTTTAACTATCTAAACATAAATTATTTTAACCTATACTTGTGAGCTAATCCACCATCATGTGGAAATAAAGCATTTGCCAAACAAATTCAAGATAGTAGTATTGACAATGCATGTTCAAATATCAAGACACTTGCTCATGTTTATCATCTTAAAGTAGACTTCTTGATTTGACTTGTTTATTTTGGCAATTTTTGTGTCAGCTTCACTTGCTGGTTTATGATGCAGTATTTGTAAAAATGCCTCTTCTACAGAAGGAGCATTGTGACGACGAGGATGGGATTTGAACCCATGCGTGCAGAGAACAATGGATTAGCAGTCCATCACCTTAACCACTCGGCCACCTCGTCTCACTGGTATGCAATCTGGCAAACTTTCCAACACCACTTGTTATACTTCAAAGTCAATTCTTTATGTTCTTGTAGATTGTGTCATTTTCACAATCACGAGCTTGATAGTAAGTCGACTTTCAACCATCCTTGGCTTTAGGAACATTTATTTAATTTTAACTGATACTTGTGAACAAATCCACCATCATCCACCTCACAAACAAAAATGATTTTTAATACTTCTGGCCAATACCATGACCTTCTCTGTAAAAGTAATGTATTAATTTTCACTAAATGTGTTCTATGCTTGTCTTTAATGAAGTGACAGACTATGTTACATGAGTTACAGTAATTTCAAATCTCTGCAAATATTACAAACATCACCATTTAGAGTTTGCTGTCACTGTAATGTAAACAAGAAAATTATGCAGGAATACGGTTTAACCTATATTAAGGGCTCTGCTGTAAAAAATTTCAACTGCACCCCATATCAGTTTAATAAAGCCCAAGAAATGTCATAGACTTTAATTATCTAAACATAAATTATTTTAACCTATACTTGTGAGTTAATCCACCATCATGGGGAAATAAAGCATTTGCCAAACAAATTCAAGATAGTAGTATTGACAATGCATGTTCAAATATCAAGACACTTGCTCATGTTTACCATCTTAAAGTAGACTTCTTGATTTGACTTGTTTATTTTGGCCATTTTTGTGTCAGCTTCACTTGCTGGTTTATGATGCAGTATTTGTAAAAACGCCTCTTCTGCCGAAAGAGCATTGTGATGACGAGTATGGGATTTGAACACATGCGTGCAGAGCACAATGGATTAGCAGACCATCGCCTTAACCACTCGGCCACCTCATCTCACTGGTATGCAATCTGGCAAACTTTCCAACACCACTTTTTATACTTCAAAGTCAATTCTTTATGTTCTTGTAGATTGTGTCATTTTCACAATCACGAGCTTGATAGCAAGTCGACTTTCAACCATCCTTGGCTTTAGGAACATTTATTTAATTTTAACCGAAACTTGTGAACAAATCCACCATCACCCACCTCACAAACAAAAATGATTTTTAATACTTCTAGCCAATAACATGACCTTCTCTGTAAAAGTAATGTATTAATTTTCACTAAATGTGTTCTATGCTTGTCTTTAATAAGGTGACAGACTATGTTACATGAGTTACAGTAATTTCAAATCTCAGCAAATATTACAAACATTACCATTTAGAGTTTGCTGTCACTGTAATGTAAACAAGAAAATTATGCAGGAATAAGGTTTAACCTATATTAAGGGCTCTGCTGTAAAAAAAATTTAACTGCATCCAATATCAGTTTAACAAAGCCCAAGAAATGTCATAGACTTTAATTATCTAAACATAAATCATTTTAACCTATACTTGTGAGCTAATCCACCATCATGGGGGATAAAGCATTTGCAAAATAAATTCTAGATAGTAGTATTGACATTGCATGTTCAAATATCAAGACACTTGCTCATGTTTACCATCTTAAAGTAGACTTCTTGATTTGACTTATTTATTTTGGCAATTTGTGTGTCAGTAGCAGTATTTGTAAAAATGCCTCTTCTACCTAAAAAGCATTGTGACGACGAGGATGGGATTTGAACCCATGCGTGCAGAGCACAATGGATTAGCAGTCCATCGCCTTAACCACTCGGCCACCTCGTCTCACTTGTATGCAATCTGGCAAACTTTCCAACACCACTAGTTATACTTCAAAGTCAATTCTTTATGTTCTTGTAGATTGTGTCATTTTCACAATCACGAGCTTGATAGCAAGTCGACTTTCAACCATCCCTGGCTTTAGGAACATTTATTTAATTTTAACCGAAACTTGTGAACAAATCCACCATCACCCACCTCACAAACAAAAATGATTTTTAATACTTCTGGCCAATAACATGACCTTCTCTGTAAAAGTAATGTATTAATTTTCACTAAATGTGTTCTATGCTTGTCTTTAAGGAAGTGACAGACTATGTTACATGAGTTACAGTAATTTCAAATCTCTGCAAATATTACAAACATCACCATTTAGAGTTTGCTGTCACTGTAATGTAAACAAGAAAATTATGCAGGAATAAGGTTTAACCTATATTAAGGGCTCTGCTGTAAAAATGTTTTAACTGCATCCCATATCAGTTTAACAAAGCCCAAGAAATGTCATAGACTTTAAATTATCTAAACATAAATCATTTTAACCTATACTTGTTAGCTACAGTAATCCACCATCATGGGGGATAAAGCATTTGCAAAATAAATTCTAGATAGTAGTATTGACATTGCATGTTCAAATATCAAGACACTTGCGCATGTTTACCATCTTAAAGTAGACTTCTTGATTTGACTTGTTTATTTTGGCCATTTTTGTGTCAGCTTCACTTGCTGGTTTATGAAGCAGTATTTGTAAAAATGCCTCTTCTACCTAAAGAGTATTGTGACGACAAGGATGGGATTTGAACCCATGCATGCAGAGCACAATGGATTAGCAGTCCATCGCCTTAACCACTCGGCCACCCCGTCTCACTGGTATGCAGTCTGGCAAAATTTCCAACACCACTTGTTATTCTTCAAAGTCAATTCTTTATGTTCTTGTAGATTGTGTCATTTTCACAATCACGAGCTTGATAGTAAGTCGACTTTCAACCATCCTTGGCTTTAGGAACATTTATTTAATTTTAACCGATACTTGTGAACAAATCCACCATCATCCACCTCACAAACAAAAATGATTTTTAATACTTCTGGCCAATAACATGACCTTCTCTGTAAAAGTAATGTATTAATTTTCACTAAATGTGTTCTATGCTTGTCTTTAATGAAGTGACAGACTATGTTTCATGAGTTACAGTAATTTGAAATCTCTGCAAATATTACAAACATCACCATTTCGAGTTTGCTGTCACTGTAATGTAAACAAGAAAATTATGCAGGAATAAGGTTTAACCTATATTAAGGGCTCTGCTGTAAAAATGTTTTAACTGCATCCCATATCAGTTTAACAAAGCCCAAGAAATGTTATAGACTTTAAATTATCTAAACATAAATCATTTTAACCTATACTTGTGAGCTAATCCACCATCATGGGGGATAAAGCATTTGCAAAATAAATTCTAGAGTATTGACATTGCATGTTCAAATATCAAGGCACTTGCTCATGTTTACCATCTTAAAGTAGACTTCTTGATTTGACTTGTTTATTTAGGCAATTTGTGTGTCAGCTTCACTTGCTGGTTTATGAAGCAGTATTTGTAAAAATGCCTTTTCTACCTAAAGAGCATTGTGACGACGAGGATGGGATTTGAACCCATGCATGCAGAGCACAATGGATTAGCAGTCCATCGCCTTAACCACTCGGTCACCTCGTCTCACTGGTATGCAGTCTGGCAAACTTTCCAACACCACTTGTTATACTTCAAAGTCAATTCTTTATGTTCTTGTAGATTGTGTCATTTTCACAATCACGAGCTTGATAGTAAGTCGACTTTCAACCATCCTTGGCTTTAGGAACATTTATTTAATTTTAACCGATACTTGTGAATAAATCCACCATCATCCACCTCACAAACAAAAATGATTTTTAATACTTCTGGCCAATAACATGACCTTCTCTGTAAAAGTAATGTATTAATTTTCACTAAATGTGTTCTATGCTTGTCTTTAATGAAGTGACAGACTATGTTACATGAGTTACAGTAATTTCAAATCTCTGCAAATATTACAAACATCACCATTTCGAGTTTGCTGTCACTGTAATGTAAACAAGAAAATTATGCAGGAATAAGGTTTAACCTATATTAAGGGCTTTTATCTGCTGTAAATTTTTTTAACTGCACCCCATATCAGTTTAACAAAGCCCAAGAAATGTCATAGACTTTAATTATCTAAACATAAATTATTTTAACCTATACTTGTGAGCTAATCCACCATCATGAGGAAATAAAGCATTTGCAAAATAAATTCTAGATAGTAGTATTGACATTGCATGTTCAAATATCAAGACACTTGCTCATGTTTACCATCTTAAAGTAGACTTCTTGATTTGACTTGTTTATTTAGGCAATTTTTGTGTCAGCTTCACTTGCTGGTTTATGAAGAAGTATTTGTAAAAATGCCTTTTCTACCTAAAGAGCATTGTGACGACGAGGATGGGATTTGAACCCATGCATGCAGAGCACAATGGATTAGCAGTCCATCGCCTTAACCACTCGGCCACCTCGTCTCACTGGTATGCAGTCTGGCAAACTTTCCAACACCACTTGTTATACTTCAAAGTCAATTCTTTATGTTCTTGTAGATTGTGTCATTTTCACAATCACGAGCTTGATAGTAAGTCGACTTTCAACCATCCTTGGCTTTAGGAACATTTATTTAATTTTAACCGATACTTGTGAATAAATCCACCATCATCCACCTCACAAACAAAAATGATTTTTAATACTTCTGGCCAATAACATGACCTTCTCTGTAAAAGTAATGTATTAATTTTCACTAAATGTGTTCTATGCTTGTCTTTAATGAAGTGACAGACTATGTTACATGAGTTACAGTAATTTCAAATCTCTGCAAATATTACAAACATCACCATTTAGAGTTTGCTGTCACTGTAATGTAAACAAGAAAATTATGCAGGAATAAGGTTTAACCTATATTAAGGGCTCTGCTGTAAAAAATTTCAACTGCACCCCATATCAGTTTAATAAAGCCCAAGAAATGTCATAGACTTTAATTATCTAAACATAAATTATTTTAACCTATACTTGTGAGTTAATCCACCATCATGGGGAAATAAAGCATTTGCCAAACAAATTCAAGATAGTAGTATTGACAATGCATGTTCAAATATCAAGACACTTGCTCATGTTTACCATCTTAAAGTAGACTTCTTGATTTGACTTGTTTATTTTGGCCATTTTTGTGTCAGCTTCACTTGCTGGTTTATGATGCAGTATTTGTAAAAATGCCTCTTCTGCCGAAAGAGCATTGTGATGACGAGTATGGGATTTGAACACATGCGTGCAGAGCACAATGGATTAGCAGACCATCGCCTTAACCACTCGGCCACCTCATCTCACTGGTATGCAGTCTGGCAAACTTTCCAACACCACTTGTTATACTTCAAAGTCAATTCTTTATGTTCTTGTAGATTGTGTCATTTTCACAATCACGAGCTTGATAGCAAGTCGACTTTCAACCATCCTTGGCTTTAGGAACATTTATTTAATTTTAACCGAAACTTGTGAACAAATCCACCATCACCCACCTCACAAACAAAAATGATTTTTAATACTTCTGGCCAATAACATGACCTTCTCTGTAAAAGTAATGTATTAATTTTCACTAAATGTGTTCTATGCTTGTCTTTAATAAGGTGACAGACTATGTTACATGAGTTACAGTAATTTCAAATCTCAGCAAATATTACAAACATTACCATTTAGAGTTTGCTGTCACTGTAATGTAAACAAGAAAATTATGCAGGAATAAGGTTTAACCTATATTAAGGGCTCTGCTGTAAAAAAATTTTAACTGCATCCAATATCAGTTTAACAAAGCCCAAGAAATGTCATAGACTTTAATTATCTAAACATAAATCATTTTAACCTATACTTGTGAGCTAATCCACCATCATGGGGGATAAAGCATTTGCAAAATAAATTCTAGATAGTAGTATTGACATTGCATGTTCAAATATCAAGACACTTGCTCATGTTTACCATCTTAAAGTAGACTTCTTGATTTGACTTGTTTATTTTGGCCATTTGTGTGTCAGTAGCAGTATTTGTAAAAATGCCTCTTCTACCTAAAAAGCATTGTGACGACGAGGATGGGATTTGAACCCATGCGTGCAGAGCACAATGGATTAGCAGTCCATCGCCTTAACCACTCGGCCACCTCGTCTCACTTGTATGTTATCTGGCAAACTTTCCAACACCACTAGTTATACTTCAAAGTCAATTCTTTATGTTCTTGTAGATTGTGTCATTTTCACAATCACGAGCTTGATAGCAAGTCGACTTTCAACCATCCTTGGCTTTAGGAACATTTATTTAATTTTAACCGAAACTTTTGAACAAATCCACCATCACCCACCTCACAAACAAAAATGATTTTTAATACTTCTGGCCAATAACATGACCTTCTCTGTAAAAGTAATGTATTAATTTTCACTAAATGTGTTCTATGCTTGTCTTTAAGGAAGTGACAGACTATGTTACATGAGTTACAGTAATTTCAAATCTCTGCAAATATTACAAACATCACCATTTAGAGTTTGCTGTCACTGTAATGTAAACAAGAAAATTATGCAGGAATAAGGTTTAACCTATATTAAGGGCTCTGCTGTAAAAATGTTTTAACTGCATCCCATATCAGTTTAACAAAGCCCAAGAAATGTCATAGACTTTAAATTATCTAAACATAAATCATTTTAACCTATACTTGTGAGCTACAGTAATCCACCATCATGGGGGATAAAGCATTTGCAAAATAAATTCTAGATAGTAGTATTGACATTGCATGTTCAAATATCAAGACACTTGCGCATGTTTACCATCTTAAAGTAGACTTCTTGATTTGACTTGTTTATTTTGGCCATTTTTGTGTCAGCTTCACTTGCTGGTTTATGAAGCAGTATTTGTAAAAATGCCTCTTCTACCTAAAGAGTATTGTGACGACAAGGATGGGATTTGAACCCATGCATGCAGAGCACAATGGATTAGCAGTCTATCGCCTTAACCACTCAGCCACCCCGTCTCACTGGTATGCAGTCTGGCAAAATTTCCAACACCACTTGTTATTCTTCAAAGTCAATTCTTTATGTTCTTGTAGATTGTGTCATTTTCACAATCACGAGCTTGATAGTAAGTCGACTTTCAACCATCCTTGGCTTTAGGAACATTTATTTAATTTTAACCGATACTTGTGAACAAATCCACCATCATCCACCTCACAAACAAAAATGATTTTTAATACTTCTGGCCAATAACATGACCTTCTCTGTAAAAGTAATGTATTAATTTTCACTAAATGTGTTCTATGCTTGTCTTTAATGAAGTGACAGACTATGTTTCATGAGTTACAGTAATTTGAAATCTCTGCAAATATTACAAACATCACCATTTCGAGTTTGCTGTCACTGTAATGTAAACAAGAAAATTATGCAGGAATAAGGTTTAACCTATATTAAGGGCTCTGCTGTAAAAATGTTTTAACTGCATCCCATATCAGTTTAACAAAGCCCAAGAAATGTCATAGACTTTAAATTATCTAAACATAAATCATTTTAACCTATACTTGTGAGCTAATCCACCATCATGGGGGATAAAGCATTTGCAAAATAAATTCTAGATAGTAGTATTGACATTGCATGTTCAAATATCAAGACACTTGCTCATGTTTACCATCTTAAAGTAGACTTCTTGATTTGACTTGTTTATTTTGGCAATTTGTGTGTCAGTAGCAGTATTTGTAAAAATGCCTCTTCTACCTAAAAAGCATTGTGACGACGAGGATGGGATTTGAACACATGCGTGCAGAGCACAATGGATTAGCAGTCCATCACCTTAACCACTCAGCCACCTCGTCTCACTGGTATGCAATCTGGCAAACATTCCAACACCACTAGTTATACTTCAAAGTCAATTCTTTATGTTCTTGTAGATGGTGTCATTTTCACAATCACGAGCTTGATAGCAAGTCGACTTTCAACCATCCTTGGCTTTAGGAACATTTATTTAATTTTAACCGAAACTTGTGAACAAATCCACCATCACCCACCTCACAAACAAAAATGATTTTTAATACTTCTGGCCAATAACATGACCTTCTCTGTAAAAGTAATGTATTAATTTTCACTAAATGTGTTCTATGCTTGTCTTTAAGGAAGTGACAGGCTATGTTACATGAGTTACAGTAATTTCAAATCTCTGCAAATATTACAAACATCACCATTTAGAGTTTGCTGTCACTGTAATGTAAACAAGAAAATTATGCAGGAATAAGGTTTAACCTATATTAAGGGCTCTGCTGTAAAAATGTTTTAACTGCATCCCATATCAGTTTAAAAAAGCCCAAGAAATGTCATAGACTTTAAATTATCTAAACATAAATCATTTTAACCTATACTTGTGAGCTAATCCACCATCATGGGGGATAAAGCATTTGCAAAATAAATTCTAGATAGTAGTATTGACATTGCATGTTCAAATATCAAGACACTTGCTCATGTTTACCATCTTAAAGTAGACTTCTTGATTTGACTTGTTTATTTTGGCAATTTGTGTGTCAGTATTTGTAAAAATGCCTCTTCTACCTAAAAAGCATTGTGACGACGAGGATGGGATTTGAACCCATGCGTGCAGAGCACAATGGATTAGCAGTCCATCGCCTTAACCACTCAGCCACCTCGTCTCACTGGTATGCAATCTGGCAAACATTCCAACACCACTAGTTATACTTCAAAGTCAATTCTTTATGTTCTTGTAGATTGTGTCATTTTCACAATCACGAGCTTGATAGCAAGTCGACTTTCAACCATCCTTGGCTTTAGGAACATTTATTTAATTTTAACCGAAACTTGTGAACAAATCCACCATTACCCACATCACAAACAAAAATGATTTTTAATATTTCTGGCCAATAACATGACCTTCTCTGGAAAAGTAATGTATTAATTTTCACTAAATGTGTTCTATGCTTGTCTTTAAGGAAGTGACAGACTATGTTACATGAGTTACAGTAATTTCAAATCTCTGCAAATATTACAAACATCACCATTTAGAGTTTGCTGTCACTGTAATGTAAACAAGAAAATTATGCAGGAATAAGGTTTAACCTATATTAAGGGCTCTGCTGTAAAAATGTTTTAACTGCATCCCAGATCAGTTTAACAAAGCCCAAGAAATGTCATAGACTTTAAATTATCTAAACATAAATCATTTTAACCTATACTTGTGAGCTAATCCACCATCATGGGGGATAAAGCATTTGCAAAATAAATTCTAGAGTATTGACATTGCATGTTCAAATATCAAGGCACTTGCTCATGTTTACCATCTTAAAGTAGACTTCTTGATTTGACTTGTTTATTTTGGCCATTTTTGTGTCAGATTCACTTGCTGGTTTATGAAGCAGTATTTGTAAAAATGCCACTTCTACCTAAAGAGCATTGTGACGACAAGGATAGGATTTGAACCCATGCGTGCAGAGCACAATGGATTAGCAGTCCATCGCCTTAACCACTCGGCCACCTCGTCTCACTGGTATGCAGTCTGGCAAAATTTCCAACACCACTTGTTATTCTTTAAAGTCAATTCTTTATGTGCTTGTAGATTGTGTCATTTTCACAATCACGAGCTTGATAGTAAGTCGACTTTCAACCATCCTTGGCTTTAGGAACATTTATTTAATTTTAACCGATACTTGTGAACAAATCCACCATCATCCACCTCACAAACAAAAATGATTTTTAATACTTCTGACCAATAACATGACCTTCTCTGTAAAAGTAATGTATTAATTTTCACTAAATGTGTTCTATGCTTGTCTTTAATGAAGTGATAGACTATGTTACATGAGTTACAGTAATTTCAAATCTCTGCAAATATTACAAACATCACCATTTAGAGTTTGCTGTCACTGTAATGTAAACAAGAAAATTATGCAGGAATAAGGTTTAACCTATATTAAGGGCTCTGCTGTAAAAAAATTTAACTGCACCCCATATCAGTTTAATAAAGCCCAAGAAATGTCATAGACTTTAACTATCTAAACATAAATTATTTTAACCTATACTTGTGAGCTAATCCACCATCATGTGGAAATAAAGCATTTGCCAAACAAATTCAAGATAGTAGTATTGACAATGCATGTTCAAATATCAAGACACTTGCTCATGTTTATCATCTTAAAGTAGACTTCTTGATTTGACTTGTTTATTTTGGCCATTTTTGTGTCAGCTTCACTTGCTGGTTTATGATGCAGTATTTGTAAAAATGCCTCTTCTACAGAAGGAGCATTGTGACGACGAGGATGGGATTTGAACCCATGCGTGCAGAGAACAATGGATTAGCAGTCCATCACCTTAACCACTCGGCCACCTCGTCTCACTGGTATGCAATCTGGCAAACTTTCCAACACCACTTGTTATACTTCAAAGTCAATTCTTTATGTTCTTGTAGATTGTGTCATTTTCACAATCACGAGCTTGATAGTAAGTCGACTTTCAACCATCCTTGGCTTTAGGAACATTTATTTAATTTTAACCGATACTTGTGAACAAATCCACCATCATCCACCTCACAAACAAAAATGATTTTTAATACTTCTGGCCAATACCATGACCTTCTCTGTAAAAGTAATGTATTAATTTTCACTAAATGTGTTCTATGCTTGTCTTTAATGAAGTGACAGACTATGTTACATGAGTTACAGTAATTTCAAATCTCTGCAAATATTACAAACATCACCATTTAGAGTTTGCTGTCACTGTAATGTAAACAAGAAAATTATGCAGGAATACGGTTTAACCTATATTAAGGGCTCTGCTGTAAAAAATTTCAACTGCACCCCATATCAGTTTAATAAAGCCCAAGAAATGTCATAGACTTTAATTATCTAAACATAAATTATTTTAACCTATACTTGTGAGTTAATCCACCATCATGGGGAAATAAAGCATTTGCCAAACAAATTCAAGATAGTAGTATTGACAATGCATGTTCAAATATCAAGACACTTGCTCATGTTTACCATCTTAAAGTAGACTTCTTGATTTGACTTGTTTATTTTGGCCATTTTTGTGTCAGCTTCACTTGCTGGTTTATGATGCAGTATTTGTAAAAATGCCTCTTCTGCCGAAAGAGCATTGTGATGACGAGTATGGGATTTGAACACATGCGTGCAGAGCACAATGGATTAGCAGACCATCGCCTTAACCACTCGGCCACCTCATCTCACTGGTATGCAATCTGGCAAACTTTCCAACACCACTTTTTATACTTCAAAGTCAATTCTTTATGTTCTTGTAGATTGTGTCATTTTCACAATCACGAGCTTGATAGTAAGTCGACTTTCAACCATCCTTGGCTTTAGGAACATTTATTTAATTTTAACCGAAACTTGTGAACAAATCCACCATCACCCACCTCACAAACAAAAATGATTTTTAATACTTCTGGCCAATAACATGACCTTCTCTGTAAAAGTAATGTATTAATTTTCACTAAATGTGTTCTATGCTTGTCTTTAATAAGGTGACAGACTATGTTACATGAGTTACAGTAATTTCAAATCTCAGCAAATATTACAAACATTACCATTTAGAGTTTGCTGTCACTGTAATGTAAACAAGAAAATTATGCAGGAATAAGGTTTAACCTATATTAAGGGCTCTGCTGTAAAAAAAATTTAACTGCATCCAATATCAGTTTAACAAAGCCCAAGAAATGTCATAGACTTTAATTATCTAAACATAAATCATTTTAACCTATACTTGTGAGCTAATCCACCATCATGGGGGATAAAGCATTTGCAAAATAAATTCTAGATAGTAGTATTGACATTGCATGTTCAAATATCAAGACACTTGCTCATGTTTACCATCTTAAAGTAGACTTCTTGATTTGACTTGTTTATTTTGGCCATTTGTGTGTCAGTAGCAGTATTTGTAAAAATGCCTCTTCTACCTAAAAAGCATTGTGACGACGAGGATGGGATTTGAACCCATGCGTGCAGAGCACAATGGATTAGCAGTCCATCGCCTTAAAGACTCGGCCACCTCGTCTCACTTGTATGCAATCTGGCAAACTTTCCAACACCACTAGTTATACTTCAAAGTCAATTCTTTATGTTCTTGTAGATTGTGTCATTTTCACAATCACGAGCTTGATAGCAAGTCGACTTTCAACCATCCTTGGCTTTAGGAACATTTATTTAATTTTAACCGAAACTTGTGAACAAATCCACCATCACCCACCTCACAAACAAAAATGATTTTTAATACTTCTGGCCAATAACATGACCTTCTCTGTAAAAGTAATGTATTAATTTTCACTAAATGTGTTCTATGCTTGTCTTTAAGGAAGTGACAGACTATGTTACATGAGTTACAGTAATTTCAAATCTCTGCAAATATTACAAACATCACCATTTAGAGTTTGCTGTCACTGTAATGTAAACAAGAAAATTATGCAGGAATAAGGTTTAACCTATATTAAGGGCTCTGCTGTAAAAATGTTTTAACTGCATCCCATATCAGTTTAACAAAGCCCAAGAAATGTCATAGACTTTAAATTATCTAAACATAAATCATTTTAACCTATACTTGTGAGCTACAGTAATCCACCATCATGGGGGATAAAGCATTTGCAAAATAAATTCTAGATAGTAGTATTGACATTGCATGTTCAAATATCAAGACACTTGCGCATGTTTACCATCTTAAAGTAGACTTCTTGATTTGACTTGTTTATTTTGGCCATTTTTGTGTCAGCTTCACTTGCTGGTTTATGAAGCAGTATTTGTAAAAATGCCTCTTCTACCTAAAGAGTATTGTGACGACAAGGATGGGATTTGAACCCATGCATGCAGAGCACAATGGATTAGCAGTCCATCGCCTTAACCACTCGGCCACCCCGTCTCACTGGTATGCAGTCTGGCAAAATTTCCAACACCACTTGTTATTCTTCAAAGTCAATTCTTTATGTTCTTGTAGATTGTGTCATTTTCACAATCACGAGCTTGATAGTAAGTCGACTTTCAACCATCCTTGGCTTTAGGAACATTTATTTAATTTTAACCGATACTTGTGAACAAATCCACCATCATCCACCTCACAAACAAAAATGATTTTTAATACTTCTGGCCAATAACATGACCTTCTCTGTAAAAGTAATGTATTAATTTTCACTAAATGTGTTCTATGCTTGTCTTTAATGAAGTGACAGACTATGTTTCATGAGTTACAGTAATTTGAAATCTCTGCAAATATTACAAACATCACCATTTCGAGTTTGCTGTCACTGTAATGTAAACAAGAAAATTATGCAGGAATAAGGTTTAACCTATATTAAGGGCTTTAATCTGCTGTAAATTTTTATAACTGCACCCCATATCAGTTTAACAAAGCCCAAGAAATGTCATAGACTTTAATTATCTAAACATAAATTATTTTAACCTATACTTGTGAGCTAATCCACCATCATGGGGAAATAAAGCATTTGCAAAATAAATTCTAGATAGTAGTATTGACATTGCATGTTCAAATATCAAGACACTTGCTCATGTTTACCATCTTAAAGTAGACTTCTTGATTTAGGCCATTTTTGTGTCAGCTTCACTTGCTGGTTTATGAAGCAGTATTTGTAAAAATGCCTCTTCTACCTAAAGAGCATTGTGACGAGGAGGATGGGATTCGAACCCATGCGTGCAGAGCACAATGGATTAGCAGTCCATCGCCTTAACCACTCGGCCACCTTGTCACACTGGTATGCAATCTGGCAAACTTTCCAACACCACTTGTTATACTTCAAAGTCAATTCTTTATGTTCTTGTAGATTGTGTCATTTTCACAATCACGAGCTTGATAGTAAGTCGACTTTCAACCATCCTTGGCTTTAGGAACATTTATTTAATTTTAACCGATACTTGTGAACAAATCCACCATCATCCACCTCACAAACAAAAATGATTTTTAATACTTCTGGCCAATAACATGACCTTCTCTGTAAAAGTAATGTATTAATTTTCACTAAATGTGTTCTATGCTTGTCTTTAATGAAGTGACAGACTATGTTTCATGAGTTACAGTAATTTGAAATCTCTGCAAATATTACAAACATCACCATTTCGAGTTTGCTGTCACTGTAATGTAAACAAGAAAATTATGCAGGAATAAGGTTTAACCTATATTAAGGGGTTTTCTCTGCTGTAAATTTTTTTAACTGCACCCCATATCAGTTTAACAAAGCCCAAGAAATGTCATAGACTTTAATTATCTAAACATAAATTATTTTAACCTATACTTGTGAGGTAATCCACCATCATGGGGAAATAAAGCATTTGCAAAATAAATTCTAGATAGTAGTATTGACATTGCATGTTCAAATATCAAGACACTTGCTCATGTTTACCATCTTAAAGTAGACTTCTTGATTTGACTTGTTTATTTAGGCCATTTTTGTGTCAGCTTCACTTGCTGGTTTATGAAGCAGTATTTGTAAAAATGCCTCTTCTACCTAAAGAGCATTGTGACGACGAGGATTGGATTTGAACCCATGCGTGCAAAGCACAATGGATTAGCAGTCCATCGCCTTAACCACTCGGCCACCTTGTCTCACTGGTATACAATCTGGCAAACTTTCAAACACCACTTGTTATACTTCAAAGTCAATTCTTTATGTTCTTGTAGATTGTGTCATTTTCACAATCACGAGCTTGATAGTAAGTCGACGTTCAACCATCCTTGGCTTTAGGAACATTTATTTAATTTTAACCGATACTTGTGAACAAATCCACCATCATCCACCTCACAAACAAAAATTATTTTTAATACTTCTGGCCAATAACATGACCTTCTCTGTAAAAGTAATGTATTAATTTTCACTAAATGTGTTCTATGCTTGTCTTTAATGAAGTGACAGACTATTTTTCATGAGTTACAGTAATTTGAAATCTCTGCAAATATTACAAACATCACCATTTCGAGTTTGCTGTCACTGTAATGTAAACAAGAAAATTATGCAGGAATAAGGTTTAACCTATATTAAGGGCTTTTCTCTGCTGTAAATTTTTTTAACTACACCCCATATCAGTTTAACAAAGCCCAAGAAATGTCATAGACTTTAATTATCTAAACATAAATTATTTTAACCTATACTTGTGAGCTAATCCACCATCATGGGGAAATAAAGCATTTGCAAAATAAATTCTAGATAGTAGTATTGACATTGCATGTTCAAATATCAAGACACTTGCTCATGTTCACCATCTTAAAGTAGACTTCTTGATTTGACTTGTTTATTTTGGCAATTTGTGTGTCAGTATTTGTAAAAATGCCTCTTCTACCTAAAAAGCATTGTGACGACGAGGATGGGATTTGAACCCATGCGTGCAGAGCACAATGGATTAGCAGTCCATCCCCTTAACCACTCAGCCACCTCGTCTCACTGGTATGCAATCTGGCAAACATTCCAACACCACTAGTTATACTTCAAAGTCAATTCTTTATGTTCTTGTAGATTGTGTCATTTTCACAATCACGAGCTTGATAGCAAGTCGACTTTCAACCATCCTTGGCTTTAGGAACATTTATTTAATTTTAACCGAAACTTGTGAACAAATCCACCATCACCCACCTCACAAACAAAAATTATTTTTAATACTTCTGGCCAATAACATGACCTTCTCTGGAAAAGTAATGTATTAATTTTCACTAAATGTGTTCTATGCTTGTCTTTAAGGAAGTGACAGACTATGTTACATGAGTTACAGTAATTTCAAATCTCTGCAAATATTACAAACATCACCATTTAGAGTTTGCTGTCACTGTAATGTAAACAAGACAATTATGCAGGAATAAGGTTTAACCTATATTAAGGGCTCTGCTGTAAAAAAATTTAACTGCATCCCATATCAGTTTAACAAAGCCCAAGAAATGTCATAGACTTTAAATTATCTAAACATAAATCATTTTAACCTATACTTGTGAGCTAATCCACCATCATGGGGGATAAAGCATTTGCAAAATAAATTCTAGATAGTAGTATTGACATTGCATGTTCAAATATCAAGACACTTGCTCATGTTTACAATCTTAAAGTAGACTTCTTGATTTGACTTGTTTATTTTGGCCATTTGTGTGTCAGTAGCAGTATTTGTAAAAATGCCTCTTCCTCCTAAAAAGCATTGTGACGACGAGGATGGGATTTGAACCCATGCGTGCAGAGCACAATGGATTAGCAGTCCATCGCCTTAACCACTCGGCCACCTCGTCTCACTTATATGCAATCTGGCAAACTTTCCAACACCACTTGTAATACTTCAAAGTCAATTCTTTATGTTCTTGTAGATTGTGTCATTTTCACAATCACGAGCTTGATAGCAAGTCGACTTTCAACCATCCTTGGCTTTAGGAACATTTATTTAATTTTAACCGAAACTTGTGAACAAATCCACCATTACCCACCTCACAAACAAAAATGATTTTTAATACTTCTGGACAATAACATGACCTTCTCTGTAAAAGTAATGTATTAATTTTCACTAAATGTGTTCTATGCTTGTCTTTAATGAAGTGACAGACTATGTTACATGAGTTACAGTAATTTCAAATCTCTGCAAATATTACAAACATCACCATTTAGAGTTTGCTGTCACTGTAATGTAAACAAGAAAATTATGCAGGAATAAGGTTTAACCTATATTAAGGGCTCTGCTGTAAAAATGTTTTAACTGCATCCCAGATCAGTTTAACAAAGCCCAAGAAATGTCATAGACTTTAAATTATCTAAACATAAATCATTTTAACCTATACTTGTGAGCTAATCCACCATCATGGGGGATAAAGCATTTGCAAAATAAATTCTAGAGTATTGACATTGCATGTTCAAATATCAAGGAACTTGCTCATGTTTACCATCTTAAAGTAGACTTCTTGATTTGACTTGTTTTATTTTGGCCATTTTTGTGTCAGATTCACTTGCTGGTTTATGAAGCAGTATTTGTAAAAATGCCACTTCTACCTAAAGAGCATTGTGACGACAAGGATGGGATTTGAACCCATGCGTGCAGAGCACAATGGATTAGCAGTCCATCGCCTTAACCACTCGGCCACCTCGTCTCACTGGTATGCAGTCTGGCAAAATTTCCAACACCACTTGTTATTCTTTAAAGTCAATTCTTTATGTTCTTGTAGATTGTGTCATTTTCACAATCACGAGCTTGATAGTAAGTCGACTTTCAACCATCCTTGGCTTTAGGAACATTTATTTAATTTTAACCGATACTTGTGAACAAATCCACCATCATCCACCTCACAAACAAAAATGATTTTTAATACTTCTGGCCAATAACATGACCTTCTCTGTAAAAGTAATGTATTAATTTTCACTAAATGTGTTCTATGCTTGTCTTTAATGAAGTGACAGACTATGTTACATGAGTTACAGTAATTTCAAATCTCTGCAAATATTACAAACATCACCATTTAGAGTTTGCTGTCACTGTAATGTAAACAAGAAAATTATGCAGGAATAAGGTTTAACCTTTATTAAGGGGTTTTCTCTGCTGTAATTTTTTTTAACTGCACCCCATATCAGTTTAACAAAGCCCAAGAAATGTCATAGACTTTAATTATCTAAACATAAATCATTTTAACCTATACTTGTGAGCTAATCCACCATCATGGGGGATAAAGCATTTGCAAAATAAATTCTAGATAGTAGTATTGACATTGCATGTTCAAATATCAAGACACTTGCTCATGTTTACCATCTTAAAGTAGACTTCTTGATTTGACTTGTTTATTTTGGCCATTTTTGTGTCAGCTTCACTTGCTGGTTTATGATGCAGTATTTGTAAAAATGCCTCTTCTGCCGAAAGAGCATTGTGATGACGAGTATGGGATTTGAACACATGCGTGCAGAGCACAATGGATTAGCAGACCATCGCCTTAACCACTCAGCCACCTCATCTCACTGGCATGCAATCTGGCAAACTTTCCAACACCACTTTTTATACTTCAAAGTCAATTCTTTATGTTCTTGTAGATTGTGTCATTTTCACAATCACGAGCTTGATAGCAAGTCGACTTTCAACCATCCTTGGCTTTAGGAACATTTATTTAATTTTAACCGAAACTTGTGAACAAATCCACCATCACCCACCTCACAAACAAAAATGATTTTTAATACTTCTGGCCAATAACATGACCTTCTCTGTAAAAGTAATGTATTCATTTTCACTAAATGTGTTCTATGCTTGTCTTTAATAAGGTGACAGACTATGTTACATGAGTTACAGTAATTTCAAATCTCAGCAAATATTACAAACATTACCATTTAGAGTTTGCTGTCACTGTAATGTAAACAAGAAAATTATGCAGGAATAAGGTTTAACCTATATTAAGGGCTCTGCTGTAAAAAAAATTTAACTGCATCCCATATCAGTTTAACAAAGCCCAAGAAATGTCATAGACTTTAATTATCTAAACATAAATCATTTTAACCTATACTTGTGAGCTAATCCACCATCATGGGGGATAAAGCATTTGCAAAATAAATTCTAGATAGTAGTATTGACATTGCATGTTCAAATATCAAGACACTTGCTCATGTTTACCATCTTAAAGTAGACTTCTTGATTTGACTTGTTTATTTTGGCCATTTGTGTGTCAGTAGCAGTATTTGTAAAAATGCCTCTTCTACCTAAAAAGCATTGTGACGACGAGGATGGGATTTGAACCGATGCATGCAGAGCACAATGGATTAGCAGTCCATCGCCTTAACCACTCGGCCACCCCGTCTCACTGGTATGCAGTCTGGCAAAATTTCCAACACCACTTGTTATTCTTCAAAGTCAATTCTTTATGTTCTTGTAGATTGTGTCATTTTCACAATCACGAGCTTGATAGTAAGTCGACTTTCAACCATCCTTGGCTTTAGGAACATTTATTTAATTTTAACCGATACTTGTGAACAAATCCACCATCATCTACCTCACAAACAAAAATTATTTTTAATACTTCTGGCCAATAACATGACCTTCTCTGTAAAAGTAATGTATTAATTTTCACTAAATGTGTTCTATGCTTGTCTTTAATGAAGTGACAGACTATGTTACATGAGTTACAGTAATTTCAAATCTCTGCAAATATTACAAACATCACCATTTAGAGTTTGCTGTCACTGTAATGTAAACAAGAAAATTATGCAGGAATAAGGTTTAACCTATATTAAGGGCTCTGCTGTAAAAAAATTTAACTGCACCCCATATCAGTTTAATAAAGCCCAAGAAATGTCATAGACTTTAATTATCTAAACATAAATTATTTTAACCTATACTTGTGAGCTAATCCACCATCATGGGGAAATAAAGCATTTGCAAAATAAATTCTAGATAGTAGTATTGACATTGCATGTTCAAATATCAAGACACTTGCTCATGTTTACCATCTTAAAGTAGACTTCTTGATTTAGGCTATTTTTGTGTCAGCTTCACTTGCTGGTTTATGAAGCAGTATTTGTAAAAATGCCTCTTCTACCTAAAGAGCATTATGACGAGGAGGATGGGATTCGAACCCATGTGTGCAGAGCACAATGGATTAGCAGTCCATCGCCTTAACCACTCGGCCACCTTGTCACACTGGTATGCCATCTGGCAAACTTTCCAACACCACTTGTTATACTTCAAAGTCAATTCTTTATGTTCTTGTAGACTGTGTCATTTTCACAATCACGAGCTTGATAGTAAGTCGACTTTCAACCATCCTTGGCTTTAGGAACATTTATTTAATTTTAACCGATACTTGTGAACAAATCCACCATCATCCACCTCACAAACAAAAATTATTTTTAATACTTCTGGCCAATAACATGACCTTCTCTGTAAAAGTAATGTATTAATTTTCACTAAATGTGTTCTATGCTTGTCTTTAATGAAGTGACAGACTATGTTTCATGAGTTACAGTAATTTGAAATCTCTGCAAATATTACAAACATCACCATTTCGAGTTTGCTGTCACTGTTATGTAAACAAGAAAATTATGCAGGAATAAGGTTTAACCTTTATTAAGGGGTTTTCTCTGCTGTAATTTTTTTTTAACTGCACCCCATATCAGTTTAACAAAGCCCAAGAAATGTCATAGACTTTAATTATCTAAACATAAATTATTTTAACCTATACTTGTGAGGTAATCCACCATCATGGGGAAATAAAGCATTTGCAAAATAAATTCTAGATAGTAGTATTGACATTGCATGTTCAAATATCAAGACACTTGCTTATGTTTACCATCTTAAAGTAGACTTCTTGATTTGACTTGTTTATTTAGGCCATTTTTGTGTCAGCTTCACTTGCTGGTTTATGAAGCAGTATTTGTAAAAATGCCTCTTCTACCTAAAGAGCATTGTGACGACGAGGATTGGATTTGAACCCATGCGTGCAAAGCACAATGGATTAGCAGTCCATCGCCTTAACCACTCGGCCACCTTGTCTCACTGGTATGCAATCTGGCAAACTTTCAAACACCACTTGTTATACTTCAAAGTCAATTCTTTATGTTCTTGTAGATTGTGTCATTTTCACAATCACGAGCTTGATAGTAAGTCGACTTTCAACCATCCTTGGCTTTAGGAACATTTATTTAATTTTAACCGATACTTGTGAACAAATCCACCATCATCCACCTCACAAACAAAAATTATTTTTAATACTTCTGGCCAATAACATGACCTTCTCTGTAAAAGTAATGTATTAATTTTCACTAAATGTGTTCTATGCTTGTCTTTAATGAAGTGACAGACTATTTTTCATGAGTTACAGTAATTTGAAATCTCTGCAAATATTACAAACATCACCATTTCGAGTTTGCTGTCACTGTAATGTAAACAAGAAAATTATGCAGGAATAAGGTTTAACCTATATTAAGGGCTTTTCTCTGCTGTAAATTTTTTTAACTACACCCCATATCAGTTTAACAAAGCCCAAGAAATGTCATAGACTTTAATTATCTAAACATAAATTATTTTAACCTATATTTGTGAGCTAATCCACCATCATGGGGAAATAAAGCATTTGCAAAATAAATTCTAGATAGTAGTATTGACATTGCATGTTCAAATATCAAGACACTTGCTCATGTTTACCATCTTAAAGTAGACTTCTTGATTTGACTTGTTTATTTTGGCAATTTGTGTGTCAGTAGCAGTATTTGTAAAAATGCCTCTTCTACCTAAAAAGCATTGTGACGACGAGGATGGGATTTGAACCCATACGTGCAGAGCACAATGGATTAGCAGTCCATCGCCTTAACCACTCAGCCACCTCGTCTCACTGGTATGCAATCTGGCAATCATTCCAACACCACTAGTTATACTTCAAAGTCAATTCTTTATGTTCTTGTAGATTGTGTCATTTTCACAATCACGAGCTTGATAGCAAGTCGACTTTCAACCATCCTAGGCTTTAGGAACATTTATTTAATTTTAACCGAAACTTGTGAACAAATCCACCATCACCCACCTCACAAACAAAAATGATTTTTAATACTTCTGGCCAATAACATGACCTTCTCTGTAAAAGTAATGTATTAATTTTCACTAAATGTGTTCTATGCTTGTCTTTAAGGAAGTGACAGACTATGTTACATGAGTTACAGTAATTTCAAATCTCTGCAAATATTACAAACATCACCATTTAGAGTTTGCTGTCACTGTAATGTAAACAAGACAATTATGCAGGAATAAGGTTTAACCTATATTAAGGGCTCTGCTGTAAAAAAAATTAACTGCATCCCATATCAGTTTAACAAAGCCCAAGAAATGTCATAGACTTTAAATTATCTAAACATAAATAATTTTAACCTATACTTGTGAGCTAATCCACCATCATGGGGGATAAAGCATTTGCTAAATAAATTCTAGATAGTAGTACTGACATTGCATGTTCAAATATCAAGACACTTGCTCATGTTTACCATCTTAAAGTAGACTTCTTGATTTGACTTGTTTATTTTGGCCATTTGTGTGTCAGTAGCAGTATTTGTAAAAATGCCTCTTCTACCTAAAAAGCATTGTGACGACGAGGATGGGATTTGAACCCATGCGTGCAGAGCACAATGGATTAGCAGTCCATCGCCTTAACCACTCGGCCACCTCGTCTCACTTATATGCAATCTGGCAAACTTTCCAACACCACTTGTAATACTTCAAAGTCAATTCTTTATGTTCTTGTAGATTGTGTCATTTTCACAATCACGAGCTTGATAGCAAGTCGACTTTCAACCATCCTTGGCTTTAGGAACATTTATTTAATTTTAACCGAAACTTGTGAACAAATCCACCATTACCCACCTCACAAACAAAAATGATTTTTAATACTTCTGGCCAATAACATGACCTTCTCTGTAAAAGTAATGTATTAATTTTCACTAAATGTGTTCTATGCTTGTCTTTAATGAAGTGACAGACTATGTTACATGAGTTACAGTAATTTCAAATCTCTGCAAATATTACAAACATCACCATTTAGAGTTTGCTGTCACTGTAATGTAAACAAGAAAATTATGCAGGAATAAGGTTTAACCTATATTAAGGGCTTTTCTCTGCTGTAAATTTTTTTAACTGCACCCCATATCAGTTTAACAAAGCCCAAGAAATGTCATAGACTTTAATTATCTAAACATAAATTATTTTAACCTATACTTGTGAGCTAATCCACCATCATGGGGAAATAAAGCATTTGCAAAATAAATTCTAGATAGTAGTATTGACATTGCATGTTCAAATATCAAGACACTTGCTCTTGTTTACCATCTTAAAGTAGACTTCTTGATTTGACTTGTTTATTTAGGCAATTTTTGTGTCAGCTTCACTTGCTGGTTTATGAAGCAGTATTTGTAAAAATGCCTCTTCTACCTAAAGAGCATTGTGACGACGAGGATGGGATTTGAACCCATGCATGCAGAGCACAATGGATTAGCAGTCCATCGCCTTAACCACTCGGCCACCTCGTCTCACCGGTATGCAGTCTGCCAAACTTTCCAACACCACTTGTTATACTTCAAAGTCAATTCTTTATGTTCTTGTAGATTGTGTTATTTTCACAATCACGAGCTTGATAGTAAGTCGACTTTCAACCATCCTTGGCTTTAGGAACATTTATTTAATTTTAACCGATACTTGTGAATAAATCCACCATCATCCACCTCACAAACAAAAATTATTTTTAATACTTCTGGCCAATAACATGACCTTATCTGTAAAAGTAATGTATTCATTTTCACTAAATGTGTTCTATGCTTGTCTTTAATGAAGTGACAGACTATTTTTCATGAGTTACAGTAATTTGAAATCTCTGCAAATATTACAAACATCACCATTTCGAGTTTGCTGTCACTGTAATGTAAACAAGAAAATTATGCAGGAATAAGGTTTAACCTATATTAAGGGCTTTTCTCTACTGTAAATTTTTTTAACTACACCCCATATCAGTTTAACAAAGCCCAAGAAATGTCATAGACTTTAAATTATCTAAACATAAATCATTTTAACCTATACTTGTGAGCTAATCCACCATCATGGGGGATAAAGCATTTGCAAAATAAATTCTAGATAGTAGTATTGACATTGCATGTTCAAATATCAAGACACTTGCGCATGTTTACCATCTTAAAGTAGACTTCTTGATTTGACTTGTTTATTTTGGCCATTTTTGTGTCAGCTTCACTTGCTGGTTTATGAAGCAGTATTTGTAAAAATGCCTCTTCTACCTAAAGAGTATTGTGACGACAAGGATGGGATTTGAACCCATGCATGCAGAGCACAATGGATTAGCAGTCCATCGCCTTAACCACTCGGCCACCCCGTCTCACTGGTATGCAGTCTGGCAAAATTTCCAACACCACTTGTTATTCTTCAAAGTCAATTCTTTATGTTCTTGTAGATTGTGTCATTTTCACAATCACGAGCTTGATAGTAAGTCGACTTTCAACCATCCTTGGCTTTAGGAACATTTATTTAATTTTAACCGATACTTGTGAACAAATCCACCATCATCCACCTCACAAACAAAAATTATTTTTAATACTTCTGGCCAATAACATGACCTTCTCTGTAAAAGTAATGTATTAATTTTCACTAAATGTGTTCTATGCTTGTCTTTAATGAAGTGACAGACTATGTTACATGAGTTACAGTAATTTCAAATCTCTGCAAATATTACAAACATCACCATTTAGAGTTTGCTGTCACTGTAATGTAAACAAGAAAATTATGCAGGAATAAGGTTTAACCTATATTAAGGGCTCTGCTGTAAATTTTTTTAACTGCACCCCATATCAGTTTAATAAAGCCCAAGAAATGTCATAGACTTTAATTATCTAAACATAAATTATTTTAACCTATACTTGTGAGTTAATCCACCATCATGGGGAAATAAAGCATTTGCAAAATAAATTCTAGATAGTAGTATTGACATTGCATGTTCAAATATCAAGACACTTGCTCATGTTTACCATCTTAAAGTAGACTTCTTGATGTGACTTGTTTATTTAGGCCATTTTTGTGTCAGCTTCACTTGTTGGTTTATGAAGCAGTATTTGTAAAAATGCCTATTCTACCTAAAGAGCATTGTGATGACAAGGATGGGATTTGATCCCATGCATGCAGAGCACAATGGATTAGCAAGCCATCGCCTTAACCACTCGGCCACCTCGTCTCATTGGTATGCAATGTGGCAAACTTTCCAACACCACTTGTAATACTTCAAAGTCAATTCTTTATGTTCTTGTAGATTGTGTCATTTTCACAATCACGAGCTTGATAGCAAGTCGACTTTCAACCATCCTTGGCTTTAGGAACATTTATTTAATTTTAACCGATACTTGTGAACAAATCCACCATCATCCACCTCACAAACAAAAATGATTTTTAATACTTCTGGCCAATAACATGACCTTCTCTGTAAAAGTAATGTATTAATTTTCACTAAATGTGTTCTATGCTTGTCTTTAATGAAGTGACAGACTATGTTTCATGAGTTACAGTAATTTGAAATCTCTGCAAATATTACAAACATCACCATTTCGAGTTTGCTGTCACTGTAATGTAAACAAGAAAATTATGCAGGAATAAGGTTTAACCTATATTAAGGGCTTTTCTCTGCTGTCAATTTTTTTAACTGCACCCCATATCAGTTTAACAAAGCCCAAGAAATGTCATAGACTTTAATTATCTAAACATAAATTATTTTAACCTATACTTGTGAGCTAATCCACCATCATGGGGAAATAAAGCATTTGCAAAATAAATTCTAGATAGTAGTATTGACATTGCATGTTCAAATATCAAGACACTTGCTCATGTTTACCATCTTAAAGTAGACTTCTTGATTTGACTTGTTTATTTAGGCAATTTTTGTGTCAGCTTCACTTGCTGGTTTATGAAGCAGTATTTGTAAAAATGCCTCTTCTACCTAAAGAGCATTGTGACGACAAGGATGGGATTTGTACCCATGCATGCAGAGCACAATGGATTAGCAGTCCATCGCCTTAACCACTCAGCCACCTCGTCTCACTGGTATGCAGTCTGGCAAACTTTCCAACACCACTTGTTATACTTCAAAGTCAATTCTTTATGTTCTTGTAGATTGTGTCATTTTCACAATCACGAGCTTGATAGTAAGTCGACTTTCAACCATCCTTGGCTTTAGGAACATTTATTTAATTTTAACCGATACTTGTGAATAAATCCACCATCATCCACCTCACAAACAAAAATTATTTTTAATACTTCTGGCCAATAACATGACCTTATCTGTAAAAGTAATGTATTAATTTTCACTAAATGTGTTCTATGCTTGTCTTTAATGAAGTGACAGACTATTTTTCATGAGTTACAGTAATTTGAAATCTCTGCAAATATTACAAACATCACCATTTCGAGTTTGCTGTCACTGTAATGTAAACAAGAAAATTATGCAGGAATAAGGTTTAACCTATGTTAAGGGCTTTTCTCTGCTGTAAATTTTTTTAACTACACCCCATATCAGTTTAACAAAGCCCAAGAAATGTCATAGACTTTAATTATCTAAACATAAATTATTTTAACCTATACTTGTGAGCTAATCCACCATCATGGGGAAATAAAGCATTTGCAAAATAAATTCTAGATAGTAGTATTGACATTGCATGTTCAAATATCAAGACACTTGCTCATGTTTACCATCTTAAAGTAGACTTCTTGATTTAGGCCATTTTTGTGTCAGCTTCACTTGCTGGTTTATGAAGCAGTATTTGTAAAAATGCCTCTTCTACCTAAAGAGCATTATGACGAGGAGGATGGGATTCGAACCCATGCGTGCAGAGCACAATGGATTAGCAGTCCATCGCCTTAACCACTCGGCCACCTTGTCACACTGGTATGCAATCTGGCAAACTTTCCAACACCACTTGTTATACTTCAAAGTCAATTCTTTATGTTCTTGTAGACTGTGTCATTTTCACAATCACGAGCTTGATAGTAAGTCGACTTTCAACCATCCTTGGCTTTAGGAACATTTATTTAATTTTAACCGATACTTGTGAACAAATCCACCATCATCCACCTCACAAACAAAAATTATTTTTAATACTTCTGGCCAATAACATGACCTTCTCTGTAAAAGTAATGTATTAATTTTCACTAAATGTGTTCTATGCGTGTCTTTAATGAAGTGACAGACTATGTTTCATGAGTTACAGTAATTTGAAATCTCTGCAAATATTACAAACATCACCATTTCGAGTTTGCTGTCACTGTTATGTAAACAAGAAAATTATGCAGGAATAAGGTTTAACCTTTATTAAGAGGTTTTCTCTGCTGTAATTTTTTTAACTGCACCCCATATCAGTTTAACAAAGCCCAAGAAATGTCATAGACTTTAATTATCTAAACATAAATTATTTTAACCTATACTTGTGAGGTAATCCACCATCATGGGGAAATAAAGCATTTGCAAAATAAATTCTAGATAGTAGTATTGACATTGCATGTTCAAATATCAAGACACTTGCTCATGTTTACCATCTTAAAGTAGACTTCTTGATTTGACTTGTTTATTTAGGCCATTTTTGTGTCAGCTTCACTTGCTGGTTTATGAAGCAGTATTTGTAAAAATGCCTCTTCTACCTAAAGAGCATTGTGACGACGAGGATTGGATTTGAACCCATGCGTGCAAAGCACAATGGATTAGCAGTCCATCGCCTTAACCACTCGGCCACCTTGTCTCACTGGTATGCAATCTGGCAAACTTTCAAACACCACTTGTTATACTTCAAAGTCAATTCTTTATGTTCTTGTAGATTGTGTCATTTTCACAATCACGAGCTTGATAGTAAGTCGACTTTCAACCATCCTTGGCTTTAGGAACATTTATTTAATTTTAACCGATACTTGTGAACAAATCCACCATCATCCACCTCACAAAGAAAAATTATTTTTAATACTTCTAGCCAATAACATGACCTTCTCTGTAAAAGTAATGTATTAATTTTCACTAAATGTGTTCTATGCTTGTCTTTAATGAAGTGACAGACTATTTTTCATGAGTTACAGTAATTTGAAATCTCTGCAAATATTACAAACATCACCATTTCGAGTTTGCTGTCACTGTAATGTAAACAAGAAAATTATGCAGGAATAAGGTTTAACCTATATTAAGGGCTTTTCTCTGCTGTAAATTTTTTTAACTACACCCCATATCAGTTTAACAAAGCCCAAGAAATGTCATAGACTTTAATTATCTAAACATAAATTATTTTAACCTATACTTGTGAGCTAATCCACCATCATGGGGAAATAAAGCATTTGCAAAATAAATTCTAGATAGTAGTATTGACATTGCATGTTCAAATATCAAGACACTTGCTCATGTTTACCATCTTAAAGTAGACTTCTTGATTTGACTTGTTTATTTTGGCAATTTGTGTGTCAGTAGCAGTATTTGTAAAAATGCCTCTTCTACCTAAAAAGCATTGTGACGACGAGGATGGGATTTGAACCCATGCGTGCAGAGCACAATGGATTAGCAGTCCATCGCCTTAACCACTCAGCCACCTCGTCTCACTGGTATGCAATCTGGCAAACATTCCAACACCACTAGTTATACTTCAAAGTCAATTCTTTATGTTCTTGTAGATTGTGTCATTTTCACAATCACGAGCTTGATAGCAAGTCGACTTTCAACCATCCTAGGCTTTAGGAACATTTATTTAATTTTAACCGAAACTTGTGAACAAATCCACCATCACCCACCTCACAAACAAAAATGATTTTTAATACTTCTGGCCAATAACATGACCTTCTCTGTAAAAGTAATGTATTAATTTTCACTAAATGTGTTCTATGCTTGTCTTTAAGGAAGTGACAGACTATGTTACATGAGTTACAGTAATTTCAAATCTCTGCAAATATTACAAACATCACCATTTAGAGTTTGCTGTCACTGTAATGTAAACAAGAAAATTATGCAGGAATAAGGTTTAACCTATATTAAGGGCTCTGCTGTAAAAATGTTTTAACTGCATCCCATATCAGTTTAAAAAAGCCCAAGAAATGTCATAGACTTTAAATTATCTAAACATAAATCATTTTAACCTATACTTGTGAGCTAATCCACCATCATGGGGGATAAAGCATTTGCAAAATAAATTCTAGATAGTAGTATTGACATTGCATGTTCAAATATCAAGACACTTTCTCATGTTTACCATCTTAAAGTAGACTTCTTGATTTGACTTGTTTATTTTGGCAATTTGTGTGTCAGTATTTGTAAAAATGCCTCTTCTACCTAAAAAGCATTGTGACGACGAGGATGGGATTTGAACCCATGCGTGCAGAGCACAATGGATTAGCAGTCCATCGCCTTAACCACTCAGCCACCTCGTCTCACTGGTATGCAATCTGGCAAACATTCCAACACCACTAGTTATACTTCAAAGTCAATTCTTTATGTTCTTGTAGATTGTGTCATTTTCACAATCACGAGCTTGATAGCAAGTCGACTTTCAACCATCCTTGGCTTTAGGAACATTTATTTAATTTTAACCGAAACTTGTGAACAAATCCACCATCACCCACCTCACAAACAAAAATTATTTTTAATACTTCTGGCCAATAACATGACCTTCTCTGGAAAAGTAATGTATTAATTTTCACTAAATGTGTTCTATGCTTGTCTTTAAGGAAGTGACAGACTATGTTACATGAGTTACAGTAATTTCAAATCTCTGCAAATATTACAAACATCACCATTTAGAGTTTGCTGTCACTGTAATGTAAACAAGACAATTATGCTGGAATAAGGTTTAACCTATATTAAGGGCTCTGCTGTAAAAAAAATTAACTGCATCCCATATCAGTTTAACAAAGCCCAAGAAATGTCATAGACTTTAAATTATCTAAACATAAATAATTTTAACCTATACTTGTGAGCTAATCCACCATCATGGGGGATAAAGCATTTGCTAAATAAATTCTAGATAGTAGTATTGACATTGCATGTTCAAATATCAAGACACTTGCTCATGTTTACCATCTTAAAGTAGACTTCTTGATTTGACTTGTTTATTTTGGCCATTTGTGTGTCAGTAGCAGTATTTGTAAAAATGCCTCTTCTACCTAAAAAGCATTGTGACGACGAGGATGGGATTTGAACCCATGCGTGCAGAGCACAATGGATTAGCAGTCCATCGCCTTAACCACTCGGCCACCTCGTCTCACTTATATGCAATCTGGCAAACTTTCCAACACCACTTGTAATACTTCAAAGTCAATTCTTTATGTTCTTGTAGATTGTGTCATTTTCACAATCACGAGCTTGATAGCAAGTCGACTTTCAACCATCCTTGGCTTTAGGAACATTTATTTAATTTTAACCGAAACTTGTGAACAAATCCACCATTACCCACCTCACAAACAAAAATGATTTTTAATACTTTTGGCCAATAACATGACCTTCTCTGTAAAAGTAATGTATTAATTTTCACTAAATGTGTTCTATGCTTGTCTTTAATGAAGTGACAGACTATGTTACATGAGTTACAGTAATTTCAAATCTCTGCAAATATTACAAACATCACCATTTAGAGTTTGCTGTCACTGTAATGTAAACAAGAAAATTATGCAGGAATAAGGTTTAACCTATATTAAGGGCTCTGCTGTAAAAATGATTTAACTGCATCCCAGATCAGTTTAACAAAGCCCAAGAAATGTCATAGACTTTAAATTATCTAAACATAAATCATTTTAACCTATACTTGTGAGCTAATCCACCATCATGGGGGATAAAGCATTTGCAAAATAAATTCTAGAGTATTGACATTGCATGTTCATATATCAAGGCACTTGCTCATGTTTACCATCTTAAAGTAGACTTCTTGATTTGACTTGTTTTTTTTGGCCATTTTTGTGTCAGATTCACTTGCTGGTTTATGAAGCAGTATTTGTAAAAATGCCACTTCTACCTAAAGAGCATTGTGACGACAAGGATGGGATTTGAACCCATGCGTGCAGAGCATAATGGATTAGCAGTCCATCGCCTTAACCACTCGGCCACCTCGTCTCACTGGTATGCAGTTTGGCAAAATTTCCAACACCACTTGTTATTCTTTAAAGTCAATTCTTTATGTGCTTGTAGATTGTGTCATTTTCACAATCACGAGCTTGATAGTAAGTCGACTTTCAACCATCCTTGGCTTTAGGAACATTTATTTAATTTTAACCGATACTTGTGAACAAATCCACCATCATCCACCTCACAAACAAAAATGATTTTTAATACTTCTGGCCAATAACATGACCTTCTCTGTAAAAGTAATGTATTAATTTTCACTAAATGTGTTCTATGCTTGTCTTTAATGAAGTGACAGACTATGTTACATGAGTTACAGTAATTTCAAATCTCTGCAAATATTACAAACATCACCATTTAGAGTTTGCTGTCACTGTAATGTAAACAAGAAAATTATGCAGGAATAAGGTTTAACCTATATTAAGGGCTCTGCTGTAAAAAATTTTAACTGCACCCCATATCAGTTTAATAAAGCCCAAGAAATGTCATAGACTTTAACTATCTAAACATAAATTATTTTAACCTATACTTGTGAGCTAATCCACCATCATGTGGAAATAAAGCATTTGCCAAACAAATTCAAGATAGTAGTATTGACAATGCATGTTCAAATATCAAGACACTTGCTCATGTTTTTCATCTTAAAGTAGACTTCTTGATTTGACTTGTTTATTTTGGCCATTTTTGTGTCAGCTTCACTTGCTGGTTTATGATGCAGTATTTGTAAAAATGCCTCTTCTACAGAAAGAGCATTGTGACGACGAGGATGGGATTTGAACCCATGCGTGCAGAGAACAATGGATTAGCAGTCCATCACCTTAACCACTCAGCCACCTCGTCTCACTGGTATGCAATCTGGCAAACTTTCCAACACCACTTGTTATACTTCAAAGTCAATTCTTTATGTTCTTGTAGATTGTGTCATTTTCACAATCACGAGCTTGATAGTAAGTCGACTTTCAACCATCCTTGGCTTTAGGAACATTTATTTAATTTTAACCGATACTTGTGAACAAATCCACCATCATCCACCTCACAAACAAAAATGATTTTTAATACTTCTGGCCAATAACATGACCTTCTCTGTAAAAGTAATGTATTAATTTTCACTAATTGTGTTCTATGCTTGTCGTTAATGAAGTGACAGACTATGTTACATGAGTTACAGTAATTTCAAATCTCTGCAAATATTACAAACATCACCATTTAGAGTTTGCTGTCACTGTAATGTAAACAAGAAAATTATGCAGGAATACGGTTTAACCTATATTAAGGGCTCTGCTGTAAAAAATTTCAACTGCACCCCATATCAGTTTAATAAAGCCCAAGAAATGTCATAGACTTTAATTATCTAAACATAAATTATTTTAACCTATACTTATGAGTTAATCCACCATCATGGGGAAATAAAGCATTTGCCAAACAAATTCAAGATAGTAGTATTGACAATGCATGTTCAAATATCAAGACACTTGCTCATGTTTACCATCTTAAAGTAGACTTCTTGATTTGACTTGTTTATTTTGGCCATTTTTGTGTCAGCTTTACTTGCTGGTTTATGATGCAGTATTTGTAAAAATGCCTCTTCTGCCGAAAGAGCATTGTGATGACGAGTATGGGATTTGAACACATGTGTGCAGAGCACAATGGATTAGCAGTCCATCGCCTTAACCACCCGGCCACCTCATCTCACTGGTATGCAATCTGGCAAACTTTCCAACACCACTTTTTATACTTCAAAGTCAATTCTTTATGTTCTTGTAGATTGTGTCATTTTCACAATCACGAGCTTGATAGCAAGTCGACTTTCAACCATCCTTGGCTTTAGGAACATTTATTTAATTTTAACCGAAACTTGTGAACAAATCCACCATCACCCACCTCACAAACAAAAATGATTTTTAATACTTCTGGCCAATAACATGACCTTCTCTGTAAAAGTAATGTATTAATTTTCACTAAATGTGTTCTATGCTTGTCTTTAAGGAAGTGACAGACTATGTTACATGAGTTACAGTAATTTCAAATCTCTGCAAATATTACAAACATCACCATTTAGAGTTTGCTGTCACTGTAATGTAAACAAGAAAATTATGCAGGAATAAGGTTTAACCTATATTAAGGGCTCTGCTGTAAAAATGTTTTAACTGCATCCCATATCAGTTTAACAAAGCCCAAGAAATGTCATAGACTTTAAATTATCTAAACATAAATCATTTTAACCTATACTTGTGAGCTAATCCACCATCATGGGGGATAAAGCATTTGCAAAATAAATTCTAGATAGTAGTATTGACATTGCATGTTCAAATATCAAGACACTTGCTCATGTTTACCATCTTAAAGTAGACTTCTTGATTTGACTTGTTTATTTTGGCCATTTTTGTGTCAGCTTCACTTGCTGGTTTATGAAGCAGTATTTGTAAAAATGCCTCTTCTACCTAAAGAGTATTGTGACGACAAGGATGGGATTTGAACCCATGCATGCAGAGCACAATGGATTAGCAGTCCATCGCCTTAACCACTCGGCCACCCCGTCTCACTGGTATGCAGTCTGGCAAAATTTCCAACACCACTTGTTATTCTTCAAAGTCAATTCTTTATGTTCTTGTAGATTGTGTCATTTTCACAATCACGAGCTTGATAGTAAGTCGACTTTCAACCATCCTTGGCTTTAGGAACATTTATTTAATTTTAACCGATACTTGTGAACAAATCCACCATCATCCACCTCACAAACAAAAATTATTTTTAATACTTCTGGCCAATAACATGACCTTCTCTGTAAAAGTAATGTATTAATTTTCACTAAATGTGTTCTATGCTTGTCTTTAATGAAGTGACAGACTATGTTACATGAGTTACAGTAATTTCAAATCTCTGCAAATATTACAAACATCACCATTTAGAGTTTGCTGTCACTGTAATGTAAACAAGAAAATTATGCAGGAATAAGGTTTAACCTATATTAAGGGCTCTGCTGTAAAAATGTTTTAACTGCATCCCATATCAGTTTAAAAAAGCCCAAGAAATGTCATAGACTTTAAATTATCTAAACATAAATCATTTTAACCTATACTTGTGAGCTAATCCACCATCATGGGGGATAAAGCATTTGCAAAATAAATTCTAGATAGTAGTATTGACATTGCATGTTCAAATATCAAGACACTTGCTCATGTTTACCATCTTAAAGTAGACTTCTTGATTTGACTTGTTTATTTTGGCAATTTGTGTGTCAGTATTTGTAAAAATGCCTCTTCTACCTAAAAAGCATTGTGACGACAAGGATGGGATTTGAACCCATGCGTGCAGAGCACAATGGATTAGCAGTCCATCACCTTAACCACTCAGCCACCTCGTCTCACTGGTATGCAATCTGGCAAACTTTCCAACACCACTAGTTATACTTCAAAGTCAATTCTTTATGTTCTTGTAGATTGTGTCATTTTCACAATCACGAGCTTGATAGCAAGTCGACTTTCAACCATCCTTGGCTTTAGGAACATTTATTTAATTTTAACCGAAACTTGTGAACAAATCCACCATCACCCACCTCACAAACAAAAATGATTTTTAATACTTCTGGCCAATAACATGACCTTCTCTGTAAAAGTAATGTATTAATTTTCACTAAATGTGTTCTATGCTTGTCTTTAAGGAAGTGACAGACTATGTTACATGAGTTACAGTAATTTCAAATCTCTGCAAATATTACAAACATCACCATTTAGAGTTTGCTGTCACTGTAATGTAAACAAGAAAATTATGCAGGAATAAGGTTTAACCTATATTAAGGGCTCTGCTGTAAAAATGTTTTAACTGCATCCCATATCAGTTTAACAAAGCCCAAGAAATGTCATAGACTTTAAATTATCTAAACATAAATCATTTTAACCTATACTTGTGAGCTAATCCACCATCATGGGGGATAAAGCATTTGCAAAATAAATTCTAGATAGTAGTATTGACATTGCATGTTCAAATATCAAGACACTTGCGCATGTTTACCATCTTAAAGTAGACTTCTTGATTTGACTTGTTTATTTTGGCCATTTTTGTGTCAGCTTCACTTGCTGGTTTATGAAGCAGTATTTGTAAAAATGCCTCTTCTACCTAAAGAGTATTGTGACGACAAGGATGGGATTTGAACCCATGCATGCAGAGCACAATGGATTAGCAGTCCATCGCCTTAACCACTCGGCCACCCCGTCTCACTGGTATGCAGTCTGGCAAAATTTCCAACACCACTTGTTATTCTTCAAAGTCAATTCTTTATGTTCTTGTAGATTGTGTCATTTTCACAATCACGAGCTTGATAGTAAGTCGACTTTCAACCATCCTTGGCTTTAGGAACATTTATTTAATTTTAACCGATACTTGTGAACAAATCCACCATCATCCACCTCACAAACAAAAATTATTTTTAATACTTCTGGCCAATAACATGACCTTCTCTGTAAAAGTAATGTATTAATTTTCACTAAATGTGTTCTATGCTTGTCTTTAATGAAGTGACAGACTATGTTACATGAGTTACAGTAATTTCAAATCTCTGCAAATATTACAAACATCACCATTTAGAGTTTGCTGTCACTGTAATGTAAACAAGAAAATTATGCAGGAATAAGGTTTAACCTATATTAAGGGCTCTGCTGTAAAAATGTTTTAACTGCATCCCATATCAGTTTAAAAAAGCCCAAGAAATGTCATAGACTTTAAATTATCTAAACATAAATCATTTTAACCTATACTTGTGAGCTAATCCACCATCATGGGGGATAAAGCATTTGCAAAATAAATTCTAGATAGTAGTATTGACATTGCATGTTCAAATATCAAGACACTTGCTCATGTTTACCATCTTAAAGTAGACTTCTTGATTTGACTTGTTTATTTTGGCAATTTGTGTGTCAGTATTTGTAAAAATGCCTCTTCTACCTAAAAAGCATTGTGACGACAAGGATGGGATTTGAACCCATGCGTGCAGAGCACAATGGATTAGCAGTCCATCACCTTAACCACTCAGCCACCTCGTCTCACTGGTATGCAATCTGGCAAACATTCCAACACCACTAGTTATACTTCAAAGTCAATTCTTTATGTTCTTGTAGATTGTGTCATTTTCACAATCACGAGCTTGATAGCAAGTCGACTTTCAACCATCCTTGGCTTTAGGAACATTTATTTAATTTTAACAGAAACTTGTGAACAAATCCACCATCACCCACCTCACAAACAAAAATTATTTTTAATACTTCTGGCCAATAACATGACCTTCTCTGGAAAAGTAATGTATTAATTTTCACTAAATGTGTTCTATGCTTGTCTTTAAGGAAGTGACAGACTATGTTACATGAGTTACAGTAATTTCAAATCTCTGCAAATATTACAAACATCACCATTTAGAGTTTGCTGTCACTGTAATGTAAACAAGACAATTATGCAGGAATAAGGTTTAACCTATATTAAGGGCTCTGCTGTAAAAAAAATTAACTGCATCCCATATCAGTTTAACAAAGCCCAAGAAATGTCATAGACTTTAAATTATCTAAACATAAATAATTTTAACCTATACTTGTGAGCTAATCCACCATCATGGGGGATAAAGCATTTGCTAAATAAATTCTAGATAGTAGTATTGACATTGCATGTTCAAATATCAAGACACTTGCTCATGTTTACCATCTTAAAGTAGACTTCTTGATTTGACTTGTTTATTTTGGCCATTTGTGTGTCAGTAGCAGTATTTGTAAAAATGCCTCTTCTACCTAAAAAGCATTGTGACGACGAGGATGGGATTTGAACCCATGCGTGCAGAGCACAATGGATTAGCAGTCCATCGCCTTAACCACTCGGCCACCTCGTCTCACTTATATGCAATCTGGCAAACTTTCCAACACCACTTGTAATACTTCAAAGTCAATTCTTTATGTTCTTGTAGATTGTGTCATTTTCACAATCACGAGCTTGATAGCAAGTCGACTTTCAACCATCCTTGGCTTTAGGAACATTTATTTAATTTTAACCGAAACTTGTGAACAAATCCACCATTACCCACCTCACAAACAAAAATGATTTTTAATACTTCTGGCCAATAACATGACCTTCTCTGTAAAAGTAATGTATTAATTTTCACTAAATGTGTTCTATGCTTGTCTTTAATGAAGTGACAGACTATGTTACATGAGTTACAGTAATTTCAAATCTCTGCAAATATTACAAACATCACCATTTAGAGTTTGCTGTCACTGTAATGTAAACAAGAAAATTATGCAGGAATAAGGTTTAACCTATATTAAGGGCTCTGCTGTAAAAATGATTTAACTGCATCCCAGATCAGTTTAACAAAGCCCAAGAAATGTCATAGACTTTAAATTATCTAAACATAAATCATTTTAACCTATACTTGTGAGCTAATCCACCATCATGGGGGATAAAGCATTTGCAAAATAAATTCTAGAGTATTGACATTGCATGTTCAAATATCAAGGCACTTGCTCATGTTTACCATCTTAAAGTAGACTTCTTGATTTGACTTGTTTATTTTGGCCATTTTTGTGTCAGATTCACTTGCTGGTTTATGAAGCAGTATTTGTAAAAATGCCACTTCTACCTAAAGAGCATTGTGACGACAAGGATGGGATTTGAACCCATGCGTGCAGAGCATAATGGATTAACAGTCCATCGCCTTAACCACTCGGCCACCTCGTCTCACTGGTATGCAGTTTGGCAAAATTTCCAACACCACTTGTTATTCTTTAAAGTCAATTCTTTATGTGCTTGTAGATTGTGTCATTTTCACAATCACGAGCTTGATAGTAAGTCGACTTTCAACCATCCTTGGCTTTAGGAACATTTATTTAATTTTAACCGATACTTGTGAACAAATCCACCATCATCCACCTCACAAACAAAAATGATTTTTAATACTTCTGGCCAATAACATGACCTTCTCTGTAAAAGTAATGTATTAATTTTCACTAAATGTGTTCTATGCTTGTCTTTAATGAAGTGACAGACTATGTTACATGAGTTGCAGTAATTTCAAATCTCTGCAAATATTACAAACATCACCATTTAGAGTTTGCTGTCACTGTAATGTAAACAAGAAAATTATGCAGGAATAAGGTTTAACCTATATTAAGGGCTCTGCTGTAAAAAAATTTAACTGCACCCCATATCAGTTTAATAAAGCCCAAGAAATGTCATAGACTTTAACTATATAAACATAAATTATTTTAACCTATACTTGTGAGCTAATCCACCATCATGTGGAAATAAAGCATTTGCCAAACAAATTCAAGATAGTAGTATTGACAATGCATGTTCAAATATCAAGACACTTGCTCATGTTTTTCATCTTAAAGTAGACTTCTTGATTTGACTTGTTTATTTTGGCCATTTTTGTGTCAGCTTCACTTGCTGGTTTATGATGCAGTATTTGTAAAAATACCTCTTCTACAGAAAGAGCATTGTGACGACGATGATGGGATTTGAACCCATGCGTGCAGAGAACAATGGATTAGCAGTCCATCACCTTAACCACTCGGCCACCTCGTCTCACTGGTATGCAATCTGGCAAACTTTCCAACACCACTTGTTATACTTCAAAGTCAATTCTTTATGTTCTTGTAGATTGTGTCATTTTCACAATCACGAGCTTGATAGTAAGTCGACTTTCAACCATCCTTGGCTTTAGGAACATTTATTTAATTTTAACCGATACTTGTGAACAAATCCACCATCATCCACCTCACAAACAAAAATGATTTTTAATACTTCTGGCCAATAACATGACCTTCTCTGTAAAAGTAATGTATTAATTTTCACTAATTGTGTTCCATGCTTGTCTTTAATGAAGTGACAGACTATGTTACATGAGTTACAGTAATTTCAAATCTCTGCAAATATTACAAACATCACCATTTAGAGTTTGCTGTCACTGTAATGTAAACAAGAAAATTATGCAGGAATACGGTTTAACCTATATTAAGGGCTCTGCTGTAAAAAATTTCAACTGCACCCCATATCAGTTTAATAAAGCCCAAGAAATGTCATAGACTTTAATTATCTAAACATAAATTATTTTAACCTATACTTATGAGTTAATCCACCATCATGGGGAAATAAAGCATTTGCCAAACAAATTCAAGATAGTAGTATTGACAATGCATGTTCAAATATCAAGACACTTGCTCATGTTTACCATCTTAAAGTAGACTTCTTGATTTGACTTGTTTATTTTGGCCATTTTTGTGTCAGCTTTACTTGCTGGTTTATGATGCAGTATTTGTAAAAATGCCTCTTCTGCCGAAAGAGCATTGTGATGACGAGTATGGGATTTGAACACATGCGTGCAGAGCACAATGGATTAGCAGTCCATCGCCTTAACCACTCGGCCACCTCATCTCACTGGTATGCAATCTGGCAAACTTTCCAACACCACTTTTTATACTTCAAAGTCAATTCTTTATGTTCTTGTAGATTGTGTCATTTTCACAATCACGAGCTTGATAGCAAGTCGACTTTCAACCATCCTTGGCTTTAGGAACATTTATTTAATTTTAACTGAAACTTGTGAACAAATCCACCATCACCCACCTCACAAACAAAAATGATTTTTAATACTTCTGGCCAATAACATGACCTTCTCTGTAAAAGTAATGTATTAATTTTCACTAAATGTGTTCTATGCTTGTCTTTAATAAGGTGACAGACTATGTTACATGAGTTACAGTAATTTCAAATCTCAGCAAATATTACAAACATTACCATTTAGAGTTTGCTGTCACTGTAATGTAAACAAGAAAATTATGCAGGAATAAGGTTTAACCTATATTAAGGGCTCTGCTGTAAAAAAAATTTAACTGCATCCCATATCAGTTTAACAAAGCCCGAGAAATGTCATAGACTTTAATTATCTAAACATAAATCATTTTAACCTATACTTGTGAGCTAATCCACCATCATGGGGGATAAAGCATTTGCAAAATAAATTCTAGATAGTAGTATTGACATTGCATGTTCAAATATCAAGACACTTGCTCATGTTTACCATCTTAAAGTAGAATTCTTGATTTGACTTGTTTATTTTGGCCATTTGTGTGTCAGTAGCAGTATTTGTAAAAATGCCTCTTCTACCTAAAAAGCATTGTGACGACGAGGATGGGATTTGAACCCATGCGTGCAGAGCACAATGGATTAGCAGTCCATCGCCTTAACCACTCGGCCACCTCGTCTCACTTGTATGCAATCTGGCAAACTTTCCAACACCACTAGTTATACTTCAAAGTCAATTCTTTATGTTCTTGTAGATTGTGTCATTTTCACAATCACGAGCTTGATAGCAAGTCGACTTTCAACCATCCTTGGCTTTAGGAACATTTATTTAATTTTAACCGAAACTTGTGAACAAATCCACCATCACCCACCTCACAAACAAAAATGATTTTTAATACTTCTGGCCAATAACATGACCTTCTCTGTAAAAGTAATGTATTAATTTTCACTAAATGTGTTCTATGCTTGTCTTTAAGGAAGTGACAGACTATGTTACATGAGTTACAGTAATTTCAAATCTCTGCAAATATTACAAACATCACCATTTAGAGTTTGCTGTCACTGTAATGTAAACAAGAAAATTATGCAGGAATAAGGTTTAACCTATATTAAGGGCTCTGCTGTAAAAATGTTTTAACTGCATCCCATATCAGTTTAACAAAGCCCAAGAAATGTCATAGACTTTAAATTATCTAAACATAAATCATTTTAACCTATACTTGTGAGCTAATCCACCATCATGGGGGATAAAGCATTTGCAAAATAAATTCTAGATAGTAGTATTGACATTGCATGTTCAAATATCAAGACACTTGCTCATGTTTACCATCTTAAAGTAGACTTCTTGATTTGACTTGTTTATTTTGGCCATTTTTGTGTCAGCTTCACTTGCTGGTTTATGAAGCAGTATTTGTAAAAATGCCTCTTCTACCTAAAGAGTATTGTGACGACAAGGATGGGATTTGAACCCATGCATGCAGAGCACAATGGATTAGCAGTCCATCGCCTTAACCACTCGGCCACCCCGTCTCACTGGTATGCAGTCTGGCAAAATTTCCAACACCACTTGTTATTCTTCAAAGTCAATTCTTTATGTTCTTGTAGATTGTGTCATTTTCACAATCACGAGCTTGATAGTAAGTCGACTTTCAACCATCCTTGGCTTTAGGAACATTTATTTAATTTTAACCGATACTTGTGAACAAATCCACCATCATCCACCTCACAAACAAAAATGATTTTTAATACTTCTGGCCAATAACATGACCTTCTCTGTAAAAGTAATGTATTAATTTTCACTAAATGTGTTCTATGCTTGTCTTTAATGAAGTGACAGACTATGTTACATGAGTTACAGTAATTTCAAATCTCTGCAAATATTACAAACATCACCATTTAGAGTTTGCTGTCACTGTAATGTAAACAAGAAAATTATGCAGGAATAAGGTTTAACCTATATTAAGGGCTCTGCTGTAAAAAATTTTAACTGCACCCCATATCAGTTTAATAAAGCCCAAGAAATGTCATAGACTTTAATTATCTAAACATAAATTATTTTAACCTATACTTGTGAGTTAATCCACCATCATGGGGAAATAAAGCATTTGCAAAACAAATTCTAGATAGTAGTATTGACATTGCATGTTCAAATATCAAGACACTTGCTCATGTTTACCATCTTAAAGTAAACTTCTTGATGTGACTTGTTTATTTAGGCCATTTTTGTGTCAGCTTCACTTGTTGGTTTATGTAGCAATATTTGTAAAAATGCCTCTTCTACCTAAAGAGCATTGTGATGACAAGGATGGGATTTGAACCCATGCATGCAGAGCACAATGGATTAGCAAGCCATCGCCTTAACCACTCGGCCACCTCGTCTCATTAGTATGCAATGTGGCAAACTTTCCAACACCACTTGTAATACTTCAAAGTCAATTCTTTATGTTCTTGTAGATTGTGTCATTTTCACCATCATGAGCTTGATAGTAAGTCGACTTTCAACCATCCTTGGCTTTAGGAACATTTATTTAATTTTAACCGATACTTGTGAACAAATCCACCATCATCCACCTCACAAACAAAAATGATTTTTAATACTTCTGGCCAATAACATGACCTTCTCTGTAAAAGTAATGTATTAATTTTCACTAAATGTGTTCTATGCTTGTCTTTAATGAAGTGACAGACTATGTTTCATGAGTTACAGTAATTTGAAATCTCTGCAAATATTACAAACATCACCATTTCGAGTTTGCTGTCACTGTAATGTAAACAAGAAAATTATGCAGGAATAAGGTTTAACCTATATTAAGGGCTTTTCTCTGCTGTAAATTTTTTTAACTGCACCCCATATCAGTTTAACAAAGCCCAAGAAATGTCATAGACTTTAATTATCTAAACATAAATTATTTTAACCTATACTTGTGAGCTAATCCACCATCATGGGGAAATAAAGCATTTGCAAAATAAATTCTAGATAGTATTATTGACATTGCATGTTCAAATATCAAGACACTTGCTCTTGTTTACCATCTTAAAGTAGACTTCTTGATTTGACTTGTTTATTTAGGCAATTTTTGTGTCAGCTTCACTTGCTGGTTTATGAAGCAGTATTTGTAAAAATGCCTCTTCTACCTAAAGAGCATTGTGACGACGAGGATGGGATTTGAACCCATGCATGCAGAGCACAATAGATTAGCAGTCCATCGCCTTAACCACTCGGCCACCTCGTCTCACCGGTATGCAGTCTGGCAAACTTTCCAACACCACTTGTTATACTTCAAAGTCAATTCTTTATGTTCTTGTAGATTGTGTTATTTTCACAATCACGAGCTTGATAGTAAGTCGACTTTCAACCATCCTTGGCTTTAGGAACATTTATTTAATTTTAACCGATACTTGTGAATTAATCCACCATCATCCACCTCACAAACAAAAATTATTTTTAATACTTCTGGCCAATAACATGACCTTATCTGTAAAAGTAATGTATTAATTTTCACTAAATGTGTTCTATGCTTGTCTTTAATGAAGTGACAGACTATTTTTCATAAGTTACAGTAATTTGAAATCTCTGCAAATATTACAAACATCACCATTTCGAGTTTGCTGTCACTGTAATGTAAACAAGAAAATTATGCAGGAATAATGTTTAACCTATATTAAGGGCTTTTCTCTACTGTAAATTTTTTTAACTACACCCCATATCAGTTTAACAAAGCCCAAGAAATGTCATAGACTTTAATTATCTAAACATAAATTATTTTAACCTACACTTGTGAGCTAATCCACCATCATGGGGAAATAAAGCATTTGCAAAATAAATTCTAGATAGTAGTATTGACATTGCATGTTCAAATATCAAGACACTTGCTCATGTTTACTATCTTAAAGTAGACTTCTTGATTTAGGCCATTTTTGTGTCAGCTTCACTTGCTGGTTTATGAAGCAGTATTTGTAAAAATGCCTCTTCTACCTAAAGAGCATTGTGACGACGAGGATGGGATTTGAACCCATGCGTGCAGAGCACAATGGATTAGCAGTCCATCGCCTTAACCACACGGCCACCTCGTCTCACTAGTGTGCAATCTGGCAAACTTTCCAACACCACTTGTTATACTTCAAAGTCAATTCTTTATGTTTCTTTTAGATTGTGTCATTTTCACAATCACGAGCTTCATAGCAAGTTGACTTTCAACCATCCTTGGCTTTAGGAACATTTATTTAATTTTAACCGATACTTGTGAACAAATCCACCATCATCCACCTCACAAACAAAAATGATTTTTAATACTTCTGGCCAATAACATGACCTTATCTGTAAAAGTAATGTATTAATTTTCACTAAATGTGTTCTATGCTTGTCTTTAATGAAGTGACAGACTATTTTTCATGAGTTACAGTAATTTGAAATCTCTGCAAATATTACAAACATCACCATTTCGAGTTTGCTGTTACTGTAATGTAAACAAGAAAATTATGCAGGAATAAGGTTTAACTAATATTAAGGGCTTTTCTCTGCTGTTAATTTTTTTTACTGCACCCCATATCAGTTTAACAAAGCCCAAGAAATGTCATAGACTTTAATTATCTAAACATAAATTATTTTAACCTATACTTGTGAGCTAATCCACCATCATGGGGAAATAAAGCATTTGCAAAATAAATTCTAGATAGTAGTATTGACATTGCATGTTCAAATATCAAGACAATTGCTCATGTTTACCATCTTAAAGTAGACTTCTTGATTTGACTTGTTTATTTAGGCCATTTTTGTGTTAGCTTCACTTGCTGGTTTATGAAGCAGTATTTGTAAAAATGCCTCTTCTACCTAAAGAGCATTGTGACGACGAGGATGGGATTTGAACCCATGCGTGCAGAGCACAACAGATTAGCAGTCCATCGCCTTAACCACTCGGCCACCTTGTCTCACTGGCATGCAGTCTGGCAAACTTTCCAACACCACTTGTTATACTTCAAAGTCAATTCTTTATGTTCTTGTAGATTGTGTCATTTTCACAATCACGAGCTTGATAGTAAGTCGACTTTCAACCATCCTTGGCTTTAGGAACATTTATTTAATTTTAACCGATACTTGTGAACAAATCCACCATCATCCACCTCACAAACAAAAATGATTTTTAATACTTCTGGCCAATAACATGACCTTCTCTGTAAAAGTAATGTATTAATTTTCACTAAATGTGTTCTATGCTTGTCTTTAATGAAGTGACAGACTATGTTTCATGAGTTACAGTAATTTGAAATCTCTGCAAATATTACAAATATCACCATTTCGAGTTTGCTGTCACTGTAATGTAAACAAGAAAATTATGCAGGAATAAGGTTTAACTAATATTAAGGGCTTTTCTCTGCTGTTATTTTTTTTTACTGCACCCCATATCAGTTTAACAAAGCCCAAGAAATGTCATAGACTTTAATTATCTAAACTTAAATTATTTTAACCTATACTTGTGAGCTAATCCACCATCATGGGGAAATAAAGCATTTGCAAAATAAATTCTAGATAGTAGTATTGACATTGCATGTTCAAATATCAAGACACTTGCTCATGTTTACCATCTTAAAGTAGACTTCTTGATTTAGGCCATTTTTGTGTCAGCTTCACTTGCTGGTTTATGAAGCAGTATTTGTAAAAATGCCTCTTCTACCTAAAGAGCATTGTGACGACGAGGATGGGATTTGAACCCATGCGTGCAGAGCACAATGGATTAGCAGTCCATCACCTTAACCTCTCGGCCACCTCGTCTCACTGATATGCAATCTGGCAAACTTTCCAACACCACTTGTTATACTTCAAAGTCAATTCTTTATGTTCTTGTAGATTGTGTCATTTTCACAATCACGAGCTTGATAGTAAGTCGACTTTCAACCATCCTTGGCTTTAGGAACATTTATTTAATTTTAACCGATACTTGTGAACAAATCCACCATCATCCACCTCACAAACAAAAATGATTTTTAATACTTCTGGCCAATAACATGACCTTCTCTGTAAAAGTAATGTATTAATTTTCACTAAATGTGTTCTATGCTTGTCTTTAATGAAGTGACAGACTATGTTTCATGAGTTACAGTAATTTGAAATCTCTGCAAATATTACAAACATCACCATTTCGAGTTTGCTGTCACTGTAATGTAAACAAGAAAATTATGCAGGAATAAGGTTTAACCTATATTAAGGGCTTTTCTCTGCTGTAAAAATTTTTAACTGCACCCCATATCAGTTTAACGAAGCCCAAGAAATGTCATAGACTTTAATTATCTAAACATAAATTATTTTAACCTATACTTGTGAGCTAATCCACCATCATGGGGAAATAAAGCATTTGCAAAATAAATTCTAGATAGTAGTATTGACATTGCATGTTCAAATATCAAGACACTTGCTCATGTTTACCATCTTAAAGTAGACTTCTTGATTTGACTTGTTTATTTAGGCCATTTTTGTGTCAGCTTCACTTGCTGGTTTATGAAGCAGTATTTGTAAAAATGCCTCTTCTACCTAAAGAGCATTGTGACGACGAGGATGGGATTTGAACCCATGCGTGCAGAGGACAATGGATTAGCAGTCCATCGCCTTAACCACACGGTAAAATCGTCTCACTGGTATGCAATCTGGCAAACTTTCCAACACCACTTGTTATACTTCAAAGTCAATTCTTTATGTTTCTTTTAGATTATGTCATTTTCACAATCACGAGCTTCATAGCAAGTTGACTTTCAAATATCCTTGGCTTTAGGAACATTTATTTAATTTTAACCGATACTTGTGAACAAATCCACCATCATCCACCTCACAAACAAAAATGATTTTTAATACTTCTGGCCAATAACATGACCTAATCTGTAAAAGTAATGTATTAATTTTCACTAAATGTGTTCTATGCTTGTCTTTAATGAAGTGACAGACTATTTTTCATGAGTTACAGTAATTTGAAATCTCTGCAAATATTACAAACATCACCATTTCGAGTTTGCTGTCACTGTAATGTAAACAAGAAAATTATGCAGGAATAAGGTTTAACCTATATTAAGGGCTTTTCTCTGCTCTAATTTTTTTTTAACTGCACCCCATATCAGTTTAACAAAGCCCAAGAAATGTCATAGACTTTAATTATCTAAACATAAATTATTTTAACCTATACTTGTGAGCTAATCCACCATCATGGGGAAATAAATCATTTGCAAAATAAATTCTAGATAGTAGTATTGACATTGCATGTTCAAATATCAAGACACTTGCTCATGTTTACCATCTTAAAGTAGACTTCTTGATTTGACTTGTTTATTTAGGCCATTTTTGTGTCAGCTTCACTTGCTGGTTTATGAAGCAGTATTTGTAAAAATGCCTCTTCTACCTAAAGAGCATTGTGACGACGAGGATGGGATTTGAACCCATGCTTGCAGAGCACAATGGATTAGCAGTCCATCACTTTAACCCCTCAGCCACCTTGTCTCACTGGTATGCAGTCTGGCAAACTTTCCAACACCACTTGTTATACTTCAAAGTCAATTCTTTATGTTCTTGTAGATTGTGTCATTTTCACAATCACGAGCTTGATAGTAAGTCGACTTTCAACCATCCTTGGCTTTAGGAACATTTATTTAATTTTAACCGATACTTGTGAACAAATCCACCATCATCCACCTCACAAACAAAAATGTTTTTTTAATACTTCTGGCCAATAACATGACCTTCTCTGTAAAAGTAATGTATTAATTTTCACTAAATGTGTTCTATGCTTGTCTTTAATGAAGTGACAGACTATGTTTCATGAGTTACAGTAATTTGAAATCTCTGCAAATATTACAAATATCACCATTTCGAGTTTGCTGTCACTGTAATGTAAACAAGAAAATTATGCAGGAATAAGGTTTAACTAATATTAAGGGCTTTTCTCTGCTGTAAATTTTTTTAACTGCACCCCATATCAGTTTTACAAAGCCCAAGAAATGTCATAGACTTTAATTATATAAACATAAATTATTTTAACCTATACTTGTGAGCTAATCCACTATCATGGGGAAATAAAGCATTTGCAAAATAAATTCTAGATAGTAGTATTGACATTGCATGTTCAAATATCAAGACACTTGCTCATGTTCACCATCTTAAAGTAGACTTCTTGATTTGACTTGTTTATTTAGGCCATATTTGTGTCAGCTTCATTTGCTGGTTTATGAAGCAGTATTTGTAAACATGCCTGTTCTACCTAAAGAGCATTGTTACGACGAGGATGGGATTTGAACCCATGCGTGCAGAGCACAATGGATTAGCAGTCCATCGCCTTAACCACTCGGCCACCTCGTCTCACTGGTATGCAAGCTGGCAAACTTTCCAACACCACTTGTTATACTTCAAAGTCAATTCTTTATGTTCTTGTAGATTGTGTCATTTTCACAATCACGAGCTTGATAGCAAGTTGACTTTCAACCATCCTTGGCTTTAGGAACATTTATTTAATTTTAACCGATACTTGTGACAAATCCACCATCATCCACATCACAAACAAAAATGTTTTTTAATACTTCTGGCCAATAACATGACCTTCTCTGTAAAAGTAATTTATTAATTTTCACTAAATGTGTTCTATGCTTGTCTTTAATGAAGTGACAGACTATGTTTCATGAGTTACAGTAATTTGAAATCTCTGCAAATATTACAAACATCACCATTTCAAGTTTGCTGTCACTGTAATGTAAACAAGAAAATTATGCAGGAATAAGGTTTAACCTATATTAAGGGCTTTTCTCTGCTGTAAATTTTTTTAACAGCACCCCATATCAGTTTAACAAAGCCCAAGAAATGTCATAGACTTTAATTATCTAAACATCAATCATTTTAACCTATACTTGTCAGCTAATCCACCATCATGGGGGATAATGCATTTGCAAAATAAATTCTAGATAGTAGTATTGACATTGCATGTTCAATTATCAAGACACTTGCTCATGTTTACCATCTTAAAGTAGACTTCTTGATTTAGGCCATTTTTGTGTCAGCTTCACTTGCTGGTTTATGAAGCAGTATTTGTAAAAATGCCTCTTCTACCTAAAGAACATTGTGACGACGAGGATGGAATTTGAACCCATGCGTGCAGAGCACAATGGATTAGCAGTCCATCGCCTTAACCACTCGGCGACCTCGTCTCACTGGTATGCAATCTGGCAAACTTTCCAACACCACTTGTTATACTTCAAAGTCAATTCTTTATGTTCTTGTAGATTGTGTCACTTTCACAATCACGAGCTTAATAGTAAGTCGACTTTCAACCATCCTTGGCTTTAGGAACATTTATTTAATTTTAACCGATACTTGTGAACAAATCCACCTCACAAACAAAAATGATTTTTAATACTTCTGGCCAATAACATGACCTTCTCTGTAAAAGTAATGTATTACTTTTCACTAAATGTGTTCTATGCTTGTCTTTAATGAAGTGACAGACTATGCTACATGAGTTACAGTAATTTCAAATCTCTGCAAATATTACAAACATCACCATTTAGAGTTTGCTGTCACTGTAATGTAAACAAGAATATTATGCAGGAATAAGGTTTAACCTATATTAAGGGCTCTGCGGTAAAAATTTTTAACTGCATCCCATATCAGTTTAACAAAGCCCAAGAAATGTCATAGACTTTAAATTATCTAAACATAAATCATTTTAACCTATACTTGTGAGCTAATCCACCATCATGGGGGATAAAGCATTTGCAAAATAAATTCTAGATAGTAGTATTGACATTGCATGTTCAAATATCAAGACACTTGCTCATGTTTACCATCTTAAAGAAGACTTCTTGATTTGACTTGTTTCTTTTGGCCATTTGTGTGTCAGTTGCAGTATTTGTAAAAATGCCTTTTCTACCTAAAAAGTATAGTGACGACGAGGATGGGATTTGAACCCATGCGTACAGAGCACAATGGATTAGCAGTCCATCGCCTTAACCACTCGGCCACCTCGTCTCACTGGTATACAATTTGGCAAACTTTCCAACACCACTTGTTATACTTCAAAGTCAATTCTTTATGTTCTTGTAGATTGTGTCATTTTCACAATCACGAGCTTGATAGCAAGTCGACTTTCAACCATCCTTGGCTTTAGGAACATTTATTTAATTTTAACCGAAACTTGTGAACAAATCCACCATCACCCACCTCACAAACAAAAATTATTTTTAATACTTCTGGCCAATAACATGACCTTCTCTGTAAAAGCAATGTATTAATTTTCACTAAATATGTTCTATGCTTGTCTTTAATGAAGTGACAGACTATGTTACATGAGTTACAGTAATTTCAAATCTCTGCAAATATTACAAACATCACCATTTAGAGTTGCTGTCACTGTAATGTAAACAAGAAAATTATGCAGGAATAAGGTTTAACCTATATTAAGGGCTCTGCTGTAAAAAAATTTAACTGCATCCCATATAAGTTTAACAAAGCCCAAGAAATGTCATAGACTTTAATTATCTAAACATAAATCATTTTAACCTATACTTGTGAGTTAATCCACCATCATGGGGAAATAAAGCATTTGCAAAATAAATTCTAGATAGTAGTATTGACATTGCATGTTCAAATATCAAGACACTTGCTCATGTTTACCATCTTAAAGTAGACTTCTTGATTTGACTTGTTTATTTTGGCCATTTGTGTGTCAGCTTTTGTAGCAGTATTTGTAAAAATGCCTCTTCTACCTAAAAAGCATTGTGACGATGAGGATGGCATTTGAACCCATGCGTGCAGAGCACAATGGATTAGCAGCCCATCGCCTTAACCACTCGGCCACCTCGTCTCACTGGTATGCAATCAAGCAAACTTTCCAACACCACTTGTTATACTTCAAAGTCAATTCTATATGTTCTTGTAGATTGTGTCATTTTCACAATCACGAGCTTGATAGCAAGTCGACTTTCAACCATCCTTGGCTTTAGGAATATTTATTTAATTTTTACTGATACTTGTGAACAAATCCACCATCATCCACCTCACAAACAAAAATGATTTTTAATTCTTCTGGCCAATAACATGACCTTCTCTGTAAAAGTAATGTAATAATTTTCACTAAATGTGTTCTATGCTTGTCTTTAATGAAGTGACAGACTATGTTACATGAGTTACAGTAATTTGAAATCTCTGCAAATATTACAAACATCACCATTTAGAGTTTGCTGTCAATGTAATGTAAACAAGAAAATGATGCAGGAATAAGTTTTAACCTATATTAAGGGCTTTTCTCTGCTGTAAAATTTTTTAACTGCACCCCATATCAGTTTAACAAAGCCCAAGAAATGACTTAGACTTTAATTATCTAAACATAAATTATTTTAACCTATACTACTGAGCTAATCCACCATCATGGGGAAATAAAGCATTTGCAAAATAAATTCTAGATAGTAGTATTTACATTGCATGTTCAAATATCAAGACACTTGCTCATGTTTACCATCTTAAAGTAGACTTCTTGATTTGACTTGTTTATTTTGGCCATTTGTTTGTCAGCTTTTGTAGCAGTATTTCTAAAAATGCCTCTTCTACCTAAAAAGCATTCTAACGACGAGGATGAGATTTGAACCCATGTGTGCATAGCACAATGGATTAGCAGTCCATCGCCTTAACTACTCGGCCACCTCGTCTCACTGGCATGCAATCTGGCAAACTTTCCAACACCACTTGTTATACTTCAAAGTCAATTCTTTATGTTCTTGTAGATTGTGTCATTTTCACAATCACGAGCTTGATAGCAAGTCGACTTTCAACCATCCTTGGCTTTAGGAACATTTATTTAATTTTAACTGATACTTGTGAACAAATCTACCATCATCCACCTCACAAACAAAAATGATTTTTAATACTTCTAGCCAATAACATGACCTTCTCTGTAAAAGTAATGTATTATTTTTCACTAAATGTGTTCTATGCTTGTCTTTAATGAAGTGACAGACTAAGTTTCATGAGTTACAGTAATTTGAAATCTCTGCAAATATTACAAACATCACCATTTAGAGTTTGCTGTCACTGTAATGTAAACAAGAAAATTATGCAGGAATAAGGTTTAACCTATATTAAGGGCTTTTCTCTGCTCTAAATTTTTTTTAACAGCACCCCATATCAGTTTAACAAAGCCCAAGAAATGTCATAGACTTTAATTATCTAAACATAAATCATTTTAACCTATACTTGTGAGCTAATCCACCATCATGGGGAAATAAAGCATTTGCAAAATAAATTCTAGATAGTAGTATTGACATTGCATGTTCAAATATCAAGACACTTGCTCATGTTTACCATCTTAAAGTAGACTTCTTGATTTGACTTGTTTATTTTGGCCATTTCTGTGTCAGTAGCAGTATTTGTAAAAATGCCTCTTCTACCTAAAGAGCATTGTGACGACGAGGATGGGATTTGAACCCATGCGTGCAGAACACAATGGATTAGCAGTCCATCGCCTTAACCACTCGGCCACCTCATCTCACTGGTATGCAATCTGGCAAACTTTCCAACACCACTCTTTATACTTCAAAGTCAATTCTTTATGTTCTTGTAGATTGTGTCATTTTCACAATCACGAGCTTGATAGCAAGTTGACTTTCAACCATCCTTGGCTTTAGGAACATTTATTTTTTTTTAAACGAAACTTGTGAACAAATCCACCATCACCCACCTCACAAACAAAAATGATTTTTAATACTTCTGGCTAATAACATGACCTTCTCTGTAAAAGTAATGTATTAATTTTCACTAAATGTGTTCTATGCTTGTCTTTAATGAAGTGACAGACTATGTTACATGAGTTACAGTAATTTCAAATCTCTGCAAATATTACAAACATCACCATTTAGAGTTTGCTGTCACTGTAATGTAAACAAGAAAATTATGCAGGAATAAGGTTTAACCTATATTAAGGGCTCTGCTGTAAAAATTTTTTAACTGCATCCCATATCAGTTTAACAAAGCCCAAGAAATGTCATAGACTTTAATTATCTAAACATAAATCATTTTAACCTATACTTGTGAGCTAATCCACCATCATGGGGGATAAAGCATTTGCAAAATAAATTCTAGATAGTAGTATTGACATTGCATGTTCAAATATCAAGACACTTGCTCATGTTTACCATCTTAAAGTAGACTTCTTGATTTGACTTGTTTATTTTGGCCATTTGTGTGTCAGTAGCAGTATTTGTAAAAATGCCTCTTCTACCTAAAAAGTATTGTGACGATGAGGATGGAATTTGAACCCATGCGTACAGAGCACAATGGATTAGCAGTCCATCGCCTTAACCACTCGGCCACCTCGTCTCACTGGTATGCAATCTGGCAAACTTTCCAACACCACTTGCTATACTTCAAAGTCAATTCTTTATGTTCTTGTAGATTGTGTCATTTTCACAATCACGAGCTTGATAGCAAGTCGACTTTCAACCATCCTTGGCTTTAGGAACATTTATTTAATTTTAACCGATACTTGTGAACAAATCCACCATCATCCACCTCACAAACAAAAATGATTTTTAATACTTCTGGCCAATAACATGACCTTCTCTGTAAAAGTAATGTATTAATTTTCACTAAATGTGTTCTATGCTTGTCTTTATTTAAATGACAGACTATGTTTCATGAGTTACAGTAATTTGAAATCTCTGCAAATATTACAAACATCACCATTTCGAGTTTGCTGTCACTGTAATGTAAACAAGAAAATTATGCAGGAATAAGGTTTAACCTATATTAAGGGCTTTTCTCTGCTGTCAATTTTTTTTAGCTGCACCCCATATCAGTTTAACAAAGCCCAAGAAATGTCATAGACTTTAATTATCTAAACATAAATTATTTTAACCTATACTTGTGAGCTAATCCACCATCATGCGGAAATAAAGCATTTGCAAAATAAATTCTAGATAGTAGTATTGACATTGCATGTTCAAATATCAAGACACTTGCTCATGTTTACCATCTTAAAGTAAACTTCTTGATTTTACTTGTTTATTTTGGCCATTTTTGTGTCAGCTTCACTTGCTGGTTTATGAAGCAGTATTTGTTAAAATGCCTCTTCTACCTAAAGAGCATTGTGACGACGAGGATGGGATTTGAACCCATGCGTGCAGAGCACAATGGATTAGCAGTCCATCGCCTTAACCACTCGGCCACCTCGTCTCACTGGTATGCATTCTGGCAAACTTTCCAATACCACTTGTTATACTTCAAAGTCAATTCTTTATGTTCTTGTAGATTGTGTCATTTTCACAATCACGAGCTTGATAGCAAGTTGACTTTAAACCATCCTTGGCTTTAGGAACATTTATTTAATTTTAACCGATACTTGTGAACAAATCCACAAATCCACCATCATCCACCTTTAGGAACATTTATTTAATTTTAACCGATACTTGTGAACAAATCCACCATCATCCACCTCACAAACAAAAATGATTTTTAATACTTCTGGCCAATAACATGACCTAATCTGTAAAAGTAATGTATTAATTTTCACTAAATGTGTTCTATGCTTGTCTTTAATGAAGTGACAGACTATTTTTCATGAGTTACAGTAATTTGAAATCTCTGCAAATATTACAAACATCACCATTTCGAGTTTGCTGTCACTGTAATGTAAACAAGAACATTATGCAGGAATAAGGTTTAACCTATATTAAGGGCTTTTCTCTGCTCTAATTTTTTTTTAACTGCACCCCATATCAGTTTAACAAAGCCCAAGAAATGTCATAGACTTTAATTATCTAAACATAAATTATTTTAACCTATACTTGTGAGCTAATCCACCATCATGGGGAAATAAAGCATTTGCAAAATAAATTCTAGATAGTAGTATTGACATTGCATGTTCAAATATCAAGACACTTGCTCATGTTTACCATCTTAAAGTAGACTTCTTGATTTGACTTGTTTATTTAGGCCATTTTTGTGTCAGCTTCACTTGCTGGTTTATGAAGCAGTATTTGTAAAAATGCCTCTTCTACCTAAAGAGCATTGTGACGACGAGTATGGGATTTGAAACCATGCGTGCAGAGCACAATGGATTAGCAGTCCATCGCCTTAAGCACTCGGCCACCTCGTCTCACTGGTATGCAATCTGGCAAACTTTCCAACACCACTTGTTATACTTCAAAGTCAATTCTTTATGTTCTTGTAGATTGTGTCATTTTCACAATCACGAGCTTGATAGCAAGTTGACTTTCAACCATCCTAGGCTTTAGGAACATTTATTTAATTTTAACCGATACTTGTGAACAAATCCACCATCATCCACATCACAAACAAAAATGTTTTTTAATACTTCTGGCCAATAACATGACCTTCTCTGTAAAAGTAATGTATTAATTTTCACTAAATGTGTTCTATGCTTGTCTTTAATGAAGTGACAGACTTTGTTTCATGAGTTACAGTAATCTGAAATCTCTGCAAATATTACAAATATCACCATTTCGAGTTTGCTGTCACTGTAATGTAAACAAGAAAATTATGCAGGAATAAGGTTTAACTAATATTAAGGGCTTTTCTCTGCTGTAATTTTTTTTAACTGCACCCCATATCAGTTTAACAAAGCCCAAGAAATGTCATAGACTTTAATTATCTAAACATAAATTATTTTAACCTATACTTGTGAGCTAATCCACTATCATGGGGAAATAAAGCATTTGCAAAATAAATTCTAGATAGTAGTATTGACATTGCATGTTCAAATATCAAGACACTTGCTCATGTTTACCATCTTAAAGTAGACTTCTTGATTTGACTTGTTTATTTAGGCCATTTTTGTGTCAGCTTCACTTGCTGGTTTATGAAGCAGTATTTGTAAAAATGCCTGTTCTACCTAAAGAGCATTGTGACGACGATGATGGGATTTGAACCCATGCGTGCAGAGCACAATGGATTAGCAGTCCATCGCCTTAACCACTCAGCCACCTCGTCTCACTGGTATGCAATCTGGCAAACTTTCCAACACCACTTGTTATACTTCAAAGTCAATTCTTTATGTTCTTGTAGATTGTGTCATTTTCACAATCACGAGCTTGATAGCAAGTTGACTTTCAACCATCCTTGGCTTTAGGAACATTTATTTAATTTTAACCGATACTTGTGAACAAATCCACCATCATCCACATCAGAAACAAAAATGTTTATTAATACTTCTGGCCAATAACATGACCTTCTCTGTAAAAGTAATTTATTAATTTTCACTAAATGTGTTCTATGCTTGTCTTTAATAAAGTGACAGACTATGTTTCATGAGTTACAGTAATTTGAAATCTCTGCAAATATTACAAACATCACCATTTCGAGTTTGCTGTCACTGTAATGTAAACAAGAAAATTATGCAGGAATAAGGTTTAACCTATATTAAGGGCTTTTCTCTGCTGTAAAATTTTTTAACAGCACACCATATCAGTTTAACAAAGCAAAAGAAATGTCATAGACATTAATTATCTAAACATAAATCATTTTAACCTATACTTGTGAGCTAATCCACCATCATGGGGGATAAAGCATTTGCAAAATAAATTCTAGATAGTAGTATTGACATTGCATGTTCAAATATCAAGACACTTGCTCATGTTTACCATCTTAAAGTAGACTTCTTGATTTAGGCCATTTTTGTGTCAGCTTCACTTGCTGGTTTATGAAGCAGTATTTGTAAAAATGCCTCTTCTACCTAAAGAGCATTGTGACGACGAGAATGGAATTTGAACCCATGCGTGCAGAGCACAATGTATTAGCAGTCCATCGCCTTAACCACTCAGCCACCTCGTCTCACTGGTATGCAATCTGGCAAACTTTCCAACACCACTTGTTATACTTCAAAGTCAATTCTTTATGTTCTTGTAGATTGTGTCACTTTCACAATCACGAGCTTGATAGTAAGTCGACTTTCAACCATCCTTGGCTTTAGGAACATTTATTTAATTTTAACCGATACTTGTGAACAAATCCACCTCACAAACAAAAATGAGTTTTAATACTTCTGGCCAATAACATGACCTTCTCTGTAAAAGTAATGTATTACTTTTCACTAAATGTGTTCTATGTTTGTCTTTAATGAAGTGACAGACTATGCTACATGAGTTACAGTAATTTCAAATCTCTGCAAATATTACAAACATCACCATTTAGAGTTTGCTGTCACTGTAATGTAAACAAGAAAATTATGCAGGAATAAGGTTTAACCTATATTAAGGGCTCTGCGGTAAAAAATTTTTAACTGCATCCCATATCAGTTTAACAAAGCCCAAGAAATGTCATAGACTTTAATTATCTAAACATAAATCATTTTAACCTATACTTGTGAGCTAATCCACCATCATGGGGGATAAAGCATTTGCAAAATAAATTCTAGATAGTAGTATTGACATTGCATGTTCAAATATCAAGACACTTGCTCATGTTTACCATCTTAAAGTAGACTTCTTGATTTGACTTGTTTATTTTGGCCATTTGTGTGTCAGTAGCAGTATTTGTAAAAATGCCTTTTCTACCTAAAAAGTATAGTGACGACGAGGATGGGATTTGAACCCATGCGTTGGATTAGCAGTGCATCGCCTTAACCACTCGGCCACCTCGTCTCACTGGTATGCAATCTGGCAAACTTTCCAACACCACTTGTTATACTTCAAAGTCAATTCTTTATGTTCTTGTAGATTGTGTCACTTTCACAATCACGAGCTTGATAGTAAGTCGACTTTCAACCATCCTTGGCTTTAGGAACATTTATTTAATTTTAACCGATACTTGTGAACAAATCCACCTCACAAACAAAAATGATTTTTAATACTTCTGGCCAATAACATGACCTTCTCTGTAAAAGTAATGTATTACTTTTCACTAAATGTGTTCTATGCTTGTCTTTAATGAAGTGACAGACTATGCTACATGAGTTACAGTAATTTCAAATCTCTGCAAATATTACAAACATCACCATTTAGAGTTTGCTGTCACTGTAATGTAAACAAGAAAATTATGCAGGAATAAGGTTTAACCTATATTAAGGGCTCTGCAGTAAATTTTTTTAACTGCATCCCATATCAGTTTAACAAAGCCCAAGAAATGTCATAGACTTTAATTATCTAAACATAAATCATTTTAACCTATACTTGTGAGCTAATCCACCATCATGGGGGATAAAGCATTTGCAAAATAAATTCTAGATAGTAGTATTGACATTGCATGTTCAAATATCAAGACACTTGCTCATGTTTACCATCTTAAAGTAAACTTCTTGATTTGACTTGTTTCTTTTGGCCATTTGTGTGTCAGTAGCAGTATTTGTAAAAATGCCTTTTCTACCTAAAAAGTATAGTGACGACGAGGATGGGATTTGAACCCATGCGTTGGATTAGCAGTGCATCGCCTTAACCACTCGGCCACCTCGTCTCACTGGTATGCAATCTGGCAAACTTTCCAACACCACTTGTTATACTTCAAAGTCAATTCTTTATGTTCTTGTAGATTGTGTCATTTTCACAATCACGAGCTTGATAGCAAGTCGACTTTCAACCATCCTTGGCTTTAGGAACATTTATTTAATTTTAACCGAAACTTGTGAACAAATCCACCATCACCCACCTCACAAACAAAAATGATTTTTAATACTTCTGGCCAATAACATGACCTTCTCTGTAAAAGTAATGTATTAACTTTCACTAAATATGTTCTATGCTTGTCTTTAATGAAGTGACAGACTATGTTACATGAGTTACAGTAATTTCAAATCTCTGCAAATATTACAAACATCACCATTTAGAGTTGCTGTCACTGTAATGTAAACAAGAAAATTATGCAGGAATAAGGTTTAACCTATATTAAGGGCTCTGCTGTAAAAAAAATTAACTGCATCCCATATCAGTTTAACAAAGCCCAAGAAATGTCATAGACTTTAATTATCTAAACATAAATCATTTTTACCTATACTTGTGAGCTAATCCACCATCATGGGGAAATAAAGCATTTGCAAAATAAATTCTAGATAGTAGTATTGACATTGCATGTTCAAATATCAAGACACTTGCTCATGTTTACCATCTTAAAGTAGACTTCTTGATTTGACTTGTTTATTTTGGCCATTTGTGTGTCAGCTTTTGTAGCAGTATTTGTAAAAATGCCTCTTCTACCTAAAAAGCATTGTGACGATGAGGATGGCATTTGAACCCATGCGTGCAGAGCACAATGGATTAGCAGCCCATCGCCTTAACCATTCGGCCACCTCGTCTCACTGGTATGCAATCAAGCAAACTTTCCAACACCACTTGTTATACTTCAAAGTCAATTCTATATGTTCTTGTAGATTGTGTCATTTTCACAATCACGAGCTTGATAGCAAGTTGACTTTCAACCATCCTTGGCTTTAGGAACATTTATTTAATTTTAACCGATACTTGTGAACAAATCCACCATCATCCACATCACAAACAAAAATGTTTTTTAATACTTCTGGCCAATAACATGACCTTCTCTGTAAAAGTAATTTATTAATTTTCACTAAATGTGTTCTATGCTTGTCTTTAATGAAGTGACAGACTATGTTTCATGAGTTACAGTAATTTGAAATCTCTGCAAATATTACAAACATCACCATTTCGAGTTTGCTGTCACTGTAATGTAAACAAGAAAAATATGCAGGAATAAGGTTTAACCTATATTAAGGGCTTTTCTCTGCTGTAAAAATTTTTAACAGCACCCCATATCAGTTTAACAAAGCCAAAGAAATGTCATAGACTTTAATTATCTAAACATAAATCATTTTAACCTATACTTGTGAGCTAATCCACCATCATGGGGGATAAAGCATTTGCAAAATAAATTCTAGATAGTAGTATTGACATTGCATGTTCAAATATCAAGACACTTGCTCATGTTTACCATCTTAAAGTAGACTTCTTGATTTAGGCCATTTTTGTGTCAGCTTCACTTGCTGGTTTATGAAGCAGTATTTGTAAAAATGCCTCTTCTACCTAAAAAACATTGTGACGACGAGAATGGAATTTGAACCCATGCGTGCAGAGCACAATGGATTAGCAGTACATCACCTTAACCACTCGGCCACCTCGTCTCACTGGTATGCAATCTGGCAAACTTTCCAACACCACTTGTTATACTTCAAAGTCAATTCTTTATGTTCTTGTAGATTGTGTCACTTTCACAATCACGAGCTTGATAGTAAGTCGACTTTCAACCATCCTTGGCTTTAGGAACATTTATTTAATTTTAACCGATACTTGTGAACAAATCCACCTCACAAACAAAAATGATTTTTAATACTTCTGGCCAATAACATGACCTTCTCTGTAAAAGTAATGTATTACTTTTCACTAAATGTGTTCTATGCTTGTCTTTAATGAAGTGACAGACTATGCTACATGAGTTACAGTAATTTCAAATCTCTGCAAATATTACAAACATCACCATTTAGAGTTTGCTGTCACTGTAATGTAAACAAGAAAATTATGCAGGAATAAGGTTTAACCTATATTAAGGGCTCTGCGGTAAAAATTTTTTAACTGCATCCCATATCAGTTTAACAAAGCCCAAGAAATGTCATAGACTTTAATTATCTAAACATAAATCATTTTAACCTATACTTGTGAGCTAATCCACCATCATGGGGGATAAAGCATTTGCAAAATAAATTCTAGATAGTAGTATTGACATTGCATGTTCAAATATCAAGACACTTGCTCATGTTTACCATCTTAAAGTAAACTTCTTGATTTGACTTGTTTCTTTTGGCCATTTGTGTGTCAGTAGCAGTATTTGTAAAAATGCCTTTTCTACCTAAAAAGTATAGTGACGACGAGGATGGGATTTGAACCCATGCGTACAGAGCACAATGGATTAGCAGTGCATCGCCTTAACCACTCGGCCACCTCATCTCACTGGTATGCAACCTGGCAAACTTTCCAACACCACTTGTTATACTTCAAAGTCAATTCTTTATGTTCTTGTAGATTGTGTCATTTTCACAATCACGAGCTTGATAGCAAGTCGACTTTCAACCATCCTTGGCTTTAGGAACATTTATTTAATTTTAACCGAAACTTGTGAACAAATCCACCATCACCCACCTCACAAACAAAAATGATTTTTAATACTTCTGGCCAATAACATGACCTTCTCTGTAAAAGTAATGTATTAATTTTCACTAAATATGTTCTATGCTTGTCTTTAATGAAGTGACAGACTATGTTACATGAGTTACAGTAATTTCAAATCTCTGCAAATATTACAAACATCACCATTTAGAGTTGCTGTCACTGTAATGTAAACAAGAAAATTATGCAGGAATAAGGTTTAACCTATATTAAGGGCTCTGCTGTAAAAATTTTTTAACTGCATCCCATATCAGTTTAACAAAGCCCAAGAAATGTCATAGACTTTAATTATCTAAACATAAATCATTTTAACCTATACTTGTGAGCTAATCCACCATCATGGGGGATAAAGCATTTGCAAAATAAATTCTAGATAGTAGTATTGACATTGCATGTTCAAATATCAAGACACTTGCTCATGTTTACCATCTTAAAGTAGACTTCTTGATTTGACTTGTTTATTTTGGCCATTTGTGTGTCAGTAGCAGTATTTGTAAAAATGCCTCTTCTACCTAAAAAGTATTGTGACGATGAGGATGGAATTTGAACCCATGCGTACAGAGCACAATGGATTAGCAGTCCATCGCCTTAACCACTCGGCCACCTCGTCTCACTGGTATGCAATCTGGCAAACTTTCCAACACCACTTGCTATACTTCAAAGTCAATTCTTTATGTTCTTGTAGATTGTGTCATTTTCACAATCACGAGCTTGATAGCAAGTCGACTTTCAACCATCCTTGGCTTTAGGAACATTTATTTAATTTTAACCGATACTTGTGAACAAATCCACCATCATCCACCTCACAAACAAAAATGATTTTTAATACTTCTGGCCAATAACATGACCTTCTCTGTAAAAGTAATGTATTAATTTTCACTAAATGTGTTCTATGCTTGTCTTTATTTAAATGACAGACTATGTTTCATGAGTTACAGTAATTTGAAATCTCTGCAAATATTACAAACATCACCATTTCGAGTTTGCTGTCACTGTAATGTAAACAAGAAAATTATGCAGGAATAAGGTTTAACCTATATTAAGGGCTTTTCTCTGCTGTCAATTTTTTTTAGCTGCACCCCATATCAGTTTAACAAAGCCCAAGAAATGTCATAGACTTTAATTATCTAAACATAAATTATTTTAACCTATACTTGTGAGCTAATCCACCATCATGCGGAAATAAAGCATTTGCAAAATAAATTCTAGATAGTAGTATTGACATTGCATGTTCAAATATCAAGACACTTGCTCATGTTTACCATCTTAAAGTAAACTTCTTGATTTTACTTGTTTATTTTGGCCATTTTTGTGTCAGCTTCACTTGCTGGTTTATGAAGCAGTATTTGTTAAAATGCCTCTTTTACCTAAAGAGCATTGTGACGACGAGGATGGGATTTGAACCCATGCGTGCAGAGCACAATGGATTAGCAGTCCATCGCCTTAACCACTCGGCCACCTCGTCTCACTGGTATGCATTCTGGCAAACTTTCCAATACCACTTGTTATACTTCAAAGTCAATTCTTTATGTTCTTGTAGATTGTGTCATTTTCACAATCACGAGCTTGATAGCAAGTTGACTTTAAACCATCCTTGGCTTTAGGAACATTTATTTAATTTTAACCGATACTTGTGAACAAATCCACAAATCCACCATCATCCACCTTTAGGAACATTTATTTAATTTTAACCGATACTTGTGAACAAATCCACCATCATCCACCTCACAAACAAAAATGATTTTTAATACTTCTGGCCAATAACATGACCTAATCTGTAAAAGTAATGTATTAATTTTCACTAAATGTGTTCTATGCTTGTCTTTAAGGAAGTGACAGACTATGTTACATGAGTTACAGTAATTTCAAATCTCTGCAAATATTACAAACATCACCATTTAGAGTTTGCTGTCACTGTAATGTAAACAAGAAAATTATGCAGGAATAAGGTTTAACCTATATTAAGGGCTCTGCGGTAAAAATTTTTTAACTGCATCCCATATCAGTTTAACAAAGCCCAAGAAATGTCATAGACTTTAATTATCTAAACATAAATCATTTTAACCTATACTTGTGAGCTAATCCACCATCATGGGGGATAAAGCATTTGCAAAATAAATTCTAGATAGTAGTATTGACATTGCATGTTCAAATATCAAGACACTTGCTCATGTTTACCATCTTAAAGTAAACTTCTTGATTTGACTTGTTTCTTTTGGCCATTTGTGTGTCAGTAGCAGTATTTGTAAAAATGCCTTTTCTACCTAAAAAGTATAGTGACGACGAGGATGGGATTTGAACCCATGCGTACAGAGCACAATGGATTAGCAGTGCATCGCCTTAACCACTCGGCCACCTCATCTCACTGGTATGCAACCTGGCAAACTTTCCAACACCACTTGTTATACTTCAAAGTCAATTCTTTATGTTCTTGTAGATTGTGTCATTTTCACAATCACGAGCTTGATAGCAAGTCGACTTTCAACCATCCTTGGCTTTAGGAACATTTATTTAATTTTAACCGAAACTTGTGAACAAATCCACCATCACCCACCTCACAAACAAAAATGATTTTTAATACTTCTGGCCAATAACATGACCTTCTCTGTAAAAGTAATGTATTAATTTTCACTAAATATGTTCTATGCTTGTCTTTAATGAAGTGACAGACTATGTTACATGAGTTACAGTAATTTCAAATCTCTGCAAATATTACAAACATCACCATTTAGAGTTGCTGTCACTGTAATGTAAACAAGAAAATTATGCAGGAATAAGGTTTAACCTATATTAAGGGCTCTGCTGTAAAAATTTTTTAACTGCATCCCATATCAGTTTAACAAAGCCCAAGAAATGTCATAGACTTTAATTATCTAAACATAAATCATTTTAACCTATACTTGTGAGCTAATCCACCATCATGGGGGATAAAGCATTTGCAAAATAAATTCTAGATAGTAGTATTGACATTGCATGTTCAAATATCAAGACACTTGCTCATGTTTACCATCTTAAAGTAGACTTCTTGATTTGACTTGTTTATTTTGGCCATTTGTGTGTCAGTAGCAGTATTTGTAAAAATGCCTCTTCTACCTAAAAAGTATTGTGACGATGAGGATGGAATTTGAACCCATGCGTACAGAGCACAATGGATTAGCAGTCCATCGCCTTAACCACTCGGCCACCTCGTCTCACTGGTATGCAATCTGGCAAACTTTCCAACACCACTTGCTATACTTCAAAGTCAATTCTTTATGTTCTTGTAGATTGTGTCATTTTCACAATCACGAGCTTGATAGCAAGTCGACTTTCAACCATCCTTGGCTTTAGGAACATTTATTTAATTTTAACCGATACTTGTGAACAAATCCACCATCATCCACCTCACAAACAAAAATGATTTTTAATACTTCTGGCCAATAACATGACCTTCTCTGTAAAAGTAATGTATTAATTTTCACTAAATGTGTTCTATGCTTGTCTTTATTTAAATGACAGACTATGTTTCATGAGTTACAGTAATTTGAAATCTCTGCAAATATTACAAACATCACCATTTCGAGTTTGCTGTCACTGTAATGTAAACAAGAAAATTATGCAGGAATAAGGTTTAACCTATATTAAGGGCTTTTCTCTGCTGTCAATTTTTTTTAGCTGCACCCCATATCAGTTTAACAAAGCCCAAGAAATGTCATAGACTTTAATTATCTAAACATAAATTATTTTAACCTATACTTGTGAGCTAATCCACCATCATGCGGAAATAAAGCATTTGCAAAATAAATTCTAGATAGTAGTATTGACATTGCATGTTCAAATATCAAGACACTTGCTCATGTTTACCATCTTAAAGTAAACTTCTTGATTTTACTTGTTTATTTTGGCCATTTTTGTGTCAGCTTCACTTGCTGGTTTATGAAGCAGTATTTGTTAAAATGCCTCTTTTACCTAAAGAGCATTGTGACGACGAGGATGGGATTTGAACCCATGCGTGCAGAGCACAATGGATTAGCAGTCCATCGCCTTAACCACTCGGCCACCTCGTCTCACTGGTATGCATTCTGGCAAACTTTCCAATACCACTTGTTATACTTCAAAGTCAATTCTTTATGTTCTTGTAGATTGTGTCATTTTCACAATCACGAGCTTGATAGCAAGTTGACTTTAAACCATCCTTGGCTTTAGGAACATTTATTTAATTTTAACCGATACTTGTGAACAAATCCACAAATCCACCATCATCCACCTTTAGGAACATTTATTTAATTTTAACCGATACTTGTGAACAAATCCACCATCATCCACCTCACAAACAAAAATGATTTTTAATACTTCTGGCCAATAACATGACCTAATCTGTAAAAGTAATGTATTAATTTTCACTAAATGTGTTCTATGCTTGTCTTTAATGAAGTGACAGACTATTTTTCATGAGTTACAGTAATTTGAAATCTCTGCAAATATTACAAACATCACCATTTCGAGTTTGCTGTCACTGTAATGTAAACAAGAACATTATGCAGGAATAAGGTTTAACCTATATTAAGGGCTTTTCTCTGCTCTAATTTTTTTTTAACTGCACCCCATATCAGTTTAACAAAGCCCAAGAAATGTCATAGACTTTAATTATCTAAACATAAATTATTTTAACCTATACTTGTGAGCTAATCCACCATCATGGGGAAATAAAGCATTTGCAAAATAAATTCTAGATAGTAGTATTGACATTGCATGTTCAAATATCAAGACACTTGCTCATGTTTACCATCTTAAAGTAGACTTCTTGATTTGACTTGTTTATTTAGGCCATTTTTGTGTCAGCTTCACTTGCTGGTTTATGAAGCAGTATTTGTAAAAATGCCTCTTCTACCTAAAGAGCATTGTGACGACGAGTATGGGATTTGAAACCATGCGTGCAGAGCACAATGGATTAGCAGTCCATCGCCTTAAGCACTCGGCCACCTCGTCTCACTGGTATGCAATCTGGCAAACTTTCCAACACCACTTGTTATACTTCAAAGTCAATTCTTTATGTTCTTGTAGATTGTGTCATTTTCACAATCACGAGCTTGATAGCAAGTTGACTTTCAACCATCCTAGGCTTTAGGAACATTTATTTAATTTTAACCGATACTTGTGAACAAATCCACCATCATCCACATCACAAACAAAAATGTTTTTTAATACTTCTGGCCAATAACATGACCTTCTCTGTAAAAGTAATGTATTAATTTTCACTAAATGTGTTCTATGCTTGTCTTTAATGAAGTGACAGACTTTGTTTCATGAGTTACAGTAATCTGAAATCTCTGCAAATATTACAAATATCACCATTTCGAGTTTGCTGTCACTGTAATGTAAACAAGAAAATTATGCAGGAATAAGGTTTAACTAATATTAAGGGCTTTTCTCTGCTGTAATTTTTTTTAACTGCACCCCATATCAGTTTAACAAAGCCCAAGAAATGTCATAGACTTTAATTATCTAAACATAAATTATTTTAACCTATACTTGTGAGCTAATCCACTATCATGGGGAAATAAAGCATTTGCAAAATAAATTCTAGATAGTAGTATTGACATTGCATGTTCAAATATCAAGACACTTGCTCATGTTTACCATCTTAAAGTAGACTTCTTGATTTGACTTGTTTATTTAGGCCATTTTTGTGTCAGCTTCACTTGCTGGTTTATGAAGCAGTATTTGTAAAAATGCCTGTTCTACCTAAAGAGCATTGTGACGACGATGATGGGATTTGAACCCATGCGTGCAGAGCACAATGGATTAGCAGTCCATCGCCTTAACCACTCAGCCACCTCGTCTCACTGGTATGCAATCTGGCAAACTTTCCAACACCACTTGTTATACTTCAAAGTCAATTCTTTATGTTCTTGTAGATTGTGTCATTTTCACAATCACGAGCTTGATAGCAAGTTGACTTTCAACCATCCTTGGCTTTAGGAACATTTATTTAATTTTAACCGATACTTGTGAACAAATCCACCATCATCCACATCAGAAACAAAAATGTTTATTAATACTTCTGGCCAATAACATGACCTTCTCTGTAAAAGTAATTTATTAATTTTCACTAAATGTGTTCTATGCTTGTCTTTAATAAAGTGACAGACTATGTTTCATGAGTTACAGTAATTTGAAATCTCTGCAAATATTACAAACATCACCATTTCGAGTTTGCTGTCACTGTAATGTAAACAAGAAAATTATGCAGGAATAAGGTTTAACCTATATTAAGGGCTTTTCTCTGCTGTAAAATTTTTTAACAGCACACCATATCAGTTTAACAAAGCAAAAGAAATGTCATAGACATTAATTATCTAAACATAAATCATTTTAACCTATACTTGTGAGCTAATCCACCATCATGGGGGATAAAGCATTTGCAAAATAAATTCTAGATAGTAGTATTGACATTGCATGTTCAAATATCAAGACACTTGCTCATGTTTACCATCTTAAAGTAGACTTCTTGATTTAGGCCATTTTTGTGTCAGCTTCACTTGCTGGTTTATGAAGCAGTATTTGTAAAAATGCCTCTTCTACCTAAAGAGCATTGTGACGACGAGAATGGAATTTGAACCCATGCGTGCAGAGCACAATGTATTAGCAGTCCATCGCCTTAACCACTCAGCCACCTCGTCTCACTGGTATGCAATCTGGCAAACTTTCCAACACCACTTGTTATACTTCAAAGTCAATTCTTTATGTTCTTGTAGATTGTGTCACTTTCACAATCACGAGCTTGATAGTAAGTCGACTTTCAACCATCCTTGGCTTTAGGAACATTTATTTAATTTTAACCGATACTTGTGAACAAATCCACCTCACAAACAAAAATGAGTTTTAATACTTCTGGCCAATAACATGACCTTCTCTGTAAAAGTAATGTATTACTTTTCACTAAATGTGTTCTATGTTTGTCTTTAATGAAGTGACAGACTATGCTACATGAGTTACAGTAATTTCAAATCTCTGCAAATATTACAAACATCACCATTTAGAGTTTGCTGTCACTGTAATGTAAACAAGAAAATTATGCAGGAATAAGGTTTAACCTATATTAAGGGCTCTGCGGTAAAAATTTTTTAACTGCATCCCATATCAGTTTAACAAAGCCCAAGAAATGTCATAGACTTTAATTATCTAAACATAAATCATTTTAACCTATACTTGTGAGCTAATCCACCATCATGGGGGATAAAGCATTTGCAAAATAAATTCTAGATAGTAGTATTGACATTGCATGTTCAAATATCAAGACACTTGCTCATGTTTACCATCTTAAAGTAGACTTCTTGATTTGACTTGTTTATTTTGGCCATTTGTGTGTCAGTAGCAGTATTTGTAAAAATGCCTTTTCTACCTAAAAAGTATAGTGACGACGAGGATGGGATTTGAACCCATGCGTTGGATTAGCAGTGCATCGCCTTAACCACTCGGCCACCTCGTCTCACTGGTATGCAATCTGGCAAACTTTCCAACACCACTTGTTATACTTCAAAGTCAATTCTTTATGTTCTTGTAGATTGTGTCACTTTCACAATCACGAGCTTGATAGTAAGTCGACTTTCAACCATCCTTGGCTTTAGGAACATTTATTTAATTTTAACCGATACTTGTGAACAAATCCACCTCACAAACAAAAATGATTTTTAATACTTCTGGCCAATAACATGACCTTCTCTGTAAAAGTAATGTATTACTTTTCACTAAATGTGTTCTATGCTTGTCTTTAATGAAGTGACAGACTATGCTACATGAGTTACAGTAATTTCAAATCTCTGCAAATATTACAAACATCACCATTTAGAGTTTGCTGTCACTGTAATGTAAACAAGAAAATTATGCAGGAATAAGGTTTAACCTATATTAAGGGCTCTGCAGTAAATTTTTTTAACTGCATCCCATATCAGTTTAACAAAGCCCAAGAAATGTCATAGACTTTAATTATCTAAACATAAATCATTTTAACCTATACTTGTGAGCTAATCCACCATCATGGGGGATAAAGCATTTGCAAAATAAATTCTAGATAGTAGTATTGACATTGCATGTTCAAATATCAAGACACTTGCTCATGTTTACCATCTTAAAGTAAACTTCTTGATTTGACTTGTTTCTTTTGGCCATTTGTGTGTCAGTAGCAGTATTTGTAAAAATGCCTTTTCTACCTAAAAAGTATAGTGACGACGAGGATGGGATTTGAACCCATGCGTTGGATTAGCAGTGCATCGCCTTAACCACTCGGCCACCTCGTCTCACTGGTATGCAATCTGGCAAACTTTCCAACACCACTTGTTATACTTCAAAGTCAATTCTTTATGTTCTTGTAGATTGTGTCATTTTCACAATCACGAGCTTGATAGCAAGTCGACTTTCAACCATCCTTGGCTTTAGGAACATTTATTTAATTTTAACCGAAACTTGTGAACAAATCCACCATCACCCACCTCACAAACAAAAATGATTTTTAATACTTCTGGCCAATAACATGACCTTCTCTGTAAAAGTAATGTATTAACTTTCACTAAATATGTTCTATGCTTGTCTTTAATGAAGTGACAGACTATGTTACATGAGTTACAGTAATTTCAAATCTCTGCAAATATTACAAACATCACCATTTAGAGTTGCTGTCACTGTAATGTAAACAAGAAAATTATGCAGGAATAAGGTTTAACCTATATTAAGGGCTCTGCTGTAAAAAAAATTAACTGCATCCCATATCAGTTTAACAAAGCCCAAGAAATGTCATAGACTTTAATTATCTAAACATAAATCATTTTTACCTATACTTGTGAGCTAATCCACCATCATGGGGAAATAAAGCATTTGCAAAATAAATTCTAGATAGTAGTATTGACATTGCATGTTCAAATATCAAGACACTTGCTCATGTTTACCATCTTAAAGTAGACTTCTTGATTTGACTTGTTTATTTTGGCCATTTGTGTGTCAGCTTTTGTAGCAGTATTTGTAAAAATGCCTCTTCTACCTAAAAAGCATTGTGACGATGAGGATGGCATTTGAACCCATGCGTGCAGAGCACAATGGATTAGCAGCCCATCGCCTTAACCATTCGGCCACCTCGTCTCACTGGTATGCAATCAAGCAAACTTTCCAACACCACTTGTTATACTTCAAAGTCAATTCTATATGTTCTTGTAGATTGTGTCATTTTCACAATCACGAGCTTGATAGCAAGTTGACTTTCAACCATCCTTGGCTTTAGGAACATTTATTTAATTTTAACCGATACTTGTGAACAAATCCACCATCATCCACATCACAAACAAAAATGTTTTTTAATACTTCTGGCCAATAACATGACCTTCTCTGTAAAAGTAATTTATTAATTTTCACTAAATGTGTTCTATGCTTGTCTTTAATGAAGTGACAGACTATGTTTCATGAGTTACAGTAATTTGAAATCTCTGCAAATATTACAAACATCACCATTTCGAGTTTGCTGTCACTGTAATGTAAACAAGAAAAATATGCAGGAATAAGGTTTAACCTATATTAAGGGCTTTTCTCTGCTGTAAAAATTTTTAACAGCACCCCATATCAGTTTAACAAAGCCAAAGAAATGTCATAGACTTTAATTATCTAAACATAAATCATTTTAACCTATACTTGTGAGCTAATCCACCATCATGGGGGATAAAGCATTTGCAAAATAAATTCTAGATAGTAGTATTGACATTGCATGTTCAAATATCAAGACACTTGCTCATGTTTACCATCTTAAAGTAGACTTCTTGATTTAGGCCATTTTTGTGTCAGCTTCACTTGCTGGTTTATGAAGCAGTATTTGTAAAAATGCCTCTTCTACCTAAAAAACATTGTGACGACGAGAATGGAATTTGAACCCATGCGTGCAGAGCACAATGGATTAGCAGTACATCACCTTAACCACTCGGCCACCTCGTCTCACTGGTATGCAATCTGGCAAACTTTCCAACACCACTTGTTATACTTCAAAGTCAATTCTTTATGTTCTTGTAGATTGTGTCACTTTCACAATCACGAGCTTGATAGTAAGTCGACTTTCAACCATCCTTGGCTTTAGGAACATTTATTTAATTTTAACCGATACTTGTGAACAAATCCACCTCACAAACAAAAATGATTTTTAATACTTCTGGCCAATAACATGACCTTCTCTGTAAAAGTAATGTATTACTTTTCACTAAATGTGTTCTATGCTTGTCTTTAATGAAGTGACAGACTATGCTACATGAGTTACAGTAATTTCAAATCTCTGCAAATATTACAAACATCACCATTTAGAGTTTGCTGTCACTGTAATGTAAACAAGAAAATTATGCAGGAATAAGGTTTAACCTATATTAAGGGCTCTGCGGTAAAAAATTTTTAACTGCATCCCATATCAGTTTAACAAAGCCCAAGAAATGTCATAGACTTTAATTATCTAAACATAAATCATTTTAACCTATACTTGTGAGCTAATCCACCATCATGGGGGATAAAGCATTTGCAAAATAAATTCTAGATAGTAGTATTGACATTGCATGTTCAAATATCAAGACACTTGCTCATGTTTACCATCTTAAAGTAAACTTCTTGATTTGACTTGTTTCTTTTGGCCATTTGTGTGTCAGTAGCAGTATTTGTAAAAATGCCTTTTCTACCTAAAAAGTATAGTGACGACGAGGATGGGATTTGAACCCATGCGTACAGAGCACAATGGATTAGCAGTGCATCGCCTTAACCACTCGGCCACCTCATCTCACTGGTATGCAACCTGGCAAACTTTCCAACACCACTTGTTATACTTCAAAGTCAATTCTTTATGTTCTTGTAGATTGTGTCATTTTCACAATCACGAGCTTGATAGCAAGTCGACTTTCAACCATCCTTGGCTTTAGGAACATTTATTTAATTTTAACCGAAACTTGTGAACAAATCCACCATCACCCACCTCACAAACAAAAATGATTTTTAATACTTCTGGCCAATAACATGACCTTCTCTGTAAAAGTAATGTATTAATTTTCACTAAATATGTTCTATGCTTGTCTTTAATGAAGTGACAGACTATGTTACATGAGTTACAGTAATTTCAAATCTCTGCAAATATTACAAACATCACCATTTAGAGTTGCTGTCACTGTAATGTAAACAAGAAAATTATGCAGGAATAAGGTTTAACCTATATTAAGGGCTCTGCTGTAAAAAAGATTAACTGCATCCCATATCAGTTTAACAAAGCCCAAGAAATGTCATAGACTTTAATTATCTAAACATAAATCATTTTAACCTATACTTGTGAGCTAATCCACCATCATGGGGAAATAAAGCATTTGCAAAATAAATTCTAGATATTAGTATTGACATTGCATGTTCAAATATCAAGACACTTGCTCATGTTTACCATCTTAAAGTAGACTTCTTGATTTGACTTGTTTATTTTGGCCATTTGTGTGTCAGCTTTTGTAGCAGTATTTGTAAAAATGCCTCTTCTACCTAAAAAGCATTGTGACGATGAGGATGGCATTTGAACCCATGCGTGCAGAGCACAATGGATTAGCAGCCCATCGCCTTAACCACTCGGCCACCTCGTCTCACTGGTATGCAATCAAGCAAACTTTCCAACACCACTTGTTATACTTCAAAGTCAATTCTATATGTTCTTGTAGATTGTGTCATTTTCACAATCACGAGCTTGATAGCAAGTCGACTTTCAACCATCCTTGGCTTTAGGAACATTTATTTAATTTTTACTGATACTTGTGAACAAATCCACCATCATCCACCTCACAAACAAAAATGATTTTTAATTCTTCTGGCCAATAACATGACCTTCTCTGTAAAAGTAATGTAATAATTTTCACTAAATGTGTTCTATGCTTGTCTTTAATGAAGTGACAGACTATGTTACATGAGTTACAGTAATTTGAAATCTCTGCAAATATTACAAACATCACCATTTAGAGTTTGCTGTCACTGTAATGTAAACAAGAAAATGATGCAGGAATAAGTTTTAACCTATATTAAGGGCTTTTCTCTGCTGTAAAATTTTTTAACTGCACCCCATATCAGTTTAACAAAGCCCAAGAAATGACTTAGACTTTAATTATCTAAACATAAATTATTTTAACCTATACTACTGAGCTAATCCACCATCATGGGGAAATAAAGCATTTGCAAAATAAATTCTAGATAGTAGTATTTACATTGCATGTTCAAATATCAAGACACTTGCTCATGTTTACCATCTTAAAGTAGACTTCTTGATTTGACTTGTTTATTTTGGCCATTTGTGTGTCAGTAGCAGTATTTGTAAAAATGCCTCTTCTACCTAAAGAGCATTGTGACGACGAGGATGGGATTTGTATCCATGCGTGCAGAGCACAATGGATTAGCAGTCCATCACCTTAACCACTCGGCCACCTCATCTCACTGGTATGCAATCTGGCAAACTTTCCAACACCACTTGTTATACTTCAAAGTCAATTCTTTATGTTCTTGTAGATTGTGTCATTTTCACAATCACGAGCTTGATAGCAAGTTGACTTTCAACCATCCTTGGCTTTAGGAACATTTATTTTTTTTTAAACGATACTTGTGAACAAATCCACCATCACCCACCTCACAAACAAAAATGATTTTTAATACTTCTGGCTAATAACATGACCTTCTCTGTAAAAGTAATGTATTAATTTTCACTAAATGTGTTCTATGCTTGTCTTTAATGAAGTGACAGACTATGTTACATGAGTTACAGTAATTTCAAATCTCTGCAAATATTACAAACATCACCATTTAGAGTTTGCTGTCACTGTAATGTAAACAAGAAAATTATGCAGGAATAAGGTTTAACCTATATTAAGGGCTCTGCTGTAAAAATTTTTTAACTGCATCCCATATCAGTTTAACAAAGCCCAAGAAATGTCATAGACTTTAATTATCTAAACATAAATCATTTTAACCTATACTTGTGAGCTAATCCACCATCATGGGGGATAAAGCATTTGCAAAATAAATTCTAGATAGTAGTATTGACATTGCATGTTCAAATATCAAGACACTTACTCATGTTTACCATCTTAAAGTAGACTTCTTGATTTGACTTGTTTATTTAGGCCATTTTTGTGTCAGCTTCACTTGCTGGTTTATGAAGCAGTATTTGTAAAAATGCCTCTTCTACCTAAAGAGCATTGTGACGACGAGGATGGGATTTGAACCCATGCGTGCAGAGCACAATGGATTAGCAGTCCATCGCCTTAAGCACTCGGCCACCTCGTCTCACTGGTATGCAATCTGGCAAACTTTCCAACACCACTTGTTATACTTCAAAGTCAATTCTTTATGTTCTTGTAGATTGTGTCATTTTCACAATCACGAGCTTGATAGCAAGTTGACTTTCAACCATCCTTGGCTTTAGGAACATTTATTTAATTTTAACCGATACTTGTGAACAAATCCACCATCATCCACATCACAAACAAAAATGTTTTTTAATACTTCTGGCCAATAACATGACCTTCTCTGTAAAAGTAATGTATTAATTTTCACTAAATGTGTTCTATGCTTGTCTTTAATAAAGTGACAGACTTTGTTTCATGAGTTACAGTAATTTGAAATCTCTGCAAATATTACAAATATCACCATTTCGAGTTTGCTGTCACTGTAATGTAAACAAGAAAATTATGCAGGAATAAGGTTTAACTAATATTAAGGGCTTTTCTCTGCTGTAAATTTTTTTAACTGCACCCCATATCAGTTTAACAAAGCCCAAGAAATGTCATAGACTTTAATTATCTAAACATAAATTATTTTAAACTATACTTGTGAGCTAATCCACTATCATGGGGAAATAAAGCATTTGCAAAATAAATTCTAGATAGTAGTATTGACATTGCATGTTCAAATATCAAGACACTTGCTCATGTTTACCATCTTAAAGTAGACTTCTTGATTTGACTTGTTTATTTAGGCCATTTTTGTGTCAGCTTCACTTGCTGGTTTATGAAGCAGTATTTGTAAAAATGCCTCTTCTACCTAAAGAGCATTGTGACGATGAGGATGGGATTTGAACCCATGCGTGCAGCGCACAATGGATTAGCAGTCCATCGCCTTAACCACTCGGCCACCTCGTCTCACTGGTATGCAATCTGGCAAACTTTCCAACACCACTTGTTATACTTCAAAGTCAATTCTTTATGTTCTTGTAGATTGTGTCATTTTCACAATCACGAGCTTGATAGCAAGTTGACTTTCAACCATCCTTGGCTTTAGGAACATTTATTTAATTTTAACCAATACTTGTGAACAAATCCACCATCATCCACATCACAAACAAAAATGTTTTTTAATACTTCTGGCCAATAACATGACCTTCTCTGTAAAAGTAATTTATTAATTTTCACTAAATGTGTTCTATGCTTGTCTTTAATGAAGTGACAGACTATGTTTCATGAGTTACAGTAATTTGAATTCTCTGCAAATATTACAAACATCACCATTTCGAGTTTGCTGTCACTGTAATGTAAACAAGAAAAATATGCAGGAATAAGGTTTAACCTATATTAAGGGCTTTTCTCTGCTGTAAAAATTTTTAACAGCACCCCATATCAGTTTAACAAAGCCAAAGAAATGTCATAGACTTTAATTATCTAAACATAATTCATTTTAACCTATACTTGTGAGCTAATCCACCATCATGGGGGATAAAGCATTTGCAAAATAAATTCTAGATAGTAGTATTGACATTGCATGTTCAAATATCAAGACACTTGCTCATGTTTACCATCTTAAAGTAGACTTCTTGATTTAGGCCATTTTTGTGTCAGCTTCACTTGCTGGTTTATGAAGCAGTATTTGTAAAAATGCCTCTTCTACCTAAAAAACATTGTGACGACGAGAATGGAATTTGAACCCATGCGTGCAGAGCACAATGGATTAGCAGTCCATCGCCTTAACCACTCGGCCACCTCGTCTCACTGGTATGCAATCTGGCAAACTTTCCAACACCACTTGTTATACTTCAAAGTCAATTCTTTATGTTCTTGTAGATTGTGTCACTTTCACAATCACGAGCTTGATAGTAAGTCGACTTTCAACCATCCTTGGCTTTAGGAACATTTATTTAATTTTAACCGATACTTGTGAACAAATCCACCTCACAAACAAAAATGATTTTTAATACTTCTGGCCAATAACATGACCTTCTCTGTAAAAGTAATGTATTACTTTTCACTAAATGTGTTCTATGCTTGTCTTTAATGAAGTGACAGACTATGCTACATGAGTTACAGTAATTTCAAATCTCTGCAAATATTACAAACATCACCATTTAGAGTTTGCTGTCACTGTAATGTAAACAAGAAAATTATGCAGGAATAAGGTTTAACCTATATTAAGGGCTCTGCGGTAAAAAATTTTTAACTGCATCCCATATCAGTTTAACAAAGCCCAAGAAATGTCATAGACTTTAATTATCTAAACATAAATCATTTTAACCTATACTTGTGAGCTAATCCACCATCATGGGGGATAAAGCATTTGCAAAATAAATTCTAGATAGTAGTATTGACATTGCATGTTCAAATATCAAGACACTTGCTCATGTTTACCATCTTAAAGTAAACTTCTTGATTTGACTTGTTTCTTTTGGCCATTTGTGTGTCAGTAGCAGTATTTGTAAAAATGCCTTTTCTACCTAAAAAGTATAGTGACGACGAGGATGGGATTTGAACCCATGCGTACAGAGCACAATGGATTAGCAGTGCATCGCCTTAACCACTCGGCCACCTCATCTCACTGGTATGCAACCTGGCAAACTTTCCAACACCACTTGTTATACTTCAAAGTCAATTCTTTATGTTCTTGTAGATTGTGTCATTTTCACAATCACGAGCTTGATAGCAAGTCGACTTTCAACCATCCTTGGCTTTAGGAACATTTATTTAATTTTAACCGAAACTTGTGAACAAATCCACCATCACCCACCTCACAAACAAAAATGATTTTTAATACTTCTGGCCAATAACATGACCTTCTCTGTAAAAGTAATGTATTAATTTTCACTAAATATGTTCTATGCTTGTCTTTAATGAAGTGACAGACTATGTTACATGAGTTACAGTAATTTCAAATCTCTGCAAATATTACAAACATCACCATTTAGAGTTGCTGTCACTGTAATGTAAACAAGAAAATTATGCAGGAATAAGGTTTAACCTATATTAAGGGCTCTGCTGTAAAAAAGATTAACTGCATCCCATATCAGTTTAACAAAACCCAAGAAATGTCATAGACTTTAATTATCTAAACATAAATCATTTTAACCTATACTTGTGAGCTAATCCACCATCATGGGGAAATAAAGCATTTGCAAAATAAATTCTAGATAGTAGTATTGACATTGCATGTTCAAATATCAAGACACTTGCTCATGTTTACCATCTTAAAGTAGACTTCTTGATTTGACTTGTTTATTTTGGCCATTTGTGTGTCAGTGGCAGTATTTGTAAAAATGCCTCTTCTACCTAAAAAGTATTGTGTCGACGAGGATGGGATTTGAACACATGCGTACAGAGCACAATGGATTAGCAGTCTATCGCCTTAACCACTCGGCCACCTCGTCTCACTGGTATGCAATCTGGCAAACTTTCCAACACCACTTGTTATACTTCAAAGTCAATTCTTTATGTTCTTGTAGATTGTGTCATTTTCACAATCACGAGCTTGATAGCAAGTCGACTTTCAACCATCCTTGGCTTTAGGAACATTTATTTAATTTTAACCGATACTTGTGAACAAATCCACCATCATCCACCTCACAAACAAAAATGATTTTTAATACTTCTGGCCAATAACATGACCTTCTCTGTAAAAGTAATGTATTAATTTTCACTAAATGTGTTCAATGCTTGTCTTTATTTAAATGACAGACTATGTTTCATGAGTTACAGTAATTTGAAATCTCTGCAAATATTACAAACATCACCATTTAGAGTTTGCTGTCACTGTAATGTAAACAAGAAAATTATGCAGGAACAAGGTTTAACCTATATTAAGGGCTTTTCTCTGCTGTCAATTTTTTTAACTGCACCCCATATCAGTTTAACAAAGCCCAAGAAATGTCATAGACTTTAATTATCTAAACATAAATTATTTTAACCTATACTTGTGAGCTAATCCACCATCATGCGGAAATAAAGCATTTGCAAAATAAATTCTAGATAGTAGTATTGACATTGCATGTTCAAATATCAAGACACTTGCTCATGTTTACCATCTTAAAGTAGACTTCTTGATTTGACTTGTTTATTTTGGCCATTTGTGTGTCAGCTTTTGTAGCAGTATTTGTAAAAATGCCTCTTCTACCTAAAAAGCATTGTGACGATGAGGATAGGATTTGAACCCATGCGTGCAGAGCACAATGGATTAGCAGTCCATCGCCTTAACCACTCGGCCACCTCTTCTCACTGGTATGCAATCAGGCAAACTTTCCAACACCACTTGTTATACTTCAAAGTCAATTCTATATGCTCTTGTAGATTGTGTCATTTTCACAATCACGAGCTTGATAGCAAGTCGACTTTCAACCATCCTTGGCTTTAGGAACATTTATTTAATTTTTACTGATACTTGTGAACAAATCCACCATCATCCACCTCACAAACAAAAATGATTTTTAATACTTCTGGCCAATAACATGACCTTCTCTGTAAAAGTAATGTATTAATTTTCACTAAATGTGTTCTATGCTTGTCTTTAATGAAGTGACAGACTATGTTTCATGAGTTACAGTAATTTGAAATCTCTGCAAATATTACAAACATCACCATTTCGAGTTTGCTGTCACTGTAATGTAAACAAGAAAATTATGCAGGAATAAGGTTTAACCTATATTAAGGGCTTTTCTCTGCTGTAAATTTTTTTAACTGCACCCCATATCAGTTTAACGAAGCCCAAGAAATGTCATAGACTTTAATTATCTAAACATAAATCATTTTAACCTATACTTGTGAGCTAATCCACCATCATGGGGGATAAAGCATTTGCAAAATAAATTCTAGATAGTAGTATTGACATTGCATGTTCAAATATCAAATATCAAGACACTTGCTCATGTTTACCATCTTAAAGTAGACTTTCAACCATCCTTGGCTTTAGGAACATTTATTTAATTTTTACTGATACTTGTGAACAAATCCACCATCATCCACCTCACAAACAAAAATGATTTTTAATTCTTCTGGCCAATAACATGACCTTCTCTGTAAAAGTAATGTAATAATGTTTACTAAATGTGTTCTATGCTTGTCTTTAATGAAGTGACAGACTATGTTACATGAGTTACAGTAATTTGAAATCTCTGCAAATATTACAAACATCACCATTTAGAGTTTGCTGTCACTGTAATGTAAACAAGAAAATGATGCAGGAATAAGTTTTAACCTATATTAAGGGCTTTTCTCTGCTGTAAATTTTTTTAACTGCACCCCATATCAGTTTAACAAAGCCCAAGAAATGACTTAGACTTTAATTATCTAAACATAAATTATTTGAACCTATACTTGTGAGCTAATCCACCATCATGGGGAAATAAAGCATTTGCAAAATAAATTCTAGATAGTAGTATTGACATTGCATGTTCAAATATCAAGACACTTGCTCATGTTTACCATCTTAAAGTAGACTTCTTGATTTGACTTGTTTATTTTGGCCATTTGTGTGTCAGCTTTTGTAGCAGTATTTGTAAAAATGCCTCTTCTACATAAAAAGCATTGTGACGATGAGGATAGGATTTGAACCCATGCGTGCAGAGCACAATGGATTAGCAGTCCATCGCCTTAACCACTCGGCCACCTCTTCTCACTGGTATGCAATCAGGCAAACTTTCCAACACCACTTGTTATACTTCAAAGTCAATTCTATATGCTCTTGTAGATTGTGTCATTTTCACAATCACGAGCTTGATAGCAAGTCGACTTTCAACCATCCTTGGCTTTAGGAACATTTATTTAATTTTTACTGATACTTGTGAACAAATCCACCATCATCCACCTCACAAACAAAAATGATTTTTAATACTTCTGGCCAATAACATGACCTTCTCTGTAAAAGTAATGTATTAATTTTCACTAAATGTGTTCTATGCTTGTCTTTAATGAAGTGACAGACTATGTTTCATGAGTTACAGTAATTTGAAATCTCTGCAAATATTACAAACATCACCATTTCGAGTTTGCTGTCACTGTAATGTAAACAAGAAAATTATGCAGGAATAAGGTTTAACCTATATTAAGGGCTTTTCTCTGCTGTAAATTTTTTTAACTGCACCCCATATCAGTTTAACAAAGCCCAAGAAATGTCATAGACTTTAATTATCTAAACATAAATTATTTTAACCTATACTTGTGAGCTAATCCACCATCATGGGGAAATAAAGCATTTGCAAAATAAATTGACATTGCATGTTCAAATACCAAAACACTTGCTCATATTTACCATCTTAAAGTAGACTTCTTGATTTGACTTGTTTATTTAGGCCATTTTTGTGTCAGCTTCACTTGCTGGTTTATGAAGCAGTATTTGTAAAAATGCCTCTTCTACCTAAAGAGCATTGTGACGACGAGGATGGGATTTGAACCCATACATGCAGAGCACAATGGATTAGCAGTCCATCGCCTTAACCACTCGGCCACCTCGTCTCACTGGTATGCAGTCTGGCAAACTTTCCAACACCACTTGTTATACTTCAAAGTCAATTCTTTATGTTCTTGTAGATTGTGTCATTTTCACAATCACGAGCTTGATAGTAAGTCGACTTTCAACCATCCTTGGCTTTAGGAACATTTATTTAATTTTAACCGATACTTGTGAACAAATCCACCATCATCCACCTCACAAACAAAAATGATTTTTAATACTTCTGGCCAATAACATGACCTTCTCTGTAAAAGTAATGTATTAATTTTCACTAAATGTGTTCTATGCTTGTCTTTAATGAAGTGACAGACTATGTTTCATGAGTTACAGTAATTTGAAATCTCTGCAAATATTACAAATATCACCATTTCGAGTTTGCTGTCACTGTAATGTAAACAAGAAAATTATGCAGGAATAAGGTTTAACTAATATTAAGGGCTTTTGTCTGCTGTAAACATTTTTAACTGCACCCCATATCAGTTTAACAAAGCCCAAGAAATGACTTAGACTTTAATTATCTAAACATAAATTATTTTAAACTATACTTGTGAGCTAATCCACTATCATGGGGAAATAAAGCATTTACAAAATAAATTCTAGATAGTAGTATTGACATTGCATGTTCAAATATCAAGACACTTGCTCATGTTTACCATCTTAAAGTAGACTTCTTGATTTGACTTGTTTATTTTGGCCATTTGTGTGTCAGCTTTTGTAGCAGTATTTGTAAAAATGCCTCTTCTACCTAAAAAGCATTGTGACGATGAGGATAGGATTTGAACCCATGCGTGCAGAGCACAATGGATTAGCAGTCCATCGCCTTAACCACTCGGCCACCTCTTCTCACTGGTATGCAATCAGGCAAACTTTCCAACACCACTTGTTATACTTCAAAGTCAATTCTATATGCTCTTGTAGATTGTGTCATTTTCACAATCACGAGCTTGATAGCAAGTCGACTTTCAACCATCCTTGGCTTTAGGAACATTTATTTAATTTTAACCGATACTTGTGAACAAATCCACCATCATCCACCTCACAAACAAAAATGATTTTTAATACTTCTGGCCAATAACATGACCTTATCTGTAAAAGTAATGTATTAATTTTCACTAAATGTGTTCTATGCTTGTCTTTAATGAAGTGACAGACTATTTTTCATGAGTTACAGTAATTTGAAATCTCTGCAAATATTACAAACATCACCATTTCGAGTTTGTGTCACTGTAATGTAAACAAGAAAATTATGCAGGAATAAGGTTTAACCTATATTAAGGGCTTTTATCTGCTGTAAATTTTTTTAACTGCACCCCATATCAGTTTAACGAAGCCCAAGAAATGTCATAGACTTTAATTATCTAAACATAAATTATTTTAACCTATACTTGTGAGCTAATCCACCATCATGGGGAAATAAAGCATTTGCAAAATAAATTCTAGATAGTAGTATTGACATTGCATGTTCAAATATCAAGACACTTGCTCATGTTTACCATCTTAAAGTAGACTTCTTGATTTGACTTGTTTATTTAGGCCATTTTTTGTGTCAGCTTCACTTGCTGGATTATGAAGCAGTATTTGTAAAAAAGCCTCTTCTACCTAAAGAGCACTGTGACGACGAGGATGGGATTTGAACCCATGCGTGCAGAGCACAATGGATTAGCAGTCCATCGTCTTAACCACTTGGCCACCTCGTCTCACTGGTATGCAATCTGGCAAACTTTCCAACACCACTTGTTATACTTCAAAGTCAATTCTTTATGTTCTTGTAGATTGTGTCATTTTCACAATCACGAGCTTGATAGCAAGTCGACTTTCAACCATCCTTGGCTTTAGGAACATTTATTTAATTTTAACCGATACTTGTGAACAAATCCACCATCATCCACATCACAAACAAAAATGTTTTTTAATACTTCTGGCCAATAACATGACCTTCTCTGTAAAAGTAATGTATTAATTTTCACTAAATGTGTTCTATGCTTGTCTTTAATGAAGTGACAGACTATGTTTCATGAGTTACAGTAATTTGAAATCTCTGCAAATATTACAAACATCACCATTTCGAGTTTGCTGTCACTGTAATGTAAACAAGAAAATTATGCAGGAATAAGGTTTAACCTATATTAAGGGCTTTTCTCTGCTGTAAATTTTTTTAACTGCACCCCATATCAGTTTAACAAAGCCCAAGAAATGTCATAGACTTTAATTATCTAAACATAAATCATTTTAACTTATACTTGTGAGCTAATCCACCATCATGGGGGATAAAGCATTTGCAAAATAAATTCTAGATAGTAGTATTGACATTGCATGTTCAAATATCAAGACACTTGCTCATGTTTACCATCTTAAAGAAGACTTCTTGATTTAGGCCATTTTTGTGTCAGCTTCACTTGCTGGTTTATGAAGCAGTATTTGTAAAAATGCCTCTTCTACCTAAAGAGCATTGTGACGACGAGGATGGGATTTAAACCCATGCGTGCAGAGCACAATGGATTAGCAGTCCATCGCCTTAACCACTCGGCCACCTCGTCTCACTGGTATGCAATCTGGCAAACTTTCCAACACCACTTGTTATACTTCAAAGTCAATTCTATATGTTCTTGTAGATTGTGTCATTTTCACAATCACGAGCTTGATAGTTAGTCGACTTTCAACCATCCTTGGCTTTAGGAACATTTATTTAATTTTAACCGATACTTGTGAACAAATCCACCTCACAAACAAAAATTATTTTTAATACTTCTGGCCAATAACATGACCTTCTCTGTAAAAGTAATGTATTACTTTTCACTAAATGTGTTCTATGCTTGTCTTTAATGAAGTGACAGACTATGCTACATGAGTTACAGTAATTTCAAATCTCTGCAAATATTACAAACATCACCATTTAGAGTTTGCTGTCACTGTAATGTAAACAAGAAAATTATGCAGGAATAAGGTTTAACCTATATTAAGGGCTCTGCTGTAAAAAAAATTTAACTGCATCCCATATCAGTTTAACAAAGCCCAAGAAATGTCATAGACTTTAATTATCTAAACATAAATCATTTTAACCTATACTTGTGAGCTAATCCACCATCATGGGGGATAAAGCATTTGCAAAATAAATTCTAGATAGTAGTATTGACATTGCATGTTCAAATATCAAGACACTTGCTCATGTTTACCATCTTAAAGTAGACTTCTTGATTTGACTTGTTTATTTTGGCCATTTGTTTGTCAGCTTTTGTAGCAGTATTTGTAAAAATGCCTCTTCTACCTAAAAAGCATTCTAACGACGAGGATGGGATTTGAACCCATGCGTGCAGAGCACAATGGATTAGCAGTCCATCGCCTTAACCACTCGGCCACCTCGTCTCACTGGTATGCTATCAGGCAAACTTTCCAATACCACTTGTTATACTTCAAAGTCAATTCTTTATGTTCTTGTAGATTGTGTCATTTTCACAATCACGAGCTTGATAGCAAGTCGACTTTCAACCATCCTTGGCTTTAGGAACATTAATTTAATTTTAACCGAAACTTGTGAACAAATCCACCATCACCCACCTCACAAACAAAAATGATTTTTAATACTTCTGGCCAATAACATGACCTTCTCTGTAAAAGTAATGTATTAATTTTCACTAAATATGTTCTATGCTTGTCTTTAATGAAGTGACAGACTATGCTACATGAGTTACAGTAATTTCAAATCTCTTCAAATATTACAAACATCACCATTTAGAGTTGCTGTCACTGTAATGTAAACAAGAAAATTATGCAGGAATAAGGTTTAACCTATATTAAGGGCTCTGCTGTAAAAAAAATTAACTGCATCCCATATCAGTTTAACAAAGCCCAAGAAATGTCATAGACTTTAATTATCTAAACATAAATCATTTTAACCTATACTTGTGAGCTAATCCACCATCATGGGAAAATAAAGCATTTGCAAAATAAATTCTAGATAGTAGTATTGACATTGCATGTTCAAATATCAAGACACTTGCTCATGTTTACCATCTTAAAGTAGACTTCTTGATTTGACTTGTTTATTTTGGCCATTTGTGTGTCAGCTTTTGTAGCAGTATTTGTAAAAATGCCTCTTCTATCTAAAAAGCATTGTGACGATGAGGATGGGATTTGAACCCATGCGTGCAGAGCACAATGGATTAGCAGTCCATCGCCTTAACCACTTGGCCACCTCGTCTCACTGGTATGCAATCAGGCAAACTTTCCAACACCACTTGTTATACTTCAAAGTCAATTCTATATGTTCTTGTAGATTGTGTCATTTTCACAATCACGAGCTTGATAGCAAGTCGACTTTCAACCATCCTTGGCTTTAGGAACATTTATTTAATTTTTACTGATACTTGTGAACAAATCCACCATCATCCACCTCACAAACAAAAATGATTTTTAATTCTTCTGGCCAATAACATGACCTTCTCTGTAAAAGTAATGTAATAATTTTCACTAAATGTGTTCTATGCTTGTCTTTAATGAAGTGACAGACTATGTTACATGAGTTACAGTAATTTGAAATCTCTGCAAATATTACAAACATCACCATTTAGAGTTTGCTGTCACTGTAATGTAAACAAGAAAATGATGCAGGAATAAGTTTTAACCTATATTAAGGGCTTTTCTCTGCTGTAAAAATTTTTAACTGCACCCCATATCAGTTTAACAAAGCCCAAGAAATGACTTAGACTTTAATTATCTAAACATAAATTATTTTAACCTATACTACTGAGCTAATCCACCATCATGGGGAAATAAAGCATTTGCAAAATAAATTCTCGATAGTAGTATTTACATTGCATGTTCAAATATCAAGACACTTGCTCATGTTTACCATCTTAAAGTAGACTTCTTGATTTGACTTGTTTATTTTGGCCATTTGTTTGTCAGCTTTTGTAGCAGTATTTGTAAAAATGCCTCTTCTACCTAAAAAGCATTCTAACGACGAGGATGGGATTTGAACCCATGCGTGCAGAGCACAATGGATTAGCAGTCCATCGCCTTAACCACTCGGCCACCTCGTCTCACTGGTATGCTATCAGGCAAACTTTCCAATACCACTTGTTATACTTCAAAGTCAATTCTTTATGTTCTTGTAGATTGTGTCATTTTCACAATCACGAGCTTGATAGCAAGTCGACTTTCAACCATCCTTGGCTTTAGGAACATTAATTTAATTTTAACCGAAACTTGTGAACAAATCCACCATCACCCACCTCACAAACAAAAATGATTTTTAATACTTCTGGCCAATAACATGACCTTCTCTGTAAAAGTAATGTATTAATTTTCACTAAATATGTTCTATGCTTGTCTTTAATGAAGTGACAGACTATGCTACATGAGTTACAGTAATTTCAAATCTCTTCAAATATTACAAACATCACCATTTAGAGTTGCTGTCACTGTAATGTAAACAAGAAAATTATGCAGGAATAAGGTTTAACCTATATTAAGGGCTCTGCTGTAAAAAAAATCAACTGCATCCCATATCAGTTTAACAAAGCCCAAGAAATGTCATAGACTTTAATTATCTAAACATAAATCATTTTAACCTATACTTGTGAGCTAATCCACCATCATGGGAAAATAAAGCATTTGCAAAATAAATTCTAGATAGTAGTATTGACATTGCATGTTCAAATATCAAGACACTTGCTCATGTTTACCATCTTAAAGTAGACTTCTTGATTTGACTTGTTTATTTTGGCCATTTGTGTGTCAGCTTTTGTAGCAGTATTTGTAAAAATGCCTCTTCTACCTAAAAAGCATTGTGACGATGAGGATGGGATTTGAACCCATGCGTGCAGAGCACAATGGATTAGCAGTCCATCGCCTTAACCACTTGGCCACCTCGTCTCACTGGTATGCAATCAGGCAAACTTTCCAACACCACTTGTTATACTTCAAAGTCAATTCTATATGTTCTTGTAGATTGTGTCATTTTCACAATCACGAGCTTGATAGCAAGTCGACTTTCAACCATCCTTGGCTTTAGGAACATTTATTTAATTTTTACTGATACTTGTGAACAAATCCACCATCATCCACCTCACAAACAAAAATGATTTTTAATTCTTCTGGCCAATAACATGACCTTCTCTGTAAAAGTAATGTAATAATTTTCACTAAATGTGTTCTATGCTTGTCTTTAATGAAGTGACAGACTATGTTACATGAGTTACAGTAATTTGAAATCTCTGCAAATATTACAAACATCACCATTTAGAGTTTGCTGTCACTGTAATGTAAACAAGAAAATGATGCAGGAATAAGTTTTAACCTATATTAAGGGCTTTTCTCTGCTGTAAAAATTTTTAACTGCACCCCATATCAGTTTAACAAAGCCCAAGAAATGACTTAGACTTTAATTATCTAAACATAAATTATTTTAACCTATACTACTGAGCTAATCCACCATCATGGGGAAATAAAGCATTTGCAAAATAAATTCTCGATAGTAGTATTTACATTGCATGTTCAAATATCAAGACACTTGCTCATGTTTACCATCTTAAAGTAGACTTCTTGATTTGACTTGTTTATTTTGGCCATTTGTTTGTCAGCTTTTGTAGCAGTATTTGTAAAAATGCCTCTTCTACCTAAAAAGCATTCTAACGACGAGGATGGGATTTGAACCCATGCGTGCAGAGCACAATGGATTAGCAGTCCATCGCCTTAACCACTCGGCCACCTCGTCTCACTGGTATGCTACCAGGCAAACTTTCCAATACCACTTGTTATACTTCAAAGTCAATTCTTTATGTTCTTGTAGATTGTGTCATTTTCACAATCACGAGCTTGATAGCAAGTCGACTTTCAACCATCCTTGGCTTTAGGAACATTTATTTAATTTTAACCGAAACTTGTGAACAAATCCACCATCACCCACCTCACAAACAAAAATGATTTTTAATACTTCTGGCCAATAACATGACCTTCTCTGTAAAAGTAATGTATTAATTTTCACTAAATATGTTCTATGCTTGTCTTTAATGAAGTGACAGACTATTTTTCATGAGTTACAGTAATTTGAAATCTCTTCAAATATTACAAACATCACCATTTAGAGTTGCTGTCACTGTAATGTAAACAAGAAAATTATGCAGGAATAAGGTTTAACCTATATTAAGGGCTCTGCTGTAAAAAAAATTAACTGCATCCCATATCAGTTTAACAAAGCCCAAGAAATGTCATAGACTTTAATTATCTAAACATAAATCATTTTAACCTATACTTGTGAGCTAATCCACCATCATGGGGAAATAAAGCATTTGCAAAATAAATTCTAGATAGTAGTATTGACATTGCATGTTCAAATATCAAGACACTTGCTCATGTTTACCATCTTAAAGTAGACTTCTTGATTTGACTTGTTTATTTAGGCCATTTTTGTGTCAGCCTCACTTGCTGGTTTATGAAGCAGTATTTGTAAAAATGCCTCTTCTACCTAAAGAGCATCGTGACGACGAGGATGGGATTTGAACCCACGCGTGCAGAGCACAATGGATTAGCAGTCCATCGCCTTAACCACACGGCCACCTCGTCTCACTGGTATGCAATCTGGCAAACTTTCCAACACCACTTGTTATACTTCAAAGTCAATTCTTTATGTTTCTTTTAGATTGTGTCATTTTCACAATCACGAGCTTCATAGCAAGTTGACTTTCAAATATCCTTGGCTTTAGGAACATTTATTTAATTTTAACCGATACTTGTGAACAAATCCACCATCATCCACCTCACAAACAAAAATGATTTTTAATACTTCTGGCCAATAACATGACCTTCTCTGTAAAAGTAATGTATTAATTTTCACTAAATGTGTTCTATGCTTGTCTTTAATGAAGTGACAGACTATGTTTCATGAGTTACAGTAATTTGAAATCTCTGCAAATATTACAAATATCACCATTTCGAGATTGCTGTCACTGTAATGTAAACAAGAAAATTATGCAGGAATAAGGTTTAACTAATATTAAGGGCTTTTCTCTGCTGTAAATTTTTTTAACTGCACCCCATATCAGTTTAACAAAGCCCAAGAAATGTCATAGACTTTAATTATCTAAACATAAATTATTTTAACCTATACTTGTGAGCTAATCCACTATCATGGGGAAATAAAGCATTTGCAAAATAAATTCTAGATAGTAGTATTGACATTGCATGTTCAAATATCAAGACACTTGCTCATGTTTACCATCTTAAAGTAGACTTCTTGATTTGACTTGTTTATTTAGGCCATTTTTTGTGTCAGCTTCACTTGCTGGATTATGAAGCAGTATTTGTAAAAAAGCCTCTTCTACCTAAAGAGCACTGTGACGACGAGGATAGGATTTGAACCCATGCGTGCAGAGCACAATGGATTAGCAGTCCATCGTCTTAACCACTTGGCCACCTCGTCTCACTGGTATGCAATCTGGCAAACTTTCCAACACCACTTGTTATACTTCAAAGTCAATTCTTTATGTTCTTGTAGATTGTGTCATTTTCACAATCACGAGCTTGATAGCAAGTCGACTTTCAACCATCCTTGGCTTTAGGAACATTTATTTAATTTTAACCGATACTTGTGAACAAATCCACCATCATCCACATCACAAACAAAAATGTTTTTTAATACTTCTGGCCAATAACATGACCTTCTCTGTAAAAGTAATGTATTAATTTTCACTAAATGTGTTCTATGCTTGTCTTTAATGAAGTGACAGACTATGTTTCATGAGTTACAGTAATTTGAAATCTCTGCAAATATTACAAACATCACCATTTCGAGTTTGCTGTCACTGTAATGTAAACAAGAAAATTATGCAGGAATAAGGTTTAACCTATATTAAGGGCTTTTCTCTGCTGTAAATTTTTTTAACTGCACCCCATATCAGTTTAACAAAGCCCAAGAAATGTCATAGACTTTAATTATCTAAACATAAATCATTTTAACCTATACTTGTGAGCTAATCCACCATCATGGGGGATAAAGCATTTGCAAAATAAATTCTAGATAGTAGTATTGACATTGCATGTTCAAATATCAAGACACTTGCTCATGTTTACCATCTTAAAGAAGACTTCTTGATTTAGGCCATTTTTGTGTCAGCTTCACTTGCTGGTTTATGAAGCAGTATTTGTAAAAATGCCTCTTCTACCTAAAGAGCATTGTGACGACGAGGATGGGATTTAAACCCATGCGTGCAGAGCACAATGGATTAGCAGTCCATCGCCTTAACCACTCGGCCACCTCGTCTCACTTGTATGCAATCTGGCAAACTTTCCAACACCACTTGTTATACTTCAAAGTCAATTCTATATGTTCTTGTAGATTGTGTCATTTTCACAATCACGAGCTTGATAGTAAGTCGACTTTCAACCATCCTTGGCTTTAGGAACATTTATTTAATTTTAACCGATACTTGTGAACAAATCCACCTCACAAACAAAAATGATTTTTAATACTTCTGGCCAATAACATGACCTTCTCTGTAAAAGTAATGTATTACTTTTCACTAAATGTGTTCTATGCTTGTCTTTTATGAAGTGACAGACTATGCTACATGAGTTACAGTAATTTCAAATCTCTGCAAATATTACAAACATCACCATTTAGAGTTTGCTGTCACTGTAATGTAAACAAGAAAATTATGCAGGAATAAGGTTTAACCTATATTAAGGGCTCTGCTATAAAAAAATTTTAACTGCATCCCATATCAGTTTAACAAAGCCCAAGAAATGTCATAGACTTTAATTATCTAAACATAAATTATTTTAACCTATACTACTGAGCTAATCCACCATCATGGGGAAATAAAGCATTTGCAAAATAAATTCTCGATAGTAGTATTTACATTGCATGTTCAAATATCAAGACACTTGCTCATGTTTACCATCTTAAAGTAGACTTCTTGATTTGACTTGTTTATTTTGGCCATTTGTGTGTCAGCTTTTGTAGCAGTATTTGTAAAAATGCCTCTTCTACCTAAAAAGCATTGTGACGATGAGGATGGGATTTGAACCCATGCGTGCAGAGCACAATGGATTAGCAGTCCATCGCCTTAACCACTTGGCCACCTCGTCTCACTGGTATGCAATCAGGCAAACTTTCCAACACCACTTGTTATACTTCAAAGTCAATTCTATATGTTCTTGTAGATTGTGTCATTTTCACAATCACGAGCTTGATAGCAAGTCGACTTTCAACCATCCTTGGCTTTAGGAACATTTATTTAATTTTTACTGATACTTGTGAACAAATCCACCATCATCCACCTCACAAACAAAAATGATTTTTAATTCTTCTGGCCAATAACATGACCTTCTCTGTAAAAGTAATGTAATAATTTTCACTAAATGTGTTCTATGCTTGTCTTTAATGAAGTGACAGACTATGTTACATGAGTTACAGTAATTTGAAATCTCTGCAAATATTACAAACATCACCATTTAGAGTTTGCTGTCACTGTAATGTAAACAAGAAAATGATGCAGGAATAAGTTTTAACCTATATTAAGGGCTTTTCTCTGCTGTAAAAAATTTTAACTGCACCCCATATCAGTTTAACAAAGCCCAAGAAATGACTTAGACTTTAATTATCTAAACATAAATTATTTTAACCTATACTACTGAGCTAATCCACCATCATGGGGAAATAAAGCATTTGCAAAATAAATTCTCGATAGTAGTATTTACATTGCATGTTCAAATATCAAGACACTTGCTCATGTTTACCATCTTAAAGTAGACTTCTTGATTTGACTTGTTTATTTTGGCCATTTGTTTGTCAGCTTTTGTAGCAGTATTTGTAAAAATGCCTCTTCTACCTAAAAAGCATTCTAACGACGAGGATGGGATTTGAACCCATGCGTGCAGAGCACAATGGATTAGCAGTCCATCGCCTTAACCACTCGGCCACCTCGTCTCACTGGTATGCTATCAGGCAAACTTTCCAATACCACTTGTTATACTTCAAAGTCAATTCTTTATGTTCTTGTAGATTGTGTCATTTTCACAATCACGAGCTTGATAGCAAGTCGACTTTCAACCATCCTTGGCTTTAGGAACATTTATTTAATTTTAACCGAAACTTGTGAACAAATCCACCATCACCCACCTCACAAACAAAAATGATTTTTAATACTTCTGGCCAATAACATGACCTTCTCTGTAAAAGTAATGTATTAATTTTCACTAAATATGTTCTATGCTTGTCTTTAATGAAGTGACAGACTATGCTACATGAGTTACAGTAATTTCAAATCTCTTCAAATATTACAAACATCACCATTTAGAGTTGCTGTCACTGTAATGTAAACAAGAAAATTATGCAGGAATAAGGTTTAACCTATATTAAGGGCTCTGCTGTAAAAAAAATTAACTGCATCCCATATCAGTTTAACAAAGCCCAAGAAATGTCATAGACTTTAATTATCTAAACATAAATCATTTTAACCTATACTTGTGAGCTAATCCACCATCATGGGGAAATAAAGCATTTGCAAAATAAATTCTAGATAGTAGTATTGACATTGCATGTTCAAATATCAAGACACTTGCTCATGTTTACCATCTTAAAGTAGACTTCTTGATTTGACTTGTTTATTTTGGCCATTTGTGTGTCAGCTTTTGTAGCAGTATTTGTAAAAATGCCTCTTCTACCTAAAAAGCATTGTGACGATGAGGATGGGATTTGAACCCATGCGTGCAGAGCACAATGGATTAGCAGTCCATCGCCTTAACCACTTGGCCACCTCGTCTCACTGGTATGCAATCAGGCAAACTTTCCAACACCACTTGTTATACTTCAAAGTCAATTCTTTATGTTCTTGTAGATTGTGTCATTTTCACAATCACGAGCTTGATAGCAAGTCGACTTTCAACCATCCTTGGCTTTAGGAACATTTATTTAATTTTTACTGATACTTGTGAACAAATCCACCATCATCCACCTCACAAACAAAAATGATTTTTAATTCTTCTGGCCAATAACATGACCTTCTCTGTAAAAGTAATGTAATCATTTTCACTAAATGTGTTCTATGCTTGTCTTTAATGAAGTGACAGACTATGTTACATGAGTTACAGTAATTTGAAATCTCTGCAAATATTACAAACATCACCATTTAGAGTTTGCTGTCACTGTAATGTAAACAAGAAAATGATGCAGGAATAAGTTTTAACCTATATTAAGGGCTTTTCTCTGCTGTAAAAATTTTTAACTGCACCCCATATCAGTTTAACAAAGCCCAAGAAATGACTTAGACTTTAATTATCTAAACATAAATTATTTTAACCTATACTACTGAGCTAATCCACCATCATGGGGAAATAAAGCATTTGCAAAATAAATTCTCGATAGTAGTATTTACATTGCATGTTCAAATATCAAGACACTTGCTCATGTTTACCATCTTAAAGTAGACTTCTTGATTTGACTTGTTTATTTTGGCCATTTGTTTGTCAGCTTTTGTAGCAGTATTTGTAAAAATGCCTCTTCTACCTAAAAAGCATTCTAACGACGAGGATGGGATTTGAACCCATGCGTGCAGAGCACAATGGATTAGCAGTCCATCGCCTTAACCACTCGGCCACCTCGTCTCACTGGTATGCTATCAGGCAAACTTTCCAATACCACTTGTTATACTTCAAAGTCAATTCTTTATGTTCTTGTAGATTGTGTCATTTTCACAATCACGAGCTTGATAGCAAGTCGACTTTCAACCATCCTTGGCTTTAGGAACATTTATTTAATTTTAACCGAAACTTGTGAACAAATCCACCATCACCCACCTCACAAACAAAAATGATTTTTAATACTTCTGGCCAATAACATGACCTTCTCTGTAAAAGTAATGTATTAATTTTCACTAAATATGTTCTATGCTTGTCTTTAATGAAGTGACAGACTATTTTTCATGAGTTACAGTAATTTGAAATCTCTTCAAATATTACAAACATCACCATTTAGAGTTGCTGTCACTGTAATGTAAACAAGAAAATTATGCAGGAATAAGGTTTAACCTATATTAAGGGCTCTGCTGTAAAAAAAATTAACTGCATCCCATATCAGTTTAACAAAGCCCAAGAAATGTCATAGACTTTAATTATCTAAACCACAGGTTCTCAAACTCGGTCCTCAGGACCCCACACAGTGCATGTTTTGCAGGTCTCCTCACAAAATCACAAGTTAAATAATTAGCTCCACCTGTGGACCCTTTAAAAAGTGTCAGTGAGTAATTAATACACCTGTGCACCTACTGGGTTACCTGCAAAACATGCACTGTGTGGGGTCCTGAGGACCGAGTTTGAGAACCCCTGATCTAAACATAAATCATTTTAACCTATACTTGTGAGCTAATCCACCATCATGGGGAAATAAAGCATTTGCAAAATAAATTCTAGATAGTAGTATTGACATTGCATGTTCAAATATCAAGACACTTGCTCATGTTTACCATCTTAAAGTAGACTTCTTGATTTGACTTGTTTATTTAGGCCATTTTTGTGTCAGCCTCACTTGCTGGTTTATGAAGCAGTATTTGTAAAAATGCCTCTTCTACCTAAAGAGCATCGTGACGACGAGGATGGGATTTGAACCCACGCGTGCAGAGCACAATGGATTAGCAGTCCATCGCCTTAACCACACGGCCACCTCGTCTCACTAGTATGCAATCTGGCATGCAATCTGGCAAACTTTCCAACACCACTTCAAAGTCAATTCTTTATGTTTCTTTTAGATTGTGTCATTTTCACAATCACGAGCTTCATAGCAAGTTGACTTTCAAATATCCTTGGCTTTAGGAACATTTATTTAATTTTAACCGATACTTGTGAACAAATCCACCATCATCCACCTCACAAACAAAAATGATTTTTAATACTTCTGGCCAATAACATGACCTTCTCTGTAAAAGTAATGTATTAATTTTCACTAAATGTGTTCTATGCTTGTCTTTAATGAAGTGACAGACTATGTTTCATGAGTTACAGTAATTTGAAATCTCTGCAAATATTACAAATATCACCATTTCGAGATTGCTGTCACTGTAATGTAAACAAGAAAATTATGCAGGAATAAGGTTTAACTAATATTAAGGGCTTTTCTCTGCTGTAAATTTTTTTAACTGCACCCCATATCAGTTTAACAAAGCCCAAGAAATGTCATAGACTTTAATTATCTAAACATAAATTATTTTAACCTATACTTGTGAGCTAATCCACTATCATGGGGAAATAAAGCATTTGCAAAATAAATTCTAGATAGTAGTATTGACATTGCATGTTCAAATATCAAGACACTTGCTCATGTTTACCATCTTAAAGTAGACTTCTTGATTTGACTTGTTTATTTAGGCCATTTTTTGTGTCAGCTTCACTTGCTGGATTATGAAGCAGTATTTGTAAAAAAGCCTCTTCTACCTAAAGAGCACTGTGACGACGAGGATGGGATTTGAACCCATGCGTGCAGAGTCCATCGTCTTAACCACTTGGCCACCTCGTCTCACTGGTATGCAATCTGGCAAACTTTCCAACACCACTTGTTATACTTCAAAGTCAATTCTTTATGTTCTTGTAGATTGTGTCATTTTCACAATCACGAGCTTGATAGCAAGTCGACTTTCAACCATCCTTGGCTTTAGGAACATTTATTTAATTTTAACCGATACTTGTGAACAAATCCACCATCATCCACATCACAAACAAAAATGTTTTTTAATACTTCTGGCCAATAACATGACCTTCTCTGTAAAAGTAATGTATTAATTTTCACTAAATGTGTTCTATGCTTGTCTTTAATGAAGTGACAGACTATGTTTCATGAGTTACAGTAATTTGAAATCTCTGCAAATATTACAAACATCACCATTTCGAGTTTGCTGTCACTGTAATGTAAACAAGAAAATTATGCAGGAATAAGGTTTAACCTATATTAAGGGCTTTTCTCTGCTGTAAATTTTTTTAACTGCACCCCATATCAGTTTAACAAAGCCCAAGAAATGTCATAGACTTTAATTATCTAAACATAAATCATTTTAACCTATACTTGTGAGCTAATCCACCATCATGGGGGATAAAGCATTTGCAAAATAAATTCTAGATAGTAGTATTGACATTGCATGTTCAAATATCAAGACACTTGCTCATGTTTACCATCTTAAAGAAGACTTCTTGATTTAGGCCATTTTTGTGTCAGCTTCACTTGCTGGTTTATGAAGCAGTATTTGTAAAAATGCCTCTTCTACCTAAAGAGCATTGTGACGACGAGGATGGGATTTAAACCCATGCGTGCAGAGCACAATGGATTAGCAGTCCATCGCCTTAACCACTCGGCCACCTCGTCTCACTGGTATGCAATCTGGCAAACTTTCCAACACCACTTGTTATACTTCAAAGTCAATTCTATATGTTCTTGTAGATTGTGTCATTTTCACAATCACGAGCTTGATAGTAAGTCGACTTTCAACCATCCTTGGCTTTAGGAACATTTATTTAATTTTAACCGATACTTGTGAACAAATCCACCTCACAAACAAAAATGATTTTTAATACTTCTGGCCAATAACATGACCTTCTCTGTAAAAGTAATGTATTACTTTTCACTAAATGTGTTCTATGCTTGTCTTTTATGAAGTGACAGACTATGCTACATGAGTTACAGTAATTTCAAATCTCTGCAAATATTACAAACATCACCATTTAGAGTTTGCTGTCACTGTAATGTAAACAAGAAAATTATGCAGGAATAAGGTTTAACCTATATTAAGGGCTCTGCTGTAAAAAAAATTTAACTGCATCCCATATCAGTTTAACAAAGCCCAAGAAATGTCATAGACTTTAATTATCTAAACATAAATCATTTTAACCTATACTTGTGAGCTAATCCACCATCATGGGGGATAAAGCATTTGCAAAATAAATTCTAGATAGTAGTATTGACATTGCATGTTCAAATATCAAGACACTTGCTCATGTTTACCATCTTAAAGTAGACTTCTTGATTTGACTTGTTTATTTTGGCCATTTGTTTGTCAGCTTTTGTAGCAGTATTTGTAAAAATGCCTCTTCTACCTAAAAAGCATTCTAACGACGAGGATGGGATTTGAACCCATGCGTGCAGAGCACAATGGATTAGCAGTCCATCGCCTTAACCACTCGGCCACCTCGTCTCACTGGTATGCAATCAGGCAAACTTTCCAACACCACTTGTTATACTTCAAAGTCAATTCTTTATGTTCTTGTAGATTGTGTCATTTTCACAATCACGAGCTTGATAGCAAGTCGACTTTCAACCATCCTTGGCTTTAGGAACATTTATTTAATTTTAACCGAAACTTGTGAACAAATCCACCATCACCCACCTCACAAACAAAAATGATTTTTAATACTTCTGGCCAATAACATGACCTTCTCTGTAAAAGTAATGTATTAATTTTCACTAAATATGTTCTATGCTTGTCTTTAATGAAGTGACAGACTATGCTACATGAGTTACAGTAATTTCAAATCTCTTCAAATATTACAAACATCACCATTTAGAGTTGCTGTCACTGTAATGTAAACAAGAAAATTATGCAGGAATAAGGTTTAACCTATATTAAGGGCTCTGCTGTAAAAAAAATTAACTGCATCCCATATCAGTTTAACAAAGCCCAAGAAATGTCATAGACTTTAATTATCTAAACATAAATCATTTTAACCTATACTTGTGAGCTAATCCACCATCATGGGGAAATAAAGCATTTGCAAAATAAATTCTAGATAGTAGTATTGACATTGCATGTTCAAATATCAAGACACTTGCTCATGTTTACCATCTTAAAGTAGACTTCTTGATTTGACTTGTTTATTTTGGCCATTTGTGTGTCAGCTTTTGTAGCAGTATTTGTAAAAATGCCTCTTCTACCTAAAAAGCATTGTGATGATGAGGATGGGATTTGAACCCATGCGTGCAGAGCACAATGGATTAGCAGTCCATCGCCTTAACCACTTGGCCACCTCGTCTCACTGGTATGCAATCAGGCAAACTTTCCAACACCACTTGTTATACTTCAAAGTCAATTCTATATGTTCTTGTAGATTGTGTCATTTTCACAATCACGAGCTTGATAGCAAGTCGACTTTCAACCATCCTTGGCTTTAGGAACATTTATTTAATTTTTACTGATACTTGTGAACAAATCCACCATCATCCACCTCACAAACAAAAATGATTTTTAATTCTTCTGGCCAATAACATGACCTTCTCTGTAAAAGTAATGTAATAATTTTCACTAAATGTGTTCTATGCTTGTCTTTAATGAAGTGACAGACTATGTTACATGAGTTACAGTAATTTGAAATCTCTGCAAATATTACAAACATCACCATTTAGAGTTTGCTGTCACTGTAATGTAAACAAGAAAATGATGCAGGAATAAGTTTTAACCTATATTAAGGGCTTTTCTCTGCTGTAAAAATTTTTAACTGCACCCCATATCAGTTTAACAAAGCCCAAGAAATGACTTAGACTTTAATTATCTAAACATAAATTATTTTAACCTATACTACTGAGCTAATCCACCATCATGGGGAAATAAAGCATTTGCAAAATAAATTCTCGATAGTAGTATTTACATTGCATGTTCAAATATCAAGACACTTGCTCATGTTTACCATCTTAAAGTAGACTTCTTGATTTGACTTGTTTATTTTGGCCATTTGTTTGTCAGCTTTTGTAGCAGTATTTGTAAAAATGCCTCTTCTACCTAAAAAGCATTCTAACGACGAGGATGGGATTTGAACCCATGCATGCAGAGCACAATGGATTAGCAGTCCATCGCCTTAACCACTCGGCCACCTCGTCTCACTGGTATGCTATCAGGCAAACTTTCCAATACCACTTGTTATACTTCAAAGTCAATTCTTTATGTTCTTGTAGATTGTGTCATTTTCACAATCACGAGCTTGATAGCAAGTCGACTTTCAACCATCCTTGGCTTTAGGAACATTTATTTAATTTTAACCGAAACTTGTGAACAAATCCACCATCACCCACCTCACAAACAAAAATGATTTTTAATACTTCTGGCCAATAACATGACCTTCTCTGTAAAAGTAATGTATTAATTTTCACTAAATATGTTCTATGCTTGTCTTTAATGAAGTGACAGACTATGCTACATGAGTTACAGTAATTTCAAATCTCTTCAAATATTACAAACATCACCATTTAGAGTTGCTGTCACTGTAATGTAAACAAGAAAATTATGCAGGAATAAGGTTTAACCTATATTAAGGGCTCTGCTGTAAAAAAAATTAACTGCATCCCATATCAGTTTAACAAAGCCCAAGAAATGTCATAGACTTTAATTATCTAAACATAAATCATTTTAACCTATACTTGTGAGCTAATCCACCATCATGGGGAAATAAAGCATTTGCAAAATAAATTCTAGATAGTAGTATTGACATTGCATGTTCAAATATCAAGACACTTGCTCATGTTTACCATCTTAAAGTAGACTTCTTGATTTGACTTGTTTATTTTGGCCATTTGTGTGTCAGCTTTTGTAGTAGTATTTGTAAAAATGCCTCTTCTACCTAAAAAGCATTGTGACGATGAGGATGGGATTTGAACCCATGCGTGCAGAGCACAATGGATTAGCAGTCCATCACCTTAACCACTTGGCCACCTCGTCTCACTGGTATGCAATCAGGCAAACTTTCCAACACCACTTGTTATACTTCAAAGTCAATTCTATATGTTCTTGTAGATTGTGTCATTTTCACAATCACGAGCTTGATAGCAAGTCGACTTTCAACCATCCTTGGCTTTAGGAACATTTATTTAATTTTTACTGATACTTGTGAACAAATCCACCATCATCCACCTCACAAACAAAAATGATTTTTAATTCTTCTGGCCAATAACATGACCTTCTCTGTAAAAGTAATGTAATAATTTTCACTAAATGTGTTCTATGCTTGTCTTTAATGAAGTGACAGACTATGTTACATGAGTTACAGTAATTTGAAATCTCTGCAAATATTACAAACATCACCATTTAGAGTTTGCTGTCACTGTAATGTAAACAAGAAAATGATGCAGGAATAAGTTTTAACCTATATTAAGGGCTTTTCTCTGCTGTAAAAATTTTTAACTGCACCCCATATCAGTTTAACAAAGCCCAAGAAATGACTTAGACTTTAATTATCTAAACATAAATTATTTTAACCTATACTACTGAGCTAATCCACCATCATGGGGAAATAAAGCATTTGCAAAATAAATTCTCGATAGTAGTATTTACATTGCATGTTCAAATATCAAGACACTTGCTCATGTTTACCATCTTAAAGTAGACTTCTTGATTTGACTTGTTTATTTTGGCCATTTGTTTGTCAGCTTTTGTAGCAGTATTTGTAAAAATGCCTCTTCTACCTAAAAAGCATTCTAACGACGAGGATGGGATTTGAACCCATGCGTGCAGAGCACAATGGATTAGCAGTCCATCGCCTTAACCACTCGGCCACCTCGTCTCACTGGTATGCTATCAGGCAAACTTTCCAATACCACTTGTTATACTTCAAAGTCAATTCTTTATGTTCTTGTAGATTGTGTCATTTTCACAATCACGAGCTTGATAGCAAGTCGACTTTCAACCATCCTTGGCTTTAGGAACATTTATTTAATTTTAACCGAAACTTGTGAACAAATCCACCATCACCCACCTCACAAACAAAAATGATTTTTAATACTTCTGGCCAATAACATGACCTTCTCTGTAAAAGTAATGTATTAATTTTCACTAAATATGTTCTATGCTTGTCTTTAATGAAGTGACAGACTATGCTACATGAGTTACAGTAATTTCAAATCTCTTCAAATATTACAAACATCACCATTTAGAGTTGCTGTCACTGTAATGTAAACAAGAAAATTATGCAGGAATAAGGCTTAACCTATATTAAGGGCTCTGCTGTAAAAAAAATTAACTGCATCCCATATCAGTTTAACAAAGCCCAAGAAATGTCATAGACTTTAATTATCTAAACATAAATCATTTTAACCTATACTTGTGAGCTAATCCACCATCATGGGGAAATAAAGCATTTGCAAAATAAATTCTAGATAGTAGTATTGACATTGCATGTTCAAATATCAAGACACTTGCTCATGTTTACCATCTTAAAGTAGACTTCTTGATTTGACTTGTTTATTTTGGCCATTTGTGTGTCAGCTTTTGTAGCAGTATTTGTAAAAATGCCTCTTCTACCTAAAAAGCATTGTGACGATGAGGATGGGATTTGAACCCATGCGTGCAGAGCACAATGGATTAGCAGTCCATCGCCTTAACCACTTGGCCACCTCGTCTCACTGGTATGCAATCAGGCAAACTTTCCAACACCACTTGTTATACTTCAAAGTCAATTCTTTATGTTCTTGTAGATTGTGTCATTTTCACAATCACGAGCTTGATAGTAAGTCGACTTTCAACCATCCTTGGCTTTAGGAACATTTATTTAATTTTAACCGATACTTGTGAACAAATCCACCTCACAAACAAAAATGATTTTTAATACTTCTGGCCAATAACATGACCTTCTCTGTAAAAGTAATGTATTACTTTTCACTAAATGTGTTCTATGCTTGTCTTTTATGAAGTGACAGACTATGCTACATGAGTTACAGTAATTTCAAATCTCTGCAAATATTACAAACATCACCATTTAGAGTTTGCTGTCACTGTAATGTAAACAAGAAAATTATGCAGGAATAAGGTTTAACCTATATTAAGGGCTCTGCTATAAAAAAATTTTAACTGCATCCCATATCAGTTTAACAAAGCCCAAGAAATGTCATAGACTTTAATTATCTAAACATAAATTATTTTAACCTATACTACTGAGCTAATCCACCATCATGGGGAAATAAAGCATTTGCAAAATAAATTCTCGATAGTAGTATTTACATTGCATGTTCAAATATCAAGACACTTGCTCATGTTTACCATCTTAAAGTAGACTTCTTGATTTGACTTGTTTATTTTGGCCATTTGTTTGTCAGCTTTTGTAGCAGTATTTGTAAAAATGCCTCTTCTACCTAAAAAGCATTCTAACGACGAGGATGGGATTTGAACCCATGCATGCAGAGCACAATGGATTAGCAGTCCATCGCCTTAACCACTCGGCCACCTCTTCTCACTGGTATGCTATCAGGCAAACTTTCCAATACCACTTGTTATACTTCAAAGTCAATTCTTTATGTTCTTGTAGATTGTGTCATTTTCACAATCACGAGCTTGATAGCAAGTCGACTTTCAACCATCCTTGGCTTTAGGAACATTTATTTAATTTTAACCGAAACTTGTGAACAAATCCACCATCACCCACCTCACAAACAAAAATGATTTTTAATACTTCTGGCCAATAACATGACCTTCTCTGTAAAAGTAATGTATTAATTTTCACTAAATATGTTCTATGCTTGTCTTTAATGAAGTGACAGACTATGCTACATGAGTTACAGTAATTTCAAATCTCTTCAAATATTACAAACATCACCATTTAGAGTTGCTGTCACTGTAATGTAAACAAGAAAATTATGCAGGAATAAGGTTTAACCTATATTAAGGGCTCTGCTGTAAAAAAAATTAACTGCATCCCATATCAGTTTAACAAAGCCCAAGAAATGTCATAGACTTTAATTATCTAAACATAAATCATTTTAACCTATACTTGTGAGCTAATCCACCATCATGGGGAAATAAAGCATTTGCAAAATAAATTCTAGATAGTAGTATTGACATTGCATGTTCAAATATCAAGACACTTGCTCATGTTTACCATCTTAAAGTAGACTTCTTGATTTGACTTGTTTATTTTGGCCATTTGTGTGTCAGCTTTTGTAGCAGTATTTGTAAAAATGCCTCTTCTACCTAAAAAGCATTGTGACGATGAGGATGGGATTTGAACCCATGCGTGCAGAGCACAATGGATTAGCAGTCCATCGCCTTAACCACTTGGCCACCTCGTCTCACTGGTATGCAATCAGGCAAACTTTCCAACACCACTTGTTATACTTCAAAGTCAATTCTATATGTTCTTGTAGATTGTGTCATTTTCACAATCACGAGCTTGATAGCAAGTCGACTTTCAACCATCCTTGGCTTTAGGAACATTTATTTAATTTTTACTGATACTTGTGAACAAATCCACCATCATCCACCTCACAAACAAAAATGATTTTTAATTCTTCTGGCCAATAACATGACCTTCTCTGTAAAAGTAATGTAATAATTTTCACTAAATGTGTTCTATGCTTGTCTTTAATGAAGTGACAGACTATGTTACATGAGTTACAGTAATTTGAAATCTCTGCAAATATTACAAACATCACCATTTAGAGTTTGCTGTCACTGTAATGTAAACAAGAAAATGATGCAGGAATAAGTTTTAACCTATATTAAGGGCTTTTCTCTGCTGTAAAAAATTTTAACTGCACCCCATATCAGTTTAACAAAGCCCAAGAAATGACTTAGACTTTAATTATCTAAACATAAATTATTTTAACCTATACTACTGAGCTAATCCACCATCATGGGGAAATAAAGCATTTGCAAAATAAATTCTCGATAGTAGTATTTACATTGCATGTTCAAATATCAAGACACTTGCTCATGTTTACCATCTTAAAGTAGACTTCTTGATTTGACTTGTTTATTTTGGCCATTTGTTTGTCAGCTTTTGTAGCAGTATTTGTAAAAATGCCTCTTCTACCTAAAAAGCATTCTAACGACGAGGATGGGATTTGAACCCATGCGTGCAGAGCACAATGGATTAGCAGTCCATCGCCTTAACCACTCGGCCACCTCGTCTCACTGGTATGCTATCAGGCAAACTTTCCAATACCACTTGTTATACTTCAAAGTCAATTCTTTATGTTCTTGTAGATTGTGTCATTTTCACAATCACGAGCTTGATAGCAAGTCGACTTTCAACCATCCTTGGCTTTAGGAACATTTATTTAATTTTAACCGAAACTTGTGAACAAATCCACCATCACCCACCTCACAAACAAAAATGATTTTTAATACTTCTGGCCAATAACATGACCTTCTCTGTAAAAGTAATGTATTAATTTTCACTAAATATGTTCTATGCTTGTCTTTAATGAAGTGACAGACTATGCTACATGAGTTACAGTAATTTCAAATCTCTTCAAATATTACAAACATCACCATTTAGAGTTGCTGTCACTGTAATGTAAACAAGAAAATTATGCAGGAATAAGGTTTAACCTATATTAAGGGCTCTGCTGTAAAAAAAATTAACTGCATCCCATATCAGTTTAACAAAGCCCAAGAAATGTCATAGACTTTAATTATCTAAACATAAATCATTTTAACCTATACTTGTGAGCTAATCCACCATCATGGGGAAATAAAGCATTTGCAAAATAAATTCTAGATAGTAGTATTGACATTGCATGTTCAAATATCAAGACACTTGCTCATGTTTACCATCTTAAAGTAGACTTCTTGATTTGACTTGTTTATTTTGGCCATTTGTGTGTCAGCTTTTGTAGCAGTATTTGTAAAAATGCCTCTTCTACCTAAAAAGCATTGTGACGATGAGGATGGGATTTGAACCCATGCGTGCAGAGCACAATGGATTAGCAGTCCATCGCCTTAACCACTTGGCCACCTCGTCTCACTGGTATGCAATCAGGCAAACTTTCCAACACCACTTGTTATACTTCAAAGTCAATTCTTTATGTTCTTGTAGATTGTGTCATTTTCACAATCACGAGCTTGATAGCAAGTCGACTTTCAACCATCCTTGGCTTTAGGAACATTTATTTAATTTTTACTGATACTTGTGAACAAATCCACCATCATCCACCTCACAAACAAAAATGATTTTTAATTCTTCTGGCCAATAACATGACCTTCTCTGTAAAAGTAATGTAATCATTTTCACTAAATGTGTTCTATGCTTGTCTTTAATGAAGTGACAGACTATGTTACATGAGTTACAGTAATTTGAAATCTCTGCAAATATTACAAACATCACCATTTAGAGTTTGCTGTCACTGTAATGTAAACAAGAAAATGATGCAGGAATAAGTTTTAACCTATATTAAGGGCTTTTCTCTGCTGTAAAAATTTTTAACTGCACCCCATATCAGTTTAACAAAGCCCAAGAAATGACTTAGACTTTAATTATCTAAACATAAATTATTTTAACCTATACTACTGAGCTAATCCACCATCATGGGGAAATAAAGCATTTGCAAAATAAATTCTCGATAGTAGTATTTACATTGCATGTTCAAATATCAAGACACTTGCTCATGTTTACCATCTTAAAGTAGACTTCTTGATTTGACTTGTTTATTTTGGCCATTTGTTTGTCAGCTTTTGTAGCAGTATTTGTAAAAATGCCTCTTCTACCTAAAAAGCATTCTAACGACGAGGATGGGATTTGAACCCATGCGTGCAGAGCACAATGGATTAGCAGTCCATCGCCTTAACCACTCGGCCACCTCGTCTCACTGGTATGCTATCAGGCAAACTTTCCAATACCACTTGTTATACTTCAAAGTCAATTCTTTATGTTCTTGTAGATTGTGTCATTTTCACAATCACGAGCTTGATAGCAAGTCGACTTTCAACCATCCTTGGCTTTAGGAACATTTATTTAATTTTAACCGAAACTTGTGAACAAATCCACCATCACCCACCTCACAAACAAAAATGATTTTTAATACTTCTGGCCAATAACATGACCTTCTCTGTAAAAGTAATGTATTAATTTTCACTAAATATGTTCTATGCTTGTCTTTAATGAAGTGACAGACTATTTTTCATGAGTTACAGTAATTTGAAATCTCTTCAAATATTACAAACATCACCATTTAGAGTTGCTGTCACTGTAATGTAAACAAGAAAATTATGCAGGAATAAGGTTTAACCTATATTAAGGGCTCTGCTGTAAAAAAAATTAACTGCATCCCATATCAGTTTAACAAAGCCCAAGAAATGTCATAGACTTTAATTATCTAAACATAAATCATTTTAACCTATACTTGTGAGCTAATCCACCATCATGGGGAAATAAAGCATTTGCAAAATAAATTCTAGATAGTAGTATTGACATTGCATGTTCAAATATCAAGACACTTGCTCATGTTTACCATCTTAAAGTAGACTTCTTGATTTGACTTGTTTATTTAGGCCATTTTTGTGTCAGCCTCACTTGCTGGTTTATGAAGCAGTATTTGTAAAAATGCCTCTTCTACCTAAAGAGCATCGTGACGACGAGGATGGGATTTGAACCCACGCGTGCAGAGCACAATGGATTAGCAGTCCATCGCCTTAACCACACGGCCACCTCGTCTCACTAGTATGCAATCTGGCATGCAATCTGGCAAACTTTCCAACACCACTTCAAAGTCAATTCTTTATGTTTCTTTTAGATTGTGTCATTTTCACAATCACGAGCTTCATAGCAAGTTGACTTTCAAATATCCTTGGCTTTAGGAACATTTATTTAATTTTAACCGATACTTGTGAACAAATCCACCATCATCCACCTCACAAACAAAAATGATTTTTAATACTTCTGGCCAATAACATGACCTTCTCTGTAAAAGTAATGTATTAATTTTCACTAAATGTGTTCTATGCTTGTCTTTAATGAAGTGACAGACTATGTTTCATGAGTTACAGTAATTTGAAATCTCTGCAAATATTACAAATATCACCATTTCGAGATTGCTGTCACTGTAATGTAAACAAGAAAATTATGCAGGAATAAGGTTTAACTAATATTAAGGGCTTTTCTCTGCTGTAAATTTTTTTAACTGCACCCCATATCAGTTTAACAAAGCCCAAGAAATGTCATAGACTTTAATTATCTAAACATAAATTATTTTAACCTATACTTGTGAGCTAATCCACTATCATGGGGAAATAAAGCATTTGCAAAATAAATTCTAGATAGTAGTATTGACATTGCATGTTCAAATATCAAGACACTTGCTCATGTTTACCATCTTAAAGTAGACTTCTTGATTTGACTTGTTTATTTAGGCCATTTTTTGTGTCAGCTTCACTTGCTGGATTATGAAGCAGTATTTGTAAAAAAGCCTCTTCTACCTAAAGAGCACTGTGACGACGAGGATGGGATTTGAACCCATGCGTGCAGAGTCCATCGTCTTAACCACTTGGCCACCTCGTCTCACTGGTATGCAATCTGGCAAACTTTCCAACACCACTTGTTATACTTCAAAGTCAATTCTTTATGTTCTTGTAGATTGTGTCATTTTCACAATCACGAGCTTGATAGCAAGTCGACTTTCAACCATCCTTGGCTTTAGGAACATTTATTTAATTTTAACCGATACTTGTGAACAAATCCACCATCATCCACATCACAAACAAAAATGTTTTTTAATACTTCTGGCCAATAACATGACCTTCTCTGTAAAAGTAATGTATTAATTTTCACTAAATGTGTTCTATGCTTGTCTTTAATGAAGTGACAGACTATGTTTCATGAGTTACAGTAATTTGAAATCTCTGCAAATATTACAAACATCACCATTTCGAGTTTGCTGTCACTGTAATGTAAACAAGAAAATTATGCAGGAATAAGGTTTAACCTATATTAAGGGCTTTTCTCTGCTGTAAATTTTTTTAACTGCACCCCATATCAGTTTAACAAAGCCCAAGAAATGTCATAGACTTTAATTATCTAAACATAAATCATTTTAACCTATACTTGTGAGCTAATCCACCATCATGGGGGATAAAGCATTTGCAAAATAAATTCTAGATAGTAGTATTGACATTGCATGTTCAAATATCAAGACACTTGCTCATGTTTACCATCTTAAAGAAGACTTCTTGATTTAGGCCATTTTTGTGTCAGCTTCACTTGCTGGTTTATGAAGCAGTATTTGTAAAAATGCCTCTTCTACCTAAAGAGCATTGTGACGACGAGGATGGGATTTAAACCCATGCGTGCAGAGCACAATGGATTAGCAGTCCATCGCCTTAACCACTCGGCCACCTCGTCTCACTGGTATGCAATCTGGCAAACTTTCCAACACCACTTGTTATACTTCAAAGTCAATTCTATATGTTCTTGTAGATTGTGTCATTTTCACAATCACGAGCTTGATAGTAAGTCGACTTTCAACCATCCTTGGCTTTAGGAACATTTATTTAATTTTAACCGATACTTGTGAACAAATCCACCTCACAAACAAAAATGATTTTTAATACTTCTGGCCAATAACATGACCTTCTCTGTAAAAGTAATGTATTACTTTTCACTAAATGTGTTCTATGCTTGTCTTTTATGAAGTGACAGACTATGCTACATGAGTTACAGTAATTTCAAATCTCTGCAAATATTACAAACATCACCATTTAGAGTTTGCTGTCACTGTAATGTAAACAAGAAAATTATGCAGGAATAAGGTTTAACCTATATTAAGGGCTCTGCTGTAAAAAAAATTTAACTGCATCCCATATCAGTTTAACAAAGCCCAAGAAATGTCATAGACTTTAATTATCTAAACATAAATCATTTTAACCTATACTTGTGAGCTAATCCACCATCATGGGGGATAAAGCATTTGCAAAATAAATTCTAGATAGTAGTATTG